>NW_024037058.1:19033524-19640250 GCF_015706575.1 Patiria miniata | reverse complement strand
TCTAATTTTCGTCCGCAAAATGTGAATAATAAAACGTGATTTTCACAAAGGACATTTTGTAATCTATTGCTATCTGCTTGAAGGACGTTTTGTTTTACCAAGTACATGTACTGATACCTGTTGAAAATACGCTGACATTTTTTGGGTTCTTAAAAATTCTGTAAAGATGTTGACAAAATATTACTGTGTACAATTCCTTGTACATATTTGGACCAAAAAAAAAAAAAGGACGACATTTCTTGTCAATATTCGGGTATCGCATGTTATTAAAAATAGGATATCTGTTTTTGAGATGGTTTATGTCCAGTTATATTTTTCTCCTTGAAAAAAAATCCCCAATATTTATACATATTACATGTAACACTATCTACACTGAAATGCGCAGAATACAAACTGGACGGAATTACTGGTCAACTTCGATTTCATTTTATGTAGCAAATCTGCTATTTCAAATTTTCTGCAAAATTTACAAATATGATTCATTCGTAGCAAAAATATCTATCTACATGTAAAACTATACAAAATAGATTTTTTTTTTAATAAAGGTTCTATTTAAAACATCATTCTTATCAAATCAGAAACTTCCAAGTACTAATTGGCCATGCAATCCACCATGAACCCAGATATGTACAAAATAAAGCTTGAACTTCAAAACTTGTAAATCACAATCAATTCACCCTACAAACTTCCTCTGATTAAAAAAAAATCACTTATTACGTCATTTTTTAAAAACCCAACAACCAGTTCGGACCGGATGACTTGTATACACGGAGAGGTTTTGCGGTATTCGGAACGGATGATGGATAAACACGCAACGAGCAAGGCCGGAAATATCTGTGACCCGCTCGCAGCGAGCGAGGCTGGAAATATTAGTGTGCTGCCCGAGGGTGATGGCTTCAACCTGGCATTGAGGTCAAGTGAAAAGTAATCTCGCGTCTCGTTCCGTTCTTGTCAAAATATTCCCGGCCTGAACTGATTAATAACAAACACAACAATAAGGAGTAGAAAAGATGTATCTCAGTGCGTGCCCTGCATAGTGTAAGGTACACTTTACCTAAGATAGTCAACTTAAAAATGTAAAACAGCAACCTCCGTTGACAATTCGAATCATTATTCAAGTGTTCTTTTGACGCGAAGACCTTCGCTTGTTCTCTTTTTTTCCCCATTTTATTCAGCAGCATGTTTTTCTCTTTCAGAAATGTTGCGTTTGTATCTGTAAAGAAAGTTTTGACAATAAAACCAAAAAAAATGGAACTGGGGAACACGGCATTGTCAGTTTGCTATGAAGTCCCAGCCCTGATCATATTGCTGAGTTGCACTACTTCTTTTTCTTGGACTTTTCACTCTTGTTGGACGATGATGATGATGATGATGATGACGATGAAGATGATGAAGATGATGAACTAGATGACTTAGAAGAAGCAGCTGATGCAGGTCTCTCCTTGGCAGCCCTCACCGACTGCTGTGACCCACGGCTGCTGCCGGCGCTCTGTTGACCCGGCCCGGAGCTGGAGCTCGGTCCAGCCTCTGACATGCCATCCGCAGATCCACCCGACCCTTCGCCTCCTTTATCCTCATCCCTCCTCTCAAACGGAGACAAGGGTTTCTTGATGGATAACAGGGATCCTAGGTCGCTGTCTGGTCCAGGAGCAAAGCTGCTGAAGAGGGCGGCTTCGATGGACGAGATGCCCGCGTCGGCCATGTTCCAGGCCTCGCGGTCCGCGGCGTGGCCTCGGATGTACAGCAGGACTTCCTTCAGGTTCAGCTCCTTGGCTCTGGCACTAAAGAAATAAAAGAGAATCATCCTTTCTGACAATGGTACTGGATAGCTCAGTTGCAGGTATGCAACTTTTCTTCGGATCCGCTAATTCCCTCGTTTTTTACTTATCACGAATGCAATTGAAAATTGAACAAACACTGTACAAAGTCTTGCGTGGTTTGTCATTTTTCTTGTGTTTGTCTAAATTCCCGGTGGCATGCCTGCAGTTGGCAGAGTGGTAGGTTTAAACCCAGCTGCAGTTAATTTCATTGTCCAAAATTATGTTCGTTTATAAAAAGTAAAGATGACAAACCACTTTACCCCGGATTCAGTCAACATTTTAATAGCAATAGGACACTGGATAATTATTATGTACAGTGCTTTTTCATCTTCGGAGTACTGTTTGGTAAATTTGTTTTAGTAAAATTCAGCTGAGATGGATAAAGGGCAATATTCATGACAAGGAATGCTGCATCTTTTGGTAATAGGAGAAACACTTAAAGATGTTGTCGCAGATAGTGGATGATTGTGGACAAATCTTACCAGAGGAGAGAGGTCCTATGACCATTTTCAGAGTTGTTGAGGAAGAAAGAATTTTTAACAGCCTTGTCTGGTTTTTGGCATACAATATTGCATTGTTGCAAAAGCTTTTTCTTTCTTCAAAAATCACAATTTAAGGATTTCACTTACGCAGTCTGCCTCTGGTCCAAGGTGCAGAGAATCACCTTGGCAACCACCTTCTGCAGAATGGAATCTCCCGTCTTGGCAAACTGGTGCAAGGCACTCTTCAGGTTGGAAGCCGCCAGCATTTTCTCGCAGGCCTAAGGGGAACAAAGATGAGTCAAGCCTATTAAAGCTAGCACCACAATGCACACCATTCTATTTCAACTGATTCAGAATGACCATTCACTGGATGCCTTGTCATGCATCTGGGCAATTCCACGGTTACTCACGTTACATTTTCGTAACGTGAGTAACCGATTTTGTGCGTCTTGTTTATCATACATAACACATTTTTCTGGATGTCATCTTTGGTGCTTAGGTAGGTCTAGGTCTACTCTATCTACCATCCGGATAACAGTTATTAAACCTTTTCAGTAAGGTTATTACAGCCCAAGGAAACTCAAAAGTACATCAAAAACATAACGAGAGTAACCGTGGAAATGCCCATCTGGTCTAAACAATGGTCCGGATTTAGCCCATTCAATGACATTACATGTTCTCCTATACAATGGCACTGCCTGGCTCTGCACCAGTCTACAATCAGTCTTTATCTCAAGTGGAATGCTGTTAGTGAGTCAGTCAGTCAGTCAGTGAGATAGGCGCAAAGAAGACACTACACTGGCCCTGTTGCCGGTAAAATCTCATGAATATGGCCATCAACCTCAAAACAGCCTTGTGTGGCTGGGGGATGATCAAACCACATTCTTCTTCCGGTGTATCTTGACCATGACAAGGACCGTGGCCAGGATCATGAGCGTAAGAGAAGCGCCGGACTTGCAGGCCCATTCAAAGGACAGAAAGCTGTTTCCACCTACCTCAGGACTCTCGGCAAAGTACAGCAGGATCTTGCCAGCCAGCAGGTAGATGCCTGCATCCGAGGACTTGCGAGGAATGTTCAGAAGATGATTGAGAAGCTCCTCCTGAAGACGCAAAGATGAAAAGCAAAAGTTCAGGAGATACTTGTGAGTAAATCTGATCTAGGACCCTTCGTCTCCTAGTGGTTGATTCGTGGCATCTGTTCTGCCAGCACGCTAATGTTCAAGTCTGAATGCCTCCAGTCAAATGATGGTCAAACGTCATCATCAAATTGCCTTGTCCTGGCTCCCTGCTATTGATTATGATGTAAGCAGCTATTGGTAACCAGCGGTGCAACCACTGTTGTTAGGCTAATCCACGGCCTAAACTGAAAGGGGGTGCCCCCAACTTTGAGGCTTGTGCCCGTGACCCCATGTAGCCCTAAACCCAATGCATTTAAATGAGTTTCTCCCTTGGTGATGTGCACAACTCACCTGGTACAGGATGACATCTGCGTTCTCGATGGCTACCAGTTCCAGAGCCTGCAGGGCCAGCCTGAGTGTCTCACTGTCCTGGCCGGTGCACAGCGACACCAAAGCTGCAGCTGTGATTTCAGGAGAGAACACATTTTGTTTTTTAAATTTTATTTCAATGTACAGTTTATCCTTGGGATAGTTGACCTGTTGGATCTAGTGATACCAGGCAGGCTTATCTTACTTGGGTTTCAATTGGGTTTATTAAAGGTATAGTCCATCATTTGTAATTTGTGCATTTTGTTCGTTTGAAGCAACAAAAGTGCTCAAGATCTGAAGAAGGATGCTGAACAACCAATCTGATGAAGTTTCAGCTCAGCTTCAGCTTTATGTTCTGAGAAAAACAGCATTCTAGGAGAGTTGCTGAATCGTGTTTTGAATTGGGCCTGAATTCAGCGTCCGAGACACGTTCTCACTGAGCCGATTGCAGCTACGCGATGTTGCGCACTGATCCGACGAATTATAGCAACCGCGCGCGCGTGTGCGTCGTACCAACGCTTGCGCGCGCTTCGCCCAAAAACAAAACGAATTACTAATTTAAATTTCCTACGGTGCGTCTTAAGAAGCACCGTTGGAAAGGCCTTCTTTCGTTGATTTCTTCAAAATGACAGCTTGCCAGAAAGATTAATTTCACAGGGAGTTTAGTCCCCTTATTATCTTTCAACCAAGTATGTTTTCCAACAATAATTACGTCAGTTCCTTTTTGGATAGCTGCAAATGATGGACTCTGGCTTTAAATGGCTTTGAAAAAAGGCTCTATGACATTTGAGTCAAAATATATCTGTTTGCCAAGGACAAGCCTGAAAGCTTACTTGGTGAGTTTCTAGCGGCCATCTGTGCCCTGACCCCGGGACTGAAGGCCAGATCTAAGTATATTCCCGCCACGTTGCGCTTGGTGGCGTCCGTCCCACCCTGGACTGCGTGGGCCAAGTCCTCCAGGCCCCGCTCAGCGACGACGGCGTGCTTGTTGTCATCCGAGTCGGCCACGATATACGAGATGGCCGTGACGGCCTCCTGGACCAGACGCGAGTTGTGGGAGTGGAGGAGGGTGGTCAGGGTGGTGACTCCGCCCAGCTCCACAAAGGTGTCCTGGGGATGATGACAAGACAAAGGAGATGACAACAGGATGAAGAAAACAAGAGGAGGCAAGCATCGTAAAGATGCTCCAAAGTTCTATTCAGTTGGTTCCGAATGGCTATTCACTGGAAGTCCTTTCATGCATCTGATCTACACAATGGGCCGGATTAGCCCATTCATTGGCTCTACAGGATAATCCTATTTCAAATATTTTAGGCAAGGCGAGACTTACGCAAGTCTAATTCACAAGAGTCAGTGAGTCAGTCAGTGAGGTATAGAGAGGACGATAGGCTGGTCCCTCTCAGACCAGCAAAGGAAACAGCAGAATTCATTGGCGAACGTGGGGTTTGATTTGCAACCACAAAACTCTGATGCACGTGGACCTGAAGCAAATGGATTGAGAGATGTATGACTGGATATATCCTTCTCAGGAGCCTACCTGGATAGCTGGAACAGTAAGCAGCTCGGCCATGGCCTCTGTGGCATACTCCTGGGTTGCCTCGTCTGTGGATAGCCCTAGAGAGATCAAGACCTCCAACCTATAGTATGGGTGAAGAGAATGGAGATCATTTTGGTATCTGCTCAAAATAGCAGTTGTTATACAAGATAATGATAATGGAGTCTTATATAGTGCACGTATCTACCAACAATTAGGTACTCTAGGCGCTAGAGATTATTATGTCTATTATTAAAGAAAGGTAAATAAAGTTTAGGAGAAATATGAGACCCATTATGTAGCACCTTATAGGGGTTTACAAGATGCTGCGGTGCATATTGCAGCCACTGCCAGAAACACTTGGGCAAACCCTTCTCTTAGCGATAAGTGTTACTGGGTTCTTTAACGTGCATTACACAACACACGGGACCTACGGCTTTACGTCCCATCCGAAGGACGAAGCAATAATGGTAAAGTGCCTTGCTCAAGAGCACAAGCACCATGATTTCATGGTCAGGATTCTAACCCATGTACCACGGCACATGAGTCGAACACCGTAACCATTGGACCACAGCACCCCACAGCACCCGAGGGCATATTTTGATATGGGTCTTTGACACAAGTACCCCCCTCAAAAGTAAGAAAGGGAGAGTTGGCGGAGACCACTTGGAGAGACATTCAACACATTGCCTAGGAAGCCTGATGCTTGCACAATGACGCTACGGCTTTGTGGACATGCAGAATGAAATATGTTGTGTGTAGTCATGTGTACTTCACGCCCGAACCAGTATGCGCACTCAGCATTTCCCTCATGAAAGTGGTAAAGATGCCCTCTCTTGTTCGTGCCGGGAGCCCTAATGCCCTTTTCACACTAGAGCCTCTCAACCCGGGTTGAACTCAACCCTGGGCGAACTCAGTGCTGCCCCGGGTTGAGTTTTTTATTTTTCACCCCCTGCGTTCAACCCCGCATCGTTTCACACTTGTTTCATGCAAATCAAGCTTATCATGCTCAGTTACTACTGTTTTGAACCCTGGCAAGAATTTCAACCCGGGTTGCAAATCTCAACCCTGGTCTGGAGCAGGGTTGAGTTCAACCCGGGGTGAAATCAATCTTGGGGTTGACGCAGGGTTGACGCAGGGTTGAAATTTTTCAAGTGTGAAACGATGGGTTTTTTCAACCCTGCGTCAACCCCGAGATTTGTCTAGTGTGAAAAGGGCTATAGAGTCTTAAAGCTTTGAAAATTCTTGTATCATTTTGGGACACTTCATTTGCAGATATCTCCAGGTGGAACAAGCTGTTACTGGGCTTATCCAAAAACCTGCTCAATGTAGTCTGAACATGGCCTGAAAATATCACACGGCACATTTTAGAGTCTGAGAAAAACTAGAATGGCCTACCCTCCCTCAGCAACGATCCTGAACTTGCTGTCGTCCCCTGTGGTGGCTAGAGTGGCCAACTCAAACGCTGCCTGTCGCCTCTCCTTCACCCTGCAATGAAAACAAAACATCACGCTTAAAATAAGGGCCGTACATTCTAGTAACAGCCTGGTATTGGCAAGGAGCATCTGAAAACATTCCTGCTTCGGGTATTGCCAGGACTTTTTTTAGAATGTGAAATTTAACCAGAGGCTACTTGAGGTTGAACCAGGGATGAGAAATTTTTTTTTAAAATCTGAAAATTGGAAGAAAAGGTCTGAAAGATGCATTTCTTTCTATATCGATAATGTCTTTCTCTCAGTTTGAATTCAGACCAAAGTCTGAAAAATCTCACACCTGTTGAACCACCGAGGTTACCTGTAAACTCCTGTAGAACCTCAAGGCATGCTTCCAGTTACCACCTGTTGAATTTTGCATTTTCCCCTAAAGAATCACTTCTTACATTACAACTGTGTGACAACCATAGAGCTATATTAAATTACTAGAGCGCTAACTTGATGTACAAAGTAATGCCTGATGGGCGCATCCATGTTTGTGCACAAACCTATGGAGAACTAGAAATTGTGTACGGCTTTTGTACGGCTATTTGCATATCTGCGTTTGTATTCCATACCGGTGCGTTATCGAAGCCGATACGCCCAAAACCGAAACGCACGATCAGCAAATGAGCGTTTCATTTTACCCTATACAAACAGCGCAACGTGTGCGCGTCCCTCCGTTTTTTGAACCGTCATGATGCGCTTAAGTTGTTTGCGTATCTTCTACTTGCGCGTTGCATTTAGAGTACACTTTTAAAATTCAATCCATCTATTTTGATTGTGTTCTACAAACACGCACATGAATTCAAAATGTCTGCGCCCAGAGTGGCTTCAAAGCGTCTCCGTGCACAAGAACAAGGAGTTAGCGCTCTAGTAATTTAAAAAAGCTCTATGGTGACAACATGCTGACAATAGACTCATTTTGGACACAACCTATCTTACATATTCACATTTGGGGCCCCATTCAATTTCTCTTGAACATTTTTATTGACAATACAATATTGACTTTGACCTTCAACTTTTCTTTTTTCCTTTTCACTTTCCTAATGTGTTTCTCTCTCTCTATTTCTGCTTCCCTGGATAAGCTTAGCCTTAACAGAACTCAACCCATCAAACCCCAATGGCATATTTTGATGGAATCTGTCAGGACGGGTACAGTACCCCTAAACTGACAGTCGTTTACATTGGGTTGGCACACCTCCAGAATCAAAGTCAGAAATATGAGTATGCAGTTTGCCATATGATGTTTGAATTTGCCAGGATGGGTATGGTTTCTAGTATAAATCATGCTAGAGAGTTAGGGTTAAACTTTGTTACTGCATCGATGAGTTTTGCACGACCACCTACCTCCCATTGCGAGCGGTCTCAATCACCTTCTCCACGTCCCTAGTCACCACCAGATGCTCTTCCAAGAAATCCCCGACCCTGAAGCGGAAGTTGCGCAGCAGGGACACGCCCATGGACCAGATGACAAAGAGGTAGACGGCGTGCAAGGTGAAGTAGATGGCCAGGAAGTAGGACCAGAAGCCGCGGACGGTGCAGGAATCATTGCTCTCGTCTGACGGGCAGGAATAGTCCTATGGGTGGAAAGCAAATCATCTCTAAATATCTTGGACAATTTCCTAATTTGCAAAAATTCCTCCCTCCTCAGTAGGCATGCCATTGTGACTGATTTGCAGTACTCGCTGCTATTTCAGATTTCAACCACCCAGTTGATCCAGGTATGGGTCAAGTGGTAAGACGTCTGCACTAGTATAAGCACAAGGTCATGGGTTCAAGTACCCAATCAAGTAAAGCTTGTTCATTTTTCCTCGCACGCCTTCAGCATTTTGCCAGCAACCTTCCTGGGTCAAAAAATCCACCACTGTACAAAATGTCAACAAAACATTCATTGCACTTGAAACTTAAAGTCACATGTAATAGTGGTCAGGCTGTACCCTGGTTTCCTCAATCTGCAAAATTCGGGCGATTCACAATGCAGTGCGCCACCAAGAGTCTGCCACGGAGAGTTCATTTTTCCCAGTGCATTGTGGGAGATGGTCGACAAATTCGCAGCGCGGGACATTTGAAATTGTTCGTTTTTCCAGTCAGTAGTTTCATAAGCGTATGATTCAAGGATCTGTTTGCCCTTCTCTTTTGTTATCAATGTGGTGTTTTTGTAAGGCGGCAAGACGCTATGCCCCAATCTACAATCTATAACAAATTAGCTCAAGTTGTCTACTCATGTTTTGTCGACCGTAAACTTGAAAAATGGACTCTCCATGGCAAACTCTTGGTAGCGCACTGCATTGTGAATCGCCCAAATTCTCAAAACCTTCTGCTGGATTTTGAAGCAACTTAGAGTTTTAAGTGTAGGTGTATTCCTTTCAAAATAAGGCATTGTACAGACTGCAAACAGAAGACCATGCTTCCCCCGGTAAGAGTTTCATCAAGATGGGGAGTGGTCACTGGTCACTGGCAAGACACGACCATTCCTTCGTTCCTGTTGTGGGCAACAGGTACCAAAGCCTTCGGCTCAAGGACACATAACTTTCTTGATAATAATTTGAATTATATAACCGATATACAGACCCTTGTCATTTGATTGGTGGAACTCACATCACATGACTTTCGTTATTACATGTACTCCCATTCATGCAGGGGCTTAAAAAGTCCCATTCGCTCATGGGGAATGGGAAATACTATCGAACAGTTAGTTAGTATCGATGCTTGTTCCATGACGCGGTATTTGTGTGCAAATGCATGCTGGTGTGCGCTTTCAGCGTTGCCCGTAGCGCGTATTGTTCCAAAGAGCCAGCGCTACAGAGTTGGGTTCAAACATTTTCGCCAAGGGGTGGTTTGGAAGAGCGAAACACATTTTCCACCAATTTTGCATTGAAATAAAAGATCAACTATATCAAATGACAAGGATCTATATGTCAGTTATATAAAACAAATGTTGAGTGGCTTTAAAATTGTGAAATGGGAGGAATATTATCGCTCGGCAAAATCTGGACATTTCCAGTTCACTCGGAAAAGGGCAGATTTTACCTTGCGATAATATTTCACCCATTTCACTCTGAGCCACTCAATATTTGTATAAAATATGTGACCTGTTCGGTCAAAATCAGACTTTTCTGGGCATAAGGTCGAAAATGATATTTTTACATATTGTTAACATATGTTCTTTTTCCTTTTAATAGGTGGTTTAATTTTTGAAACCGGTCATTCCTGGGCAGAGTTATGCTATTTTGAAGTTCATTGTGTCGAAAAGTAGAAAACGGAGAAAATGGCCACGAACGTCACAAAACAGTTATTTCTTTAACTGATATACCTTATCAAAATCATCAAAAATAGTATATGTAGAGTTCAAATTAGGGTTGCAAACTTTTATAATATATGTTAGACATGTTCAGGATTACAAATATGCAACAATTTGAAAATCGATAAAAATCACCCCCACAGCGTTTTTTTGGCCCTATCTCAATTTCAACCTCTGCCCAGAAGCGTCTGCTTTTGACAGAACAGGTCACATATATATCTTTTGTAATGTATATTGTGTTCATTACTGTTTTACCTCTTTTGATTTCGTTTGGTACAAGTGGGCACTACTTTTTTTCACGTGCTTATCCGTAAACTTTGGGTTTTTTATGCTAAGATCAGGCATCAAACGCAAATTTGGCACAAATAAAAAAAAGTCATTCACACACAGAAAGAATAATATATATTTGAAAAAAACTTACTAGAATGGACAGGATAAACCTGATCATCAGAAAGACTGCCACTCCCCAGTTCATCACCGTCAAAATCAGAAACGTCACCATGAAGAATTGTGGCCTGTAACAAATGCAGAAATGACTTCAAATGAGTCCACTGTTGTCGTTTCACCTATTTTCAGTTTTTGGCATTAAACTTAAACCGATAATAAAAAATCAGTTTAATGGACAGTCTCGGCATCAAACTAGCCGGGTTTTTGTTTTGTAAACCAAAAACACACAACTGATCTTTGAGTCAGCACTGAAAATGCATATCCATTATTAAGCTCTTTTTACTTCTTGACTTTGGAATACTGGCCAGTGGAACTGGAGTATTATTCCTAATAGATGTACATGAACATTTATAAGATTCAATAATTTTTCATCTATTGAGCAATTTCATGTAAAGTCACTGGTCAGTACTGGTCACCCACATGCCCGCCAAATTGCACATCTACGGTTGCAGACTACTATGCCATAGACCTATGATAAATATGCCCACTTCTGAAGTTTAGGAAAACTATTCACAACTCTCCCAGGTTGTTTGAGACACAGTCCAAAATAAAGCTTATTTCATCATCTTTATTTTTTTTTTTTTGGGGGGGGGCGGTTTTAACCGATGACTTTTCAGAGAAAAATCGGATACTGTACGTGACAGATACCACGCAACATGCATGTCACGCATAACGCAATGAATATGTATTGTACGATCGATCGAGCACACTAGACGTCCAAAATGGCGGATCCTGCACAGTTCACCTGATAATGTCACGTGGATGCAAAGCTATTATGTAGGCTACATTTTTTTGGAGAGGAACAAAAAAAGTGGGGAGGGGGACAAACAATATGATATGCCCATGATTAAGATAAATGTGGATTGGGGTCCCCAAAAAGCAAAGCTTGTCGAGTAGGGGCCCACACATCCTTAGTAGTAAGCCTGATACTGACCACAGACTTGATGGTCCTGTAAACCCTGACTTGTGCGTGTAGGAGGGACACTTCTCAGACGTATACAGCGTGATCAGACCAACGCCGATGCAGTAGATCAGCATGGCCCAGGGTAGGAATGAGCTATACTGCCAGGGCTGGTAGGGGGACAGGAAGTACCACATAAACATCAAGGCAGCGAAGAGGGTGAAGACGCGATTCAATGACAGGATACCCTGAAGAAAGAAAACAAATTGTAGGCAAATTTCAAGTCCGTTTCAAGAACACCTTTAAAGGGAGTACATGTATATACAACATTTGCTGTTGCTGTAATTTTCAGAAATGGATGGATTTGGGGGGTTAGTATTTTATAGCAAATATTGTATCACTGTCTTGTTTGTAGTTTTGGGCTTGTAGATGCTGGAAAATCAAGACAACAATCATGTTCTTGTAGTCTGGTTCCTTGACCCCACTTAAGATGAAATGGAGCAATTTATAGACACAGCTAGGGAAAAGTAAGGTCAGGGAACCCATCTAGCTGTCTTGTACCCATTCATGGACGTGTAATCAATTGCAAATGAAATGCGGACCAAGTTAATATGGTAAATTGGGAGCAGTATTTGAAAAAAGACGTTTTTGTTCCAACGATGGTCGGCTGACCAGCATTGGAAATTGATACAAAAATACCACTTTTCGTGAAAATGTATTCACTTCAGTCCAGTAAGGTGTTTCATAATATTTTGGTAGTTTTGTTTTTTGATGTTTGCAAATGTCGTATAAGTGCCTTTCCTTGGACCATTCTCTTTCTCTTTCCTCCTTCCCTCGTTCTTGTAGCATTTTATTTAGTCACATTATTATGCTATGTCACTGACCCCTGTTGTATGTTTGTTTGTTAGTCTGTCCTTGGTTTTCTTTGTGTTTGTTTGTACTTGTCCATTAGTTTGTCGGTCCTTCTTTAAAATCTTTGGATTTGTCAGAATTTTTTTTCGGATTTGCCTTTATGTGAGGCATGCCAAATAAGCTTCAGCTTTTTAAAATAATGCATCCATCTTTATAAAACAAATTCTTATTCTCAGGGCTATTTGTTTTTCTTCTACCTTGCTTTTGATAAAAACAAATGTTCAAATTGAATTGAATTAAAAAAAAAAATTCTCATGATTTAATCATGTTGTAACAACACGAAGAATGCTGGTCCCAGAGCCCATCAAATTTGACTCAATTGATTCAGAAAGGCTATTGACAGGAAGTCCTTACATGGAACTAGTCTACACAATGTGTCCGATTTATCTCATTCATTGGCATTATGGAATAATTTTGTGGAACATTGCAAGCATGCTACTACTGCGCATTCCCGTACATGTAGGCCCCTTCAATGGTGGAAGCATTGTACCAGCTACTGCGCAAAGCAACTGCCTAATAACCGATTATTTCTGAACAATAGCTAGCACAATACTTTCACCATTGAAGGGGGCCTCCGCGAGCATACACAGACGGTGTGATCGATCAGATTCCTTAATACAATAACAAGAATTATATAACTGACATACATACCCTTGTTTTGTTATTAATGAAACTCACATCACGTGACATTATTTGTTACTTCCATTCACGCCGGGTCTCAAAAAGTTCTATCCCCCCATGGGGAATGGGAAATACTATTGAACAGTTAGGATCATTCTTGTTCCAAGACGCGGTATTGCGTGCAAAGGCATGCTGGTGTGCGCGTTCAGCGTTGCGCGTAGCACGTATTGTTCCACAGAGCCTGCGCTACAGAGTGGGGTTCAAACATTTTCGTGAAGGGGTGGTTTGGGAAGAGAGAAATACATTTCCCATCAATTTTGTAGTGAAATAAAAGTTCAAATATATCAAATGACAAGGATCTATATGTCAGTTATATAAAACAAATATTGAGTGGCTTTCAATTGTGAAATGGGAGGAATGTTATCGCTCGGTAAAATCTGGACTTTTCCAGTTCGCTCGGCTTTGCCTCATGAAATGGAAAAGTCCAGATTTTGCCTTGCGATAATATTCCTCCCATTTCACTCTGAGCCACTCAATATTTGTATACTGTCAGGGCATGCATACACTGAATCCGGCAACCATGCGTTCCCTCCATTTCAGCATCGCGACCTCGTGGATAAGGGCTAGCTTGACCTCAGTGGTCTGTCCGGCTCCCAGCTTGGCCCTCTCTGCTCGCACATCTGTGAAAGACTACGACAAAAGAGAACAAAGGTGTAGAAGATCTGTAAACCAGCAGCACAAATCTTTCTTCTGGTCAGCAAAGGTTTTTCCAGAGAGGGAAAGATGCAGAGCTGTGATCACATCGTCACCAGTCACTCACAGGTCATCAAGTCTCATGTCAATCATACTCTGTTTGTTCCCCATTATTTGTGACTAGTTTGACTTGTGATTGACTTATACAGGGTGAGTAAAAAAAAAAAAGGCGAAACCCAAATGTCGGGACTATTGTTTTAGTGAAGTTCTGCATGTAGCACTTTCAAGATCTAGGATGTGAAAGCCTAGAAGGAAGTGTTCTTTCAGCAAAATGAAAACAAATCACATAGGGATGTTTTTCGTTTCCTGAAAGAACACTTCCTTTTTGTGATCTGTGGACAGAAATTTCAAACGGTGGTTGTGCTTAAAATTCTGTAACTTGAAAATTACATGAGTGATTTGAATGATTCCTGTACTAAAAGAAAGCTTATGATTTGGGCTTTCATATCCTAGATTTTGAAAGTGCTACATGCAGAACTTCTCTAAAACAATGGTCCCGACATTTTGGTTTCGGTTTTCTTTTACTCACCCTGTATGTAGTGATTGATTTGTAATCAATTGGAATTATGGTAAACTTGCCTCCTACTCTGACTAGAGAAGAAACAAGACAAAGCAAGCCTAGTAAAGCTGGTCTCAGAGCACACAACATTCTAATCAATAGAGCCTCGCCAGTCCATAATCACTTTTTATGTGAACGTCTTGGTACTGGTACTAAACACTGACTAGTCTAGTCACAGACTCCCGTACCCGTGTTTGAATTTACCCAATTGTTATCCGTGCGATCGATTGAACAAAAGTTGAGGTCAACAATATTAATTTTATGATGTTGTAAATTGTAATACTTTTTCTTTCGAAATCTGCATTTAGTGCCCTTGATTGGATGGGCCCAGTCAGGACACAAAATATATGCCAAAAAATAGGACGTTAGTAACGTTACACTTATTGTAGATCCTACACCTGGTGTCCGGATGTGCTGTATTCTCATAAAATATCGCAGGTTTTTGAAGTCAACATACACTCCACTGGTTCAGAATGGCTGTTCACTGCAAGTCTTTTCATGCATCCTGTCTACACAATGGACTGGAATTTAGCCCACCTGTTGGTGTTACAGGGTAATCCTACACGATAGCACTGCCCAGCTCATAACTGACAGTCAGTCAATGAGTCAGTCAGTATTGTCTCGTCAGTCAGTGAGGTAGGTACAAAAAGGATGCTCAGCTTGAATGCTGCTCCAGGCTTTACAAATGAGATTGAGGCCTAACCTCATTTTTCTTGGCCATGGGTACCATCTTGAGCACGCAATGGTCCCCGATGCGGTAGTCCTCCAGGGTGTAGGCATCCCGCAGGTACTGGCCCTTGTATCGCATGCGGAACTGGTGATCCTCATGGCCCATCTGATACAGGATGTGCAACAGATGGGCCCGAATACGGGCCAAGGTGTCGGCGGCATTACATTGCAAGATGAACGAGTGGATCTAAGTAATGAAAGGCCAAATTTGTGGGGAAAAAAAATGGGTTTTTTTTTTAAGTCTAAACCTAGCCCCATAAATGTGGCCTATTTACTGGACTGCCTCCGTAAACATAGGCCACACATCCACATGTACAAAAACGTGTTGCACTTTGCCAAATTTTGATTTTCACATTTAGGCTTAGTTTGTAGGGTTTTTTTTGCTTTAGAAGCATACTCACCCTCTTTATAGGCTAATCAGAAAGTGCTGCCTTTTTCAGACGGCTTATTTTTGTGAAATTTCATGTTGAAATTTTGATACGCAAACGTGTGCAAATGAATCCGGAAATTCCACGAAAAATAGTCATCTGAAAAAGGCAGCACTTTCTGATTAGCCTATAAAGAGGGTGAGTATGCTTCTAAAGCAAAAAAACCTACAAACTAAGCCTGAATGTGAAAATCAAAATTTGGCAAAGTGCGACAGGATTTTGTACAAGTGGATGTGTGGCATATGTTTACGGAGGCAGTCCAGTAAATATGCCGCATTTATGGGGCTAGTCTAAACCTAGCCATGTTTGGATTGTTCTGATTTTTGTTTCTTAACACAATAATATATTTACGTAGTCAACTTACAAAAAAATGTATATATGATGTGCAAACAGTAGGCATTTTTTTAAAAGGAAAGAACAAATAAATTTAAAAACAGAGAAATTATTGGCGAATATACATGTATACCTTTTCCCAAATTCAATGCACGTGCGCACATGATATGGTTCATGAGTTAGTTTCGAGAGATAAACAATTCGCCACATTCGTGAAAATCATAGTGAGGTACCAACGAAATTAATAGCCAACTTTATTTGCCTATCAATTGTCCCCCCCCCCCCCCCAAGGGAGGGGGGAGAGAACATTTGACAGGCGCATTATTAGTAGATAATACATGTATATGAAGAAAAAAGTCCCATCAGGTTTAGCTGGAGTTACCCAGCCCTGAGTTTTATCATTGGGTAGCTGGAGTTACCCAGCCCTGAGTTTTATCATTGGGTTGTCTATTAGGGCTGGAGCGCATTTTTCTCAAAACTTGTAGTATTTGCAAAAAAGATTTGGAAAATGTTCAATTTTGTCCCCGTTACACACTAATTGCAACTGCAACTCACCCCAAACTTGCCTGGAATAACCATTACACAGGTCCTTGAAGTAAAAAACGATCCACGATGAAGATTCAGCCTACAATTGCAGTGAAAACAGGAGGAATAACCGCTAACCTGACAACCTTTCAGGCATGGCCAGGACTGCTATTGGTTTGTGCACAAAAAAAATTGTGTACAATGAATGGCGGTTGATTAACAGGCACAGAGAGCGATCGCTGTCAACTACTCGTTTTTGCCGGCTGCGCTGGCTGTTGGCGCGTGACGTCACGCGGAAGCGTAACACCCGATGACTGTTTCATGCACTAGTATAAGGTTTACCACTCGCATCACAGCTTTGGTACTGGAACCGCAACCAATAGTGCATGAAACAGTCATCGGGTGTTACGCTTCCGCGTGACGTCAGGCGCCAACAGCCAGCGCAGCCGGCAAAACGAGTAGTTGACAGCGATCGCTCTCTGTGCCTGTTAATCGACCGCCATTCATTGTACACAATTTTTTTTGTGCACAAACCAATAGCGGTCCTGGCCAATCCAGCAAGGTTGTCAACTTAGCAGTTATTCCTCCTGTTTTCACTGCAATTGTAGGCTGAATCTTCATCGTGGATCGTTTTTTACTTCAAGGACCTGTGTAATGGTTATTCCAGGCAAGTTTGGGGTGAGTTGCAGTTGCAATTAGTGTGTAACGGGGACAAAATTGAACATTTTCCAAATTTTTTTTGCAAATACTACAAGTTTTGAGAAAAATGCGCTCCAGCCCTAATAGACAACCCAATGATAAAACTCAGGGCTGGGTAACTCCAGCTACATCAGGTTTAATAGGTTGCAACATTCTTTCCCTATTTTGGTGTTAAAGTTCCAAAACAAATGCAACATGAAAACAAAAGATGGTGATCACTGCGACGTACTGTGTGAATGCTGAATCACACGGCACCAACTGTAAATGTAATTGTAAAATGTGTACGAAAATCGATTTCTACCCAAAGAAACTGTTCGCAATTACAAAAAAAAGTGGTTAGAAATTGAGAGAAGGTTGAAAAGGTATTTTTTTAATGATAAAAAACACCCTTGCCTCTAATATTTGATTGAAACTAAAGTGGTGCCCGTAACTACACCGTCCATACACAATCGCCCAAGTTAATTGTTTGGGTGTTGTTTTTTTTCACGTTATTAGTTAAATGCGATGTCAATGGGAGTATGTAGGTTGAAACTTACCGGAAATGCGCTGCTTTCCACGTAGAGAAGCATGTTTCTTCTACTTGAAATGCTTCTCTTTTGGAAAAATTATTACTTGTCCTTCATCACATGAAAAAGGGAACTTGTTTTTCAAAACTAAAACAACAAAAAAATCAAGTTTTTTCGTAAAGTGCGGAACACCAAACAACAGGTGCAAGAGCACCGACAATCAATTCATTTCATATGCAAATTACCAAATGCGTCACACGCACCCAGGTAACGCGTCTCGCCACGATTTACCGCTAGAGGGCGCTGATTATGATTAACGCTGATTGTGATAAGCGCAGCCATATGAAGTGATTTCGTCTTTTACATTGTGATTGATTTTATTGAAAAGTGCACTTCTTTTAAACCTTTTCAAAAATTTCCCACACTTTTCCGGACAACTGAGGGTGTTGTTGCTGTGATGTAATTTCAGGGAGACACTTTTCAGTTTAAGTATAGGTGTTTTCTGTTCACATTGTGATCCCAAAAATGTGTTCATTGAAACATTTGTGAAAAAAGGTTTGCTCTTCGGCTAACTGTCATCTTAAGAAAACAACTTAAGAAAATAGCATTTAAAACGGCGAAACATATAAGTTTTGCAACTTTTGGTGCAGAAATAGTTGTGACATTGAGGTTTCTGTCTAAAATGACATCACTACATTTGTTTATAAATATATCTATGGAATTTTTTTAGCATAAAAACCAAAGAGACACATTTGAAAATGGTTAACCAAAAATGTTAAATGAGTATAAATGGGACACAAAGGTGCATTTTCAAGGATTGCATCTTTAAGGTACGGTGGCCCTGGAACGACATTTTAATATTGACTTGTTTTAATATGAACCTTGTAACTTCTTAATATTGACGTTGTACCTTCGCAATATGCACGTTGCACGTAGCTTAATATCGCATTGTGGAAGTTGTTCCTTCTTAATGTGAATGTTCCAACTTGTTAATGTTCACGTTCGAACTTGTCAATGTACACCATTGATCATGCTTGATGTCAACGTTGCACCTTGCTTCTTCGCAATATGAACCATGTACCTTCGCATTGTGAACGTTTGACCTTGCATCTTGTTAATATCATTGTTGAACCGTCCTCCTTCGCAATGTGAATCATGCATTCTAAAAAGTACGAAGTCCTTGTCAAGCCCTATAGTTAAACAACCAGTTATGATGGAGTTTCAATCTGACAGCTGTTTAATGTCACTTAACCTGGGTCTACCTTGTAGTGATTTGTATCATGAATCAAGGCTCTCTGATATATTTCACACCTATTGTTGATCACTGTGTGCGCATATTAATTGAAATATTGTAATACAGGGAGTTTCCATAAATATTATGATAGGGGCGCTGTAAGTTGCCGTGCATCGTGGAGTTGCAGCACTGCTGACATGAACTGACACAGTGGAAACCGCATGCAAGCGTGAAGTGTACACGCTTGCAGACATTCAGATGGCCACATGAGCCACGTTATCGCAACTGTAAAGTTCGCTCAAAATCGTATACAAAATAGTGGTTAACTATATAATTATTTCAACCACACAGAGAAAAAAAGAACCATTGAGTTTTTAATTTTACATGTAAACTTAACTGATCGAGACCTATACCGTAGTCTTTGCCCGGCGGGCTGGATGCTGTATTTTATTCTGTATTGACAAGGTAATGCGTGCGCGGAGTATATGCCTGAAATCTCCTGGGTAGCGCTGAAGACAACATAACTGTTGACAGCGTCCTCTGCCGCACGCCATGGCAGCTTCACCGGGCTTGTCAGTGACTGGCTGGGTTCCGTAATATCTCATCTCAACTGGAGCTGTCCGTTGCAGACTCGTCTTTGTCGTCAGTGCGTGATCAAGTGAATTATCACAGATATAAATATATACTCGGCCAGCAACACTCGCTGGTGAATAAGCTAGACCAAACGACTTGTAACGTAACGACACTAAAGGGAATATTATATAGATCTATGCGAACGGTGTCAATTATAAGCCTGCATTGGTATTTACTCGGAAATATTTCCGGAAATGTTTTGTCGTTTCGCTTTCGATGTTGGCCTCTTCCTCGAAACCTGACCAATTACAGATGAGGACGTGTAACCCAATATGATGTGGTTGAATAACAGGATGGGGTTAGACTAGAATTGGAACATTTTCTGGAAAGAAAGGTAATCTATACGGTGTAGATTACATTTCTTTCCAGAAAATGTTGCATGGATGGCTATACATAGAAAAAGAAAACCGGTCAAGATGTAAACCAAAACATACATTTTTGAAATTAAACATATATTCGTCTCCCGATGGCAAAATATCGGTGTCTATGATTGCTTACTATATACAGGTGACCCAAACAAATGCAACCCTGAAACATTTGTCCCTTTTTTTCAAAAACGTGATCTATGAATTTTTAAGTTTTGGATATGAGATAAAAGCTGAGAGTTTTTTCTCTTGTATACTGAAAAAGTCATAAAAACAGTACATTGCGTAGCTGAGAAAATGCAAATTAAGTAACACCACTCCTGGTCCATTTCAATGACATTACCACAGTTAAGAAACATTTAATTTAATATGTCTGTCATTAATTGTGCAATTTCTTTAGTCTTTGGACATATTTATGATGATGAAAAGGTTTAAAATAGGACTAAAAGGATAAGATACCTGTTCGGGTGGAAAACAAAAGGTATTTCCATCAAATTCATTCGTACTCTTGTCATGTGCCGTGTTGTTTGTAAGGATTAGGACACAATGCGCTACACGTATTTCATGCACAAAATTGGTACAATGTAATTCCCTTAACTGTGGTAATGCCGTTGGGATGGACCATAAAGGAGTTGTGTTACATAATTTGCATTTTCTCAGTAACCCAATTTGCTGTTTTCATGTTTTTCTTTTCAGTATTTAATGAAAGAAAAACCTCTAAGCTTTAATCTGATATCCAAACCATAACAATTTATAATTCATGTTCAGGCTAATGAGCGCTGTTTCACTAGAAAAGATGTGTTCAATTCATGAGACTAATTAATTTCTTGACTGTATACTCTCCGTCAATTACAATAATGCAAAACAGTGTTCTGTGATCACGTTAAGAAGGCTTTTATCATAATACTTTACATCCTTCAAGCCCTATTCAGATTTTTTTTGTGTTTTTAATCATAGTTACGAGAGATTTCCGATGGTGTACATTGACAAGATCGAACGTGAATATTAACAAGTTGGAACATTCACATTTAAGAAGGAACAACTTCCACAATGCGATATTAAGCTACGTGCAACGTGCATATTGCGAAGGTACAACGTCAATATTAAGAGGTTTATACAAGGTTCACATTAAAAAAGTCAATATTAAAATGTCGTTCCAGGGCCACCGTATTAAGGTGAGAAACACAAAGGGTGGATTTAATTTTTTCGAACTTCCCAACAAACCATGTAAATGCATGCAATAACACTGAACAATAGAGAAACAAGCTGCAAGGTTAAGACCCAAGTATAAGTACAGTATACCTAAGGTGTACATTCGGTTTTTGTAGAACGGCATTCCCTAGTTAAGTGTAAATATATATTTTGTTCAGCCCCCCCCCCTCCTCACCCCCCCCCCCCCTCCACCCACCCCACCAACTCGCCACTGATGTGAGGCTGACCGGGAGATGAACGGTAAGGCCGGTGGTGGCTCTGAAGGGGACCCGGACTGTAGTGGGGCCTTTCAGTGGCAATCACTGTGCATTACAAAATATTTGGTTGGAATTAAACTACATCTGCCAACTCCCATGTACAAATGCCGAGCATTAAGGTATTCCTGGAGTTATACAGCATCTGCGGGTGATTTTATTTCCCGATAGCAGGCTATCATCAGCAAAAAGCCTATCTTGGATGAAACCCCAGATGGAATGTCATTTACGTATACAGGAGGAAGAGCAGTGGTCCTAAGACTGTGCCTTGAGGTACTCCGGATACATCATCAGCAAGGCCAGAAGCATCTCCCTCAAGTGACTTACGTGATGTCAGGCAGCTAGAGACCCATCCCTGTGATGCCATAATGCCTCAGCTTGACAAGACGTCTTTGTTGTGGCCCATTAGTCACTTAAACTACTCTCCTTGGGCCGGAAACCGCCGGAAACCGCCAGAAACCGCCGAAATGGCATTCTTCAGTAACTAAACCACTGCAAATGGGTTAAGCGTCATGCATCTTTGCAAGAGCGCCGGGCCATGCTTGCATAAGTTTGAAGTCGTGGTTTCATCTTTTGCCCAGAATTGCACGTTCCACCCTAACTTTTTATAACCCTAAGTTATAATGTTGATTTTGATTGAAGCTCCTTTGTTTTACTTTATAGAACAAGGGCGGATCCAGCACACAATTTTTTTTGGGGGGGGCAAAACAATTTTTGGTCCCCCAAAAAAGTGGGTCAAAAAAATTACGGTGTGGGGTTCTAGATGCTCTGTGGTGCGATCTGAGGCAATTTCTGACCACTTTAACCAATGGTTTTTTTTGAGGAAAAGATGGTGGTGTACTCATTACCTGCCTTTATTGCGATGTCACATAAAACAAAAATTTGGTTTCGTTTTTTTGGGGGGCCATGGCCCCCTTTGCCCCCCCCCCCCTCCCGATCCGTCCTTGTTAGAGAAAAGGAGCTCGGTTTTGATTAAGTTTAAAATGCCCAAATTTTACGAAGTGATAAGGAGACAAGCAATTCCTGAGGGAAAGTCAATTCAGCAGGACTCTAAATTACCCCGGTATATTATGGAATATAAATTGCAGAATAAGAAGCCGTCCATATACGAACGAAAATGCCGATTTTTTTTTAGACCTCTCCCTCCCCCATTGAATTACATGGCATACGCAGTGGTCCCCCGTGTACATGTACATTGTACGTGTACATTGTGCATGTGTACCATAGAGCTATATTAAATTAAGTTATAATTTAATATAGCTCTATGATGTGTTCATGTACATGTGTACATTACAAAACATTACGAATGCGCTATGCTTGCTGGCTAATAATTGATGCAGTTTTAATGGCGATTGTGTACAAAAATGTAGTTAGGTCAAACTAGCGACATTTCAAACCAACAAGAGTGTCGTGGATAGGGTAGGGTTTTTTTATGATGAAGATGATATTAAAATGCAATTGACACGTAAATAAAGATGGCGATCACCGCGACGGGTGAATGCGCAAAACGACGTTGATTCACATTGCATAAACTGCACAATGCGTACGAATATCCAATTTTCCACCAAAAGACAGTGTTCAAATTTCAAGGAAAACAAATTGTCATTAGATTTCAGAGAAGTCAGTTTTAGGTTGCAGAAATTGTTTTGGAATGAAAAAAAAAAATGACTCTGTACTTGACCAAAACTGCATAGGGGTTCGTATCCGACCTTTTTATCATGTCGCGGTCTCTGAAGTTTTAAGGTATAGTTCATCATTTGTAATTTCTGCATTTTGTTCCTTTGAAGCAACAAAAGTGCTCAAAATCTAAAGAAGGGTGCTGAACAACTAACCTGATGAAGATTCAGCTCAGCTTCAGCTGTATATTCCGAGAGAACAGCATTATAGGATCTAGACATTTCAAATCAAAAGTTGCTGAATCGTGTTTTGAATTGGGACTGAATTCAGCGTTGGCTCGCGGTGGAAGACCCATACGCATAAAAGTTGGTCCTGATTAAATATCAATAAGTACATTGATTTCATTACAATTTATTAAAAGCTAATTATCGCTCTGCGTATGTACACAATGTTAACAACAACAACAACAACAACAACAACAACAACAACAACCCCTCACCCCTTCGTGCATACGTACTTTATGGACTGCTGCTAATTACAGCAGTGTTGCCCGTCTTATTGGATTGCAGACAATAAGACGGGCAAGCGCAGAAATGAATGTTCAGCTAATTGAATACAGGGAGAGTTGGGCCATAAAAGACTCGAAGATAAAGTAATCTAATAAGCTTGGAGCCAATCTAATCCAGGAGACAGAATTGTCTCGTAAAAGTGGATTGAATAATCTGAATGTTATCCAAAACATGGGTTTTCTTTCAAAGAAATCTTACATTTCCTTTGGCGGGTACTATGGATGATCAAGTTTCGAAAATGTTTTTTTTTTTTTTTAAATCAACTGCACGTGGGATGTCCAGGGTGGAGTGTTCCCTCAACTTGCAGTTCGTTGTCCTTTAGACATTCAGTTAAGAAGTTATTGTTTTTAAAGAATGATTTTTATTGAAACAATTATTGTACACAATTATCTATGGTTTATTTCCGAACCTTTATACGTGCACATTTACAATGTATACAGAAAAGAACAAACGCTTCGTTTTATATAGTCTGGGGTCAGACAATTTTATTTATAGCGCGATCACATGCTTTCATAATTATATTTGCAATTGAGGGCCAGTTTTGTTTTCATCTCAAGGTTCGCTCGTACCCCCCGCCCTGCAAACAGGACGCTGTGATACTCTGATGAGCTTCACAGAATCTTGTGAAGGAAATGGCCTATGACCTATATATAAAGCATCTGGCTGCAGCTGTTCAAGACCGCAGTTAGACAATGTGCGCAAATGCTATCCGAAAACTTCCTATAGAAATGCGCACATTCCATACCGGATGTGATTTCTGTTTCATTGCAGCCCATGTGACAACATTTTGAGCGTCGCATAATGCAATCCGACCGTTCGTGATTCGAAACGGAGCCTGACCAAGTGACTGGAATTGTAAATTTACAACACATGTAAGTTTTACAGAATGTCCTACATTATTACACTTTTCAAAAAAACAAAACATCTCTAAACTGGAATAAAAGAGTAATGAATCAGTCTTAACGGCCGTTTCAAACACTGCAGAGTCATGACCTTGATGACGCGCAGGTCACTGGTCACGCAAAATCTAACCAATCAGAGCGTGAATTCATCAGAGTATCCCAGCGTCCTGTTTGCAGGGCGGGGGTACGAGCGAAATCTCAAGGGGGCACAGTTATAACCGCGAGAGGGGCACTTTTGTTGGCCTGGGAAAATCTGCCCCCCCCCCCGTTCCGCCGCCCCTGCATGCCTCTCCTTTGCATTCTTTTCGTCATCTATTCAAAACTTTCCAAGATATATTTCGAAGAAAACGTATGTCACTCCACTATGAGTACCACATTTAGCTACAAGCCCTTAATTATAATTCCGTGTATCATACATAATACTTGTGAGTGCATGAAATAAATCAAACTTAAAGCAAGAAACTATTATATGAGTGTTCAGTGTTCGATTTCATTCGTTTGAGATCTGGCGGCTAATTTAGTGAGTAACGATCGCATTGCGGTTGCGTTTTCCGCGTCCGACCATCTCCAAAAATCCGTTGCGAAACTGGCGGTACTTGAAGGCGTAGATGACCGGGTTGACGCAGCAGTTGGTGGCCACCATCGCCACAGACAGAAGGTAGTACCACTTATCATGCACCGTCCAACCGACAGTGAACATGAAGATCAGAAACTGGTTTGGTGTCCAGCAGACCACGAACGTGATGAAGACGATCAGTAGTGTCTTGAAGGTGTTGCGCCTGGCCTGCATGAGGGATTCCATCATATTCGGTGCTGGTCGAGAGGTATCCGAGTTGGATGTGCCGGCCGCGGGTGCCGCGGCCACCGGTGCCGGTGCTGGTGCCGGTCCCACCCGGGCTGCTCCTCTCTTGAGCTCCACGCTGATACGGATGTACGCGAACAGCATCACTGCCACCGGTACCACGTACTGCATGAAAACAGTCAGGATCCCCATGACCTGGGAAATTGGGATATCTCTTGCCACACACTTGCCGTTCGGAAACTCGAATATCACCAGACCGTAAGACTTGATTACGACTCCGATGATCCAACAACCAATTATGATGAAGCCGACTTTCAGCCGTGGGTGCGCGGCGAATGCCGCTTGGTACTTGAACGGATGAACGATGGCGAAGTACCTCTCCATGGTCAACGACAGCAGATTATAAGTTGAAATTGCAAACAGGAGAAAAAGTACAAAGTTACTGTTCCAGATGACGCAGATGAAGTACCCCTGGGCACTGTCGGGCAGGGGTTCGGGCAGCGGAACTTCACTCTGTAGGAGAATCATGGTCGAGCCCAAGACATCCACCACAGCTTGGTGGAAGATGAAGGCGTTGGTGCGAGTCTGCATCGATGAGACTTTACCGATGACAAGACAGACGAGACCGTTGCCCAAGATGCCAATAATGCCCACGATAGTCTTATAGATCCGTAAAACTAGTATCTTTTCCATGTCTTTATCAGCTATAGGCCTATTGTGTGCAGCTATTTGAGTAAAAGGGTGTACATGTACACGTTTTTGTCTACATAAACTTGAAACCTCTTTGATCGCAAGACATCAAGAGACAACCGTACCAGTTGACGCATCCTTTATAAGCGTTCCTGCTGAGTAGCTCTTGTCCAATAAACGTGAAGATATTATGCGCATAGCCTGTCTCTGTAAGCACAATACCGAGTACCGGTAAATCGTCTTGGGATAAGAGCTATGAGTGGAATCGGCCAGACTTATTATGATGTTCGCCACTCCCATAATTATCTGAGCCAGGCGTTACAATTATTGTCTCGAAAAGTGGATTGAATCGTCCGAATGTGTAACAAAAGAAAAAAAGTTAGTTTTCGAAAACACGGCTTGTTTGCAAAGTAAATCTTACATTGCCTTTTGCGAGTATTATGGAAGTTCCTGTTCCATCAGTCTGGACAATGGACCGATCCAGTAAGCCCCTCCCACTGCGCACTGGGCAAATTAACACGTGCTCCTTTCCAATGCCACACTGCATTTTCCTGCCGCGCGCATCATACGCGCGTGCTCGCATGTTGGACCTTTGTGCACGGATGTCGGACATAAATCACGGCTGTGATTGGTCAGAATACCATGGGGCGGTGCTTACTGGATCGGTCCATTACAAAACCAGTTCAATGTTTCTGCATCGTGTGCACATCAAGATCTGACGATTTCCACTTGGACCTCAACTTTCACTTGGTTGTCCTTTAGACATTCAGAAAGAAGGTTATTCTCTTTGAAGGACAATTTTATGAAACATCAACATTATTGGACACACACATAATGATTAATTCTTTTATACACATTCACATTTTGTACACAAAGAAACGTGCATTTCATGGTATACAATTCTGCGGGTATGCATGGTTTGTCTTTGCAAACAATGAAGTCATACATAGACATTAAAGAGACTGTTTGTTTAGACTTTACGATGCAATTAATGCGGTTTGGATTTTGTTAAAGGCTCTGTGAACAAGTTATTATGCGCGACATAATTATCTGTACAAGTTAGTGGAAATTGTTTTGCACTTATATACTTAACGTATGAATATTATTCACACGTTTACGTGTTCAGGCGGCATGATTTCGATTTATACTGGAGAAAGTCGAATCGTTCAAACAAAATTTGATAGTTATATTTTTTGGGGTAAACTTATGGGGCATATTTTGGTCCATTTAATTTCGGGGACAGACATGTGCAAAACTGTAAACGCGCATGCGCATCGATCGAAACAAAATCGCTGTTCCGATAAAACCGTCGGCAAGAGTGCCTTTTATGACCAGCGTGGTATTTGGTCCATTAGTCAAATTAGTTTTGGTCTTTCGGGGACAGACATACAGACCGACCGACCGACCGACCACCAATAATGACATGTAGAAGCTCCTGCCAGAGCTTACAAATATTTACAATTCATAACCTTCCAATATAAACATTTTTCATCGTTGAATGATCGTCAACAATTAAAGACAACAGCTTTGTTTTATACACTAAATATTTCCACACAAAATTCCATCGTTCGTTAATTACGCTAAATACACAAAGTAATGAAAGTGCGACGCACTCAGTTTTTCGTTTTGACGAAGTGACGAACCTCTATTACTGGCAAACTCATGTAAGCTTCTAATTTTGTACACGGTGTCAGCTTCACATGCACGTCGTGTATGCCCTGGCGAGTGGCCTGTCCTTTAGACCGTCGGTTTGTTCTCGCTGGAGGCATAGGCTACAGGATCCAAGGGTCAAGTACAAGGGTTATTTGGATCAGTTGAAATCATTTTTTGATATACTATCTACGGGTTGGACGCATGCGTGGTAAAAAAACTAGATTGTGCGATGACTCGAAATCCCGAGGTATTGTTGAGTCATTTCAAATTGATTGGTGCAGTTATTAATTACGATGCCAAAGTCCGGATGTAATGTGCTCATGTGAAGTCACGTGACTTTCTAACGAATGGGTAAAACCTCGTCACCGCGGAAACATATGAACTTTGAAACGCCATTTATAACTACCGAACGGTTGTGTGGTCGTCTCATTTACCAACTGACGGTTTGGAGGCCAAACACAAATCTACAGGTTTTAAAGAGAAAAACAGCTGATTTTTAAAGATGTCGGATTCGGCAGGTGAGCAAGAACCGCAAACCCCCAAGGCCAAAGCGCCGGTGGATCTGACTGGCAAGTGGAAGCTGATCAAAAACGAGAACTATGACGAGTTTCTGCAAGCGCTGGGCGTTGGCAAAATCGCCCGCGTGGCGGCTAGCTCCCAGGCTCCCACCATGGAAATCAAACAGGATGACGACGACAACATGGTGGTGACCCTCTCCACGCCCATGCGCTCCATGGAGGACCGGTACACGGTCGGGCAGGAGTTCACCAACCCGGACTCGACCCTGGACGGAGAGGAGGCCACCTACATGCCCAGCTGGGACCGGGAGGGCAAGAAACTGTCCATCCGGAACATGAGTCGACCGGAGGATGGGATCCACATCACCAGGGAGCTGGTTGGAGGGATGCTGGTGCAGACGCAGATGGTTGGCACGGTGGTTGCCAAGCGATACTTTGTACGAACTGTCTAGAAGATGATGCTACCATTCCTTACAAATTGCCAGTACTGCTTCTATATTAACGCAGGATTTTGACAGAGGAAAGCTATAAGAACGACGCTGAAGCACGTTCTCCGGGGTTCCATCCAGACGTCAATTTGCTCTCCAAAAAAACTTACACGCCAAATGTGACCTTGTGAACAACTATTCGCTATATACAGGATTACCCCCAAAAAGTTGTGCGAGCAGATATCCTTTAATTTCTCAAAAACTATTTAACATTAGTATTTAAACATTAGCATTTAATCTTGATGGAGCATATTTATTATATACTCTTGTATATATTATAATCAGTAAAAATGCCATGGAAATCCGTTCATGCAAACCAGAGATCTAACAGATTGTAAAAGGCTGAGGGTTTTTCACCCATTCCGGTGGGATTTACACAGTTAACGATATCAGTGCATCAGATTGGGCCTTTCACTCTGATGTAAATCCCATTCCATTGGAATGGGTGAAAGACACATAGCCTTTTATAATCAGTTAAATCTCTGGTTTGCGTGAATGGGTTTCTATGGCATTTTCACTGATTATACACAAGAGTATAATTAATATGCCTCATCAAAATGAAATACCCATGTTAGATTTTTTTTGAGAAATTTAACGATATCTGGTTGCCCAACTTTTTTTGGGGGGGGGGGTCACCCTGTACATTAGCAAGGAGCAATTTAACCCAGTCAAGTACTTCTTTCTTTGTTCAAATAGACCTTTTGACAAAAAGACTGTTCTTTTTCCCAAACTTGGCCTAGTCAAAGATTATACATTGACTATAGATGGCTTGCACTGCAGCAGCCATAGTGTGCTGTGTTTTGTTATGCTAATTAATTGTACAAAGCAACTAAGCACACAATTCAAAGCTGACGTGCAGTGCAAACGATCTTATAGTGAAGAACTTTTGATAATTATTATGATTTCTTCGAACGATGTTGATGCTTTAGAAGTGGAAAAGAAATATAAACGATGGGAATTGAAAACCAAAGTCGTATAAAATGCGCATAAATTACCTTATTTATCCACTATCATCGACGTTTCATACCTTTTTATGTTAACATTGTCCCTGAAACTAATGAAGGGTTACAATAATTCATATATTGTGGGGATCAGATTTATTTTAAAAAAAAAACCCATTGTATAAAGTTGATACAATAAGTTAAAAAGGCCCAAAATATATAAGGGCAAGCTTCTTCCAAGCTTAAAAATTAATTTAATTATGCATAATATGAACTTTCTCATGGTTTCTGCCTTGAAATTACGCAAGCCTCTCTGGCAGCTATTTCACAAATAATTGTTGGTCATATTTAAGGGTAAATAATTTCTCCTCTGTAAAGAAAATACCTTAATTCGCATTTGTAATTTCAGCACGTTCATTTCGAAGTATCGTTTCTGAAAATAACACAGCTTAATTAATTTGTCAATTTTTACTATATATTTAAAAAAAAAAATAGCCACATTTGCCTATGCATGAGTTATTATTTCTGTAAAAATATTGTAATTAACCACCGTAATACAACAATTAAGTATGAAAAATGTATGGAATGTAATTATTTTAACTAATTTCAGCACTTGGAATTTATACCAAAATATCTCACGAATGTTGCGTACAACGGGGAAATCCACTCAAGTAGTGGCGATTCACTGTGTCAACATTATATCACCATTCTTCTGGGGAAAAAATTTCACTCTGTTTTGTATTATATTATTCCTATCGATTCACTTATGGAAGTGCAATTATTATTTTGATGCAACAAAAGAATATTTGATTTCCTATTAAAAGTCATTTGATTTTGTTACGCAGAAATTTGTATGGCCTACTGGGTGAGCAACGCCATCTAGAGCTTGTCGGTGTCCAGTCCTTCACAACAATTTACGTCTTACATTTTGGGAAAAAACAATGTTCACTTTGGAGATTCATCTTTATTATTGGTAAATTATGACAAAAAAATTCAACAACTCGTTGATTGATAACTTAACTGCACTTTATCCTCGGCTAAAATATAAAGTTTAGTTCAACCACTGCATGGAGTCTGATATTCTTATAAAACCACACCCGTATAAGTCGCTTTTAGTCATGTATGACCATTGATTAAAAATAGGATGAAATTACACATCGTTGTTAATGATGATCATAGAATGATAACTGTGACCCACTTGCAGTTGGGTTCAATTGCGTTGAGTCAACAGATTTAAAGCAAATATGGCACACTGAGCTAGCGGCCATGTTTAGAGTTCAAGTCCACTGGCAAGCCAAGCCAAAGTTCTTCGAACTTTTGTCCGCCAATTCCCGGTGTGTGTACATTATTCGTTAATAATTACAAATGTACTATATTGAATCAGCATAGTAAGCAGTGTTCTTTGCGAGATAACTTGTATTTTTTTTTTCTGGTACATGTAATTTCGCCATTGAAGAGATATCAGTGCCTAGCCTATTTGCATTTTCAAAAATAAACTATAAACGGCTGCGATGCATGATATTTGCTATCGACTTTATGAGCGAACCGTGAAACCGTCAATATTTTGTCATAATTTCGGCAGTCGGTTAGTATTTGAGGCCCAATTAATTCGATTTAATGCCAAGTATACAATCAGCTTTGCACAAGTCATTGGCGTACTCTCGATCGCAGGCCAGGGCGCAGCCGGACTGGCCCGTCACCAGGATTTTTTTGGGGGGGGGGGGAGCGTGGGGTGCAGCCCCTCTTTAACCACCGCGCCTAGGACAATAGAACTTGAAAGTTGACCCCTGGTAACCCGCTTCCAGACTAGGGTGTAAAAGTAGGAGTTTTGAAAATTATTTTTGGTACATTAGTTTGCTTAAGAAAACCACCCTCGGAAAAGGCCTTTGTAAAATTGTTACTAACATCTCAATTTACAGAAACTGAAAAATCGCATGACGTGAAAGAGAAATATCGTGCCAAAATTAACCCCTCACTTCCGAGAATCTGAAATACATGTGAACTATAATTCGGAGCACTCGTACAAAGATGAAATTTATGAAATAGACCTAGCTACGAAAATGCGGATGTCAAAGGTCCTGAGTAAAATGAGTTTTTACCCATCTACAACCGATTTCTCATCATTTTTTCTTGTGGAATGCCAAGTTAAATTCCAACATGAACGTTCCTTACGGTTAGGTTTATTTTGTCAACCCCGTGTAAAATGCCCACAGAAGGGTCGCGGAGGGTTCCGGAAGCTCAAAGACAAAATGGCGTAATTTTGGGCTAAGGCAATTAGAAAACATGCGGCGGAAAACTTTTGATTGACAGGAACCTATGAATGAGATATTCCGGGGAAGGAGGTGGGGAAAACGTGGTCCCCTTCCCCCTGTTTGGGGTACAGTTTTGATATTGCAAGGCTCAAGACCAAAACCTTCAAATTGCCGAGGGTTGGGGGGGGGGGGAGTGGAAACATCTCAGGCACCGCGGCGCACGCCCCCACCCCTATGAAAAAGAATTGTCGTCGCCCCAGTCCCCCCCCCCCCCCCCCCCCCCACTGGAAATTTTGCAGCCGGAGATAAGCACTCTCTTAAGTTACCATGATTAGCTGGGTGTTTTTTTTTTTACAGAAAGTGCCCTTTTAAACAAATTATTTTTTACGTTACGTAACCTATTGTGTGAAACTGACCAAGATATCGTTTTTGAATAGCGCCACACTTTCGGGGATTTTACGGAGGCTGGGTGTCCGGTGAAAAGAACCTGCATGTCTACCTGTCCAGCTTTCAGCAGTATGAATTTGGGTGCCGCTCCACCCTAATCTCCACCCCCCCCCCCAACAAAAAAAATCTCATCCCCTATGAAAACCCTGGCTACGCTGCTCGGGCGGGAGTGGCCAATGCCCCCTTCCAATACGACGTAGGCCTACATCCCCCCACCACACAAAAAAGACCATAGCAGGTGGGGGTTGATGCTGTGCGCTTCGGTGCGCCTTGTTTTCCGAATTTCACAGGCTTTGTCCCCGACCTTGTAATCTCAACGTGATGATCACCCGTTTCTAGTCATTTAAAAGCTTTTGCGGGGGGGGGGGGTTAGCTGTCAAAAGGGAACAGATATATGCATGGGCGTCGCCAGGATTTTTTCAAGAGGGGGGCAAACACAGACATATTAACGCATGTCTGTGGGGGCAAAGCACATTTCACTAATTTTTTTTTTTACTGTTTTTTCCCCTTCCCCCGCCACGCCCCCCAAAAAATGCTGTTTTTTTGTTGTTTTTTTAACCCGGGGGGGGGGGTTCAGACCGCCTACCACGTCATGCAATAGATATTAAGTAGCGATCTACTTGACGACATAATTATTAAGTTGAAGAACTTTTGATTGTTTTGCTTTTTATAATACCGCGCCACTGTTATGCAATACGACGCCGTATCCGCGGAAACGCTCCACGGTCTAGGATCTGCCGCAGCAGTCCTCACAGTGTTTCTACGACGTGGGCCGGGAGGAATCACATTTATTGACAGACTAAATTAATACGAGTACAACGACGAAATGGGGACACGGAACGAAGCAGTGAAGCCAATTTTCGCCACGAAAAACGTTACGTGATACGCTGACATTTTCAGTGAAATTCCTAGCAGAATGTAAGATTAACTTGAAATTCCCCGTTCCTTTATATATTTGTAAATATATACTTTTGGGATACTTTGGAGGGAGGCTTGGGTGAGTACATTTTGTAGATCAAATTTCATTACAATTTACATTAACCAATTGCGATATGGGTAGATTATTGCCGCGCCAGACCATGTCCAAATGTTAAAAAAGACGATTCCTACGAGTCCTAGTTACTCGTTACTAGGCAGGCCAAAGCAATTGTTTGTTGCTATTTTAAAGTTTTTTACCCGGGGAAAGAATTCCATAATACGTACGCCACTTGACACCCTGTGTACGAACCCCATGAGACTGGTCTGAACAATTCTAAGTAAATTTCCAACTAGGGCCTAGGCCTAGGCCCTTAATGCTTCAGTATTTTCCCTGCTAAATTCAAGTTCACTTTTTAGGACATGTTATTCCTCTCTGAAGGTTGATGAGTCATTGCAGGGAAAAACTAGTGACGTACGAATGGAATTCTTTCCACAAAGAAACAAGAAATTTACAAGTTGTAAATTTCTTGTTACTTGCCAGAAAGAATCATTTTTTATGATTTAAAAAAATCACGGGTACCTGGCTACCTGCCCGTTACGTGAATCGGGTCCCCGGTCCCAACAAAACCCGTATACGCACACCCTTACTTATAGTTATATGGAACGGGGTCCTAAACTACATGATTACCACTTTTTTCCATTCACCAGTAAAAAATTGAAAAAGTAAAGGCAATGCGTTAGATTTATGCAACTCCATTGCTTCTTTTTTTCTTTGGAACTAAATTTGTGATTTTGAAATAGAAAGTGTTCCCACATTTCAATATCATAAAACTGGAAATGTGATTATTGAGTATACAGGCAGGGATCTACACACACTTCCATTGTGATTAAAAATAGAAATTTGTTTTAGTTAATACGACTACACCAAGACTTTTTCAAAGAATAAAATGTGCATACTCCTCATCGATTGTAGCCGCAGAAAGAATTTATGCTAAACACCCTCGGGCTCTGTTTGTTCTGCTTGACGTTAACCCAGGAGGATTAAAGGGGCATGGATGAGGGATTATCTCTGCAATCACTTTGGGAATAAGAGCGTCCAGATCTGACCAATCAATTAATCAATTGTTCTGGTGTGAAAAGGTTCCAAAAGTCCTTGAGAAATTCTCAATCTGCATACAGTGTCCAGATATATACAACTGAAGTCAGGAACGTCAATTTGAAAGTAGTTTTTACTTGTAGGGTGTGCGATATGCTCTCTATCATGAACAAGTTTTTTTTTTATCTCACAGAATAATAAAAGTGATAAAAGAGAAATTTATAAAGCACGGACAATCGCAGAAACAAAATTTACCCTTTGGGTTTGAAACAAATTCCAGTAGAACCTTACTACAAAAAATCTAAAAAGTCGTAAAAAAAAAAGGAGAAAATTACAACAATCAAGTACACATAGATTTAAAAACAAGAGTAAAAAGGTCTTAATCTTAGAATACACCAATTAAACCTTGTATTTAAAAATCAAGATTAAAACACCCATGCAAACTTCTGGTATGAATAGAGGATTCAAACTGGTATATTTATGACTCATATTGTGATTTTAATTAATTTGTATCTTTTTTGTTTCCACAGATTCCAGAAGTCCAGAACTTCAGAACTTCTTGAATACATCACAAGATGATCCAGCTTTTACAGATAATGGTTTCATTTGTTAAAAAAAATCCGTCAATATACCAGCCTTGCGCTAAAACCCATGAATGATGAGTGACAAATCCTCTATGTTCGGTAAACTACAAAACTGGGTGTGGGCAGTCGGGAACAGATGCTTGTCAGACACAATACTTTGTCTTCGAGGCAGCAAAACTTTTGTCCAAGTAGATATTTTTAAAATGTGACGAGTCAAGCCTGAGTGACATGGCCCAAGAATTGGGACTCTTCCAAGGGCCCACTCAGAACGGTCCTCCCAGCGTCCAGCATAAACAGGACCGACGGTCATTCGGAGGGTTTGGTGACGACGGTCAAGGAATGTCAACGGACAGCATGGTACCGGACATCTCTCCAGACCACGCCTCTCGGTCAAGATTAAATCCTGACCAATCAGAGGACAGCAACCCTCAAAGTTCACCCAGACCTAACAGACTGACTCTCTCCAGTGTGGAGTTCCACCGTCGGGCCGGCAACGATGCCACCTCCAGCTCGGCCAGTGTCTGGAAGGACGGGGAGAGTTTGAACAGCGAGGAGACGATGGTGCAGCAACTCATGCGGAAGATCAGCCACGTAGGGAACGGGGACGATGGGCCCAAGACGGCGGCAAACTACACCGGCTTTCCGAGTGGATTCCAACGGAGGAACTACTACGAACATAGCAAGAAACTCACGGATCTTGTAGATGGTAAGCTGAGACGGTTGCAGTTAACACATCAGATATGCTTGAGTAGAACTAGAAAAATTTGATGAAATTGGGTCTTAAAACCAAGACTATATAATATGACTACAGTGACCGATGTTTTACGAGTCAAGGCGAGCCTAGTAAATTGGGGCCAAGCAAACAAAATTCTATTCAATTGATACAGAAGGGATGGCACAGTCATTATTCATCCACTCCAACTTGTGTCCAGACAGGAATTGTGATCTACTTTGCCGGACTTGTGATGGCAATGTGAAGGACTCAATAAGCCATTTGAAAGTTAACTTTGAATAAAATCTGGAACGCTGACTTAATCCAATGCTTTGCACGTTTTAACTTTACATTTCCCCGACCAAAGAGACTGTTTCTGTATCACATGATTCTGGGCAAGTCTTATGATAGCAACCCCCAGCTCCGGCATGGTCTGGTGTCTATGTGCCACTCTCCGCAATTGTGAGCAGTGTATTGGTGCTGAGCGTCTCTTACGTAACTATGCAAGAGCTTGCCCCGAATCATGTTATTAGCAACAGTGTAGGCCATCAGCCTGGGGGTTTGGTTAATAGTATCAAATCAGGGCATAAATGATTATAGGGCGCATGTGCAAGGTATACCGCCCCTAGAGTGGTAACAAGCATTTTGATGGACAATTTGAAAAAAGGGTGATAATACCCAAAAAGCTGCCACCGCTGCAATGCTATCACATATTTTCCAACTTTGGAGGTGTATTCCTTGCCAAAAATCGCTATGACGATTATTCCCCTCATTTGATACCGGTGGCCAACATTTTGGACCGAGGCTGATGGCCTAGTGTCTTTGTTCTGGAGAATTCAAAGTTAAAATGTGCCAAACATTCTGAGCAAGTCAGTGTACCACCTGTTTTTCATATTTAAATCCAAAAGGGTATCTCATGGCTTATTACAACACTGATAATTTGAGTAGGCCTACATGTGCCATGTGATGTATGCATTGCAATTATGATCTACAAATTGTATATATTTGATGTCAGTTCAGCTTAAAATTGTAAAAACTTCACTGAGAATGATTTCTTCCCTTGCAGTAACGTACAACCCTCGCACCAGACAGTTCATCTTCCTTGACACCAGAGGTATCACAACTTGGGACAAGGACGGCATTGAGCACACGGGTAAAAAATAAACAGGAGATTTGTTGAATGACAATACATGATCACCTAGGCTTCAAAGCATCCACACAAGACTTAACTCTAATCTTGGAGGAATATGTAAACTTGGTCTTTCAAAGAAAAAAAGCTGATGATCTCCTGGTTCGATTGAAACCAGCTTCCCCAACCATTACAAAAAGGTTTCCCCACCCTCAGCTTCGTTTAAAGCGACTTTCACGTTTCTCCCACCCCAATAAAAGTCCCTGTTAAACCTCTGGTTCAAACTGTCGTTTGTGACATTTGAATACACTGCCACTTGTGAACATGGCTCGTGTTGTAATAAGGTAGTTGGTTCAATGGTGTGTCAGTGTGTTTTTCAAAAGATACATACTTCACTCTTGTAGAATTGGGTATTGTACTTTTTTCTCTTGTTGAGAGCTTGCATGGGCCTGCAACAATGGCAGTAAAAACAAATAAACAAACAAAACTAAGCAATAACACCAAATGAAGAATTTTGAACTAAAAATAGAGATGGTAGCCTTTGTAGTAATGAGCTGCGTTTACATTGGACTTTATGTTGTAAAAAGTTACTGCGAATGATTGTTAACATTCCATTGTGGTTATTCTACCATTTTTTAATTTTTTTTTTTTTGGCATCAGGATAAATTTCGGCCTGCGGAAAGTCATTCAGTCCGTAAAACTAACAATGTAATTCTTCGGCGACCCAGTTGGCCCTGTAATATTCACCGCTTCGGACTGTAAAACTTACAATCAACAGTTGATGCTTGACAATTTGGGAAAAGTACCGGCTGTTCGCACCGGCTTAATTTGGTTAAGTTGACAACAGTCTCAGTAAAAATTAACAATGGTCTCTTTTAGTTTACCCAGAAAAGTCCAATGGGAAAACGGCTAGAGTGTGACGTGAAAAACATAAAATATAATGTTTGATTCTGAGTCTTAATTTTGCATGCTTTCCTTACTTACAGTTACCCGAAGCCTGAGCTATCCCAAGTATGTGAACAAGCTTCTGCGGAACATCATCTACGCCAGGAAGTACAACGTGTACTTCTGTCTTGCCAAAGATTTCTCTCTCAAGGTCAGGTTTGCTATTTGTTGCTTTTATATCAGTTTAAATCTCGGCTTTGGCAAACACTTTTTTGTAACAGAACAAGGCCATTTCATTCTTCGAGCAATTACAAATGTGAAGTGAATTTGAAGTCACAAAACATATATACTCTGCCAAAATTTGCCTTACAGGTATAGTCCATCATTTGCAGCCATCCGAAAAGTAACTGGCGTAATTATTGTTGAAAAACAAACTTGGTTGAAAGATAGTAAGGGGACTAAACTCCCTGTGAAATTACTCTTTTTGGGAAGCTGTCATTTTGAAGTAATCAATGAAAGAAGGCATTTCCAACGGTGATTCTTAAGAAGCACCGTAGGAAAATTTAAATTAGTAGTTCGTTTTGTTATTCAGCGCAGCGCGCACAAGTATTGGAACGACGCACACGCGCGCGCGGTTGTTATAATTCGTCGGATCAGTGCACGACGTCGCGTATAGCTGCAATTCAAAACAATTCAAAACATGATTCAGTAACTTTGGATTTGAAATTGAGATCTTAGAATGCTGTTTTTCTCGGAATGTACAGCTGAAGCTTAGCTGAAACTTCATCAGGTTCGTTGCTCAGTATCCTTCATTAGATTTTGAACTCTTTTGTTGCTTCAAATGAACAAAATGCACAAATTACAAATGATGGACTGTAGCTTTAATGTAGTGTGTACAACTTTGTGAATTTGCAGCATCAATACTTGCCATGATGTCAAAAATTCACATTCAGATTTACTTTTTTTGCCAAACAAAAAAATTGTGTAGAATTCTATAGAAAATAAATAAATAGAGGCCTCTACAAAGTTCCTATAGAAATATCCATGTTTGATAGAACTGTGTAGAAATTTGGCATGCACCGAGTATGAGCTGGCCTGTAGTTTGTGAGCAACCCTTAGTCAATTTTATCAGACTCATTTCAACTTGAGAAATGTGGTAGGACGTTCATGTAAAACATTGTGAATTGTAACGATCAATGGACCTTTGCAGAATTGGCCATGAGCCCCTGTCCACCTTTGGGTTGTGTACGTTTCACACAGTCCTTGTGACTGAGTTTGACCGAGCTGCCATAGTCACTTGAACAAGAGTACAGTATACAAATATAACATGGTTTGAGGGTGGGCAGTCGATATTCGCTCCCCGAGGTATTGGAAGTTGACAAACTAGTTCCCGAGGCGAAGCCGAGGGAACTACATGTAGTTTGTCAACTTCCAATACCGAGGGGAGTGAATATCGACTGTCCACCCGAAATAATCCATGTTTGTTTTACTATACCTCATACATAATTATTCAGTTGCCGATTTTTTTTATATATGCATCTAAAACAAACTTATTGGTCAATCGTGTACAGCTCACCAAAAGAATATTGTTGCTCAACTTCACTAGTTCGGTTCGTTTGCAATATCATTCAGTAAATACAGTTGTTTGTGTGCAACTTTCTTTTGTATAGGATGAATCTTTATTGTCCATTAATTTTCTCCTGTACGGCATCATTGAGCTCGGGAAATTTATGCGAACCGTGCAACCATGCATCTCTCTTGGGCGATGTTCGCGCGTGCGTACTACACCCGTTCGACAGTTCCTCGTTTGCTCAGTAAAGTGCATGCGCAGTAGACTGTGGCACGGGTAACCCGTGCGACAGTCTACTAAGCATGCCTATTTACCCTGAGCGTGAATCCTCGCGCGCGTTTGGTAAACAGCAAGAATAACATCTGGCACGTGATGGTGAATTGACCAGTGAGAGTTCGGCTCTTGATATCATGAATATGTATGAGGTATGGTAATATTCAGTTGTTGCCTTCTGTGGCAAGGTCCTAGGTGTTTTGTACACCCGAGGGGGCAAATGGCCCCCGAGGCGAAGCCGAGGGTAACATTTGCCCCCAAGGGTGTGCAAAACCCATGGACCCTGCCACAGCAGGCAACAATTGTTTTGTTATACCACGGTAATAGATTACTTACGTCTGAAACTGTGGGTCTCTTCCTGTTGTGTGGTACAGACTTGGCGAACTTTGGGGAACATCACTCATGTACCATGCGCGCGGTGAACATCACTGCACATGCGTGTTTGTGGCATGACACGTGATCAATGATAGACCAATACAAATTCACATTCTGTTTACCGTGGTATAACAAATCTAATTAAATGGTCAATGCGCACTGTTGTATTGACAGGCAGGACGGGTCCATATGGTTATAGTACAAGGGAATGCTTCAAGAAAGTCAACCCAAGGGTATATATATATTAACTCTAGAGTATCAGTTGGTAATCATGACTAAATTTCTTTTATGGTGTACAAATGTCTGCTAGGTACTGAACAAAGACTTTGACGAAACCTGCAATGTGGCGTCGGATCTGAGCTCCGTCATGTTTCTCATCTTCAATCCAGTCAGGGATGAACTCATAACAGGCGGAGTCAAGGGAACGAAGGCAAGATCCGTATCTCTTCTCTTTTTTTTTTCTTCCCCATTCTAGACCAATCCAAACACTCTGTCACTGCACACTCACGGAGCAGTTGCTTTGTACAATAGCTAGCACAATGCTTCCGCCATTGAAGGGGGCCTCCATGAATGTATTCAAACGTGCTCAGACTGGTCTTTATAATAAAAAAAACAAAAGTATTAAAGGGAAAATACAACATTTGCAAATATCAAAAAAATAAAACTACCAAATCATTTTGAAATACCTTGCTGGACTGTTAGTGAATGACAGTGTAAAGCATCCTGTAAAATCATGGCACCTGGTATACTGTCATTTTCAAGAAAAGTGGTATTTTTGTATCAATTTCCAACGCTGGTCGGCCGACCAGCGTTGGAAAAAAACTGGCTTTTTTTCAAATACTGGCCCTAATTGACCATCGCACTTGTTTGCAATTGATTACACACCTATGAACGGGTACAAGCCAGCTAGACTGGTTCCCTGACCTTACAATTCCCCAATGTATGTAAACTGCTCTGTTTCTTCTTAAATGGAGTCAGGGAACCAGACTACAGGAAAATGATTGTTTTTCTTGGTTTTTATAGCATTTACTAACCCAAAACCTCAAATAAGTCAGTGTACATTGTAACTATATTTGCTATATATTTCCAACCCCCCAATTCCATCCATTTCTGAAAATTACAGCAAAAGCAAATGATGTATATTCCCTTTAAGTCCAATAATAATATTCAAGTCTAGAATTGGCCGGGATAAGGAAACTACAAACTGCACATCCCAATAGTTCTCTCTCAAATGACGTCACTGCCTACAGATTGTCACGTGCATCGGCATTTTGGGAGTCAAATTTTCGTGACGCTCATCAGCTATGCTGTATTTAAAAGAAATTTCGAGTAACATGCACGTGTGTTTAGAACATTTTGCACACTGCGTGCACACTAATGGCGTTGAATACGCAGTTGTAATTTTCCTATGAAGATGGCATCCTATGAGAGGGGTCTATAGTGTTAGTGTGAAGATTTCGAGCATCGGAAGACTTGAAGATTTGAATAACTTCAAGCAGTGACACTAGAAAAAGGTTACACATTCAAATTTCATTTTTTTTTGCTGAATTTTGTGTATTTCTGTCCTCGTGCATGTATCAGTAGTTCCTAACTGATGTAAATGTCCATACGTCCTCTGGGCTTGTAGGTATGGGAGTTCAAGCAGGTTACAGATCAAGTCTGGACAGAAATAAAACCCATGGCCAACTACGGGCTCTTCTTGAAGTAAGTGCACTTTAAATTGTACAATATTTTTTTTCATCGCCGTCTATTTTGTTTAGATATTGTCATTATGAAGTAAGATGAGTTTGAACTCTTACAATAGGGTGGAAAATCCTGACAGGAAAATAGAATGGAATTTCTGGCAGACTAGCAACCCATGAACAAAGATATTGGCAGAATGGGGAACCGCCAACATAGGGCTGGATATAGTTCAGTTGGTAGAGCACCGGAACAGCAATCTGGAGGTCGCAGGTTCAAACCCCTGCCCTGCAGTCAATTTCTTTGTTCGAGTTTGAAATACCGTAATTATAATGCACGTAGCCAGTTTTCCTATGTGTTTAATTTGAGAAAACCAAAATTTCAGCTGTCAAAAACACTAGATATTTAGTGTCGGAAAGTCTAGTTAACCTGTAACCTATGGCTTTAGTTGGTAAATAGATCAAACCTTATTACCACACAAAGTTCTAAGCTGACCAGCTTTGTACATTGTAGAAAAACGTTTAAATCCTACACTGCAGTCCAAATGTTATATTGTTGATGTACCCTAACGTGGCGCGGCCCCTAACGTGGCGCACTTGGATTTTTCGCCTCTAGCGCCCTGCTAGAGCAGAAGTTTTACCTGAAATTCACTGAAAGTGAAATTTTCATCAAGCTCTAAACAATCCCGTTCATAAATCGTGAGTTTATCTACCCGTTACAAAGTTAGCAGAGAAATTTATTTCGGCATGATTTTTTTATTTTATTTCAAAGTGCACAATGAACCATTTTAAAATGCGCCCAAAATAAGAACATCATTTCTGACAATACATGTAAGTAGAGATAATAATGGTTTATCAGAGTTTATCAAATTTAAAGAAATTTTTTAATGTTAACTTGGGATTTTCAGAGATCAATTCAAGTGCGCCACGTTAGGGAACAATCAGCCGATTTTGTACCCAATTTCTGGATGCCACCGCTTTTGAATTCCGGGCTAAATTTCATGACACTGAAATTGTTCACAAATGTTCAACAGCAAGCGTGATAAGGTAAAAGCACCAGTATTTAACTGAATGAATTTGGAGTTTCTCAACAAAGAAGTTTTGCAAAACTGCATGAGGAAATTCAGGGGGAAACATCGAAGTGTGCCACATTTAAAGGAGCACCACTATAGGTTCGAATTCCGTTTCATTCAGTTGTTTTTTTTGCCGAACCAAAAATAACAGACGTGTGTTTCCTGCAGGAGAGAGTTGAGTGGGATCAAAGGTGGCTGGATTAGGAAGGTGGAGCTGGAACAGCAGCTACAGCATCTATACTGCTGCTCAGACACAGATGTGCTGTGCTACAATATGGACGGCAAACCGCTCTTCAGATTAGTGGAGTGAGTACAACTAGGAACATATTTAACCCTTACCCTGCCGCGAATTTTTCTCTCCCAAACGACATCCGCATATGGGTGTACGCTATGGCGTTTTGGACTTAACTTTTCTAAAAACATGAGAAGAAAATATAAAATTAGAAAAAAGAATTATTTCGAGCATTATGAAATTCAGACTTTATTTCCCTTTTTAAAAAAAATCCTCAAAAGCCTCAGATTACAAAAGAAAAAAAATTTGGGTGCAAAACCGAGATTCGAACCCGCAACCCCGTGGTGCAAAATTTTGCCGTGCATTGACTGTGCTACCGCACTGCTCAACGGAAAGTGGGGAAAATAATAATTATATGCCTGCATACGTATCACAAAAGTATCATACATAAAGGGCGCTAAACAACCATGTATGCAGATGTCGTTTGGGAAAAGAAAATTTGCTACCCTGCCATACGCAACGCAGTGTTTCAGGTGGAAAAGAACTTGTGCACTTTGATGCATTCAACTACCAACACCAGTGCATGAACGGCCAGCTCTGAAATGATGAGAGTTAAGTCCCATTGAACAATGACACAGTTGTATCCTGCTGCGTACGGTGACCACAGACCCTGATGAGGCAGTGTGGCCTTGATGAGACTTTTCCCCTGATGGATCTTGCTACATTTGGTAGGCTTGTCACTAGGCAAGTGTAGCATGTTGCTACATGCATGTCTGGCAGGGTTCTAGCTAACATACCCTGGAGGGTTAGGGTTAATTCGAAGTTCAGGGATGTAGTCAAGTCATCACAATTCCCTGCAAGTCCATCACAAGTCCTCCAGTCCCAATTCAACTCACAAGCTATTCAAATGAGCTTTGACAAAGGCATTCCTTTGTTACTGTGCGTCCATTGAATGATTTGTGACTCGACTCGTGATGGAATTGACTACATCAAAGTTTAGGCAGATTTGAGAAGGGTCCAACCAAAAACGATTGTTATAAGATTGAATTTTGCGTCGGGGTGATATAAATCAAATTAGGTTTTGCCCTTCACTGACGTTTAAACACTGTATACTCAGTGTGTTACCTCCCGAGTGAAAGTTGGAAAAAATGTACATCAGATTCGAACCGGCCAACCGATCCCGTTAGCTCGGTGGTCGATTGGTAAGACATCTGCACTAGAAAGCAGGAGGTCGTGGGTTCGAGTCCCACCTGAGTGATTTTTTCCAACTTTCACTCGGGAGGTAACACACTGAGTATACAGTGTTTAAACGTCGGTGAAGGGCAAACCTAATTTGACAAAAACGATTGGTTGACACATCTTTTGTTTTTGCGTGTGTTTAATATTCCTTCAGTGCTCACAAATCTCAGATTAATGGCTGCAAGTATTCACCACAAGCCAAGACGCTCATCACATGCTCCAACGACAGTGATGGTATGTTAAAGTTTAGAATATATGCAAACATATGCTCTCTTATGTACAGGGTGAGTCCAAAAAAGCGAAACCCAAATGTCCGGTCCATTGTTTTAGTGAAGTTCTTCATGTATCACTTTCAAAATCTGGGATAAGAAAGCTTTATTCACAAGCTTTCTTTAAGCACACAAATCATTCAAATCACTCATGTAATTTTCAAGTTACGGATTTTTAAACACAACCACCGTTTTTAAGTGCTGTCCACGGATCACAGAAAAGGTGTGCGTTCTTTCAGCAAAACGAAAACACGTCACACAGGGATGTGTGTGAATTGTTTTCGGTTTGCTGAAAGTCCTCACACCTTTACTGTGATCCGTGGACAGAACTTTAAAACGGTTTTTCTGTTTATTAAAAATTCCATAACTTGAAAAGTACATGAGTGATTGAAATGATTCTTGTACTAAAAGAAAGCTTACGAATAAAGCTTTGTTATCATAGATTTGAAAGTGCTACATGCAGAACTTCACTAAAACAATAGTCCTGACATTTGGGTTTTCTTTTTTTTTGGCCTCACCTTGTATAGTGCCGTGGCCTAGTGGTCTGGAGCATTGAATTTGTAGTCTGCGGGTAATTCTGCAGGTTGTGGGTTCGAGTCCAGCCTGGGATTATGGTGCGTGTGCCCTTGAGCAAGGCACTTTCTCACTCATTGCTTCTTTCCACCCAGGAGTAGATGGGTACCTGTGAGGGCAGAGTTGGTGACTGTGAGAGGTTGATTACGGCAAAGAGTGCCGAAATGGCTGCCTACCGGCCGTGTATGCTCCCCAGGGAGTTGAGAAGGTTTCAGGAGAGTTTTGCCTGTTGAACAGGGATAATAATAATTGCAAAGCCCTTTGATACCCTGTTTAAAAGCGCTATATCAATGCCTTTTATTATTAGTAGAAATTATATATGTGATGCAATCAGGCTACATGAGTCGTTTGTCGACCATGGTCAAAAACATTTTTTTTACAGATTTGAAAAGAGCACAATCTCAGCATTACTGCTGTGAAAACCGCATGCTGATACCACCTTTAGTTAAAAAATTATGGAAGTTGGAACACCAAGAGATGTGATGAAGTGATGTGATGAAGTGGCCCTATTTTGGCCTGTATCTCTAAATAAAAAATCCCGACGAACGACTCATTTAGCTTGATCGCATCACATACTATTATTATGATTATCTTAGAAATGAACCAAAAACTTGGATTTGTGTTGTTGTGTTGTGTGTTGTAGGTCTGTGAATTTGATATTGAAAGAAATTTTCAATTTGTTTTTTCTCCTTGTGAAGTTTAAAAAAATATTCCTCGACTTGTCTTCATTCTTTTGGGCCCTTTGCAGTTGTGTGCCATGGGTGGATATTTTCACATTTAGAACTGTTTACAATGATTACATTTGCCAGTGTTTATTTTACACAGAAAAAAGTGGGTTTTTTTTTCAAAGATAAAAATATTTTGAAAATATTTTTAGGACTTCTCTGTGGATGTTTATAAAAACATCTTGATCTTTTTCTTGGGACCATGGCACAGAATTTTTTCTGCCCACTTTAGTACGGAATCCTTAGTTACGTAATGTGCACATACCCACAAGCCAAAACTTAAAAGCATATAGGATCATTGGCTTTTTATGCATTTTATTCGTTTCCAGAAATAACACCACTCAAAATCCAAAGAAGAATGTTCAAAACCTAAACATGTTGAAATTTCAGTTCAGTGGATATTCCACTGAAGAAACCAATGCACAACTTTCCGATCACGAAACACGATTCCATCCCTAGTACTGTTTATTTCCAAAAATCAGTCGGTTGACTGATCGTTGGAAATCACCCACATTTCTTGATTTCTTCTAAATGACAGCAAGCCAGACGGAATCGTTTTACAGGGTGTTTAGTACCAGTGCGATCTTTAATCCAAGTACACTTTTTGATAAACATTTGTTAAATTACATTTGGGATTTAAAGCCAGAGTTCATCATTTGCAGCTATCCAAAAAGTAACTGACGTTATTACTGTTGAAAAACATACTTGGTTGAAAGATAGCAAGGGGACTAAACTCCCTGTGAACTTATTCTTTTTGGCAAGCTGTCATTTTGAAGAAATCAACGAAAGAAGGCCTTTCCAACGGTGCTTCTTAAGAAACACGTAGGAAATTTAAATTAGTAGTTCGTTTTGTTATTCGGTGAAGTGCGTGCAAGCATTGGCACGATGCACACGTGTGCGCGGTTGCTATAATTCTTCGGATCAGTGTGCGACATCGCGTATAGCTGCAATCGGCTCAGTGAGAACGTGTCTCGGACGCCAAATTCAGTCCCAATTCAAAACATGATTCAGCAACTTTTGATTTGAAATCGAGATCCTTGAATGTTGTTTTTCTCGAAAAATGCAGCTGAAGCTAAGCTAAAACTTCATCAGGTTAGTTGTTCAGCATCCTTCTTCAGACATTGAGCACTTTTGTTGCTTCAAACGCACAAAATGCACAATTACAAATGATGGACTATACCTTTAAAAGCAAATGATCCCTGTATGATTTTAATGTGCTTACTGTTGGTATGGCAAGTTCTGCTTTGCTTGAGCCCTGGTCGTGTTTTCACACCTTTTTGCAATACTGTGCTTGACATTACAGTGAAAGTCTGGAGTATGACCGGGGGTCATGTCCACACATTCCGAGGTCATTCCAGGTCAGTGACCGGTGTAGTCCTCCACCCTGACACCTCCACTCTAGTCCTGACCAGCTCCACGGACGGCACGGTCAGAATGTGGTCGCTGGACATCATGGAACCCATGTACACGTGAGTCCAGCAAACTCATCAGTGGTATTGTGAGTCCAGTCCATCACATTCCTTGGGGCAATTCCAAAAAGTCTTTGTCACAAAAACAGTAGATTAGCTTGCCAACCAGTATTGACAACTTGTGAGGGGCAATTCCACGGTTAGTCACGTTACATTTTTGATGTACTTTTGAGTTTCCTTGGGCTGTAATTACCTTACTGAAAAGGTTTAATAACTGTTATCCCCATGGTAGATTGAGTAGACCTAGACTTACCTAAGCACCAAAGATGACATCCAGAAAAATGTGTTACATGTATAATAAACAAGACGCACAAAATTGGTTACTCACGTTACGAAAATGTAACGTGAGTAACCGATTTTGTGCGTCTTGTTTATCATACATAACACCTTCTTCTGGATGTCATCTTTGGTGCTTAGTTTGGTCTAGGTCTACTCTATCTACCATGGGGATTATTAAACCTTTTCAGTAAGGTAATTACAGCCCAAGGAAACTCAAAAGTACATCAAAAATGTAACGTGAGTAACCGTGGAATTGCCCCTCACAAGTTGTCAATAGTTGACAAGCTAATCTTCTGTTTTTGTGACAGAGACATTCCATTGCCATTGATCCTTCTTTGGCTACTTTTGACCGGACTTCTGATTTACTCGTGATGGGCTCGAGTACATTACTGCTTTCAAATGACAGTGCACAGGCCATGGCTTCTTCACGGGCATGAAATGCCACTGATTAAGCCTAACTGGAGTGCTGTGGCCTCGTGGTTAAGGGCACTGATTCATGGTCTGCGGGTAAAGCTGCAGGTTGTGGGTTTGAGTCCTGGCGAGGTCATGGTGTGTGTGCCCTTGGGCAAGGCACTTTGTCACTCATTGCTTCTCTCCACCCAGGAGTAATTGGTACCTGTGAGGGCAGAGATGGTTATTGTAATTGAATTAGCTTCCTTGCGCCTAACAAGCTGCATCGAGCTGTATACTCCCCAGGGAGCTGAGATGGTGTGTGGAAGGTTTCATGTGCCCAATGAGTAGGGGTAATAATGATGTAGCGCCTTGAGCACCAGTCCTGGTGGATACGTACGCTTTATAAATATCCACTATTATTACTATTATTAACTTTACCCACTCTATCAAAATCCATCCCCCCTCCCCATTTTTGGGATTTTGGCAGATTAACCATGTGTGCCAAGTCCATCAAAATCCACCAGCACAAGTGATGGATTTCAATGGATTTGGTTCTGAAGCATGGTGTGAAACAGACCCATCCGTCCTCCTTACTGCAACCCGACTAAACCCAAGGAACTGTACCCCAATTCCTTGAGAAGTTGAGGTTGGTTTACATACACATGAAGTGAACAAAAACAAGATGAATGACATAACTCCTCTAGCCACTGGACAAGAAGCTTAGCTAGAAGTGACTCTCTGCATGACTGCATGTACCAAAATATCCCCAACCCACACCCAAGCTCAGAAAAGTCACAGGACAATGAAAACGAACTTATACTACAGCCAGCTGCCCAACATATTTCAACAACACACCCACCAACCCCCCCCCCCCCATTTCTCCGTCAAGGACAACCATGCTACTGGCATGTCCCCAGTTTCCTGTACACATCATAATGGCTACAAAATCATGTACAAATACAAAGCTATTAATATTAATAATAATAATAATAAAAATAATCGGCATTTAAGAATGCTCTTATTAGTAAACTAAATCACAGCGCTTACAGTATTATTATTACCCCTGATCATTGGGCCAATTAAACATTCCAAATACAATCTCAGCTCCCTGGGGAGTATACAGCTCGATGCAGCCTGTTAGGCGCAAGCAAGCTAATTCAATTACAATAACCATCTCTGCCCTCACAGGTTCCCATTTACTCCTGGGTGGAGAGAAGCAATGAGTGACAAAGTGCCTTGCCCAAGGGCACACGCACCATAACCCCAGGCTGGACTCGAACCCATGACCTGCAGAATTACCCGCAGACCACGAATTCAATGCTCCAGACCACGAGGCCACAGCACTCCACATTCCAATGCACTACCACTTTCACTCAAGGTTTCTCTACACTTCAAATTGTAAACAGTTTGTTTGTAGTTGTGCCTTTCATCCATCACCCCCCATCTCCGCGAAGTGGGTGAGGCAGCTTTGCCGCCTCGTCATAATATAATATAATATAATTTTCTGGATCTGTTCCATCTAGGATCGTGATTTCAACGGACGGCATAGAATGGCTTGGCCTGACCGGCGAGAGGTTCCTGTGGACCGCCACGCACCGCGACTTGGGAGTCTGGCATCTCAACCACGTGGTGCAGTTCTATGCCCTGGCTCGCTGCAGGGTGACGTCGCTGCACGTCGCTGGCTGTGAAGGGAAGACCAGTAGGCTGGTGGCAGTGGGAGAAGATAGCAGGTTGGTATACAGAAATATGAAAATCGTTTTGGATGTTATTGTATTTTATACAACACCTGAATATAGCCCTGTCATCTGATTGGTGGGTGGATCACCTGTCATTTAAAGCCATAGTCCATCATTTGCAGCTATCCAAAAAGTAACTGGCGTAATTATTGTTGAAAAACATACTTGGTTGAAAGTTAGTAAGGGGACTAAACTCCCTGTGAAATTATTCTTTATGGCAAGCTGTCATTTTGAAGAAATCAACAAAAGAAGGCCAGAAGCAACGTAGGAAATTCAAATTAGTGGTTTGTTTTGTTATTCGGCGAAGCACGCCGCAAGAATTGGTACTACGCACATGCGAGTGTGGTTGCTATAATTCGTCGGATCAGTGCGCGACATCGCGTAGCTACAATTGGCTCAGTGAGAACGTGTATCGGACGCTGAATTCAGGCCAAATTCAAAACATGATTCAACAACTTTTGATTTGAAATTGAGATCATAGAATGCTGTTTTTCTCGGAATATACAGCATTCACTGAGCTAAAACTTCATCAGGTTAGTTGTTTAGCACCCTTCTTTAGATTTTGAGCACTTTTGTTGCCTCAAACGAACAAAATGAACAAATTACAAATGATGGACTATACCTTTAAATACATATTATGATATGAGAGGCATTGTACCATACCCCTTTTGTTTTCCAGTGTTCGTCTGATTTCTATGAAGGATCAGAAAAGCCTATCGACTGTCCTTCCTCCTCCATCAATTTCCCCTTTACAACAAGTTCTTGGTGTTACCTACAACCGAGAATGCAGCGTGGTGTATCTACTCATCAGCCCACAAGAAATCTGGGTCTACACAATGAGGTTTGTGCTGTTCATTGAAGTAGAAACCAAATCATTATTATATTGTGTGCTTGGATGCTGTAATTTCATTGGTCGAGAATGGCCACGTGTCCAGTCTGTAAAAATGCATATGCAATGATTAAACCTCGTGTACACTGCGCATTTTTGCGCCCGTGTAGAATCTGTACGCGCACTCCTAACTGAGAACTGCAATGTACAACCCCTCAGTCTCATGTCCAGCAAGATTGAAAACCCCAGAGTATTTTATGGAAAACCTACGGAATCAGGTAGGGACTGAAAACCCAATCCACATGCTGGCCCAGGCGGGATTCGAACCCGGGTCACAGCAGTGGAAGGCGAGGAAAGGTATGACTCCTGGTATGGAAAAGATTTTGTTTCTTAAAAGGCAAAATCACCTCATAGTAGAGCATTCAGTGTTCTGGAGGTCACAGGTTCACACCCCACTTCATTAAAAAAAAATTCCACTTAATAACTGAAAAAGTCACCGTCCTTTCTATAAGCAGCACGGGAGTTCTTTTTGCAACTTGTCAATGTAGACTTTGACAAAACCTGTCCTTGATTCCCTTTTGTTGTTTCTCTGTTTGGCAGGACGGACCCGGCTTGTCGCACTGCAGTCTGGGATACGGAGCATCTGCAAGACAAAGTCAACAGAGGGCAGTCTGCGGGTAGTAGAGCCGGCTCTGCTGCCCCGACAACACCCAGGCAAGTCTGTACGATAGACCCTCCCGCATGAAGTCCCACCCCGCAATGTCTTGACAGATTACAGATTGACAGATATCGACGGAATAATGACGTTAACCCCATGGTTGTCTGCGATTGGGCCACGGATGACCAAGGTTCTCCTACGAATAAAGCATGCCCATATTCGTAGATCTCTTAGCAAGAATCCGAGCATATCGGGGCATATCCGTAGGACATTCGTATCAAATTCTTTAGAGGTTTCTACCACGAATGAGCTACGAATCTCCAAGAATATGTACGAATAGCCAAGAATAACACTACGAATAGTACGGTTGTCCTACGGATGTCCCACGATTGCACTAGGGATTGATTTTCATGACGATTCACCATGGAAGTTTGGAACAATTTGAAATCTTCGTAGCCCCTCCACGAATACCCAAGGAAGATGACGAATAACCACAAAGGGAATTAAGAATGAATACAGTACTTCCAGGGTTTACCACGAATTTTAAACCGTGAATATCCGTAGCTCCAAACCTTGAATGTGTGACTGGGGCTTAATGAACTGGCTAAATCCCGCTCAAGCATGAATAGACACTAAAAAAAATAGCCTTTATGAATCAGCAGAGTTTTTTTGGTGCTCTTGGACTAGCGTTACTAGGGTTGCCTTGTCCTGTTGTTGCAGACTTCAGCCAGGCGTGAAGGGCCTGTCCTCAGTCCAGTTAGGCCACACCCTGCCGACCCATCGTGCCTCACAAGGCAGAGGGGCTCATACCACACCGTCTCCATGTACCTCCATCGCAACCATCACTACACCTGTCATGTACTGGACAGAGGAGGGATTCGTCTGTCCACTGAATCAGAACTTCCTGGTGCTGGGCTTACAGGTGAGTATAAATGCCCCTGTGCCAGTAAATCCAGAAGCATTTTTTTTTTGGAAGGGGGGGGGGGAGGGGGCTGGGTCTTAGTTTCCCCCTTTTTGGCGAGCTGCGAAGCAGATGCGAGCCTATGTAATACCAATTTCCGTCCGTCTGTCCGGGCGCCCGTCCGTCCGTTCTGACCATACCACCCTTGTGGGGTGATGTTCCTTTCAGGACACATCACCCCACTTTTTTCACAATAGAAAAACATCACCCCAGAAGGGAATCTTTAGAAAAAGGGATAATGGGAACACAATGCTATCACCCCACAATTCCGTCTGGCTGGAACGGGCGTCCGCGTTCAGATAAAAATGTTGAAGTTTTTGGTTTTAGTTAACTTGGGGAAAAAAATTAAATGCAGTTGTCATGTATCATCTCTAGGTCTATAACTTCAGTTAGGTTCATATCATTGCAGTAAATTTTATGATTTTATTGAGGAACTTTAATTCAAGGAAATGTCAAAGTTTTTAATTGTTACATGTACATGTATACTGGTATAACATGTACATGTGTGTATACCGGTATAACATGTACATGTACACTATGCATTTTGGGGATGTGCATGATCTTCTGGTTTGATCTTTTAGTTTATGGGGTTGGAGTAGGGATGGGGTAGGGGAGGGCGGGGTGGGGTGGGTTGGGGGATAGGGTTGGAGTTAGGGTTTGTGTAAGTAGGATGAGTAGGGGAGCTAGGATGGGTGGGGCGGGGTGGGTTGGGGTGGGGTGGGGTGGGGAGAGGGGTTGGAATACTGGGTTTGGGTGGGGTGGGGATTTGTAGGGGTGGGGTGGGAACTTGTAGGGGTGGGGTGGGACAGGTAGGGAGAGACAGGTAGGGAGAGGATGGGCATGGATGTAGGGGTTGGGTTAGGAGGGGGTTGGGCAGGGGGCGGGATATAGGATCGGAGTAGGGGTTGGGTTGGGGATGTGTAGGGATGGGTTGCTGTAGGGGTTGGATAAGTGGAGGGGGCAGTATATAGGGATCAGAGTAGGGGTTGCATGGGGTCAGGTGGGGATGTATGGGTGGGGGAATGGGGTGGGCGGGATATTGGAATTCGAGTAAGGGTTAGGGTGGGGATGTGTAGGGTGGGTAAGGACAGATAGGGGAAGATAGGGTAGGTGGGTGTAGGGGGTTGGGGTAGGGGAGGGTACGGGTCAGGGGAGGGGAAGGAGATAGGGATTGGAGTTTGGGTGGGGTTGGGATGTGTAGGTGATAGGGTGGGGATGGTTAGGGGAGGATGGAATGGGTGTGGGTAGGGGGTTGGGAGGGGGAGGGGGCGGGTTGGGGATTGGGTAAGGTTTTTGGATGGGGTAAGGTTTGGGGGAGGTGGTGATGGTGCTGTGTCTACATGTACATGTATGCCCATTCTTGTTCTGCATTTGTGGCGACTACACAAGATTTTTCCCATGGTAATACAAGTATGGGGAGCAGAAGACACTGTTGGGGCTGCAAAAATCCACAACTGGGTCCTAATTACCCTAACAATGGAAAACTCCCCCATAATACAGTGACGGCTAACCTATATACACATGTATTTATTAGGTAATCTGTTGACTTTTTATGTTGACATTTAAAAACTGACCCCTACACCTAGGCACATCAACAAGAATCCTGATCCCCTTCCATCATGCCCATCCCCAACCCTACCTTCAGCCTCCCTTCCTGCCTTGAACTTCGCCGTTCTAGTTTTTGTTTTGTTTAGTATTTCACAAATTCTTGTCAGAAGGGGGAGGGAATGATAAGACTAAAGTAGCCAATGAAAAACAGTCGTTTTACTTCTGGTTTAATACTGAAAAACACCAAAATTTGTTAAACGTTTGAGTGAGGGAGATGGGAAAGGGGGGATTTCGCCCCATTGCCCCCCCCCCCCCCCCCCCTCTGCCTTCCCGATCCGCCAGTGATGCACCACTAGTTGATATTGCAATTACTGGAAACCAGGACTACAGGATAAATAGAAAAAAAATGAGAGATCTATGTCTGTTTGAAAACAGAACATAGGGCTTTTCTGCTTATTTTATTTTGTATGTCATCATGACCTCACCTCAATTTTCATCTATATTAACACATCCCAGTCTACCTACATACCAAGTTTCAACCCAATTGGACTGACAGTTCTGTAGATATATGACTTTACAATATGCACATTGAAAATGACGTCAAGTGACCCATGATGACGTCATCATGACGTCATTCTTCGGGACACATCTTTGCTATAGGGACTATGCCTATGCTGACTTTTAATAATGTATGACAAAGATTAATGCCAAAAGTGGAGGCCAGAAAAGATGTGCACAAAGTCAATGGACTTTGAAATGGAAGCAGCAGCAGCAGCAGCAGCAGCAGCAGCAGCAGCAGCAGCAGCAGCAGCAGCAGCAGCAGCAGCAGCAGCAGCAGCAGCAGCAGCAGCAGCAGCAGCAGCAGCAGCAGCAGCAGCAGCAGCAGCAGCAGCAGCACACAAAAACAAAGGCTTTTCTGCACTTTGCGGAAAAGCCAATAACTTTGACATAAACATACATCTGGTATATCCTGTTAACAAAAAAAAGGTGTATAGCAAACTGCTATTCATTTGTTTATATTGTGAATGTCATTCTGTGCATTTTTTTGTTTGAAAATATGAGTGTAATTTCATTGTTTGTGACAGGATGGACGCATTCTGCTCATGGATCCAATGGAGTACGGCCACCGTTACTGTGAACTACAAGCTAGTAAAGATGCAGTGAGTAACGGTCTTATAATATTACTATGGGGGTTTTGAAAACTTTTCCCTTTGTCTCTAGTTCAGCTTGATATTTTAGGCAGCTGACTTATAGGACTCTGGCTCAAATGAGTCCAATTGTATGACCTCACTGTACCATGTGACCATCTGGTGTCCATGTGATCGGCCACCATTGCAGTAGGCAAGCGTTTGGTTGGCAACCATGCCGTGAGTTGTAAACTAGATTGTATGACCTCACAGTACCGTGTGACCATCTGGTTTCCATGTGATCGGCCACCATTGCAGTAGGCAAGCGTTTGGTTGGCAACCATGCCGTGAGTTGTAAACTAGATTGTATGACCTCACAGTACCGTGTGACCATCTGGTTTCCATGTGATCGGCCACCATTGCAGTAGGCAAGCGTTTGGTTGGCAACCATGCCGTGAGTTGTAAACTAGATTGTATGACCTCACAGTACCATGTGACCATCTGGTTTCCATGTGATCGGCCACCATTGCAGTAGGCAATCGTTTGGTTGGCAACCATGCCGTGAGTTGTAAACTAGATTGTATGACCTCACAGTACCATGTGACCATCTAGTTTCCATGTGATCGGCCACCATTGCAGTAGGCAAGCGTTTGGTTGGCAACCATGCCGTGAGTTGTAAACTAGATTGTATGACCTCACAGTACCATGTGACCAGCTGGTTTCCATGTGATCGGCCACCATTGCAGTAGGCAAGCGTTTGGTTGGCAACCATGCCGTGAGTTGTAAACTAGATTGTATGACCTCACAGTACCATGTGACCATCTGGTTTCCATGTGATCGGCCACCATTGCAGTAGGCAAGCGTGTGGTTGGCAACCGTGCTGTGAGTTGTAAACTAGACAGGGCTTATTTTCACGTAAAATAATCGCAAAGTCTTTTGATATCAAATAGCATGATTTTCACTACCTGTGCTGTTTACAGTGAGTTGGCTCTGCGTTTTTCTCACAGTTTTTGCCTGCATCCCTTACAAATTTGAAGACTTGCCTACTACTTACATGCGGGCGACACTATACGATCTTTGCCTACTAAAATGATGTTGCTGACTTTCTGGTACTCAGGTGGGCAATTCCACGGTTACTCACGTTACATATTTGATGTACTTTTGAGATTCCTTGGGCTGTAATTACCAATACCGAAAAGGTTTAATAACTGTTATCCCCATGGTAGATAGAGTAGACCTAGACCTACCTATGCACCAAAGATGACATCCAGAAAAATGTGTTATGTATGATAAACAAGGTGCACAAAAATCGGTTACTCACGCTACATTTTCGTAACGTGAGTAACCGTGGAATTGCCGAGGTGTTGGCCAGGTCATGTGGGTCAGTGATGGAACCCTATATGGGTCCATGTTAGGCCTCAGGAATTACCAATCTTAAAATACGGGGCCAAAGTTTGAAGTATTTCCGGTTCTTTTTGGATGTTGAAGAAAAATCATTCTCAATCCCAGGTCTTTTACATCTCTACTCTCTGCGTAGATATTTGACATGGAGTTTGACCACGCCCACAGCGCCCTCGTTGCCAAGAGCCACCTGCGAGACGAGGACGTCTACCAGTTCTGGTCCTTACCGAGCCTGGAGCTCCAGCATCTGGTGGTGGTTCCTCGAGACGTCACTGCCTTTGCCAGATTGGTAAGCGCTTAGGACTTATAGAGTTGTAATCGTGTCAGTCACAAGCCAATCACAATTTAAATGACAAGCCAATCACAAGTCAGATGACAAGCCAATCATAAGCCAAATCACAAGCCAATTGCAAGTCAAGTGACATGCCAATCACAAGTCAAATCACAAACCAATCACAAGTCAAATCACAAGCCAATCACAAAGTCAAATCACAAGCCAATCACAAATCAAATCAGGAATCACAAGCAAATCACAACTTAAATCACAAGCCAATCACTTGTGACTTGACTTGTGACTGTAGGGCTTGTCAGAACTTGTGATGGACTCGACTTCAACACTCACCAGATAATAAGCATTTCAGTTTGAACGTTGATTTCTGGGTTGCAACCCTAAACCCCCTCCCCCCATGCCCCCCAAAAAACCGCACGTTCAAGCCATCTTGAATGACTCTACCCATTTTTATGATTTGCAGGGTTCTGTTTTTCTGACCGGCCACTCTGAGGGCAGCTTGTCGCTACACCAGCTGAAACCGGTCACCAACATGATGGGCTATCCCACTAACGATGTAGGGGAGGAGATGCGAGAGACCCGGAGGGACCACACGGCACCCATAGTGGCCGTGGACTCTTGTCTGAATCTGGCCATCTTTGTTTCTTGCAGGTGACGGAGAGTACTTAGGAGTACATCCCATTATAATGTTCCTGATAAGTTGCAGACCAGTGATACCCATAACAGGCCAGTTATATCAGGCTCTGCTTACAGTAAGCGAAAAATTCCTGCTTACTGTAGCTGAAAATTATGTGCTTGCAGTTAGCGTATTTCACAGGTTTAGCGAGGGATTTTGGCTAATGCGCACTCTTGCATCCTGTAAGTAAGGAGACTGTGCTTACTGGGTCAATAGTGCAGAATTGTTCTGCTAGTGCTGTTTGCACAGAATGGTGATCGTAAGCGCGGAATTCTGTGGTTAGCAGCGCCATGAAATTGGGCCCTTCATTGAGGGAAGATTCTGGGAAAGTTGTTTAGAATCCTGAACCATACACTGTCCACAAAGGCCAATAACACCAGTCATTCACAGACGGTTGGTTTGGATTGAAAACACGGTTACCGTCCCAAAAATTGCACACTGTGCTCGATAGACTTTTCCAAACCTTTTACGTTTCTATACACTCCCATAAAAAAGGGTCTCCTGAAATTGCCGAAATAACCACAATAAGGGAAATCAGACTGTTTCAGTTTCAAAAGGGACTGTTCTTTATTTGTGGGTTTTTGCTTGAACCCTAAAAAAACGATTATAGTTAAAAAAAAATTGGAAGTCGGAACACCAAGAAATGTGTTGAAGTGATGTGATGAAGTGGCCCTATTTTGGCCTGAATCTCCAAATGAAAATTCCCGACAAAACGACTCATGTAGCTTGATCGCATCACATATCTTCTCAACCAATACGATATAAATTCAATATTAGGAGCCTATCTGGTGGGGGGGGGGGGGGGGGTTCGGGGGGAGGGGGGGGGGGGGGGGGGGGGGAGAGGAGGGGAAGGGGGCTTCTGGTCCCCCCCCCCCCCCCATCCGACCTAAATGCTGACAAGAATTGGCATTGTTGAATTCCTTCCAGAAATTCTCACTCTCTATTTGAATCACTTTTTCTCTCAGTTCGGATGGTGCAGTCAAGGTGTGGGATGCAGACAAGTTACTCCTGACAGAGATAGCTCTGGACGAGCCTATCAGCTGTGCACGCTTCATCAACGCTAGAGGAGATCTCATGATGGGATACATGAACCACCTCTTCGTCATCGACCACACTAAAAGTAAGTGGTATTTTAAAACTGAGAAATCGTGTGACTCTCTTGAACAAGCGGCATCCCGACGTAAAATAATCGCAACTATGCTCATGTCACCCTCGACGCAACGATTCACCACGATTCCACAGCATAGACAGTCATGTGATTTCTTTACCAATAAGGGAGTAAATATATGTTTTGCTGGTTCGGCTCGAGCCATTATCAGCGCGCATTCTCCTGATACGGTCTTAAATGTACTTGTATTCCCATTCACAAAGAGTCAAAAAGTCGACACAAGTCAAAAATTATACATTTCCAATGATTTTGTTGAACAGTTTTATTTCATTTTTTTTTCAAACACCCCTCTAGCTATGGTATGGAATATCCTCTTGCGAGTAGGTAAACAATCTCCTTATATGGTGATTGTCGCGCGCGTGGTGCGTGCTGCGTGATGTTGCGCAGAAGGCGCGGAGCGCCAGTGTAGTATGCTGATTGGCTTAACAATTGAAAAGGATGATCTTGATGAGCACACGATCGCGACGTCGTCGTAGAAGTTGCAATTTTTCTACTCTTGCGACTGTTGATTTTTTTGAGCGCCGACTAATTCCGATCATTTTAATATCGTCGCAGTTACACTCAGGTCGCACAAAATCGGTGACTGAAATGTTCCCGACGGTCTTAGCTCAGGCACAGCTTGATCCTGAAAAGTCAGTCACCGGCTGATCTGTGTTGTCGCAAGGTTGACCTGAGGCCGGCTTAAGGAACATGGCATGAAGTTTACTTAGCAACATATTTTGTGCATCTTTCTTCTTTTTGAATAATTCTTTTCTTTTTGAAAACTATCTGAGATCTCTTTTGGTACATTTGATTGAAAAGTGCACTTATTTAAACATTTAACATTTTCAATGCTTTTCCTGACAACTGAGGGCGCTGTTGTAAACATTTTAGGCAGACACTGTGCAGGGTTTTTTTGTAGGGGTTTTCTGCTCAAATTGTGAAACCCCCCCCCCCAAAAAAAATTTGCTCATTGAAAACATTCATGAGAAAAGTTTGTTGATACGGGAAACAACAACAAAGCACAACAGAAAGGAAAATTTGTGACAGCAAAATAACCAAAACTCTGGCAACTTTTGGTGCTGAAATAGGTGTAACATTGAGGTTTCTGCCTGAAATGACATCACACTTGTTCTCATGAATATGGAAATTTGCATTTTAAAAAAAAATGTAAAAAGGCACCAAACTACCCTTGAAAATGACAAAATGGAAATTGAAAATAAAGTGACATGGGACACAAAGGTGCATTTTGAAGGATTGCATTAAAAAAAATTTAATAACATGGGCCCTTTGATTGAATAAATTATTATACAAATATTGAGTGGCTCAGCGTGGAATAGGAGGAATATTATTGCAAGGTAAAATCTGCACTTTTCCATTTCAAGAGGCGGAGCCGAGTGAAATGGAAAAGTCCAGTTTTTACCGAGCGATAATATTCCTCCCATTTCACAATTTAAAGCCACTCAATATTTGTTTTATATAACTGACATATAGATCCTTGCCATTTGATATATTTGAACTTTCATTTCAATACAAAACTGGAGGAAAATGTATTTCTCTCTTCCAAACCACACTTTCACGAAAATGTTTGAACCCAACGCGTAACGCTGTAGCACTGGCTCTTTGGAACAATACGCGCAACGCTGAACGCGCACACCAGCATGCATTTGCACACAAATACCGCGTCATGATCCTAACTGTTCAATAGTATTTCCCATTCCCCATGGGCGGATAGTACTTTTTGAGCCGCGGCATGAATGGGAGCAATAACGAATGCCACGTGATGTGAGTTCCACCAATCAAATGACAAGGATCTGTATGTCGGTTATATAAAAACAATTGATGAATCAATTAGTGAATTGCATGTTAACATTCCTGAAGTGAATTATGTATAGACGATATATGAATTGATTAGTAGATTGCATATTAATGAGTATTAATTAATGGATTTCTGAGAGAATCATATTACTAGGTTGGAATTTGCACAACAAATTGAAAGCTTTTAAAATCCACCTGAGTTGCTCGTCAACTCTTCGAAGTTTGTAACTATAATCTGCTCTAAGCTTCCTTTTACGGAACCAAAAGTCAGTTCAAGTAATAATGGAGATGTGTGTGTGATGGTTTTATTTTGCATTAGTTTTGCCATCATCAAGCAAGACTCAGTTCCCAGATGAAAATCTCGAAACAGGTAAATCCGGAATGCTGTACTTTCTTTTATTTTCTTTACAATTTATTTTTACTAGATTTAAACTTTTTTGACAGACTGCAGCACTCTTAAATTTAATTGAGTGTTGTTACTTTTATAAAAAAAATAATTCACATATTATTGAATATTTTTGCAAATCAATTAAAAAACACATCAAGGTAAAGCTGCTGAAAAGTAACTAAATCTACTAAAAGTACAAAATCTACAAAATGGCAGCAATGTCCTTCAAGGGTTTGATGATATAGTGAAAGAAAAAAATTCTAAAATATATCACTTTAATCTCTTTAACTTACCGTCAGAAAAGGATGATTGACAAAGTCCATTGGGGGGGCTGTGGTCCAATAAGTACAGTGTTTGACTCGTGTGCCGTGGTACATGGGTTTGAATCCTGACGGGGAACATGGTCCTTGTGCTCTTGAGCAAGGCACTTTACCACTGATGCTTCATCCTTCGGATGGGACGTAAAGCCGTAGGTCCTGTGTGTTGTGTAATGCACGTTAAAGAGGTTGTGGAATTCTCGAAGACATATCCGTTATTTTTCGGGTATATGTAGCCTAAGGTGTGATGAAATAAAAACAACTATTGTGTCTGTCATGAAATGAGTACAAAAGGTACTTTTGAGAGCTGTTTTTCAGGTCCTGTTTCGACCCGAATGTGCAATTTGTGTAAAAGTCGTCGTTGGGGGCAGCAAAAAAAACCATAGTAAATCGTGACGTAATAAACAGGACTCCCGATGCAGCGTAGTATAAACGAGTCCTGTTTATTACGTCACGATTTAGTATGTTTTTTTTTTTGCTGCCCCCAACGACGACTTGTACACAAATTGTACGTTCGGGTTGAAACAGGACCTGAAAAACAGCTCTCAAAAGTACCTTTTGTACTCATTTCATGACGGACACAATAGTTGTTTTTATTTTATCACACCTTAGGCTACATATACCCGAAAAATGACGGAAATGTCTTCGAGCATTCCACAACCTCTTTAAAAAAAACCAGTAACACTTGTCGCAAAGGGAAGGGGTTTACCCTCTATAAAGGTGCTACATAATGGGTCTCATTGTTCTCATAAACTTCATTTATCTGTCTTTAAAACTAGGCATAATTACCTTGAGTACCTAATTGTTGGTAGATATGTGCGCTATATAAGACTCCAGTATTATTATTACAAGTCAAATCACAAGTCAGGTACCAAGAAATGGGATGAACAGTGACTATTAAAGGATTGCCTTCGTCACAGATTATTTGAATAGTTTGTGGCTTGACTTGAGACTGGAGGTGATTATTTCGTGATTGGCTTGTGCGGACTTCGTTAATGCTCAGAAGTTGCTTCCCCTAAGTAACTGGTTCAGACTCTGTCTTTCTTTTTTTCAGAGTCTGAGATCTATGAAGATCCTGCAGTGCGCTATGAAGGAGCTGCAGAAAACCCTGATCCATTGGACTTGGATAGCTACCTGGTTGGTAGACAGAAACCCAACACACTTGCAGGATTTTCTTAACACACTCAATATTCCTGGAGTCTGTTAAGCATTTCGTCACCGACACCACGAAGTAACACCCATCAACATACCAGTAAAAACTAGCAATCGCAGAAAACGGCTACTAAAGTTGAACGCCTTCTAAAACAACACTTTGCGTCAAAACGACAGAATATTTTCAGTTGGGTTTCTCGTTGCGGACACTTGATGAATTGAATTTATTAAATCTGCTGTTTTTCACCCGTTTGTGTATTAAATAAACAAGAAATAAGAGATAAAAGATGAGTGTTAGTTCGTGAAACCGAAAAGGCTGCGAAACTGTAAATTTTCGTTTTCACGAAGTAACACTCTTCAATGTATTCAACACGAGGAAAGTGCAACTTCAGGTCAGCGCGCGCGCTCATACAACTTATTACAAGAAGAGTGTTACTTCGTGAAAACGTTTTTGCTCACTTATGAGCAGAGTGCGCGCCATGCATTGCAATGGTAAATGGAACTTGAGTGTTACTTCGTGAAAACGAAAATTGTCACTTTTGCGCAAAAGTTGCCATGGATACTTAGCGTAATTATTAAAGTAAAGCTCTTGAAGCTTTGAAACTTCGTGCAATGGTAGGCCTTGATGAATAATGTTTAAAAATCAAAAAAACTGAAAATCGAAAAATATATGGTTTAACACGGTAGAGTGTTACTTCGTGGTGTCGGTGACGATTTGTTGGTCTAAGTACATTTGTGGAGAGTCGTGGTCTGGAGTAAGGAGCTTGTGGTTCTGCGGGTAATTCTGCAGGTTGTGGGTTCGAGTCCAGCCTGGGGTTATGGTGCGTGTGGCCTTGGGCAAGGCAACTTTGTCACTCATTGCTTCTCCCCACCAAGGAGTAAATGGGTACCTGTGAGGGCAGAGATGGTTATTGTGATTGAATATAGCTGCTTTGTGCCGAAATGGCAACATCAAGCTGTATACTCCCAAGGGAGCTGAGATTGACGGTCTTTGGAATGTTTCATTGGCCAAATGAGCAGGGCAATAATGATGTAGCGTCTTTACTACCAATAATGGTGGATATGTACACTTTATAAAAACAAAATATCACATTTTTTTATATTTGTTGGATCCACATACACAAAAAGGAATTGCTCTAAAAATGTGGCATGTTCATGTACAGGGTGAGTCAAAAAAATAAATAAAACCCAAATGTCGGGACCATTGTTTTAGTGAATTTCTGCATGGAGCACTTTCAAAATCTAGGATATGAAAGCCCAATTCATAAGCTGTTTTTTAGTACAAGAATCGTTCAAATCACTCATTTTATTTTAAACACAACCACCATTTTAAGGTTCTGTCCACAGATCACAAAAAAAGATTAGCGTTCTTACAGCAAAACGAAAACAAATCACATAAGGATATGTGTGAATTGTTTTCGTTTTGCTGAAAGAACGCACACCTTTTTGTGATCCTTGGGCAGAACTTTAAAACGGGGGTTGTGTTTAAAATTCCTTAACTTCAAAAATACATAAGTGATTTGAATGATTCTTGTACTAAAAGAAAGCTTATGAATTGGGCTTTCATATCCTAGATTTTGAAAGTGCTACCTGCAGAACTTCACTAAAACAATGGTCCCAATGTTTGGGTTTCGTATTTTTTACTCAGCCTGTATAGTGAAAACGTGTACCACATCTGTAAAACCAAGCAGGATGTTATACGCCCTTTTTGGCTTTCTCATTCGTTTATTCAGGTTCCCTATAATCTAGATTTCAACGAGCGTTTCCGAGGTGGACGGGCTTCACCTTCAACCTCACATGCATCTTCTGTTAAGGTGAGTCTGAGTTTTCTTTCACTTTAAAGCCAGAGTCCATTATTTGCAGCTATCCAAAAAATAACTGGTGTATTTATTGTTGAAAAACATACTTGGTTGAAAGATAGTAAGGGGACTAAACTCCCTGTGAAATTATTTTTTCTGGCAAGCTGTCATTTTGAAGAAGTCAACGACAGAAGGCCTTTCCAACGGTGCGTCTTAAGAAGCACCGTTGGAAATTTCCATTAGTAGTTCGTTTTTTCAATAGGCGAAGTGCGCACAAGCGTTGGCACGATGCACACGCATGCGCAGTTGCTATAATTCGTCGGGTTGGTGCGCAACATCGCGTAGCTGCAATTAGCTCAGTGAGAACGTGTCTCGGACACTGAATTCAGGCCCAATTCAAAACATGATTCAGCAACTTTTGATTTGAAATCGAGATCCTAGAATGTTGTTTTTCTCAAAATATACAGCTGAAGCTGAGCCGAAATTTCATCAGGTTAGCTGTTCAGCACCCTTCTTTAGAATTTGAACACTGTTGTTGCTTCAAACGAACAAAATGCACAAATTACAAATGATGGACTATACCTTTAAGCCATAAATCAATTTTTTTTTGTCGATATCTTTATAGCTATGTGCCATAGAAGTGTGACATCACGCATATCTGCATATTTGCCATACATATTGCACAGTCGAATTACGGCTCCCATTTTTTCCAATCTAATGTTGTTGAATGCGCAGGATGTGCTCTGAATGCATTCTGAATGCAATGCTAGCTTACAGCAAATGTGAGGCAATCTGGCTATTAAACACACAGAACTGGGCAAAGGTCAAAATGAGGGTTTGCAGGTAATAACAATGAAATGTTCCTTACAGTACTGTTTGTTGCACTTCAATCAGATATTCAATTGACCAATTACAGCTGTATAAAATTTGCATTTATTAACATGTCAAAAGAGTAAAATACTGAGAGAAAGGTCTTTAGGGTTTCAAGCTTTATATATTCGGGAAAATGAAAGATGCCAATTGTTTTCCCTTAAAAACAAACGCTTTCATTCCATGATTTTGATACTTCTGTAAAATATGTGAAGTAGACATCAAAGATTACAAATATCAATAAATAAAAAATCCCCCCCCCCAAAAAAAAAATCATCTTCATTTGGATTTTTGTATTTCTCTCCACTACGGCCTGTGCCTGTTTCTGTCTCATTTTGCCAGAACGTCTCACAAATCGTCACCGGTTTCATGAAGGGACGGGCATGTGTATTTTGAAGGAAAAATGTTTTCGAGATAATCGCAAGAGAAGTTTCTCCGTTTTTAAAACAGCAAAAACTACTACTTTGCAACAACTTTATGCAGTAGGGAAACCTTGACGTAATTCTTTGATAGGTAAACTTTAATTTGAACCCAGTAATTATAATTAATAAAGTGGTTAATTAGCCAAAATTAATTAGTAAAGATGCCCGTCCCTTCGTGAAAACGAAAATTCAACTGTTCCACATTTACGCCCTTCTTGTTTAATGTGCTTTTCCATAGGGAAGGGCGCGCGTGTTCGATTGCGCGCACGCAGCTGAGAATGTGACAAAGATGCCCGTCCCTTCGTGAAATCGAAAATCTCCGTTGACCTACTTTTACCGCCTTTCCGTGCAATACGTTTTGTACGTGTTCATGGGGGCAGGCATGTTCGCGTCTCTTCGTGAAATCGCAACATGCACTTATCGAGATGCCTGCCCCTGACGTCATTAATGTTATTCAGGAATTAATGATGTTTTGCTTACGGAAACATGTCAGAATGCTTAAGTACCATTTTTAAAGAAAAATTGGGGAAAAATTTGAAATCGAAAAAATTGTCAATTTTGACATGCCCGTCCCTTCGTGAAAATGGTGACGAAATGTGGCCAGTGTAGGCTTGCTTTGAACAAAAAATAATCGGTATGGTGCAGAGCATAATAAAACGCTTGTTTACCGATTGAGCGTTTCAATTTTTGGCGTATCAGTTTCAATAGCGCACATGTATGGAATACAAACACAGAAGCAAGTATAGCCGTGCAAAAGCTTCCAATATTGTTGAGCTTTCCATTCAGGCTACATTGCATAACGGCATGTAAGCGCTGTAATTTAAAGCTCTACGCTTTGCTACTTTTCTCTTGATTTCTCAGAGCGGTGACGAGGATTCAGGCAGCGAGTTCTCCCTGGCACCCACCGAGATGTACACCTCACCCTACATGACCCCAAGACGTCTGTCTGCCATCGACCTCCTGACCTCAGGTCAAGATACCAGGAGAGCTGAGATCACAAGTCGAGTCAAAGGTGGGTTTCCAGTTTATATTTGTGGCCCAAAAGATCCCATTGCATTCATGAATTTCTGGCACAACTTTCAAGCCCTGTGAGGCATCCATTCTCTCACCCAATTAATGTTTACAAATTTTGCTGACCTTTTTTTTTTGGCAGGGTGATTTTATTTCTCTGATGTCTAAGAAAGAAATTTTCACAGTCAAAGAAGGAATTCCTCGCTATAATGTTCCTTCAGAGCCACCGTATAGGTTGATTGATGATCAGTTTTGAATTGAGAATCGAGGTCCAGAATATTGTGTTTTCTCGACATATACAGCATTCACGAAGCTAACGCTCACGGTAGTTGTTAAACACCCATCTTTAGAGTATCTAAAGCACTGTTGTTGCTTCAAAGAAACAAAAATGCACCAATGACAAACAGTCTACTCCAGTATGTGATGTACAGGCTGAGTCGTACTTTGGACGAATGTGAAAGCAAAACAAATTAATGATGCATACCGGTTTCGGCAAAGTTAAAATGTCTTAAACTTTTGCGAATTGCAGTGTAATCACATCCTGTGATGTAACAAACTTGCTTCCCATTCTATCCAAGTCCCAACTGATCCCAGGGTTCAAAATTAGCGGTAGCTCGCTAGCCAAATGCTAGTCAAAACAGGGGCAGGCTAGTCAAACTATTCCTTAAGTAGCCCGGCTGGCAAGTCAAAAACTTATTGAGATACGGCAAAGATGAAAGGACAGGAAGAAATAAATCATGAAATTCAGAAAGCAAACCTGTATCAATTTGGGTCTATTTTTATCAACTGTTTTAAAGGGTTAAATTATTAGATCTGTTTTTGAAAACACTGACAAAGTTGCCTCAGAATTGAGCCTGAAAGTACGCCAGTTTGTATTTGAGCTTAAAAAAACAACCATGCGGCTAGTGAAAATGCCCGTGGGCTAGTTAAGAGTCTGTTTCAGTAGTTCGGCTGGCTAGTGAATAAAAAAGTGAAGGTCAAACCCTGCTGATCCTCCATTGAGCATGAAGATTCCCAGGCAATACTGTTGTCCATATTTCGACAACGAAGTTCTACGTTCGTTTATATCCACAGCTCTGTCTCTGACTAGAAAGCGTCGCAGCAGATCCAGCAGGTTGAATCTGACCCAGACAGACGATGTTCAGCTGGACTTTGACATGCCTCAGTTTGGCATCTCGCCAGGGCCGTCCCCTACCCCCTCCCCGCCCTCATCCGGAAGTGACTTTGACGTCTCGGAGGTTAGTGTGCCGGCTATAAAGAGTGTTTTGTTATAGGTCTGTCTTTGTCATACAGGGTGAATAAAAAAAAGCGGAACTCAAACCCCCAAAATTATATTTCATATTTAAAAAAATATGTAGCAGCAAAAATAATAATGACTGGAAAGCCAATTTTTTAAGCTACTTTTAGATGAAAAAAATTACTGAAATTGCTCAATCCCTTATAAAAATATTACCATTTAAACACAATGACCCTAAAACCTCTTTTGTCCAAAAATGCGATTTCAAGAATCGTCGTCACAATTGTCTTAAAACATCACCAGTGATAAAACCTCAGTTTAAAAGTTTTAAATATTCAGTAAAGTCCTTTTGAAGGCCCGTCTTAAAAAAAAAAGGATTTTATATAAATCATATTGTTTGCCTAACCCTGTTTGTGGCTACTGGATTTCTTTCCCTAAGGATGAGAGTGAAATTGAAGATGACTCTGGTTCGGAGGCAGAGGAGGAAGGAGAAGAGACACAACATAAGGAAGCAGGCTCTAAGATGACAGTCAGGGCATCAGGTATTTATCTGTTTATTCATAAATACGTCAGACAGTTTAGCTATTCCTATTGGTCGAGAGCCCGTCACGTGGCCGGTCTTAAACGGATGATAAAGACATGGCTAGCTGGTCTTAAACACTTTTCCAGTGTCACAATGAAATGTGGACTCCTAAAAATGCAGTGCCTCTTACCGTTCATTGGTTGAACGTTCACAATCCTCCCGTAGGCATGCGCAACACTACCAGCAAGTCAGAATTTTATAGTTCTAAATTCAAAACGCAACGCCCCAGGTGCGTTCTGCGTGACATCGGGCAGAACGTGCTACACGCGCGTCAATCTCCATAAAAGGGTTGTTTACATTTTACTCACCAGCTGAACACTCCATTATTTTGCTAGAGGGATGTTTCAAAAAGCATGAAGTGAACTTGTTGAACAAAATCGGGATTTTTTGAACGAATTATTTGATATTTTTTTACTGAAAAGGTATTTATGAATGGGAATAAATGTGTGCTCGGTCGGTATTTATCACTCTGTTTAAGACCGCTTAGAGTCTGGGTGCTGATAATTACCCTCGCCTCCGGCTCGGGTAATTATCAGCACCCAGACTCTAAGCGGTCTTAAACAGCGTGATAAAAACCTCCGGAGCGCACATTTATTCCCTTATTCAGCGATTGTAAATTGGCAATTGGCCGGGACATCCCACGAAAGTCTGTTGACTTATTTCAAGTAGGGTACCTTGGTGGGAAATTGCGGTTTTCTGGGTAGGAGGACTGTTGAACCAACTAAATTAACCTACTGCCATTGATGTTAAAGAAAATGCACTAAAACCTATTTGCGGCGTTTGTCCCTTCTCCCCCCCCCCCCCTCCATTTTCAATTCTCAGAGTTAGAGGAGGTTAAGAAGAAGGAATCCAAGGAGATCAAAGTAGGAGACATCCGTCTGTCAGATCTCAAGCAGCCACCTGAGGAAGTGTCCAAGTACAGCATGTCCAAAATGAAGATTGATGCCAAGTCACTACTCAAGCAGAAAATACCAGTCACTATCCCCAAACCACTCAAGCTGGATAGAACATCGCAGGTATGTGCGGGTTATTTTTATGCGTCAAATATATCGTTTCTCATTTATATCATTTGATCTTCAGCAAATTGCATTTTTGTTTGTTCTATTAACACATTTTCAACTTGTATGTTTGTATATTCCAACAAAAAAACCTCCTTATTTTCTTTTTGACATCTGCAACCCTCAGAAAATAGGTTTCTGTTTTGGGCACAAACAGATCTGCTTTCCAAGCACACTGGCTGCCGGTTCGTACATTTTCGATATGGATTGAGGGGCAGAAACCAGCCCAGCCCGCAAGAACAGAACGTCTGGCAGCCAATTATTTAAAATTGTTATACAAATAATGAATGTTTATGGGTGCAATGGTGAGAATATTTTCATGAGTTGAAAGATTGAATGTCTTGAATGGAACATTCCATCTTTCAACGAATGAAAATATTCTCACCATTGCACGAATGCATAACATTCATTATTTGTTTTATATAACATCCAAGTAGATCTTTGTCATTCGATTGGAGGATAAAACTTGAAGAACAAGCAAAACTCACCAAATTGTATCATATCCACTACTTTTTCAGCTTATTCAAGGCTAACAAAGGTTTAAAAGTCAAATCATTGACAATAATGAAAATTAACGTTGTAAGTTGTTAAAACTACAAAAAATCATCAAGGCAACTGCATCAACGCGAAGATCGTATAGCGCCGGGCCGCTGCGCGTCTTAGCGTGCGCGCAGCGTGCAATAGATCAAAAGGGATGGGACGAAAATGCAAGGTGAATGGAACCAAAAAATGCACGGTTATGACGTAGGCCGTGCAATGGTTCGATTAATGAATGCCGCGTGACCTACAATCCTCAATCAAATGACAAGGATTTACTTTGGTGTTATATAATAAGTAATAATTGTTGAGTAACAGGCTGCCATTTTATGGCTGATCAGCTCCCATTGCATTCTTGCTTTCAAAGAATATAAATGTTAAGTAAGATTTGAGGCTTTGCATGGTGGAGATACTAAATAATGAAAGGTATGCGGAAACACCATGTGCGAATAATTTCTCAACTAAGAGAATGGTTCTGAAAAGAACCAGAGGTATAAACTCGACGTTTCGGCCAGTATGCTCTGACCGTTTTTTCTCCTGAAGACGGTCAGAGCATACTGACCGGAACGTCGAGTTTATACCTCTGGTTCTTTTCAGAACCATTCTCTTAGTTGAGAAATTATTCGCACATGGTGTTTCCGCAAACCTTTCATTATTTAATATAAATGTTGATGTTTCTTGATAGTTTCTACATCTTCTGGAATGTTTTGAGAGTAATTTTTCCCCAAATGTATTTGTTTTATTCCCACAGCCACTGATGGCTACTGTCGCTGAAATCAAGACTTTGGAAGAGAAAGTCAAGGTAAAACTGTTTGATATCAACCATAACAATAAGCAACACCTTTGTTAACTAAGTTGGCCAAATGGGTAATGACTTTTACTGTTCCCCAAATTTCTTGCCACTGTTATAATTTGTCTCGGATGCTGAATTCAGGCCCAATTCAAAACATGATTCAGCAACTTCTGATTTGAAATCGAGATCCTTCAATGTTGTTTTTCTCGGAATATACAGCTAAAGCTGAGCTGAAACGTCATCAGGTTAGTTGTTCAGCATTCTTCTTTAGATCTTGGGCACTTTTGTTGCTTCAAACGAGCAAAATGCACAAATTACAAATGATGGACTATACCTTTAGATGATTGTCATTTTGTGTTAATTTCAAGAAACCTACTGGACAGCCGCGGATGAAAACCCCAGTCAAGAAAAAAATGAAAAAGGGAGAAAGAGTCCGTGTCGGAGACAGGGCGGCCGCCAACAGGGCCAAGCTAGCGGCTGAACCATCGGCAGAGACTATCCCTTCTCCCACGGTCCCCAGCACGACAGACATGACCACGGCAACTAAGCTGACTGTGTCACTCGAGGGGGGTGTTAAGGAAAAAGTTCAGAGTGGTGTCATCAAAAAGGTAAAAACTGTTTTCTGGGGAAAATATGCTGTAGAGACTAATTCGTACCTCATGCGAAAGTAGAGCATAATTATGATTTTGGGAGTGAGAGATTTTCTTATGCTGTTTGCAATGTCCTATTATCATTAGCACCTGTACTACACTGTAAAAAAAGAAGTAAAGGGGACGATTGGGCCAGACTCATATGCTGCTGTGGGGGGATCGCCACACCTCCTCCACAGCGAGTCTGTTACCTTCCCAGCATTGAATAATGCTGGTACCCATTTAACACCTGGGTTGAGAGGAGTAATTGAGGTAAAGTGCCTTACTCAAGGGCACAACACGCATGGCCACGGCGGGGCTCGAACCCACAACCTCACGATCATGAATCCTGTGCTCCACCGCTAGACCACACGTGCCCACTACATTGTATTACATTCCAAGTGGGAGTAAAAGGCCAGGCAGGTTTCGGGCAGTACAAGGACTAATGGGTTGATGATAGGGGTGTGCGTCGGTGCTGGGTACCCGAGTACCAGACTGCTGATGTCAGGAACTGGTTCCAGATTATGGGATTGGGTACTTGGTTGGTACTTGGTTGGTTCTTCCACAGGGGAGTATAACTAGGAGGCCAGAAACACCGGGGCAAACCCCTTCTCTTAGGGATAAGTGTTACTGGGTTTTTTTACATGCGTTAGGCCTTATACAACACACGGGGGCTCCGGCTTAACGTCCCATCCGAAGGACAAAGCAATAAAGGTTAAGTGCCTTGCTCAAGGGCACAAGTGTCCGGGCCCGGGCTCGAACCCATGCCACTGTTGCCTCTGAAACACCAGAGCATGAGTCCGGTGCTCTTAACCGCTAGGCCATGACACCCCATATTAGGGTACCCCTAACCAACTATCCAAATTACTTAGTAACTTCTCAGACCATGAGAAAGAAAGCTTTTGAATACCATTTGTGGGAATTTTCAAAATGAAAACCAGGCTGTATTGAAAATCAAAACAGATTTCATTTAAACATGCAACAGATGACACTCGCGAAAGCTGCATTTTACACCACAAAGCTATAACGCCCTTCAGACAACTTCCTGGATTTGAATTTTGGGGAGGGGTTTATTTTGCGGGTACCCAGATACCCGTGTTTTACTTCAATAGGGTACCCGGTTCCCGAACTAGTTTTTTGTTGTTTGCAAATGTTGTAGTTATATTACCGCTGACTGGCTCTCTCACGGACATTACCTTTCCTTTCGTAGCTCTGGAATGGCCGTGATTGGTCATATCACCAAGGGGCCGGGCTACGAAAAAAACGGTGGAAACTTTTCTCTTTCTTTCAGGTCAGTTCTTCGTCAGCGAGCAGCTCATCCGCCTCTCTGAGCCAGCAGACCTCAGACTCTTCCATCAAACCCAAGCCTAAAGTCTCCATCCCTGCTCTGCCCAAGGCTCCCAAGGACTCCAAGCCTGAGGACAAGAAAAGCTCCAAACCGGCGGATAAACCGGCCAAAGCGAAACCGGAGAAGGGTAAACCGAAGTCTGTCCTTGACGATTGGAAGAAACCCAAAGGAGGAACGTCTGCAACAGAGGTGAGCTGCACTAGACACCTGCACCCGATTTCATCAAACTCTTCGTAACGTACGATGCATCGCAGCGATGCGACGCGTCGTATATGTACGATGCGTTGCAGCTGCGACGCGTCCTGCGATCCATTTCACAAAACACGTCACAAGTAGGTGTATTTATAGCACAACTCGGTGAATGTTTTATGTATTTAGTCAGCGTACAGTAAATAGTCGTCTGATGTTGAACGGAGAGTCGTCAGATCTCAGCTCGAAATTTGTTAAAACGTAAAACAAAATGGCGGCCGTGCAATGCAATTTTGAAGGAAAACAAGCTCTCATTGGACTGTATAGCTACTTTGAAATTTCAACTCTAATATTCCAGTGTAATTCATAATTATTCAATGAAATTTTGTATTTACAACTTTACACACATTGCCTTGGTATTATAATCTCATTTATGTAATGTTTACGGCATAAAATTGGCTTAGAAAATGACCCTTTTTATTTTAGACACGTCGTAACGTCGTAAAGAATCAGTCTAGCAGGCTTGTACCCCTTCACAGGTGTGTAATCAATTGCAAAGAAAATGCTGAATAACTAAATATGAAAAGTTAGGAGCAGTTTTTGAAAAAAGCCAGTTTTCTCCAACGCTGGTCGGCCGACCAGCGTGGGAAAAATACAGTTTTTCTTGAAATATCAGCACACCAGGAGCCACCATTTTACAAGATGCTTTAGACTGTCAATCCCTAGCAATTCAGTAAGGTATTTCGTGATTATTTGATCATTTTGTTGTTTGATGTTTGCAAATGTTGTATCTTCCCTTTAAATTGCCACACAGACAACTGCATGTGTTTCAGACGAGGAGGTGCAAAGAGCTATGTCTGCAGGAACCAGTGGTAGTAGCGGGAGACCGGCTTCATCGGTTCACGGTGCCGACGTTGCTACTGATTTAGGAGAGGGTGAGATTAGGGGGATAGTGGACGAATATTCCTTGTAACAAATCAAAGGGCTTTTCAAAGAATCAACATACTGTAACTTGGGAACCTGAAAAACCTTGAGGAAGAAAACGATGAAAAGAAGTGTTCAGTTTTTGAAGTGGGGAGAACTGTAGTTTCAGAATGATGTTGCAGGAAAAACCACACAAACACGTTCCAGCACATTTGTTAGTGGTTCCCTTTTCCTTTGTTTATACTCAAACTTTCTTGCAACAGCTCTCATTGGTTTTGTACACGTTTTCTAACCGAGGAGTCCTCGTTTTGGTTCCTGTCCTCAATTCATCGATAATGTGGGGACCACACACCTTATGAATGATAGTTCATAAGGTGTGAGGACCAAAGATGTCGTGGGGACAGTTGAAAGACCTAGTTGAGAATTGAATCTAGGTTTAATACAGAGGTAAAAGATGAGAAAACAGTACCACTGTGTCAACCTCACCTTAGTTTTTGTATTTTGCTTGCAAATTTGGAAAAGGTGGTGAAGATATTTCAATTTTTCCCCCCAAAATTAACATTCCAAACAAAAAGTTTATATTGCTAGATCTAGCTTCGAACCACTGTGTCAAACTCACCTTAGTGTTGGTATTTTACTTGCAAATTTGGAAAACGGGGTGAAGAAATTTTCGTTCCCCTCCCCCCCCCCCCCCAAAAAAAAATTACTTTCAAACCAAATTGTTCTTACTGCTAGATCTAGAACCTAGAACCTTCAATGTAGATTCTTTCTGGGTATCAGAGATGATTTGGGACAACGTTAAATTTGGTTTTAGCTTTATGTTATTCAGATTATCTTTTCCTTAAACCCTCTTTCCCTGTTGAATTAAAAAACAAATGTATGGTTCATATCGCTTTGAAGTGTAACTTTTGCTAGCCTGAGTTGCATGTTTGACAAAACTCAGTCATTTGTTTTGTTTTGCATGTTTGGAGTGATCTCACATTGACTTGCATGTGTTTTTATCAGCTCATGCTATTTTAAAGGCTTAGAGATTTGTTAGTGTAGACAGTGGGGCATGGGATGTTAACATCAAGATTTGCAGAGACCGAAGAACGAAGCAAATGATTGAATATTTGTAATATTTAGTGATGCTATTTTAGGAAAGGAAAGTTGGGTTTGTCTGCACTTCATATGTAAATATCCACATAATTTCCCTTTTACACCAAAGGTGTTTTAACAAAATCTGAGATTATGGTGTTGATTTTATAGTGTCATTCAGAATTTGCTTTTACTATCAATCTGACAAGTGATTTTGCTCCTCCACGTTATGCCAGTTATATACACAGAACTGTGTGAGACAAATATACTGAGAAACTACACTAGAGTAGCAAATACTGACAAAGATTTACATTCAGCGTCTGACAGACGTCACCCAGTGAGTTCTGCATTTGTAGACGACACTTGGAAAGTATTATTTGTGTTTAAAGAGTTTCATTTTGTTCTTCAAAACACTTTTGTGAAATTGCTGTTGAATGCAAGATGCATGAAGTCATGTTCCACGCTGCGTGGCTATATTAACCTCCCCCTCCCTCTTTTATTCCCCGCCCACCCTCACCTCCTACCCGCCAGGTTCCACTGCTATGTACAAAGCCGCGGCCCGCATGGCCATCGCTAACAAGTACAACCCGCTCAGATCTAAAAGTGCCGAAGCCACCCCCTCCCTGACAGATACCCAGCCAGACACGGTGACAAACCTAGACCCAGAGGGTCTGGGGGACGCAGGGGAGCTTGAATCCCTGCGAGCTGACAGTCGGTTTGACGGGGTCCTATCGCGTGGCTCGGTGCAATCGGTGACGAGTCCTCCAGGCAGAGATTTGGAGTCACCGGCTGCGACATCAGGTCAAAGGTCACGGATGGAAGGGACGTATGCTGATGGTGAAGAAGACCAGGTAGAAAGGTCGAGTCTGTCTTTAATAGAAAACAAAGTCCTCAGCAATTTTTAATTGCAGAATATTGAGATAAAGTTTTCACAATTTTTGTTTCTCCGAAACCGTTTTAGAGCATTGTAGGTATTGGGTACTCCTTTCAAATTTGTAGTGTTACATTTGTGATTGTTCAAACGTTTTTCAAAACTTCTACACAAAAAATACCTTTAAGAACGTTTATCCCAGTTTCACCAAATAATGAAAAGGACTTCTTCAAAAATGGTTCACCTACTAACCCCTCCTAGTTTGCCATGGTCCATTACATTTGAGCAGATTCGCTGATTAATTATGCAAGACAACCGCATCTTGACCTCCAGATTTTGACCAATCAGCGGGCGCTTTCTATATCGGGTCTTCGGTCATTCACCCGTTGCGCATCATAGACATGAATACAAAAAAAACCTGTGTCGTATGCGCTTTGTAGCATGTTACGCGATATGCGCCCAGCTGTTGTTGTAATACAAAACACTGCATTTGGATTGACCAATCAAACCATCAGTCCTGATTTGGGAATGACATGACGTCACGATTTAGTAAGTCGACTCCGATTGGCTAGCGCGCGGCTTGCATATATCTGCATGTTAAGACATATCAGATGTTACACAGGAGACCTGGCTCCGTTGATAACGGGTGATACTCAGACTTACCCCTCCCTTCCCTTCCCCCAAATTCCTGGTATAAAATATCCTTTGAAGGAATAAAAGTACAAATAGATTTTTCTAAGCTTGTCCGTTTGTATGATCATGTTATACCTACTTTTTTTACCGCTCTGTACATACAGGATACAAGCACCAGACCGCCATCCAGACATCAAGTCTCACCAGAACAGGTAGCCACCACCCCATCCCCCAAAATATCCAGCACCCTGCCTCCAAGACCCAAGTCTCACATCGCCTTACCCCCACGGCCCACCAGACTGGTGGACAGAGACCATGCCACAAGGGAGGCAAGACCCGAGGACAGATACAGGGGGAAAGAGGTGTTCGTCCCTACAGCATCGACAGAGGAACAGGTGTTGGTGAAGGAAGAGATGGAGGGTAGGCTAGCCAGACCCAACACGGCTGAAGGTAAGGCTGTGTCCCAAATACGGGGCTACGGCTAGAACATGCATGTCGATTGGAAGTGGCTGCAGCCAGTTCCATAGGCGCAAGTGTAATCGCCAGCCGTAGCCGTAGTCATACAGAGGCAACCTAAGTCACGTGGGAGTATGGCTTAGGGTTTGTGACTCCAGGGCCCAATTTCATAGCACTGCTTAACAGTAAGCAGAAAAGTTGTACTTACTATAGCAGAAAATCATGCTGCTGCTTAAGCACTATTTCATGCTAACTGTTGCGCGCGCATGGAGATTTCTATTGTTGCGTCACTGATTTAAGCAAAGTTTTCTTCTGGGGTTAAGTGTGCTTTTGCTGTGCTTACTGCTTAACGGTCCCTATGAAATAGATGGAGGCTCGGTAAGCACAAAGTCGGCTGTTAAGCAGCGCTATGAAATTGGGCCCTGATCTGAGAATCAGAGGTTTTGATTCCATCTGCTGGCCATATGTGTCCTTGGGCCAGCCACTTCACCCCCACTTGCCTCTCTCCACCCAGGAGTATAAATGGGTACCCACTTCAGCTGGGGAGTAACCTGCGATGGACTAGCATCCCATCCAGAGGGAGTAGAAATATTCTAAGTCGGTTTCATGCCAAGGAAACTGGAGATAAACGCCAGCCTGATGTGCCATATAGAATAAAATTACAACTGCGTGTTCAATTAGGTGCATGTGCAAAATGTTCTAAACACTCGCGCATGTTGCTCGAAATTTCTTCAAAATACGGCACAGTGGTTGCGCATCAGGAATTTGTCTCCGAAAATGCTGATGCATGTGACAATCTGTAGGAAGTGGCATCATTTGAGAGTTATAACCACGATTCTGACGGAGACTGGAAAGGGAATTCCATTAGCCCTCTCTGAAACTATCTTAAAGATATGGTCCATCATTTGTAGTTTGTGCATTTTGTTTGTTTGAAGCAACAAAAGTGCTCAAAATCTAAAGAAGGATACTGAACAACTAACCTGATGAAGTTTCACCTCAGCTGCAGCTGTATATTTCGAGAAAAACAACATTCTAGAATCTCGATTTCAAATGAAAAGTTGCTGAATCATGTTTTGAATTGGGCCTGAATTCAGTGTCCGAGACACGTTCTCACTGAGCCGATTGCAGCTACGCGATGTCGCGCACTGATTCGACGAATTATAGCAACCGCGCGTGCATGTGCGTCGTGCCAATGCTTGCGCGTGCTTTGCAGAATAATAAAACGAACTACTAATTTAAATTTCCTACGTCGCGTCCTAAGACGCACCGTTGGAAAGGCCTTCTTTCGTTGATTACTTCAAAATGACAGCTTGTCAGAAAGAATAATTTCACAGGGAGTTTAGTCCCCTTACTATCTTTCAACTAAGTATGTTTTTCAACAATATTTACGCCAGTTACTTTTTGGATAGCTGCAAATGATGAACTCTGGCTTTAAATTGAAAACATGACTAACAATTGTCAGTTTTTTAAGCTGAGTAAATGTGCAAACTTGTTGTGCCTTCCAGTAGTGAAGACATTCCAGTTTTAGTTTTTTTTTTAGCTGCGGGATAGCAGCTCAACAAATCATCGTGTCTCTCCGTTAGTCGGTTAGTTAGTAACAAACGTTGACACTGTCGATTGCTTCTACATATTTTGACCGATTTCCACCAAACTTTGTCCAAAGTATCAGTAGCCCAGCCCCAACATGTCACATGACCAGACTGGGTCACAGGTCATCATGGGGTCCCTGGGGTTTAAAAAAACCTATTTTTTAAATTTTATTTTTACTCATAGCACTACTTCCAGGAATGACATGGCACAATCACTTGACTCATGCATGAACATGAATTTGTTGGCCCGCAACTTCCGAGATCCGATCGAGCTTGTTAATTCTGAGTACGGTGGTCACTGAGCTTGTAAAAAAACAAGAGTGAATGTAAGAGTTTTGTCTGAGTGGACTGTATTATTTTGTTTGCAGGGAGATCATTGCTGTTGCAGCGGCCTCATACTGCTGGTGCTACCTTGCATGTCAACTTTGAGGATGAGGTACGTAAAATTAAAAGTTGCAAAGAAAAATGCCCCAAAAGTTTACACACACAAAAAAATGGAAGTTTGAGGAATCCGAAGATATACATACAGTGGAACGACGCTATGGGCTCCGTGTGCCAACAAAAGAGGGCGCCCTTTTACCTAGCAACGACGTCCCATGGGCGGGACATTTAGCTGGTTGACGCGCACCGTTCCTTGTCTGTGACGCACGTACACCAGGGGATTTGTACTATGTACACGCAGTGGTACGGCCGCGTGTTGCGGCAAAATTGCAGTCAGGCAAAAATGATGGCGTCGGTCGGTCACCCCCAACTGTTCTTTCGTTGCCGGTGAGGGGGTACTTGTGAAAGAAGCGGATATTGAACTCCGCTTAACCAAAAATTTGGCCATACCGAACATCATCCTTGGATCCCGATTTGTGTACAAAACGTACCGAACGTGTCGTTGAAAAATGTCAACAGAAGCGACAAGTACGGTAGCTATTATTTCCCAAAGAAATCTAAGGGGAAAGCCACCCATTGCTGCAGGTAGTAAGCTCAGAAAGTGTGTAATTACTATAGAGCTATATTACATAGAGCTATATTAAATTACTAGAGTGCTAACTCATGTACAAAGTGATGCCTGCTGGGCGCATCCATGTTTTGTACACAAACCTATGGAGAACTCAAAATTGTGTACGTATTTTGTACGTCTATTTGCATATCTGCGTTTGTGCCCAAAAGCCGATGTGCCCAAAACCAAAACGCACGATCACCAAAATGAGTGTGTCATTTTGCTAATGTGCACGCGTCCTGCGATGCTTTTCGCCGTGACGTTTTTTGAACCGTCACGACGCGCTTAAGGTTGTTTGCATATCTTCTACTTGCGCGTTGCATATAAAGTACACTTTTAAAATTCAATCCATCTATTTTGATTGTGTCCTATAAACACGCACATGCGCCCAGAGCGGCTTCAAAGCTTCGCCTCGCGCAAGAATGAAAAGTTAGCGCTCTAGTAATTTAATATAGCTCTATTGTAATTACATAATTCAAAAGTTGGCACGTGTTCAAAGTCGTCTTTCAGTAACCGTACCAGAGTGTGCAGGGTGAAGTTCTGAAGGGCGCTATAAGAGTGAGTACCAGAGCATCGGTAGCTTCAAATCGCTACACCGAAAGATCACTATTACAAACATTTTCTGTGGATCCCGCGATGTTTGTTATAGCGGCATTCCACTGTATATATAGCATGGTATCTAGGCCATTGCTGTTTGAAATAGTTTCCAGAAATATTGCTTGCCGGAGTGTACTTAAAGGGAACATGTAATAGGATTTTTATCACTTAAATAATTTGAAAACAGCTTTCTTGCCATGTTACTATGACTTTTCCACCTCCTTTGTAGCAGTATAAGGGAGAAATTTCAACATTTTAGTTTTTATGAAAATGAAAATTTCCATATTCATGAGCCAAAGCGTGATTTCATTCAAGGCAGAACAGTAGTGTCTCCATGTCTTTGTGTACAAACATATATCAAACTTTTCTTCATTTTCTTGGAGTGAGTTCCACTTTTTACCTGTTTGTCATGTTAAACAGCTTGCTTGGACAATAGTAGTGGCAATTATTTCTTCAAAACTTTTTATTGTAGGTAATTTTGAAGGACTAATTTTTGTACTGTTCATATGCAGTTTTGACAAGGAATTCCTTGTGTGACAAAAGCAAAATAGCGCCCTCTGTATTTTACCTTTTTGCCATATCGATAGATGCAAATTGCGAACAGCTATAACTTGATTGCCTTTCCTAATACCTACAACCCTTCATTTCGACTTCAGCCCAGTTCTGTCTCACTTTGCCAGAACGCCTCATGATATATTCTCTTCTTTTTTTTCTTTTTTTTTAAAGCAGACAGCCCTTGATGGCCATGATACACCGATTGCCAGATACTTGAGCTGCCCAGGGTATGTGGCATACACCAATCTGGACGCAGAATCACTCTAACTTCACTGAGGCCCTCAGTAATGGCGGACGCACTGTTCAATTAGTCATTACTCAGAATTACAGTCATGGAGCAGTTATTTTGTACAACAGCTAGCACAATGTTTTTGAAAAAGGGGCGAGGGCTAAGTGAGTGTTAAAGTGATAATGTGCCTGGAAACAAATGTTAAGGAAGTTAATAACATGAATTTAACCCATTAGCAACTGTACTACATTGTATTACATTGTGTTTATTCACTGAAGAATCGATACAACAATAAGAGGTTTGGGCGGTTTCGTGAGACGGTTTCGGTTTCTTGGGTGGTTTCGGATTCCGCCTACCCCCCTAAGATCTCGGCCATCGAGCAACGAACAATTTTTAAACTGGATACATGCATTGAGCAACTCATCATGAACATAACGAAGAAATTTCATGACTATAGGTCAAAGGGTTTTGGAATTATGGCTAATTAATTATTCATATGTACGAACGGTAATTCTGCTCTGTGTACACGACGTATATGGGAAAATTCAGGAAATTTTTGGGCTGCGCGGCAACCCGTGGTCCGATTTTTATATTTTTGGTATCAAAAGATGCGCAAGGCTCGAGGCTAAAAAGTCATAACAGCTCTGGTCGCGAAAAAAAAAAAAAATTTCAAGGCTATCGCGGAACAGGGTTAAAGCAACATGAAGTCTGCAACACTGATTTCCTCTCACGAAAACAATGTTTGTTTCTCAAAGAATTGTCAAGTGAAACTGACATTCAGGTTGAAGTAATATAACTTTGACGTCCTTTGTTTTTTAGGAGTCCAGTAGATTTGAGGCATATTTACCGGAATGACGGCCTTCACTTTGAGGACAACTGGCAGGAGAAGATGATTGTTCGGTAAGTCGTAAAGGTCCCTCCCATATCCTTGAAGCAATGTTTACAATTTATTCACAACATCAAATCACAAGTCAGTCAGAAGTCAAATCACAGGTCAATCACAAGTTAGTTACAAGATTAATCAAAAGTCAATCAAGATTTAAAACACCATTCGGTCACAAGTCAATCTCAAGTCTATCAAAAGTCTGTCATGGTCTATATTACAAGCCAATCACGAGTCAGTCACAATTCAAATCTTAAGTCAATCACAAGTTAAATCACGTTCAAGAAACAGAGTACGAACAATAACAAAAAGAATGCTACTGCGTAGTTTATTTGAATGGCTTTTTACTCGACTTGAGACTAACTTTTTACTTGGCCCGAGACTGACTTGAAATTGACTGAAAATGGACTTGTTAGGACTTGTGAAGACTTGTGATGGCTTGTGATGACTTGTGACGACTTGTGAGGACTTGTGATGACTTGTGATGACTTGTGATGACTTGACAGGACTTCTGATCTACTTGTGAAGACTTGTAAGGACTTGTGATGGACTTGTGATGACTTGTTATGACTTGTGATGACTTGTGATGACTTGTGATGACTTGTGATGACTTTTAATGACTTGTGATGACTTGTGATGACTTGTGATGACTTGTGATGACTTGTGATGACTTTTGATGACCTGGGATGACATGGGATGACTTGTGATGACTTGTAATGACTTGTGATGGACTTGTGATGACTTGTGATGACTTGTGAAGACTTGTGAAGACTTGTCAGGACTTCTGATCTACTTGTGAAGACTTGTAAGGACTTGTGATGGACTTGTGATGACTTGTGAAGTCTTGTTATGACTTGGGATGACTTGTGATGACTTGTGATGACTTGTGATGACTTGTGATGACCTGGGATGACATAGGATGACTTGTGATGACTTGTAATGACTTCGGATGACTTGTTGATGACTTGTGATGACTTGTAATGACTTGGGATGACTTGTAATGACTTGTGATGACTTGTGATGGCTTGTGATGACTTGGAATGACCTGGGATGACATGGGATGACTTGTGATGACTTAGGATGACTTGGGATGACTTGTGATGACTTGTGATGATTTGTGATGACTTGTGATGGCTTGTGAAGACTTGTGATGACTTGTTATGACTTGTGATGACTTGTGATGACTTGTGATGACTTGTGATGACTTGTGATGACTTGGGATGACTTGGGATGACTTGGGATGACCTGGGATGACATGGGATGACTTGTAATGACTTTGGATGACCTGGGATGACTTGTGAAGACTTGTGAAGACATGTGAGGACTCGTGAAGACTCGTGAAGACTTGTGATGACTTGTGATGACTTGTGATGACTTGTAATGACTTGTGATGACATGTGAGGACTCGTGAAGACTTGTGAAGACTTGTGATGACTTGTGATGACTTGTGATGACTTGTGAAGACTTGTGATGACTTGTGATGACTTGTGATGACTTGTGAAGACTTGTGAAGACTTGTCAGGACTTCTGATCTACTTGTGAAGACTTGTAAGGACTTGTGATGGACTTGTGATGACTTGTGAAGTCTTGTTATGACTTGTGATGACTTGTGATGACTTGTGATGACTTGTAAAGACTTGACTCTATGTCTTGGTACTTTGTGATCACAGACACCACATTCTGAAGCAACAGAAGGAGCAGAGGGCCCAGAGTGCCGCTGACCGTCGTCGGCTCTTAGAGCTCAGAAAGCGACAGAGAAGGAAAGCTCTACTAGGTCATCATCATTGTGCCACTGACGGGACCTACGAGTCACCAACGCAAGAAAGTATGAATAATAATCGTGGTCTTGATAATTGTTCAATATTCCACTTTTTTCTGGTTTAATAAGCAAGACAAAAATTGCCTAGTCGAACTAGAGCCAAAAGTCTCAAGTTTAGGACATCATTTCAACTCGGTGATTCAGTCCGTCAGTCATTTAGTCAGTCAATAGATTTTACGAGAATACAGAACATCCAGGCACCATGCATAGGATCTACGTATCAAAAAAAACATGCCTTACTTTTGATCCTAAATAATTCTGTTGTTTATAAATGGAATTAAACCAAAATTTCAGATCATGTAAACAAGGCATGACAAATTTTATGGAGCGAGTTTGTCAGCTTTGTGCAAGATGGTGAGATATACGCCATACCACAAACAAATACTCACCTTTTTAGGATAAGTTATTTAGGATAAGAAGTAGGACATGTTTTTTTTTTGTAAACGCAGTACAGTGTGTGTAACGTCTGATGTTGTGCTTTTTATGTGTGTCTTTGACTGGGCCCATCCATTCAAGGGCAATAAATGGGTATTTCGAAAGAAAAGAAAGCATTACAATTTACAACATATTGAAAATATTGAGAATTAATGACTAAAATAACATTAAACTGGTCAACCTGAACTTCAGTTCGATTGATCACGCGGATAAACAAGTGGGTAAATTCAAACACGGGAGTCTGTGACTAGACTAGTCAGTGTTTGGTACCAAAACGTTCCCATAAAAAGTGAACGTAGACTGGCAAGACTTACACACGTGAGTTAATCTTGACTCAGTCAAAGGACCATGGTCGGCCCTTCAAATCCGGCAAATAAATGCAAGTGACAGCTCAGTACAACCTCAATATTAGGTTTTGCTCTTCGCCGACGTATAAACACTTTATACTCAGTGTGTTACCCCCCATTCCCCCCCCCCCCCCCCCGAGTGAAAGTGAGAAAAAATCACTTGAGTGGGACTCAAACCCACAACCTCCTGCTTTCTAGTGCAGACGTCTCACCACCCAACCACCGAGCATACCGGGATCAGCTGGCTGGTTCGAATCTGATGTAGCAATGAAACTATTCATAAGATGGAAGCTTGATCCCGCAAGCTCGGTGGTCGAGTGGTAAGACATCTGAACTAGCAAGTAGGAGGTCGTGGGTTCGATTCCCAAACCGAGTGATTTTTCTCACTTTCACTCGGGAGGTTAACACACTGAGTGTTTATACGTCGATGAAGGGCAAAACCTTATATAAAAATTGCATTAAAAATGCAGATTCCAGCTTATGATTGGTAAAACTTACAATTCAATTTAAAATTCTCATATTTCCAAAAACAGGGAAGCTTAAAGTTCGACTGCAGTTGAGATGAAGTATTTCTTCTTTAGAATGTTATTTTAGAACTTTGGTAGCATATATCCCAAAAATCTGTAAATGACGTAAGAAATGAAGGAAGAAATTTTTAAATAAAGCATTTCTTTCCAAAGGTTTTAATTCTTCAAAGTGTAAGCAAAAACGAAAACACAAATATCAAGATAAGGCCAAAAAAAAAAAATAAGTCGGTGTCTGGTCAGCGCGCGCGTCGATTTTAATCATGCGCGTCAATCTTTTTTTTTTTCAAAAATGTTCCGCGGTAGCTCCAACAGCACCCTCTATTGCTGCACCTCCTCATTGGGAATGGGAAATTGTACCACGGCAAATGATCGAGAGCACCAAAGCAAATTATGAAGGACACCAATGTACATGAGGACACCAAAAAAGCAAAATAGTACCCCACCTTGTCTGTACAATCCAAGCTTGAAGAAAAAAAAAAAAAAAAGCCGCGTCGCCGCGTCAATTCCGGAACTTTGGTCTGACCAGAGACAGAACATTTTTATTTTGATGGATCATGTCTTAACGTTTTAACAGTTTCATATCGGTGAAAGCTAAACCCGAAACTTTACAGCTTCACTGAACATTTCACCGTTAATTGTCCCTGTACAGCCTATGTCACACGTTCCGACACCTCCCTCCACAAGATGAAGCGTTGTCAGAGCGCCCCCATTGGCCGCATGGTGCCATCATCGTCGCCGCCAGTCCAACCGCAGCAGGCCTTTGGGCAGAGTAAAGAAGTGGATCTGAGCTCGGAGACACCTTATAGGTAAGACCATTTGTTGCAAGTCAATCACAAGCCAATTGCCAGTCACTTACAAATCAATCACAAGTCAGTCATAAGTTAATCTCAAGTCAGTCACAAGTCAATCACAAGTTAATCTCAAGTCAATCACAAGTCCATCACAAGTTAATCTCAAGTCAATCACAAGTCCGTCACAAGTTCATCTCAAGTCAATCTCAAGTCAGTCACAAGTCAATCACAAGTTAATCTCAAGTCACTCACAAGTCACTCACAAGTTAATCTCAAGTCAATCACAAGTCAATCACAAGTTAATCTCAAGTCAATCACAAGTCAATCACAAGTTAATCTCAAGTCAATCTCAAGTCAATCACAAGTTAATCTCAAGTCAATCACAAGTCAATCACAAGTTAATCTCAAGTCAATCTCAAGTCAATCACAAGTTAATCTCAAGTCAATCTCAAGTCAATCACAAGTTAATCTCAAGTCAATCAAAAGTCGATCACAAGTCAATCACAAGTTGATCACAAGTCAATCACAAGTCAATCACAAGTCGATCACAAGTCAATCACAAGTTGATCACAAGTCAATCACAAGTCGATCACAAGTCAATCACAAGTCAATCACAAGTTGATCACAAGTCGATCACAAGTCAATCACAAGTCAATCACAAGTTGATCACAAGTCAATCACAAGTCGATCACAAGTAAATCACAAGTCAATCACAAGTTGATCACAAGTCGATCACAAGTCAATCACAAGTCACTCTCAAATCATTCACAAGTCAGCCATAAGTCAATCATGAGTCAATCACAAGACAATCAGAAGTCAGTCAGAAGTCAATCACAATTCAGTCACAAGTCACTCATGAACCAGTCACAAGTCATTCAAAAGTTAGTGATTGTGCCAGATTAATGCACATGGATCAGGGAAATGGTCCTGGAACAAATGATACTGATTCAAAGAGCAGAGGCATTTGTGGATGGTTCAAATCAAAACATTTCACAGTCTTGCTTTGGTTCCCTGCCCACCTGACTCAGTTTTGTCTTGTTGTCTTTGTTTACATGTGCGCGCTTTCCTATGAGATCCAGGTGGAACACATAAACAGAGTGTGATGCCATTAGGTCTTGGGTCAATGAACTGTGATATCTTTGATAAAAGATACTGAGAAAAAATCTCCTTGACCATTTTTGTTCCAGTTGATGGATGTATAAATTTTGAAGGGAAAAAAACCCAACATTTTTACCGTAGGTTTATTCACTCAGCTCTCAAAAGCTCTGTCATCGACATTACATAACACAGTAGTTGTTCAAACGCATTAAATATTTTCTTTTTTTAAATGGTTGAAACGTATTCCAGGGTTATTTTTACCTGAAATAACATTTAGGGGTAGGTTTTTTTTTTTTTTTTTTACAGCAGACTCTTTTTAGAACAGTATAAAAATCAACCTCTAAAAACATGAAAGTAAAAAGCTGACAAAGAAAAAAGTCCTTAAATCTTGCAAAGACAAAAGCCACGAGCAATTCATAGATTTGACATCAAATTTTTATTTTGGGGGACTGGGGGGGGGGGGGCTTGTTGAATTTCCTTATCACATGTCCGTGAGAATCTGTCCAATATAATCAGCTCTAGAAAGGATGTTCCTGTAACCTGAGACAGCAAACACAGGAAGTTTTCCAAGCCGCTGACGGCTTCCTTTTGGCGATTTATGTATTTTGAATCTCTTCTTCCAAGGGGGGAAGTTGTGGTGAAGTTGCTGGTGTCGGAAGGAGTGTTAGTGTAGTCTTTTATCAAAGAATACTTTTTTTTCCCTTTGAGAAAAGTCCTGCTAAGGATCGAAATGTTACTAGGCCCCTCATTCTGTCAATTTGTATGGTCAATCAGGTCAATCCAGTTAGCATTTTGTAGCATTTTTTTTTTTTCATTTTCAAATTATTGGATTCTCACAATGTTTTGTTTTTTCAATTGTTCTTGTTCATTTTTCTTTTTTATTTGGGGAATTTAAAATAGTGAAGTAATAATAAATGCTGGTTTTGTCGATTTTTTTTTTACAAGTAAAGTTGTTTACTGGTTCTACTGAGAGATGAGTATAAGAGTATTATATCTTTTATTTAATTGGGTTTTTGTAGTTCTTTTCAAAATGCAGTTGGAGTGATTGAAATAGTCAAATCTAGCTTCATTTGCAAATGACAGGACCATTTTGATAAAAATGTATGGTTGTAATGTTCAAGTGAAAATGAGACCGTTTGTGGAATGATATTAATGGGTGCTCGCAAGCGTTCACATGACGCCCACGTGCGCGCAGTCGCTAGTATTCGTCGGTTCAGTGCTTGAAATCGGGTAGCTGCAATTGGCTGAATGAGAATGTGTCCCGGATTCTAATTTCCGGCGCACTTCAAAACATGACTTGGCAACTTTTGCATTGAAACCATGAACCTAAAATATTGTTTTCTTGGATGTATGACATTCACTGAGCTAAAAGTTCATCAGGTTAGTTGTTAAGCACCCTTCTTTAGATTTTGAGTACTTTTGTTGCTTGAAAAAAAATAAAACGCACAAATAAAAAATGATCTACCCTACCTTTAAACTTAGTAGTAAATTAAATTCTACAGACCAACAGGTGTTTTTGTCCCATCGCCCCCAGGTTAATTTTAAATATCAGAATCTATTGGAGAAAGATTGAACATTTGCTTTTGCTGTGATTGTCAGAAATGGACTGATTTGGGGCTTAGTATTTAGCAAATGTTGTTCCACTGACCTGTTTAAAGTGTTGGGCATTCTTACAGACTGTTATGCTAGTTTTTAAATTACTTTATTTTCTTTTACTTCATGATTTTTTGATTGATTGATTCATATTGTTTTTCTTATTGCCCTTGGTTTTCGAGGTTGCTTTTTATACACCACGTTCTGTTTATTTCACCATCAGAGGGATTGAATGTGGCATTTTGATCAGGGTGGGGGGGGGGGGGGTCGTTGTTTTCCTGTTCTGTCCTGGGGTGTTCCACATGTGGTTCAGGCTCTTGAATTTCTTTAGTGGTTTGTTTTCCATTTTTAGAGTTTTTAAATAATCACATTTTTAATTTTAATTTAATTGATATTCCTATTTTATTTATATAAATTGTTTGATTTGGTCTAACTAGAGGGGTGGGGGTGGGGAGGGGGTTGTTGTTTCTGTTCTGTCCAGGGGTGTCTACATGTGGTTTCAGGCTTTTTAATGACTTTTTGACCATGTTTAGTTTACATTTACATTTCAGTGTTTTTTGTGCATTTTTAATTTTAATTGAAATTCCTTTTTTACTTGTATAATTTGTTTGATTTGGTCAAGCTTGTTGGGAGGGGGTTGTTTTCTGCTCTGTCCGGGGGTGTCGACTTGTGGTTCAGACTTTTTTAATTACTATAGTGTTATGTTATCAATTTTGAGATTTAAAATCACATTTTTAAATTTAATATATATTCCTTTTATTTATATAAATTGTTTGATTGTAAAGCGCCTTGGAGCATTTTTTTAATGGATTCGGCGCTATAGAAATTTACATTATTATTATTATTATTATTGATGGATGCTGGAAAAAAACAACAGAAGAAAATGCTGTTCTTGTAGTCTGGTTCCCTGACCCGACACTTTTGATAATTCAGGGAATTGTCATGTCAGGGAACCAGACTGGCTGGCTTGCACCCTTCCAGAGATATGTAACTGGTAGCAAACAAAAACTAAATTCGGTCAATTGGGGGCAGTGTTTTAAAGGCCTTCATTTTCCAAGGATGGTTTGGCTGACCATCGTTGGAAAGCGATACAATTAAAATTTCACTTTTCTCTAAAAATGACAGCATACCAGGCGCAACAATTTTACAGGATGCTTGAGATTTTTATTTACTTACAGTCAAGTAAGGTATTTCATAATAAGGGACAGTTTTGTTTTTCAATGTTTGCAAATGTCGTACTGTACCTTTAATACAGGTTTCGCATCAACCGGTCCGCTCCGCAGAGTGCCAAGCCCAGGATCCCCCCAGAAGAGATCTTTGAAGAAGTAGCGCCTGACCCGTCCCACCCTGGATCACTGCTGATCAAGAGACCTCAGAGCACCAAGTCAATCCCTAGCAAAACAAGGTAAAATTACCAGTTTATTTCACCTCCCTTTCTTTCTTCGTTTTTTTGGCTTTTGCGGAAAAGCCTTTGTTTTCCTTCTGATTTTTTATTCTCTTCTTTTTGTTCTATCCAAAATCCTAAAGACTTTGTACACGTTTATTTTGTGACGGCCACTTTTGACATAAAACATAGGCATATTCCAATTAAACTTTACACAAACAAAGACCCCCCCCCCCTACCAAACTACCAAATCATTTTGAAATACCTTACTGGACTGTTAGTGAATGACAGTGTAAAGCATCCTGTAAAATCATGGCACCTGGTATACAGTTGACTCTCATTAGTACAAACTCTGTTAATACAAAATTCTGGTTATAACAACATAAAACTTTGGTCCCGACTGTGCATTTATGTGCACAAGGAATGGGACTGATGTTCCTCTTAATACAAAATTCTGATATAACAAACAATTTGGCTAGGTCCGAACAAGTATGTATTAACGAGACTCATCTGTACTGTCATTTTCATAAAAAGTGGTATTTTTGTATCAATTTCCAACGCTGATCGGCCGATCAGCGTTGGAAAAAACTGGCTTTTTTTCAAATACTGGCCCCAGTTGACCATCGCACTTGTTTGCAATCGATTACACACCTATGAACGGGTACAAGCCAGCTAGACTGGTTTCCTGACCTTACAATTCCCCAATATATGTAAACTGCACTGTTTCTTCTTAAATGGAGTCAGGGAACCAGACTACAGTAAAATGATTGTTTTTCTTGGTTTTTATAGCATTTTCGAACCCAAAACATCAAAAAAGTCAGTGTAACTATATTTGCTATATATTTCCAACCCCCCAATTCCATCCATTTCTGAAAATTACAGCAAAAGCAAATGATGTATATTCCCTTTAAAGCATCCTTGTTTTTACCTTCACCTTTCCAGACGATATGTCCTGGTCACCAAAGTCCAGGACGACCCTGACATCCCAGTCCCAACAGTCTTAGAGAGGCAGCTCCTGAAGGAGAGGTTTCCTCAGACCAGACACAGAATCAAACACCTACAGGAGATTCACAGAAGGAACTCCATCCCTAACATGGAACTCATTAACATCTCCAGTGTGGGCGATGGTCCTTTCTCTTGAGTCCTCTGTCTAGAAAGGTTTCCTGAGATCAAGACTCGGAATCAAATGCCTACAGGAGCTTCACAGAAGGAACCCCATCTCTAACATGGAGCTCATGAACATCTCCAGCATTGGGGGATGGAGCTTTCTCTTGAGTCCTCTGTCTTGAGATGTTTCTGCGAATCAGACGCAGAGTCAGAGACATATTGGAGCTTTACAGAAGGGTCTCCATCCCTAACGTGGAGTTCATTAACATCTCCAGCGTGGGCGATGGTCCTTTCTCTTGAGTCCTCTGTCTAGAGAGGCTTCCTGAGATCAAGACATAAAATCAAACACCTACAGGAGCCTCACAGAAGGAACCCCATTCCTGACATGGAACTCATTAACATACTGCTGGAGATGGTCCTTTCTCTTGAGTCCTCTGTCTAGAGAGGTTTCCTGAGATCAAGACCTAGAATTAAACACGTACAGGAGCTTCACAGACGAGCATCCATCCCTAACATGAAGCTCATTAAGATCTCCAGCGTGGGCGATGGTCCTTTCTCTTGAGTCCTCTATCTAGAGAGGTTTCCTGAGATCAAGACGTAGAATCAAACACCTACATGAGCTTCACAGAAGGAACTCCATCCCTAACATGGAGCTCTGTTACATCTCCAGCGTGGGCGATGGACCTTTCTCTTGAGTCCTCTGTCTAAAGAAGTTTCCTCAGATCAGATGCAGAATCAAAGACAAATTGAAGCCTAACAGAAGGGCCTCCATCCTAACATGGAGCCCATTAAGATCTCCAGTGTGGGTGATGGTCCTTTCTCTTGAGTGGAGCTCTCTAACATCTCCAGCGGAGCCATGGACCTTTCTCCTGAGTTGAGAATCTTGGTCTAGGAAATTCCTTGATGAAATTTTTTGCAGTACGGAAGACTAAGAGCCTTATGGAAGGAGCTTAGGCATTAACTCCATCATCGCGAGAGATTCAAGAATCTTGTGAGCACTAGAAGGGTGGGCGATTCACTTTTTGCTAATGTTTTTGGAAGGACCTTGGAGCCTGAGAAGGTGAGTCTAGGAGGTGTTTGGTGCTTCCAAGTTGAGCAGTTTGCTCATATATTTCTGAGACAAAACCACCGTGAAGAGCCTCAAAGATGGTTATCCATACCCAATGTGGAGCTGATGAAAATGTCTAAAAGACCATACAGGTCTCTAAACTCAACAAAAAGTCCCAGAGAATCAAGTTAAAAAGGGTAGACATTCATGTGAAGGTGTGTGGGAAAGGTAAGCCAAAATTTGCACATTGATATGACAGTGTTGAAGTCGAGTCCATCACAAGTCTTCAAAAGTCCATCACAAGTCCTCCAGTCTCAATTTAAGTCACAAGCTATTCCAGTGGACTGTAACGAATGCATTCCTTTACTATTGTTCACGCCCTTTCACTTGTGACTGGACTTGTGGAAGGACTTGTGATTTACTAATGGTGGACTCGACATAAACTCGAGTGATGTACATGTAGAACTTGAGTGAGTGTGCACAAGGAACAGATCTCAAGAATAGAGAGAGAATTTCATAAGAAGGAAGGTCACTTGAAAAAGAAAGAAGAATTAATAAGGGAAGTGATGAATCCATTTGGAGACGGATTAGGGAGCAAAAAGGCCGATGGGGCCATTTGATATGAATTTGATGCTGTTTTATGTGATACATTGAGCCTTTAATGTTCGGCATGGTGGTGGGTGTTAAAATGTGAAGTGAGAGATGCAATTCGGGCGTTTCGCAATGTAGTGCGCCACCAAGAGTTTGCCACGAAGAGTTCATTCTTCCCGGTGCATTGTGGGAAATGGTCGACAAATTCGCATCCTGGGACATATGAAATTGTTACTTTTTCCAGTCGGTAGTTTCGTAAGCATGATTTGAGTATCTGTTTGCCCTTTTACTCTTTATCAATATGGAGTTTTTTTGTGCCCAATCTATAAGAAATTAACTCAAGTTGACTAGTGACACTCGTTCAAATCGACCATGTTTTGTCAACCATAAACTTTAATAATTGACTCTCCATGGCAAACTCTCGGTGGCGCACTGCATTGTGAAACGCCCGAATTTTGATTGAAGAATGAATGACATGCTGAAGATGTGAGATAAGTGTACACGGTAAATGAATGCATTACAACTATTGTGAAGGATGAACAAGTATTGAAAGTATATGTCATCAGAATGTATAGCTGATAGAAAAATCTTGAGAGCTTGGAAGAGTTGAAGTGGAGAGCATTAAGATGTGATTTTGAAGATTTCCAAACAAATTCTTCATTGCCCTTCAAAACGTGCCATTGATATTTGTAACGTACTTGACCAAAATTAAGATACTTTAATAATGGCTTTAATTTTAATTTTTTTCTCCTTTTCTTTTGTTGTGAACAACATTTGTTTGAGTTTACAAAACTTGATTGGTGCAAATGCTGATCTCACGTTAAAACCTTTCTTTGAAGATCAAATGAATAATGAAATATAAATCGGTAGGCTACAGAAACTACTGTAAGAATTTTAAAAAAGACGTTTTAAGAGCCAGCAGCTGATAGGGGTTTGCAAAAGACGTTTTCCATTCCTCAACTATTTCTTTGTGACCGCCAAACAATATGCTTTTGAAGATTAGAGTTTTGAAGTTTTCTCTTTGCGTGTGTGATGTCTTTTAAATTTTATGATTTAAAATATAGTTTTGGGGATGAATTTGCAATGGCTTGTAAAAAAAAAGTAGCCAGCATTTAGAGAGTACATTAAGGGGCCCATGCAATTTACATGTAATTTTTTTTTACTACATCCTTAAAATACACCTGTTTGTCCTATTTAACCTCATTTTCAATTTTAATTTGCCTTTTTCTAGGGTAGTTTTTTTTCTATGCTTATGGAGCTTTACATATTCACAAGCAAGGGCAGATCCAGAACACAATTTTTTGGGGGGGGGGGGCAAAAAAAATTTGGTACCCCAAAAAAGTGGGTCAAAAAAATTACGGCGTGGGGTTCAGGGCCCGCTTAAGGGCCCCGAAAAATTTTTGGATTCTAGATGCTCTGTGGTGCGATCTGAGGCAATTTCTGACCACTTTACCAATGTTTTTTGAGGAAAAGATGGTGGTGTGCTCATTGCCTGCCTTTATTGCGATGTCACATAAAAAAAAAAAATGGTTTCGTTTTGAGGGGGGGGGGGGGGCCATGGCCCCCATTGGCCCCCCCCCCCCCCCCCCGGATCCGCCCTTGTTCACAAGCAAATGTGTGATGTCATTTCAGGCAGAAACCTCAACGGTAAGCTATTTCAGTACCAAAAGTTGCCAGATTTTTCATATTTTGCCGTCATAATCATAGTTTTGTTTTCTAACGGTGATTCGTTACGTCAGTATTCATGGCAGTAGGCCAATGAGCAAAATTTTCTCACAACTGTTTTCAATGAGCAGATTTGTAGCCTTTATTGTGAGTTTACAATGTGAACAGAATACTCCTCAGACTAAACTGAACAGAGTCTTCCTGAAATGACATCACAGCAGGAAAGCACGGAAAATATTCAATGATTAAAGAAGTGCACTTTTGAACAAAATCAACCAAAAGGGATGTCAAGTACTTTTCACACATATAAGAGAAGTAATAAATTGCACAACATCATGCTCCTTAGAAAAATTCATGTCATGGCCCCTTTAAAAACGAAGAAAGGACCGGGTTTAGTCAGAGCGTGTAAGTATATAGAAATCCGAGGCGGTTGGAATTTGAGATTTACATCCCTTATGTCAAGTCGGCTAAACGTCCTTGTTTGGGGACAAACTTCAAACTAGCATGCAAGCCGCGATTTCGTTTATTAGCCAAACTTTGACATTTAGACCAGTTACCTTTTAAATCTCATCACCACCAACCTCGTCCCCAGTGCTTACTTTATCAGTGCTTACCTCGTTTCCAATAGTAAGCCCTGGATAGGTAACTTTCTTCCTGTATGGCTGATTCGATGTCGCAATTTGCTAATAATGGATTTTAATCGTGTAGTTGGTGTTGTTATTTCCAACGTGCGTTACGTGTTTTCCCGATTATTATAATTATAACGTCCACGCCTTCTCAATAATACTCCTTTTCTTTCCAGTTTGCTCATAGAAATATGAAATGTGATACTGCATATTGGCGGACCAGATTGAAACATTTAAAGTTCCAAAACTATATTGCGTTTATAACTCACGTGACGAATTATGCATTTTTTTTACCCCAGACACCGCATACAAAAACAAACACTAATGTAACGCTCATACAGGCAGTGGCACCAGACTATTCCTCATTTGCATACGTGTTTAAAAATCTTGCACATGCAAATGATCCAATACCAGGGTGAGAGAGAGCAGGTAGTGGTGGGCGCGTACTGCTCGACACCCTGGGGACGAGGTTGCATCACCACAAAATAAGGCCCCGGATTTACAAGACCATTTGAAATTTTATACAATCAGTGTCCCATTTTAAGATTGGATTAGTAGGCTTCCGAGTCACAGTGTTTAGGTACACTTTATTAATCCTGGCCAACATAATTTGGGGTTATCTTGTTCATGTTTTTATCCTTTTTACATGTTCCACTAGTTTCGTTCTGTAAAGGATCATTGTCATATTCTCTGTATTGTTTTTTTTTTTTGGATGAAATCCAGGCCGAATAAATAACAAATAATAATAATAACTTCACAAGTTCGGAGCAGTCCTCTATGGCATGTTAAATTAAGTGTATACTTTGTATACTTTTTCATACAAATTATTTAAAGCTTCGTCACGGTGAAAGTTTTAGAATGTCAAGAGTTTATATTTATTTTGATACAGTTTGGTAACTGCATTCTCCAACTTTGCCGCGTATTTGTATATATATTTGGTAAAGAGATAAATGCTTTATATGGGCTTGGTTTTGGATTTGGATTTTGTCTTTTGTTTATTTTTTTGTGTGTTTTTGTTTCTTTGTTTTCTTATATAACAATACAAGACAAGTGGTAAAACTGGTCCCATAATGTACACAATTATATTCAATTGATTCAAAATGGCTGTTCACATGAAATCTTTTAATGCATCTCGTCTACACAATGGGCTGCAGCTTTATTAGCCCATCCGGCATTACTGAGTAATCCTATGCGATAGCACTGCCCGGCTGTCTTCACCAGTCTGAGTCACGAGTGGCAGTCTATCGGTCAATTTGTTAGCCAGTCCGAGTCGGTCTGTCAGTCAGTCAGTCTGTGAGAGGCTGACCTGCATTACCGTGTACCAGTCCGAGCTCAGTCTAATGTCAATGTCATTGCTTGGAAAACAGTGACGTGACGTGAAGACCTTCGGTGTAATGTGGAACACCTGTTGTGAGAGTTGTATCGGGGACAGTTCAAATTTCGGTCTTATTACTCTAATATTAACAAGGACAATTTTAGGTCCCAAGTCTTTTGTTTTCTTTCTTTGTTTTCCATTACTGATAAAGGTACAGGATACCTGTTATAACAAGTTAACTTTTCCAGCCGTAGGTTCCTTCTATTTTTTATTTAGATGCTAGAAATAGGCCTGGTCTTGCGCAAGGTTACGATTGAACCACTTACGGGCACCGCTGAGCCGCCGGGTACAGGACTTTTACGTGTGGTTGATTTTGCTTCCAAATTAATATTTTACGAAGATCTGTGGCGCGGCTATTGTAATGTGGATACGTACATGTACATGTGTTCATGTTATGGTCACACACGACTGTCACGGCACTGAGGAAGTTGATCACCTGGAGGCCTGAATGTCAATTCCAAAGGTGTGAAAGCAGGTTATCGTGTTTAACTTGGGGATTTTGTTTAGACCTCAAGCTGGGAGGGAAAGAAGAATCTCACACCTCGAATCGCCACCGTGCTTGTTCCCGTAATGGGTCCTTTAAGAACAGAAATAATGGATTCATTATTTGTATACGTTTTTAGAACATTTGCCAGTATCGACATGCACAAGTTATTGTCGCGTCGTCCCGTGCACCAGCAGGAGGTCAACATACTTTATCATGTGTTTTATTGCTCCACGATCGAATGTTGTACGAATATCGTTCACTCAGCGGACGTGCGGTGGTTTTGTTTTCTTAATTTTACCGTTGAGGTGCCTGCTGTGTTCATCATCCGGGCGCGGATCGCGGATCGCGGATCGCGGCAGGTTGTACCAGGCCGTCTCAGGGTGTTCAAGGCAGCTGTATCGACCTCCAGCGACCCCGGTGGTGCTTGGTACGGGCATGGAAGTGTGTTCCTTCCTCCATGGTACGGGCTAGAGCCAGGAGCGACCCTGGAGCTAGGTACGAGTCAGAACCAGGAACGATCATGACCCGCAGGCCGAGGCCGATTTGTCCTTGCCATTGAAGAAAACATGTACCTTAACACATAAATTAGCAGATTGATATAAACAAGCAGGACTTTTGGGCGCTTTATCGCCCAAACCGGCGCGGAGACCACGAGGAAGTAGCCTCGCTGCAACCTTATCTGTCAAAACATTTTGCGACGAAGCTCAGAAGTGAAGCTGGTCTAAGTAGCCTGTTGCACGCTACTAGACTTCGCGTGTCAACGCTGCAGGTGACTGCTGTACTCCCCGTAGGTCTCTTTGTTTTGTGGTAGTATATAAATTGCTGACATTACCACCAGACTAGTTGCGAGAACAACGGTGAAGTTTTGGCGTATTTTTTCCCGACCTTTTTGAATCTCTGTGAATCTCCATCACATCGCTCCAAGTACCGATTGACCAAAGTTTTCTTGACTTTTCGCCTCGAAAACGATACATCTCGAAACGAATCGAAACAGTGGGGTCTTTCCGAGACCGGACTAGTTTCGACATCAAAAATTTCTGTCAAAGAAAAACACTGGAAATCGAATCGCTTGGATAGAAGGAGCGACCGTGAGAATGAGAATGGAATCCCGTCTGTTGAACGCCGTGCTCCTGTTGTTGGTGGTCGTTTCATCACCGATTGTACGCGCCGCTCCCCCGGCATTCGTAACCGCTCCAGCCATACCAGACGACGATGAGGAGGCCATTCTAAATGTAAGTTTTAAAAACGAATGCATTCCACTGGTGTTCGCAGATCACAGATCACTGAAACTTGGAGATTGATGTAGCTATATTAATTTTACCATTGGTAACTTATGTAGGAGTCGGGGGCGGATCTAGCTGTCAGGAAACGGGGGGGGGGGGGTTGCAGGTCAACTCGGTCCCAAACCAACTCAGTCCGAGTCACTCGCTCCCTGAGGAAAAACTAAATGTACGCAAACAAAATAATGTTGGATAATGTCTCTTGTATTGAAAGAAAATGCAATTTTCCGTTTAGGCTTGCTGACAGAGTAGGTTTATAATAAAAGGAAAAGTAGTCCTACAGATGTACTCAAGTATAGACTGTAAGAAGTGTTCCCAAAACAGAAAATGTTCATGTTAATGTAAGGTGGTGTTTTTTAAAAGATGTTTCATGACCCTACTGCAGGATAAAGCAGAAGACGTACGACGGTTAATTAAATTAATTCAGATGTTGAGTTGTTAATCAGCAAAACAAATTGTGAGTCTACGGAGGTTCCTTCTGAATTTCAGTGATTGAACAAATGAGAAAAAGAGCGTGATAACAGATTAGAGGCGAGTATAGCAATACATCTTGTACACTCATCGTTTAAAGGGAAAATACAACATTTGCAAACATCAAAAAATAAAACTACCAAATCATTTTGAAATACCTTGCTGGACTGTTAGTGAATGACAGTGTAAAGCATCCTGTAAAATCATGGCACCTGGTATATTGTCATTTTCAAGAAAAGTGGTATTTTTGTATCAATTTCCAACGCTGATCGGCCGACCAGCGTTGGAAAAAACTGGCTTTTTTTCAAATACTGGCCCCAGTTGACCATCGCACTTGTTTGCAATCGATTACACACCTATGAACGGGCACAAGCCAGCTAGACTGGTTCCCTGACCTTACAATTCCCCAATGTATGTAAACTGCTCTGTTTCTTCTTAAATGGAGTCAGGGAACCAGATTACAGGAAAATGATTGTTTTTCTTGGTTTTTATAGCATTTTCGAACCAAAAACCTCAAAAAAGTCAGTGTAACTATATTTGCTATATATTTCCAACCCCCCAATTCCATCCATTTCTGAAAATTACAGCAAAAGCAAATGATGTATATTCCCTTTAAGTTTGAAAAAAAAAAGAATCGAAGACACACGGGGGATAGTTTTGGTAAATATGTAAAAACAGGTTCGAATTTCAAAGTAATTCAACAGGGGTAATTATAGCTATGTAGCCTGAACGAGCATTAAACTTCTAAAACTAGTTGTCCTTGTTCCATGATAGAAGCTTCGGAAACAATGTTGCAACCTGACGCTACTTCAGCGGTTGTGTACAAAGTCTTTGGAGAGTCAAGCAATTTTTGTGTACAAAGTCTTTGGAGAGTCAAGCAAATTTTTTAAAGCTATAGTCCATCATTTGTAATTTGTGCATTTTGTTCGTTTGAAGCAACAAAAGAGTTCAAAATCTAATGAAGGATACTGAGCAACTAACCTGATGAAGTTTCAGCTAAGCTTCAGCTGTACATTCCGAGAGAAACAGCATTCTAAGATCTCAATTTCAAATCAAAAGTTACTAAATCATGTTTTGAATTGTTTTGAATTGCAGCTATACGCGACGTAGCGCACTGATCCGACGAATTATAGCAACGCGCGCGCGTGTGCGTCGTTCCAATACTTGTGCGCGCTGCGCTGAATAACAAAACGAACTACTAATTTAAATTTTCCTACGGTGCTTCTTAAGAATCACCGTTGGAAATGCCTTCTTTCGTTGATTACTTCAAAATGACAGCTTCCCAGAAAGAATAATTTCAAGTCACAGGGAGTTTAGTTCCCTTACTATCTTTCAACCAAGTTTTTTTTCAACAATAATTACGCCAGTTACTTTTCGGATGGCTGCAAATGATGGACTATAGCTTTAAGTATTTCCTAACAAAATTGGAAATGTTTCTCAGTCCCGGATACATGTCTTATCATCATTTTTGAAATGACTGACCTTCATTGAGATGATTTATGAAGAAACAAAGCAGCCGCGGTCAGGTTGCAACATTCTGATCCGAAGCAAGTCTTCAGTACGTTTCCTGATGGGTTTTAGATTTAATTGTGGGCGAAAGTTTCTGTTGCAAGTAAACGTGATAGATAGATTATACAAATGGACTGGAGACAAAAAGTGCATGTGTAGTTCATTGACTGCCCCTGAACACATTAATTTTCCTAATGCGCGGTTTCTTCCCGCTCACCAGCCACCGCTGTTAGTGTTATGTGCAGGCTGCAACACTCTTAAGTTGTTATTGTTGCAAGGTCGATGCATGTGCAAGATAAATAACCTTTCTTATAGTGGAAAACCGCACCGATAAATCACAAGAACAGCCTTTTCTCCCCCAACTCATCACTCGTCGGGTAGTTATAGACAAGATGTTTATACCAAGAGGTGAATTTCGGTGCCGTCAAACGTTGACGAAAACTTGGGCGGGTGGGAGTATCATGATTGAACTCTGGCATAAATAACGTGGAAGCAATAGGCCTAATCGCACACAATGTGACTTGTGGTTAACCTTTTTTAAAGCCTTGTTTATTGTTTCCCCGAAGTAATATCAACACAGGGTGGTCCCCCCCCCCTTAAAAAAAAACAACTGAACAGCATACTTCCACACCTTGCACCAATTATTGATGGAGAATCCTTTGAGAAGAATTATGATCCCCAGATATCCTGATTCGTTCCAGTAGTTTTTTTTTGCTGCAGTTCCTATTTTGTGAAACTTCTTTCACGTGGGTATTATTGCATAACAATCCCTCTATTAAATACCCAATGTAAGTCAAATTCCCATTCGCGGTTTAGTAATTCATTGGGACAAAAATGACCCCACTTCTTGCATCACAAAGTGGGCTCTAGAACAAAAGCTACTGGACCGCGGAATCGGGCGATCTTGGTTTCATTTTCCTTCTAAAAAGAATTCTCCGTGCATTTGTAGGCCTATGTGGTAACTGCCATTCCTATTTTTTTTTGGGGGGGGGGGGGTTAGCCTGTATAGGCTGCGTACAAGCTAGCCTTGACCAATGCTGTCTAGCCAAGCTTTTTACCTTAACAAACGGTCCCGGGCTGCCGTTTGTGTCACAGCACACGTACGCCGCCAGTACATCATACGTATACGTGTACATGTACAGTACATTACAAGCGCACTTTGCCGGCACGTATACACCTACCTACGTACTTACGTACGTACGCCCCATGCGGTTACCACAACGCGTAGCGGCCGCAGTTGAGGCGAATGGATACTGTATTTACTGTACGTCCGTGTGTATATACAGTGCGGATTAGTGTCCTGGCCGGCGCGGGGCGTATCGCACAGCTAGGCAAAGCAGAGCTAGCTAGGGGCTGCGGGCGGCGTACGGCTGCCGGACTGTTCGGTTCAGAAACTTCAGATAAAAAGCTTGGCTAGACAGCATTGGTAAAGGCTACGTGCAAGCCAGCTCTTGCATTTTTCTGATTTATGAGAACAAACCATTGACTTGCAATGTTGCTTTTGAATTTGAATACAATTCGTTCGTGCGGTTGGTTTTACACGAAATGTAATTTATGTCGCCCGCACATGCAATGCGGTCAAAAATACATGCGGCTGGAAAAATACTGTGGCGCTACTGGCACGTGAGATATGCTTGGTCATTTGGTTTGAGCCTGGAACACTTTTTTTTTTTTGGCAGAAGGAAAAAAGTTTACGATGGACACATGCATATATACAAGCAAACGACTCTGTCATTTACAGCTGAAGGGGTTTTGCTGAACTTAATATAATCTTATATGAATGTCCCATGCTGAAGAACTAAGGAAGGGAAAAAAATATCATTTTCTGTACTTCGCGTGAAAATTGATCCGAATTCAAATTTGAGACTTATCCATCTGTCAAAATGCGATGTCCCGAGTTCTGGTAGCTTCGGGGGAAAACTTGGTCCGTGGAGTATCCCTTTGCACAGCAAGGGTCCATGATATGTGAGCAATTGCGACGATTCATCATGCAAAACAAGACTGCGTCTTGACCTCGAGATTCTGACCAATCAGCGGGCGCCTATATAGGGTCTCCGGTACCCGATGTTGTAATACAAAAAGACCGCATCCAAATTGACCAATCGACAGCTTAGTCCACATTTCTGATCGAAATGGCATCACAAATTTTAAAGTCGACTCCGACTGGCTGGCGTGCGGGGCCGCATGTGCTTGTAAGGATATGACATCAGACGTTCGACCGTGGCTCTTCAAACTTGCATATCTGACACTAAAACTAGGAAAAACTAGCCGTTCAGCGTGATTTTTGTTTTGTCATTTTTTTTGTCTTCGGTGTTTCGTAGCTTGCAAGTTTTAATCACATCTCAGTAAAGTCCTCGGGTTTTTTTTTTATCAGACTTATTTTGGGGCGTAGGCATGTCAATAGCTGGCTAGATTTATTTTAATGCCCCTATACACTGAAAAATTGCCTGGGTTAATTTTACCAAAGAAAGGGTAAAAACTGGAACTACCCAAACTTGGGTTGTTCTATAACCAATTGTTTGGGTTATAATTTATGTTAAATTCAACCAAAAGTTGTAGTCATACAAGACCAAATTAAATTTGGTCTTGAATGACCCACAAGTTTTGGTTGAAGTTAGCAGAAATTTTAACCCAAACAATTGGTTATAGAACAACCCAAGTTTGGGTAGTTCCAGTTTTTACCCTTTCTTTGGTAAAATTAACCCGGGCAAATTTTCAGTGTAGCCTACTACCCGTTATAACAGTTTCATGACTAACGATTCAGGTATATTTTTCCTATAGCATCGAAGTAAAAGAGGTTACTATACTTCGTAGCACTGACAAAATGTATGGAATAAAATCAAGATATTAAAGTGCTCACCGATGATAAGAGGAAGCCCAATTTTCGGACGGTCTGTCCTTCCTCTTAATCAAGATCTGGTTTCCTCATGTCATCGCTGAGCACTGTTATATGTTTATTTTATTCCATATTTATAGGTTTTCTCGCACATTTTTAAAAACTTGTTCATTCAAATTCATAAACGGTCTCGAGACGACTGGAACACGCAAATGTGAATTTAGTCGTTGCTCATTCCAAATGATCAATGGTCAGTCAATTTCAACATTTGTTCATTCGATGTCATCAGATTTCAATGGAATTCATCTCACCTGATGACCATCTACATAATGTAGGGATTGGATTCGTCTTTGTTCAATCGATTTCACGAAATTTTCGATCAAATTCATCAGACAGATGCGCACGCTGGTACAACCATTTAACATTTAACACGGTGTATTGCTAGACAGGAAGTTGAAAGTTTAACAACCAATACAAAGGACAAGAAGAAGAACTGAATTGACTGTTTCCGAAAGATGTGGAAATATGAATGCATTTTGCTTTTCATAAGTACATCATTAAAAGCCTACTGCATAGCACGCGAGGATATGGATATGCCGCCGATTGATTACCGCGTACGGGACGAATAACGAGAGCATTGACCAAGGCTAGGGTATACCTTATTTCTTTCAGTTGTTGACGCATAAAATTGTCTAAGAACTAAATGTATACACAAATTGAATAAATTACAATTTTACGTAATAATTATTACATGAAAAATGCTTATTTAAGGTTATAGACCTACGTTAAAGGGAATATACAACATTTGCAAACATCAACAAATAAAACTACTAAGTTTTTACGACATACCTTACTAGGATGTTGGTTAATGACAGTCTAAAGCATCCTGTAAAATTAAGGCACCAGGTGTGAAGACATTTTCAAGAAAATGGTATTTTTGTATAAATTTCCAACGGTGGTCGGCCGACCACCGTTGGAAAAACCTAACTATTTTTAAACTACTGCTCCAAATTTACCATTTTTTTCAGTCAAATTTGTGTTTGCTATTGGTCTCATGTTCATGAACGGGTGCAGGCCAGATAGACTGGTTCCTTTTTAATACCTTGCAATTTTCCGGCATCTATAAATTGATCCATTTCATCTTTAGTGGAGTCAGGGAACCAGACTACTTGAACATTTTTGTTTTTCTTGGCTTTTCCAGCATTTTCGAACACAAAACTTCAAACATGTCAGTGTAACAATATTTGATCTGTTATACTAACCCCTCAAATAGTTCATTTTTGAAAATTACAGCAAAAGCCAATGATGTACATTCCCTTTAAAGGGAATATACAACATTTGCAAACATCCAAAAATAAAACTACCATGTTTTTGCGAAATACCTTAATAGGATGTTGGTAAATGACAGTCTAAAGCATCCTGTAAAATTATGGCACCTGGTATACTGTCATTTTCAAGAAAAGTGGTATTTTTGTATCAATTTCCAACGCTGATCGGCCGATCAGCGTTGGAAACAACTGGCTTTTTTTCAAATACTGGCCCCAATTGACCATTGCACTTGTTTGCAATCGATTACAAACCTATATGAATGGGTACGAGCCAGCTAGACTGGTTCCCTGACCTTACAATTCCCCAATGTATGTAAACTGCTCTGTTTCTTCTTATATGGAGTCGGGGAACCAGACTACAGGAAAATGATCGTTTTTCTTGGTTTTTATAGCATTTTCGAACCCAAAACCTCCAAAAAGTCAGTGTAACTATATTTGCTTTATATTTCCAACCCCCCAATTCCATCCATTTCTGAAAATTACAGCGAAAGCAAATGATGTATATTCCCTTTAAACAAGGAGATACAGTAAACAGACACGACAAAATAAAGTATAAAAAAAGTAGAAAAGAACAGATGAAAACATACAAATACCGAAGACAGCATACAATCATGAGACGAATTTAAATGAAATGTATGTAACATTGATTGCAAAATGACAAAATTGATTTATCTGTCGCACGTTGGGCAATTGCAGAAATTGTTTGAACGAAGTGCGAAAATGAGCGACCAAAGACGAAATTAAACGTGGGGTATGCAAGATCATGAATTTTCAAGACGAAATTAAAGTAAACCGTTTATGAATTTGAATGAAATTTTAAACTGTGCGGAAAAATCTAAAATTAAAGTGTGCACCGATGATAAGAGGAGAAGCCCAATTTTCGGACGGTCTGCCCTTCCACTTAATCACGGTACTGGCTTTCATACGGTGAGCACTGTTGTAACTTTATTTTGTTCCATATTATTATTCCATTTTGTGTGATATTTATTTTTTAGCGACAGGAGCGATCCGCCGGTTCTGGTTCTGGGTCCGACCCCTACGGGTACGAGGATGACGAGGATTATGCTAACGTTAAAGTAAGCTTGTGATTCACTTGTGATTGATTTGTGATATGATTTGTGATTGACTTGCGATTGACTTGCGATTTGCTTGTGATTGACTTGCGATATGACTTGTGATTGTCTTGTGATTGCAGGGGCGGGTCCAGGCATTTTTGCAGGGGGGGGATTCATCAGCAAATCATTGCTAAAAATGTTTTGGCCGGACACTTGGCCTCCGTAAAATCAATAGATTGCGGGGGGGGGGGGGGGGAGGGCTCGTACCGAACTTTCATTGGGGGCGCTGTTTAAATCTGACGATTACTAACATTATATTACAGAAAAGTGTAAAATACCCCTAACCAAACTAGGTCTGCTGTCCGTATTTTGTGCACAGCAGTAGAATTTTTTTGGGTGTCAGAGCAGGAGGGGGGGTCGCATTATTTTTAATGAATTTCTGTGAAAATGTGGGGGTTTTTTTTGACAGAGCTAGCGGAGGGCGGGGGGGGGGGGGGGTTGTACCCACCCACCCCATCCCACCCCCCATAATTATAATTGACTTGTAATTGATTTGTGATTTGAATTGACCTGTGATTGTCTTGTGATTGACCTGTGATTCGACTTGTGATTGACTTGTAATATTTTTTGTGTAAAAATGGACGGACATTGATTTTTTTTTTTTTTTAGTGACTTGTGATTTAATTCTGATTGAAGTAAATGATTTATGATTGACATGTGATCAGACTTGTGATTGACTGGTGCCAGACTTGTAATTGACTTGCGATATGGCTTGTGATTGTCTTGTGATTGACTAGAGCCCGACTTGTGATTGACGTGCGATTTCACTTGTGATTTACTTGTGATTTGACTTGTGATTTACTTCTGATTGATTTTTGATGACAAGTAAATTGTGTATGATTTACATGTGATCGGGCTTGTGACTGACTGGTGCCATACTTGTAATTGACTTGCGACATGGCTTGTGATTGTCTTGTGATTGACTTGTGATTGACTATAGAGCCCGACTTGTGATGTACTTACGATTGACGTGCGATTTGACTTGTTATTTACTTGTGGTTTGGCTTGTGATTTGACTCATAATCTACTTGTGGTTTGACCTGTGATTTGACTTATGATTTACTTGTGATTTACTTGTGATTTGACTTGTGATTTGACCTGTTATTTGACTTGTGATCGACCCATGATTGTCTTGTGGTCTTTTTTATGGTTGACCTGCCATTTGACTTGTAATTCGACTTGTGATTGACTTGTAATTTGCTTGTAATGACAAAGGACGGACATTGATCTGACTTGTGACTTGCTTGTATTGATCTGTGATTGACTAGTAAATGACTTGTGATTGACTTGTGATTTGACCTATGATTGACTTGTGATTTGTCGTTGTCACTTGACCTGTGAATGACTTGTGATTGCCTTGTGACCGAGTTGTCATTACCTTGTGATTCGACCTGACGACAAATCTCTACCCTTCTTTCCTGATCCTTTGCAGCAAACGCGAGTCTACAAACCAGAAATCCACCATTTCCACGTCGACGCCTCCATCACGGCACGCTTTGCCAGCACGTTAATCAACAGCATGCTGGTCAACGTGGAGGAATACGCGCAAGAAGCAACCTTCTCCGTAGTCTTGCCTCAGGAGGCCTTCATCAGCAAGTTTGTCATGTAAATATAGTCTCCGTGTTTTCCGATAAAACATAGTTTGAGCAAAATGAGGGCGCTGTGACGAAGACAGTTAGCGAAACAAAACAGACTTTAATCCAATGTGATGGACATCAGTTTACATGCGTCAGTTTACAAAAAAAAATAAAAAAAATATGAGCGATGCCTGTGTGCTACAGACCTTTATCATGCTGCCACCATTTCAGTCATGTTCCCTATATCCAATAACAGTACTGAATGATAATGTTTTTGAGTAAAAAAAGAACCAGACTATTTTTCCTTCCAGCCACACTTTAATTAATACGTTGATTCGAATGGGGGGAAAAATAAAAAAGTTGGCAACATGATAATAGTCTCTTTCCCAGGTTGCAGCATTGCTAGTATATCGTTACTTTGGGCGTGATCCCTGGCTACATGGTAAATACAGGTTAATTGCTTGTGACTTTAGCGCCACTCGAACAAAAGGCATTGACAAATTGGGGAAATCGCCAATATAGAGTTGGCTATATACATGTATTTATAAATATGCAATAAATTCAGGATATGAGTTAAGGCCAAAAAAAAAATAAAAATACTCGGTCTCTGGTCAGGCCAAAGTTCCGGAATTGATGCGGCGACGCGTTTTTTTTTCAAGCTTGGATTGTACAGACAAGGTGGGGTACTATTTTACTTTTTTGCGTCCTCATGTACATTGGTGTCCTCCATAATTTGCCTTGGTGCCCTCGATCATTTGCCTTGGTGCAATTTTCCATTCCTTGGTGATCCTTGGTACAAATTTTTTTGAGGAGGTGCGGCAATAGAGGCCGCTGTTAATTGGAGCTACCGCAGAAAATTTGGGGAAAAAAAGATTGACGCGCATGATTAAAATCGAAGCGCGCGCTGACCAGAGACTGTCAATTGTGATAGAAGACGATTTATAAATATATATGTTTTTACTTATGTTGATTCTTTGACCGAAAAGATATTTATTCGAATAGGAATAAATATGTGCTTGGCCGGTATAAACAAGTCCGTTTAATACCGGCTGTGGGCCTGGTCGCTGATAATATCCCTCCCCTTCGGCTCGGGTTATTATCAGCGTCCATTCCCTCAGCTCGTCTTAGCAGACTTGTTTAAGACCGCCCAAGCACATATTTATTCCGTTATTTATCTTCGATAGGGTGATCGACGGTGTTGCGTACGAGGCCGAGGTCAAGGAGAAAGAAAAGGCACAGAGGGAGTACGACGCGGCGAAGGAGCGAGGCCAGACGGCCGGACAGGTTAAACAGCAGTAAGTCCAGTTCTACCACTGCATGTGTAGATCATGAACACTTGAAATCAAACAGAATCTCGCTGAAAATTTGCACGCATCAAGTATGCGGTTGGACTTGTTAAAAGGCAAATGGATAAACTGAGTTACATGTAATCCCACAAGTTACCTATAACGAATTGTGAAAAAAGCTTAAAGATTGTACTTGTACTAAATACCCCGTGAATTTATTCCGTCTGGGTTCAACAGTGCCAAAAAAATCCCATAGCCACTAGTGCTAAATGCCCATACTTCAAAATTCTTTAAAAAATACTCAGAACTCTCACAGGTATTTAAGCTGCACAGAAAAATGATGATCGTCATGTCATCTTTCAATTTCTGTTCATTTTTTGGTGGGTTGACTATTGCCTTTTCGAGAAATTCTCGCCCAAAGAAGACGACACTTATTTTCCCCAAAGCGGAACGGTAGCCATCTTGAAAAACGATCCCTCCACAACATGGCAAAATAGCGCCACTTTCGAGCCCAGTTGTATCCCAAATGCTCAGAATTGGAAGCCCCGAATCCGGGCCAGAGGTTCATTGCCATATCTCTTCAATTCCCCAATTTTATGGCACTCAAAACTCTCTAATATATAATATTTTGAGGGTATAACTTTTATTCATGAGCTCGGCGGATGGGTTTAGGCACCCCAGCTTGCTGTCGTTATAGATGAAATCACGAAATGCATGTTATGCGCTCTGTTCACAAGCACCCCCTCACCGGCAAAGGAAGTACACTTGGGGGTGACCGACCGACGCCATCTTGCCTGACTGCAATTTGTTTGCCGCGAAGCGCGGCCACTGCGTGTAAATAGTACAAATCCCCTGGTGTACGTGCGTCACACACAAGGAACGGTGCGCGTCAACCAGCGAAATGTCCCGCCCATGGGACGTCGTTGTTTGGAAAGGGCGCCCTCTTTTGGTAGCGCACGGAGCTCATAGGCCTATGATTTCCAACGATCAGTAAATTGACTGATTTTTTGAAATAAAAAAAAAGTATTATGGACGAAATCGTGTTTCGCGATCAAACGGCTGCACGCATGTCATACATACATGTATATGCCTTTAAGGGGTTTATATAATATTTATGACGCTCCTTTCCCGTTTCGTTATCAGGATCTGGGGTGTATATAAAAATATTACATGGTGCAGTGCATTGTGTGACACTTGCGCCTCATGTGATCCCATTTAATTGCGCAAACATACACTTCTGAGTGATTTTTCAGTAAAATGGTCTTTGGAATTGAAAAGTAAAGTTAAGGGCAAACGTTGAATTGCTGTTAGATTGTCAGTTTTCACAGTTTGTCGAGAACGGTAAAGAAGAATATTGTTTTCATGAATCCTTTCCAGCGAGACCAAACCCAACACCTTCAGCGTCTCCGTCAACGTTGCGTCCTACTCGGCCGTGCTGTTCAACTTAACCTACCAAGAACTGCTACATCGCCGCCATGGTGTCATTGAATACAAACTTACTATCGACCCTGAACAGGTATGGACAGGCTTACAATTGCGTTCCCGCATGCTATTTTCGAGTTTCACCCCCCCCCCCAAATATTGCCGTCTTTTAGCAATGCAAAAGTTAATCGATTTTAAATGAGACATCGGCCGAAAAAAAAATCGGCCCAAATAGCTATTGAAATATGGCTGTCAGACAATGACTCTGTTCTCGCGGGTTAGGCCGGTTCCTGTCCCACGATATCTTTCGAAAATGTACGGACAGGCAGCTAGCCAGCTTGTAAGCGGATTTGTTCAAATTCACTCAGTTAAATACTGGTATATTACGCAGGGTTCGACCTTCACTTTTTTTCGCTAGCCAGCCGGGCTACTGAAACAGACTCTTAACTAGCCCGCATGTTTTTTTTTAGCCCAAATACAAACTGGCGTACTTTCAGGCTCAATTCTGAGGCAATTTTGTCAGTGTTTTCAAAAACAGATCTAATAATTTAACCCTTTAAAACAGTTGATAAAAATAGACCCAAATTGATACAGGTTTGCTTTCTGAATTTCATGATTTATTTCTTCCTGTCCCTTCATCTTTGCCGTATCCCAATATGGTTTTTGACTCGCCAGCCGGGCTACTTAAGGAATAGTTTGACTAGCCCGCCGCTGTTTTGACTACCATTTGGTTAGCGGGCTATATACCGCTAACTTCGAACCCTGATTACGTAAATAATGCTTGCTGTAAAACCTTTGTGAACAATTTCAGTGCCATGAAATTTAGTCGGAAATTCAGAAACGGTGGCGCCCGGAAATAGGGCACAAATTCGGTTGAGTGTGTACCCTAAACGTGGCGCACTTGAATAAATCTCGGAAAATCCCAAGAGTTAACATTTGAGAATTTCTTTATTTTGGATTACTTTTGCGCCAATAATTCGAATTTTGTTTTCAATAACTGTTCAATAAATAAACGTGAGTGGAATGTTTTTCTTCAATGTCTCATTCAAAAGTGAATAAATGTTTGTATTGTTCGCAAAATCATGACAATTTAAAAACAAAAACAAAAATTCAGGGTGTAACTCGAAAATAGCACTGGGGAATTTTGCATAAGTTTGCTCAATATTTGTTTTATGCATCGTTTTGTTGAAGCGTGCATCAGAGAGCGCTTTGTACTTAGTAAACAAATCTGTTGGATTTTGTTCGTACTTTCCAGGTCGTTAGAAGTCTAAAAGTTGATGTCCACATCACAGAACCACAGGGTTTACTGAAAATGGACGCCATGTGGCAGTCCACTGCCGCAGGGGGCAGTTCCACCAATGACGTCAGCAGCCCGATACAGGATGTGGTCTATCTGGAGAGGATGTCGCAATACCGCGCCCATATTAAGTTCCACCCAACTAAGGACCAGCAGAAAATGGAGCGCGCGAATGGAATCGTTGGTAACCTGCTCCTGCAATACGACGTCTTGCACGACCTGAGTGCCGGGAGCCTGCAGGTATGTATTTTGAATTCAGTAACAGTTGGGCATCTTTCAATCTGGTCCCAATGGGTGCACACCGGTAGATAGGCTTAAACCCATCCGCCGAGCTCGTGAACAAAAGTTATACCCTCAAAATATTCTATATTAGGGAGTTCTGAGAGCCATAAAATTGGGGAATTGAAGAGATATGGCAATGAACCTCTGGTCCGGACTTGGGGTCTCCAATTCTGAGCATTTTGGATGCAGTTGGGCTCGAAAGTGGCACTATTTTGCCATGTTGTGGAGGGATCGTTTTTCAAGATGGCTACTTTTCCGCTTTGGGAAAAATAGGGGTCGTCTTCTTTGGGTGAGAATTCCTCGAAAAGTCAATGGTGGACCCACCAAAAAATGAAAAGAAAATGAAAAATAACATGTTGATCATCATTTTACCGTGCAGCTAAATTACCTGTGAGAGTTCTGAGTATTTTTAAAAGAATTTTAAAGTATGGGCATTTAGCACTAGTGTCTATGGGAATTTATTGCACTGTTGCGCCCCCATGGATACGATCTTGCTGCGCCATGTTGTTTCCCACCATGCTTTGCACGATCGTGAAGGAACCCGTGGGTGCGTTCGAGCGTGTTACTCGTGTTAACACGAGTACTACTCCTAAGCGCCCGAACGGCAGGATACGACCTGCGGGTTAGCAATCAGAGCATACTCTCAGTGAAATATACTCTTGCATATGCAGGAAGAGTAATGCGCACGCAACAGTTTCCTGAACTATAGGGAGTAGCAAAAGTAACACGCTCAAACGCACCCATGGAGTCGAGAATGGGCATCTTGTTGTTGTTTTCTCCTCATGAATTGTGCAATTCCTGTATTCTTTTCCCGTCGATTTGGAAAAGCACTCTTTATACTCAAGGCTTAATTTCTTCACAATGGTTGCACATTTTGTCAGTTTTTTTTCTCGAAAAGATGGGCACATCTGTAATCGTGTTAATATTGTGTTAGTTTCAAACGCGTCAAAAAAAAAAATTAAATTTAAAACAAAAATCACATATTTTTGTTAGCTCAAAATTCACACATCTTGTCTCACAACACATCAATCACACAGAAAACGAAAATTGGAATGAAAATTTATACTTTTATATCTCTTTCCTTCTCAAAAACATCACGATTTCTATTAAATATTTGGAAAAAATTGTGAGGACAGACATCACGATTTCTATTAAATATTTGGAAAAAATTGTGAAGACAGACATAGTTTGAACAATACATGTATAATTTTGATATAAATTATTGTTTGTGTGATAACCTCTTTTCAGTCATATTCAAATACATTACAATCCTTGTCGTAAATTGGGAAAAATTAATTTACCTCCATAGTTAGCGTCCAGTAATATAAAACAAAATTACCTGTCTTTTCACAACGGTTGCACATTTTGTCAACATTTTGTTTTCGAAAAGATGAGCATAATTCTGCAATCGTGTTAATATTGTGTTAGTATAAGCCATCACTAAAAAAAAAACTTAAAATTTAAATTTCAAATGAACCACGCTCAATTTCCAAAAAAAAAAAGTGTCAACGTAAATACACACATTTGTTATCTCAGATTTCCACATCTGGTCCTACATGCACATAAATATGTGCATAACTAACGTAATGTTATATTAAACTAACCCCAATACAAATCAATCACTCAGAAAACTAAAATTGAAATTTTGATTATAATTTTATGTCTCCTTTTCTTTGTTGTAAACATAATCACGATTTCTAATAATTGGAAATGTCGCGAGAAAAGACATATTTTGGACACTTTTATTTTGATATATTTTGTGTGTGATCGCCACTTTTCAAGTTATATTCAAGCAATCATTTTCGTAAATTCGGGGGAAAAATCCATTTACTTCCATGGTCAACGTCAACTAATATAACATAAAATACCTGTCATTCACACTACTGCTATTTTCTCGCATAACATCCAATTACTGTTTATTAACGTTGTAAAGAAAAACATCAGTCACCACAATTAAGAAACTATATACAGGGCGAGTAAAAAAAAACGAAACTCAAATGTCGGGACTATTTTTTTAGTGAAGTTCTGCATGTAGCACTTTCAAAATCTAGCATATGAAAGCCCAATGCATAAGCTTTCTTTTAGTACAAGAATCATTCAAATAACTCATGTACTGTTCAAGTTACAGAATTTTAAACACAACCACCGTTTTAAAGTTCTGTCCACGGATCACAAAAAAGGTGTGCGTTCTTTCAGCAAAACGAAAACAATTCACACACAAGTCATCCCTATGTGATTTGTTTTTGTTTGGCAGAAAAAAACACTGAACTTTTGTGTGATCCGTGGTCTCGACAATTGGTTTTTTTTTTTTTATTTACCCTGTATTTCACATACTCTTCACTAGAATGAGGTATTTGTTGGTTAACACGGACAAATATCGCTCAGCAAAAGCAGGTTACTGGTTATTTTGAGTCTTATTAATATGGGCTCCTTTACCTTATATGGACTCTGCATCTAACACGTGACCTGTCACTTTCTTATTGGGTACATTCGACTAGCTTACACCTGTAAGTGAAAACTTACACGAGAGCGTTCGATTAGCCATCACGTGATGTCTGCCCGGTGTCAACCGCCACTGCCCCCAGCTTGCGAGCGGGTCTCTGGTGGCTGCCCGGGTGAAAGACGGTAAGCGGAAGATTTCCTGGCTAGCTAGATTGAAAATGGCGGGAACTTGAATACGAATTGAGTACAATGAAGAAATTTATTACACAAATATTGCCAATAATTAAAGGTGTTAAATTGGATGGACATACTTTTGATAATTCACAGCACATCTTCCGATTCCAGCACTTACTGATCTGGTTGCAATGATCAAACTAATTCCATTTTACCAGTGGAGAAGTTGACAGTATGCTTGGTTTGTTTACATTGTAAAGTCCGGCCTCGCAACAACCTTTGACCTTAATTTTCCCAGAATGCCAGGTGAATACACCGCAGCTTTTGATTAGCCTCATTCCGTGGCTTCCTCGAGAGGAAACCCCGTGTATACACGGGGAAGCTACTCGAACGCTCCCAAAGAAAAACATCAGTCAGATTGTGAAACTGTGTGATATTTTACAAATGTTCTTTAACTGGAATACTGTTGATTCTATCTGTTCTGCTATACAACTCACAGCAACCAGCGGTCAATCCCGGAGCTGCTAAATAAGCACAGAAAGGGTCCATGCGATGAATTTTTCTTAGGGGCCATTCAGAATTTTCAATGTTTTAAAATTTCGACTTTTTTTCCAAATTATTTTGACCCACCCATCCACACCTAATTTCGATTAATAAAAAACTGAACATGACTGTACATGTACATGCACTTGCATGTACATGTACTTGAACACCATGTACATGTGTGTCTAGTTCAGTGACGGCGTGAAGTTGTTGGTCATCCTCTTTTATGTGATAAAATATGTGATACCTCACCAAAAAGTATCTTTTAACGAAATTCAATCAGAATATTTATCCATTTTTTTTGTTAAAATGTTTAATTGTTGTTTTACTTGTTGGTGTCCCTGCCACACTGTACGATGGTGTAGCCGTGCGTTACGCACGTGGATTGTTTACTTTCGTTTTGACGGGGACTTTATTGAATAGAGTCTGGTGACTGTACATAGAAGTTTCTTTAAATAAAAGTCGAATCGTTCATTCGTGTGCACTTGTGCAAAGCAGGGGCAGTGGTTCAAGGATATCCAGTCGATTTGCAGAAAGTGTGCAAGAACGCGACTTGAATGCTTTTATGTGTCCACAATACAACGACGCTTTTTAGTTATTTCACTGTGTGACACAGTGAAAAATGTTGAAATCATAGGCCTAATGGCGTCAGCGATACTTGCTGGGGAGCTCTTGCGTACGACTTTCTGTACTTTGGTACTGTTTTTTCCAGGACAATTGTGTGTACGGTAACCCGACGTACCAAGATTTTTAAAGACGAAATTGCCGACCTCAAAATTGTTAGTGCCATATTTGGCAACTATATGTGCGTTATTAGTTGAATTAAACAAATGAACAGGTTAATTAAACATAGTACCATTGAAGGTACCTAAAAGTAAACATAACAGCATAGAAGACCGACAGACGAACATAAAATGTTACAAAATAAACATATTTGTCTGGATAATTTTTTTTAGGGCGTTACCGGCAAGTTAACACAAACTTGGTGTCAAATAGATCATGAATACTTTTCTTTGACTTTTCATACAAGTTTACATAAACTTTAACTGTATGACCTGCAGTGGCGTAGCCACGGGGGGGGGGGGGTGCCATCCTCCCCCCCCCCCCCATGAAACCTTGTCGCCCAACCCCCAGTCGCCTCCCCCACTTTTAGATTTTGAGTTTCGAAAAAAATTATCATTGATCTACATGACGCCCCCCCCCCCCCCCCCATGAAATGTTCAAGCCCCCCCCCCCCTAAAAAATTCCTGGCTATGCCACTGACAGTACATACAGGGGACGAAGTTGGAAAAGAAACACGCGTCGCGATATCGGAACGTTTGCGCGTAGTTCAGGCAAGTCAAAAGATCTATCTTTCTTTGTTTTTTTATCTTTTTTTTCCATGGAAAGTGAATTTCGATTTTCAATTATTTAGCTTGACCCACCCACCCACAATTTGGAAAAAAGATCGAAATTTTAAAACACTGAAAATTCTGAATGGCCCCTTAGGAACACATTTTGCACACATTGTCCTACTCCTCTTAAATGTATGAGAACTATTTGCAATCCCTTTTTGGTTAATTTTATTTAAAGTGCACTTTTTTAAACATTTAATAATGTCCGTGCTTTTTCCGGACAACTGAGGACGCTATTGCTGTGATGTCATTTCAGGAAGAGACTGCTCAGTTTAGGGGTTTTCCGTTCAAATAGTGAACCAAAACTTTGCTTGTTGAAAACACTTGTGAGAAAGGTTTGCTCATTAGCTTGCGGGTCATGTACTGACACAACAATGAATCACCAAAGAAAAGAACATGAAGGACAGCATAACACGCCAACTTCTGGTAACTTTTTGTGCTGAAAGTAACATTGAGGTGTCTGCCCATGATGACATCACGGGGTTGCTCATGAATATGTAAATTCTCATTCGCATATGTAAATTCTCATTAGCAATACGTAAATTCTCATCAAAATACCCTTGAAAAGGCAAAACGGTAATTGAAAATGAGGTAAAGTTCGACACAGAAATGCATTTTCAAGAATTGCGTTAAAAAAATTACATTACATGGGCCATTTTTTAAAAAAATTACATTGCATGAGCCCTTTAACCACGGAAAAAAACTCATTCAGCAAAACCCGTACCCGTGTCATTTGAAATTGTGAGTCCTGCGAAATTTGGCATCTTTTACCGTATATGATGGACTCTGCCACGTGAGTGACTGTCACATAATAGCATGCGCAATACAAACAATGAGTCTGCATTTCATAGCGTCCACATTTCATATCACACCGGCCAAAGGCCAACATGTCACGCGACATTGCTTTTGATCCGACTATGCGTTTGTTTTTTAGTAGGCTGACTTCTTACTCACACAATTTGGCAATTTGCCGAGCAACAGCTGGTTTCTTCCTGCTATAGCTCTTTGTAATTGGACCACATGGAAATGGAATGAAGCATATTATATACATGTAACCGATACACTGGGCAAAGTCCCGCCAAACCCTCCAACTAACACACTTTAATATGCATCAAGGCCTCAAAATTGTTGAATATCACTTTGAATACACATTTCAGATATTTCAGAGCAACGGAGACCATGACATTCGTATAAACTAAATGAAGGATTTGTAGCAACAACAAGAATTGACAACAACATTTCGACAAGTTTAATATTTCATAGTTCATTAAAACATTCCTTATTAAATACTCCATAAATTTCAAATTGGGCACCCCAATACAGCTGTATTACGAACGACGTGGAAGTTTATTTTTTTTTCGCAAAAATCGCTATTAAAAAGCATCAACGATTACTGGATTTGAAACAATAATGCATCAGGGCCAACTATCATGGGGATGCAAAGCACACAATATTGCTTAAAAGATTTATGTGCTAAGCAAAAATGGTCCGCACTAGACGTCAAAAATGGTGGATCTTTCACCGTTCACGTGATAAGGTCACGTGGACGCAAAACCTCAATATCCATGCTTAGCATATCTATGAAAGTTGCCCTGTTGACTGCTCCCCGTTTAGCTTGTCCAGTACTTCTCTTCTCGTTGGATTGGTTCGCTGGGGTCCTTCTGATGCGCTCGGTAGTCGAGGAAGACCGACCGTTTCAGCTGGAGTTCCTTCGAGTCCAATCCGTCGGGTAGAACACCGGTGTGGATGCGCACAGTGGTGTAGTACTTGGGACTCAAGTTACTGCAAACAACAATAAAAGTTTTTCCTTTTTTTTTATTTTCAATTTTCGTAATATAAATTAAAAATTTGTTATTGTTTTTGTGTTAAGTTAATTTAATTTCTGTGTTGTATTTCGTCAGTGTTTATATGTGTATCTTAGTCTTTAAATTTGTTCTTATTTTTGTATTCACACCCCTATATTTTACATATTTGCATTTTTGTTTCTTCATTCTAGTTTTTACTTTTACTTAATGTTCTTAGTGATTTTACATAATATTTTTCTTTTATTTCATTTTATTTTATTCTTATCATTTTATACAGGGCCCTCAGTAATAGCAGTTTTTAACTGATGAGGCTACCCTGTCTGAATAAAACTATAAATAAATAAATAAAACAAGCTCGAAATGGTCTCGGGAGCTGCGGGCAAATGCATGTGTGTTCATGCACGTGTGCCGCGATTGTCCCATGTAATTTTTTGGAAGGAATGTTTTCAGTACAAACATCAGGTTTTTTACCCTAGTGACTTAATTTTCCAGGACTGCATAAATTGGAAGGCGGTCAGTGGAGACCCATTAGGGGCCTGATGAACAAGGTGATTGATAGCCATGCAAGGCTGTTGGTGACGTTAGTTACTAACCAACGAACCAACTAACGGAGAGACACAACCATTTTTCGAGCTGCTCAGCCGCAGCTAAAAAAGCAAGACAATTCGGCAAGCATAGCTAGGAGTGGGGGGGGGGGGCAGTGTGAATAATCAGAGGGGTCAGGGGTTCGAATCAGCTGCAGGTCATAATGTTGTGCCCCAGTGTACAAGCCACTTTACTCCCACTTGCCTCTCTCCACCCTAAATGTGTAACCGGCGTTAGCTGGGGAGTAACATGCGATGGACTAGCGTCCCATCCAAGGGGAACAGAAATAGTCTCATCAGTGGTTTCATGCTACTGAAACCATGAAATAAACGCCGGCCTGATGGGCCGGCCACATTGGCTGGTGTGACAGACTTTACTTTTACAAACCTACTTAAGCGGGTCCCAGAGCGCGCAAAATTGAATTCAATTGATTCATAATGGCTAATCACTGAAAGTCTTTTCATGCAAATGGTTGACACAATGGGCTGAATTAAGCCCATTCATAGCGGGACAATTCTATGCAATAGAACTGCCCAGCTCTCATTATAGTCTGCCACCATTCTAATTCACAAGTGACAGTCAGAAAGAGAGTCAGTCAGTGAGTCAGGCAAAGAGAGAACACTGGTAGGTTGGCCATCTGGAAGCAGCAAAAAGGAATGCATCAAGTTCATCTTTAAGTAACAGAAAGGAGCAATGGAGTATGGACCATTGCGGATTCGTCCATAAGCTCCGCCCACTTTTGATTTGAATACATTTTCTCGCAGTTTACAGGACCGAGTTTGACCGAGCCAGCGCGGTCACCTGACCAAATGTCGAAATTTGGTACCCAAACCACTTGGATGTCCATGGTTGCCATGGAAACCGACCTAAAACGTTGGTTGTCATATTTTTTTGGTAATTTTTTTTTACAACTAAACATGGAAATATGCAAACTTGCGAATTTTTTTTAACTCATACATACAATTCCCATCGGCGTCATGTACCAGTACAACATAGGCACTCGTTTAATGTTTATAAATAAAACTATTGTAATTCTTCATACGCTTCAACTTTTAAATGTTACTGTGAAACGTGTTGGTTTTTATTTTTAGCAATGGGAAAAGCTTGATCTTTTAACAGATGTGCATTAACGACAACTGATCAATATTAACGAAAGTAACTTCACTATAATAATGCTTCAAAATAATTGTAGACCTCAAGTTTTAATTTACGTTGTTCAATGTTCATCGTCTGTTACTTGGGACTGTACAACGTTTGCTTTTGCTGCAATTTTTAGAAATAAATGGATTTGGAGGATTAGTATGTAATAGAAAATATTGTTAAACTGACTTATTTCACGTTTTGGGCTTGTAGATGCTGGAAAAACCAAGAAAACCTATCATGTTCTTGTAGTCTGGTTCCCTGACGCCACTTAAGATGAAACGGAGCAATTAATACACTTTGAGGAATTGTTAGGTCAGAGAATCAGTCTAGCAGGCTTGTATCCCTTCACAGGTGTGTAATCAACTGCAAAGAAAAGTCAGAATAACTAAATATGAAAAATTAGGAACAGTTGTTGAAAAAGGCCAGTTTTCTCCAACGCTGGTCGGCCGACCTGCGTTGGAAAAACACAGTTTTTCTTGAAAATGTCAGCACACCAGGTTCCACGATTTTAAAGGATGCTTTAGAATGTCAGTCCCTAACAATTCAGTAAGGTATTTCGTGATAATTTGATCATTTCGTTTTTTGATGTTTGCAAATGTTGTATCTTCCCTTTAACTTGAGATTGACTTGAAGGGAATATACATCATTTGCTTTTGCTGTAGTTTTCAGAAATGGATGGAATTGGGGGGTTGGAAATATATAGCAAATATAGTTAAACTGACTTTTTTGAGGTTTTGGGTTCGAAAATGCTATAAAAACTAAGAAAAACAATCATTTTCCTGTAGTCTGGTTCCCTGACTCCATTTAAGAAGAAACAGAGCAGTTTACATATATTGGGGAATTGTAAGGTCAGGGAACCAGTCTAGCTGGCTTGTACCCGTTCATAGGTGTGTAATCGATTGCAAACAAGTGCCATGATCAACTGGGGCCAGTATTTGAAAAAAGCCAGTTTTTTTCCAACGCTGATCGGCCGATCAGCGTTGGAAACTGTTACAAAAATACCACTTTTCTTGAAAATGACAGTATACCAGGTGCCATGATTTTACAGGATGCTTTACACTGTCATTCAGTAACAGTCCAGCAAGGTATTTCAAAATGATTTGGTAGTTTTATTTTTTGATGTTTGCAAATGTTGTATTTTCCCTTTGATTCCAACTGTGTAAAAAAAATACGCGACCAGTATAGGCCTATGTGTACACCGTCGTTGCGTAATCTTTCCATACTCGAGGTCAAATCTATTGTGTATTGTACGCATTTGCCTTTAAAAGACCTCTCCCTATCGATGTGAAAGGCAAACATGTATTTTGGTGCAAGACCGAACGAGCTGGTCCATCTAGCCACCATTCACGGGAGAAAATACCAGTTGGGTCAATTCTTTCTTATTCCTCCATGGTCCCATATGTTCCATGGGATCCCATTGATGTCCATTGTGTTCCAATGGGACTGAACATGGAATGTGGCACATATTCAATTGGAAACTTGTTAATTTATCCACGGGATCATCAGCCAGAACCGATTCATTCCCTTTGCTATTGATGGTGTCCCATAAAGTCCCACTGAACATGCTGAAAACTGTATTTTCCTGGGTTATTTCAGGCTATTAAGCGAGTGTACATTGACTGATAATTGCCTACTGCATTAAATTTTAATAGTCGTAGCACACAGCGATAATGTTGGGCGTGTCCAAATAGGCGGATGCAATAGGGGTGCTTGGGTGGTTAACCACCTCCCCCGCCCCTCCGACTGACCAATTATTTACACAATGGGAAACAAATCTCAAATTTCTTTAAGTTTCCTGATTTTTTTTTTAATTGGCCTCATCTATCTTCAAGACCCATGTTCTTGAAACTCAAGACCAAGACCCTTGACCAAGCGTGGACTTCTACCCCCCCCCCCCATCCCCATGCACTCCCTTCTGAAAATCCTGGATCCGCCACCTTGTGTCCTGTACCCACTTACTTGATCGCTTCCCGCCTATGCAGCTCCCCCTCCTCCCTAGTCCCCCATGCACTCCCTTCTGAAAATCCTGGATCCGCCCACCTGTGTCCTGTACCCACTTACTTGATCGCTTCCCGCCTATGCAGCTCCCCCTCCTTCCATGTCTTCCCCGCCTCTTCATTCCGGATCACAACCAAGTTGTAGTGGTTAGGATCCTCGGCCGACCAGGCCCCGGTCCCGTACAGCAGAATGTCGGGCTGCCCGCACATCAGCTCCTGCAGGCCTTCCACGATCTCGTCTGCCCGCGACATCAGCTCCGGGGCACGGTCGGAACGCCTCCCCAAAAAACCAACAAAGTTGAGCTTCTTGTCCGGCCGTGACGAGGGCCGATCGCCAGTAGTTGCTGCCGGGTGCCGCTCTGGGTAGAGGAGACCCACGGTATCGGCATGCCCGTGCGGAAACTGAGTCAGACAATACCTGCCGTCGTCCAGCCTTCGTTCCCACCCTTTGGCAGGATCGTAACCCCCTTCCAAAAACTCCCGTCGACCTTCCAAATAATCCAGGCATTCCTTACGGAAAAAGCCCAGCATTTCCCCCAAATGGGCAGCATCTTCCGAGTATGTTTCCACACGAGGAGTGAAATCCATGATTCCGTGACTAGTTGAATCCCTCCATGGTTGAATATGCTTGTTTCGGATACCGCAGAATAAACAGGTCCATGTACTGTATACATGTTTTAGTGTATAATATTGTTCACGTACACGTACATGTACATGTACATGTACAATGTACATGTACATGTACATGCATACGTGCAGCAAGCGGCAAATTAGTTCAAAAACGAATAAAATACATAAATACAAATTTGACTACTTTATTTCGCAGGTTTCTGAAGGGCAAAGTAATATTGCCCCAGGTGATTTATTTTCTTTTTCTCTTTTGTTTTTAAAAGTTGTCGATGGCTGTGACATTTTTGATTCATATTAAACATTTTATATGTTCGTGTTGTACTTTGTGGCCGCCCATACTTATCCTTGACAAACGGGGAGGATTATTTGCACAGAATCAGAGGTCACGCATTTACGTAGCAGGTCACGTTTTACATGCATGCGTGTCTAAAGCTCTGGTAGGAGCTTCTACATGGCACTTGGTGGTCGGTCGGTCGGTCTGTCTGTCTGTCTGTCTGTCTGTCTGTCCCCGAAAATTGACCAAAAATATTTGACCAAAATTAATTGACTGATTGACTAAATGCCATGCCGTCGTCATGCACTCTTGACGAAAGTTTTCAGAACACGGGTTTTGTTTCGATTGATGCGCATGTGCGTTTATTTTGCAAATGTCTGTCCCCGAAAATTGACCAAAAATAAGTCCCCTGAGTTTCTCAAAAAACATAACTACCAAATTGAAATTAAAAAAGGAAAGAAAAAAAATTATTAGTACTTAACAAAATTTGTTTGTAACATTGCACTTAATCCACCTGTCCTGAAAAGTTGTTGGTGACGCAAGTAATTCAGATCTGTAGGCCTAATAAAGGCCGCCTAAATACGGCGCGAACTTGAATATATTTTGGTCGATGTCTCATTCAAAAGTAAATAGGGGCCAAACCTTTCTTTTGCAAGGAAAAAAACACCAGAAATGTGAAAGCACTGGAAGCAGGCCTCTAGCTGTCGTCACTGTGTCCAAAGGTTCTGGAAAAATCAGATCCCTAAACGGGCAAGATATCAGCTTTTTTTTCTCACCATGCGCAATATTCCGAATGCCTGATCAATCAACAACCCATGTTCGGTGGATAATAAAGGTTTTATTCCCGTCCAATTTCAGCGAAACAAAAACAAAACAAAAACCCGTTCATTTTCATCAACACGCATACAACGTAATGTTGTACACGTGCATCGGGTCGACTCGGAGTTGATGAGCAGGCCAACCGACCCGAAACATTAAAGATATCAACCGAATGCGAACCGAAACCAATCTGAACTCCATTTTATTCCGAGCGGTCGGTCGGTCGGTCCATATAGGTCGGTCGGTCGGTCGGTCGGCCGCGGCCGGTCAGTCAGTCAGTCAGTCAGTCAGGTACATGGACCAATAAAGAGACACTATAAAAACACACGGATATTGAATTGTAGGCCTTTTATGAAGTCGAATCGAATCGGTACTTCGATCAGACAGCTGTCACAGTGGAATGAAAAAGGTGAAGTCCTTTCAGTCAAAGTACAGTTCCACGTGATATTTGCACTACGTGCTGTAATTTAGAGGTTCCTTGCCCGTTCTATAATGAGCTATCCGTACCCCTCCATAAAAAAAAATAATTGTTGAGATTTGTCCTTGTATTAAAGATGGTTTTGTTTAGGCAGAGGAGGGAGGGTGTTACTAATATGTTTACTTACTTGATAGCCTCATGTAGATGCAGAGGTTCCCCTTTCCACTTCTGACCAGTCGAATCATGTCTCGTGACCGCCAAGTTGTAATAATTACTGTCCTTCTCCTTCATCTCGGCATATGCATACAAGATCATGTCCGGGTTATCGGACAAACCGGCCATCAAATCACGAGTGAGTCTGGCCATATAGTCGACCAGGTCTTGTTCAAGATTAGCCCGTTTAATTCCGAAGAATCCCACGAAGTGTAGTTCCCTCGGCGGCTGTTCCGTGTGCCGGCTGCCCTCAATATCGTGGGGCGGTTGCTGTAGAAGATACCGGGCTGTCGCCGCGTGACCGTGGGGGAACTGGGTAACACAGTCCCGACCGTCCTCCAGTTGTCTATGCCAACCTTTAGCGTTGTCGTATCCTTCCGAGAAACCGCCTCGGCCCACTAAGAAATCCAAACATTCTCTCTTGAAAAAGGCCAGCATTTCCCACAGGTAGGCTGCATCTGTTGAATACTTTTCCACGCGGGGAAAAAACTCCATGTTTAACCCTAGCTGACACGGCCTGCTATTCTCCACGGTCAAGTACGAAACATTCGTACGTATTATTGTTATTTTTTGTTAGAATGCACTTTGACCTTCTTGGTCATTGTTACAACCATGAACGAATGCAGGTCATATTTGATTTCTCCATATATTACAAACAGCTGCATATGGTAAATACAATGTATATCTATTCATTGGCTCGACAGCCGCTTAGTCGGGCATGACATGGTCGCCAAAGCCGAAATAAAAAAAGGGATTAATTGCTGTAGTATAAATTGAAAGACCTATAGTGTTTATTTCGTTTTTTTACTCATTATAAACGTTTGTTTTTTTCGCAATATTATTTTTGTCACGTTTAAGGAGAGACGCAGTTAAGGGCCTATGCTCAATATCGAGTCGGATTCATAAAAAAAAAACGTCAAACAGTCGGTTAACATGTGCAACTGTTTGTAACTAAATTTGACTTTTAGGAAAACAAATTACAAACGTTCCTACATTAGGACACAAAAAAAGTCTCCGCTTTCTGGTATGCACGCGCGTCGCCGTAGCCATGCGCGTCGGCAAAAAGAAAAAGTTTTTTTTTCAATGAAAGATGATGTCTCAAAACTGCCAAACTCACTGGTTTGACTGGAATCCTGCTGCTTCCTAATTTTAACGTGTTTTTAGATTGGGTTATGGTCGAGAATAAGCTTTATGTGGCCTCTCTGGACTCCCATATATTTGCACTAAGTTTAGTCGGGCACCATTTGCAGTCATCAGCCGACATTTGAAGCAAAAAAAATCAGTTAAAAAAAAAAATCCGCGTCGCCGCACCACTTTTTGGTCAAGCTCCATACCAGAAACCGGAGACTTTTTGGGGGGCCTTATAAAAGCCTGGTGAATGGTTCTGTGTATAGAGAACTAAACATTGTGTTTAGCTTCTAGAAACGCTTATGTTTTTGTAGTATTTAAAAGTTTAATGTCATATCCTTTCAATTTTAAAACACTGTTAAAACATAAGCGTTTATAAGTTAAACACGACGTTTAGTGTCCCTAAAGAGAACCGTTCGCGAAACGTTTATAACTTAAACACGATGTTTAGTGTTCCTAATAAGAACAGTTCACGAAACGGTTATAAGTTAAACACGGTGTTTATTATTCCTATAAATCAGAACGGTTTTATAAGTTAAACACGATGTTAAGTGGTCCTAAACAGAACCATTCACGAGGTGTTCACAAAGTAAACGGCGGTGTGTAATGTTTCCTGGAGGTCGAATTTCAGTTCAAGTAGTTCATCTGCAAAACCTTCGAAATTGTAGACGTGGGCTGTTTAGCCCACAAAATTACCGTTTTTGTTGATACACCAAAACCTGAAAACAAAATAATAGCCCGCGTACGTGCCGGAGGACCAACTTGGGGACCTTGGATCCACCCTCGCTTCTTGCTGTACAGTCAAAGTGAATCATGACCCGCAGAGGGACAAGTAATGGCATCAACTTCAGGCTGTTCCAAAAATAACCAAGACACAAGTTCCAGTCGTAAGAAGTATAATACTTTCATTAATTATAGACCAACAACAAGGGGCCCACATTGGTACAGTCCGGACCATACAGTGAACTTATTATGAATATTGTGCCCCGCCTTCACGCGTAGGACTCACTTTATTAAGGGCCATGCAATGCCATATATTTTTTTAAATACAGTCCTTGAAAATGCACCCGTGTTCCCATTTAACCTTATTTTCACTTTTCATTTTGCCATTTTCAAGGGTATTTTGGTGCTTATGAAAATTTGCATATTCGTGGGCAAAACTGTGACGTCAATCCGGGCAGAAACCTCAATGTTACAGCTATTTCAGCACACAAACAAGTTGCTAAAATTTTGGATATTTTGCTTTCGTAAATTAGTTTTTCTTTGGTGAGCTGTTGTTGCGTCAGTAGATGGCAGTAAGCAAATGAGCAAACCATTCTCACAAAATGTTTCAATGAGCAAATGTTTGGGTTCGCAATTTGAATAGAAAACCCGTAAACTAAATAGTGTCTTCCTGAAATGACATCACAGCAACAGCGCCCTCTGTTGTCCGGAAAAGCATGGGAAAAGATGAAATGTTTAAAGAAGTTCACTTTTCCACAAAAAAAGTTTGTACCCACGTATATAGTTCTAATGGGCGAAGACCTTGGCATTAGATATAGACACGAGATTCGAAGGCGACCTAATACATGAAGTACTTTTCTTATCATCTACAATCATGTTTGTTTCTCTCTATAGGTGATGAATGGCTACTTCGTGCACTACTTTTCGCCAGAGGGACTGTCGCCGGCACGCAAAAATGTCGTCTTCGTCATCGACGTTAGCGGCTCCATGGGTGGCTCCAAGATCAGGCAGACCAGGGAGGCGATGAGGACAATCCTGGCAGACATCCGCGAGGGAGACAGGTAAAGGGCCACTTTTAAACTTTACGATCAATATTCTTCTATCTGTGTCTGTGAAAAATAGCCATAAAACGGCAAAATAATAATCTGCGGCTGTTTTTCCCGAGCCATATACGTACTTCGCAAGAGCATCATTACTTCCGCCAAGGCGGTTATGCTTTCTCCGGCGTTGGTTTGTGTGTGTGTGTTGGTTGGTTAGTTAGTGTGTTTGTCTGTGAACAGGATAACTCACCAAAGTTCTGGGCGGATTCTCATGAAATTTTATTTTAGGGGTTGTATCGATTATATTTTGGAAGTGATCGGGAACTGCGTGTGGATGCAGAATGGTTTTTCACCCAAATGCATGTAAAACATTCACCAGATCGCTCTGTGCATAGGTATACGTTCATGTGCGTGGCACTGACCCGGTGACCCTGTATGCATTGTATGTAACCCGCCTAATCTAACCACACAGGTCAATGGACTGTACCATTTTATAGAATGGGGGAGTGGAAAAGTAGACCAACACAGGCATAATACATACACAATGTTTGAGTTTAAGGATTTTTTAATGTGCAATAAAATATGGAAGTCCAATGGATATGCAATGCTATGTGGGTGTGCTAACAATATGGCACATAAAGTTCAACCCTTGGCGGAGGTACGTGTGCGCTCTCTGAGTGCTTTTAAGTTTCTAATGGTCCATATTCACTGCAGATTGAACATTGTGACTTTTACGGATGACATCGAGGTATGGGAACAGGGAAAGATGGTGGAGCGAACGGACACATCCATCAGTCAGGCTCTGGAGTTTTCGGACGGACTTCGCGCATTGTACGGTAAGACGACTTGCACAAGTGCTGACCAATTTCATGAATTATAATTGGGCATGAAATAGATGTTACGATATGTTCATTTCAAATAGTGCAAATTTGATTAATCATAAGATGTTTTTTTTTGCTGGGGCGGGAGGGCAGCCTATAGTGTCCGCTCATCTCACACACTGACTGAGTCCCTGACTGACTGACTTAAACTTGTCAGCCGGGCAGTGCAATTGTATAGGATTACCCCTTGACGCCAATGAATGGACTACACATACGGCCCATTGTGGAGGCCGCATGCACGACAAAGACCGTGAATATCCACTCTGAATAGAGTTATGGGAGCAGTTTTATTGGACTTTGTTTTGGTCTTGTCACAGGCACCAACCTTCATGGTGGGCTGATGGCGGCTATTGACCTGCTTAATGTGGCTGCCTTAGAGGACAGGCACGACGAGAGAGATGCGTTCTCCATGATCATCATGCTGACGGACGGACTGCCTTCTTCGGGAGTAACCAATCTCAACCAGGTCCGTATTAAATTCATGCACACATACGGTCGCAGAATGAACCAAATAATCTACTCGTGTGACTATTAATGAAAATGTTATTAATGAAAAAAGAAGAAGACACGTCTATTATGTTTGTATGGTGAAACAAATGATGGTGGTTTCCTATACCGTCATGATCCTATGGTAGCAGACCAGTAAATAAACTTCCATAGACCCCAATGGTAAATGCTCCCACTTCAGAAATTCGGGGAAAATACTCACAACTCTCCAAGGTGTTCGAGACACACATCAAATTAAAGCTTATTTCATCATCTTTCATTTTCTTTTCAATTTTCGGGGGGTCAACTGATGACTTTTAGGAGAAATTTCCATCTGAAGATGATCACCCCTGAATATAGTCCTGAAGCCCATCGCCATTTTGAAAAACGATGCCTACACTCCATTGCAAAATAGAGCGCTTTTAGGGTCCAAATTACATCCAAATTACACAGAACTGCATGCTCCCAGTCCTGTGCACGGCTTCCACCCATATTTTTTACAAACCCTCAAGTTCATGGCCCACAGCATGCTCAAATACTGAAGATTTTGAGGGCATGCAAATCGTGATTTGGCCGGCGTAGGCAATTTCGGACCGATTTACTGGTCCGCACCCCTATATCGCCGTTGCACACAATGTCAGATCTGGAAAGTGCTATACATGCGGAATTTCTTTACAAAATGGGGGACGCCATTTGGGATTTCTTTTTTTATTTACTCACCCTGTAGGCTATATATGAGTATAGCTCCCAACCCTCTTTCGAACTTTTCGCTGACGAAAAAAATAGGATTGTTCGCTTTATGACACCACATCATGTAGTGGACGATTGATGTATTAGAATTCGAAATGGGTCACAAGTCAGCGCAATACATAAGAAGAAAATGTCATATAATTATGTCGATTTGCCACTAAATCGTTATCAATAAGATCTGAGTGTTTGTTTGAATGTTCTGGCAGGCAGTTCCATATAGTCGCGCTGAACGAAATTATTACTACACACGCATGAAACAGTTATAGGAGCGACTACCTAAACAATATCGATTGTTGCAGTCTTGAAATGAATCCAGAGTCTGTATTTAATGGGAAATTAATACATTAATTTGAAACTATTAATTTGGATCGACATGCGTATCGATCCCAAATCATTTAGGATCAGCGCGGTACTGCTACAGGGTCAGTAAAAAAAAAAGCGGAACCCAAACCAAATACATTTCATATTTAAAAAAAAACATGTAGCACCAAAAATAATAATGACTGGAAAGCCAGTTTCGTAAACTATATATTTTCAGATGAAACAAATTGACTGAAATTGCTCAATCCGTTCAAAGAATATCACCATTTAAACACAATGAGCCTAAAACCTTCGTCGTCGCAAGAATCGTCGTCGCAGGTGTCTTCAAACATCACCAGCGATAATCCTGAGTCAGTTAAAAAGTCAAACGTATTCCACAAAAGTGTTTTTATTTTGAAGGCCCAATCTTTTGAAAAAAAGTGAATAACATGTATATAAGTCGTACTGTTTGCCTAAGCAGGGTTGGTAATAAATATATTGTGTACTACAGTTGTTGACAGTTGTTGAAACAAGTATTCTGTGTCATTCTCTTTATTGTTTCAAATAGACAGAACACACAGTACATTGCATTTTTTTGGGACGAAACAGGTCATTGCGTTTAAATGGTGATATATTCTTTGAAAGGATTAAGCAATTTCAGTAATTTTTTCATCTAAAAGTAGTTTCTGAAATTGGCTTTCCAGTCATTATTATTTTTGGTGCTGCATATTTTTTTAAAATATGAAATATATTTGTTGTACTATAGTCTGAAACGGCTATGATTTTTTTGCTATGTTTTGAGGATGTGAAGCGTTTTAAGATACATCTCTTTAGCGGACTTCCTTTCTGAATATTTCTTGCACACCCCAAAGATACGTGACGACGTGCTTCGGGCCATCGATGGTCAGTTCTCCCTCTTCTGCCTGGGCTTCGGTTCCGATCTTGACCACAACTTCCTGGACAATCTGGCCACCGAGAACCAAGGCGTGGCCCGCAAGATCTACACCGACAGCAGCGCCTCCCTCCAGCTCAAGGGCTTCTACAACGAGGTGGCAACCCCACTGCTCTTCAACATCAACATCGAGTACAACAACGTGGAGTCCAGCACACAGACCAGCTTCCTCAGCTACTTCGAGGGGACGGAGATCATTGTGGCCGGCCAACTGGCCAACGAGCTCACGGTAGTGGAGGGCGGAGTTGCGGAATTAGTGGCGACAGTGTCGGCAAACTCTATGGACACGTTTATACAGCTGGACACCAAGGTGGATGTACAGGTATGTCTCTAATGCCGACAAAACGAGTTTACTGAAACATCACGGTACATGTATATGGTTTGGTTATGTAAAGGTGAACTCGCTTTTTGAATGAGGACCTAATAGGAATCCACGACCAGTGGTTGATGCAGGATTTTTAGGGTTAGTGGAGGTCTTGAATTAAGCCTAGGATTTTCAAGGTCGTTGAACATTGATACGATATTGGTAGTATTGTGTGACGTAATTTTAAGACAAGAACAGTACATTTTGTGCTGTCTTCAGTACTTTGTCGGTTAGACAAAAGGGAGGTGTAGTTAAACAACCCAAAGCATGCTCTACAATAATCTGCCCTTAAAGAGAATTTCTAACGATAGATAAAATAACAATTTGGGGGAAAAAATGATATTTTGATCTTATCAAGAGTAGCTTTCATTTTAAATTAACAAATTGTAAATTATTTGGTAACTCATAACACCACAGGGCCTTTCGGTATTTTGTTGACTTTTCTTTTATTTTATTCACGCTCGTATAGACCCCTCCCCCAGCCGTTCTCAGTCGGCACTCCGTGGATGATTTCTGTCAGCGCCTGTGGGCCTACCTGACTATCAAGTCGCTTCTGCAATCTCGCAAGATCTCGAGAAATAACAACGAGAAAGAGGCATTAAAATCCAGAGCTTTGGAGCTGTCCCTGAGGGTGAGGTTTAGAATGTCGAGTTGTTTCGATGTCAACAACTCGGGTGTTCAACTTTGTTTGCGGAGATGTTGTCATGTCATTACGCTGTAAAAAGAAAAAGTTGGGAGGAACACTGTTGGGCAATGTTATTTGCCGATCTTAAGTATGAAATTAGTTGTTGTAAAAACAAAGTGTAGTAATAAAACACATTGTTGAACAAAGTTACTTGCGTGACATTTAGTATGAAATTACCTCACTTGTTGGTTACCTCCGGTAAAAATATTCGACCAATATTGTGAAGAATTTAATTCTTCAAGAGTGTCGGCAGTTGGTATATTGTATAATTGCGGAAAATACCAACCAATTTTGTGAAAATTTATTAAGCAAGGAATAAGAATTTGATATTTCAATTCAGTTCAATTCTGTGTTTTTCAAACGCAACCACCAAATAAATTGAAGTTAGCTACCAATACTTTTACATTAAAAGTACAAGAGAAGTCAGGGGCGGATCTGGCTTCCGAATGGTAGCACTCGGAGATCGATCGAATTCATCTTATATAAATCAATTAGACGAATTTGATATCTGAATAGCAAGGTTTAGCGTAGACGAGACAAAGTCGAATACCCCCGACGAAAACGTGTGATCATGGTAGAATTTGTTTGAACTGAATTTGAAATTGTCTGACAATAGACGAAATTAAACATTGAAAGTGCACTAAATCGATGTAGATTGACAAATTTGAATATAGGTTTCCCCCGGCTTTTTAAAAACATTTTTCGTTCGAATTCACCGATTCTTATATTCAATTTCGTCCATGAACATCGATTTAGTGCACTTTCAGTGTTTAATTTCGTCTTGTGTCAGACAATTTCAGATTTAGTCCAAACAAATTCAAACAATGAGCACACGTTTTCGACCCGGTGTATTCGATTTCGTCTCGTCTACGGCGAATAGTGTTATTCAGAAATCAAATTCGTCTAATCGATTTATATAAGACGAATTCGATCTCTGAATGCTGCCATTCGGCAACAGCTTAGACGAATTGGATCTGTAATGACGAATAGTCTAGACCCGGTAACTAAAGAGGGTGACCAAACTTCAATGGTAAATGACTAAATTGGTTTTGTTAAAAGCGTGTGAAATTTTTTCGTGGACGAAATTGAATGATAGAGTGGGTAAATTTGAATGAAAAGTCTTTTAACATAGCTGGGAAAACCTATAAATCCGCAACTGGAAATGACCTCATAAATACTGCACTGCATCCATTCCACAGTACCATTTCGTCACGCCATTGACATCCCTGTTGGTGGTGCGACCGGAGGAAGTGGATGAGGTCCCGGCGCCGATCGATGGCGAAGCCCCGGTGGCTGAGGCAAACGAGGCGACTCAGGGTCAAGGGCCGGCACCCCCCCAAGGACACCCACCCCCGAGAAAGCAATCCTCACCGCAAAACAACCCATCAGGTATTCTGTCAAATAATGCGACCCTTTGGCACAAAATCGGTCACCTGGACCAATTTCTGAAAACTGGTGTTTTGATCTCATTTGGAAAGGATATTGAATGAGCTTTCCAGTGATGTATAGAATATGGCAATCGGACAAAATCTGACGGGCCTCGCAAAATAAATTTTAAAAAACCGAGAAATTTGTCGTTCGAGTTTCCAAATGAACTCCTTATACACCAGCACACTACAACAGCCATACAAACAATCTGTATTAAAATTTGGAGTATACATTCATCATGCATGTCCTAATTCATACACATTTAAATTCATCAATACGCTGCATCCATGCAATTTCCGACTGGTTTTGTGCTGCGTGGTCACAAAATGGATTGCCGTTTTCCTTTCCTAAAAAAACCCAGATCTGATTGTTTACGGTGTTTTTTTTATTGACCAGAGCATTAAATGTTGGGAGTTGTTATCCGTCCAGGAGGATGAGTGCCATGGTTTGGTGGGCCATCAGATCAGTCAGAAAAGATTTTGCGAGTTGGTTGGTCAATTTCGAGCGTATTTTCATACCCCAGTCAGTGCCCTCCACATAGCTATTTGATGACAAGAGAACATTTTCATGGGGCCTATAATAGGGTATGTGTTTCACTCCCAAAATCCTATAGGTAGCTCCGGTGCTCAACAGACAGGACAAAGTGGAGGTCGCGGTGGGGGTCGCGGTGGGGGCGGCGGTGGAGGCGGCGGTGGAGGAGGATTTGGTAAGCATGGCTTAAGTCAGAAAAGACATTTTTTAAGTTGGTGTAATTTGCTTGATCACCTATTAGAGGAGGGGGTGTGGCCTTTAGGGTTTGTGACTCATGATCAGGGGTTCAAATCCAGCTGCTGGCCATTTTCTGTGTCCTTGTGCAAGCCACTTCATCCCCACTTGCCTCTCTCCACCCAGGAGTATAAATGGGTACCAGCATTAGCTGGGGAGTAAACTGCGGTGGACTAGCATTCCGTCCAGGGGGAGTAGAAATATTCTGAGATAAACGCCGGCCTGATGGGCCACATCGGCTCCTGACAGACTTTACATTTTGTTTAACTTTAAATATTTTTGCGTAGAATTGTTTATTTTGGTGTAAGTTTCTTTTTTTTTTTGGTTGGTATTTATTTTCTCCAGCGGATAGTGATCCCCACTTCGTGGTGCATGTCCCGGCGAGTGACGTCACCGTCTGTTTCGACATCTTGGGCCAGGCAGGCGAAGTCTACAACCTACTGACAGACGAGACATTGGGTAACGCACGACGCAGTTGTCATTCCTCCATTTTTCATTTGATAACGTTTTATTTTAATTAATAGAATTGAGTTAAAAAAAAAAATAACGACCAGACAGTTATTCTATTACGATTCGAATGATTTTTGCATAATGCATTAAGATCCTAAAATCACCCAACAGTTTCGGGTGGATCCTGTTCTCAAAAAAATAAATCTGTTCTTTTCTGTAACCTTTTGTTATAACGTTTATTTTATCAGCTGGTAACTTTTTGAAAATAAAAGTTGGCTAGTAAGCTAATAACTTTTATGCAAAATACAAAGAGAAATTTCCGGATGTTTCGCAAAAGACCAGCGTACTTTGGGGAACATTTTTGAACCCAACTCTGAAGCGATTGTGGGCTAGGGCCCTACACTGTGACACGAGAGCTAACAATGACACATCACTTTAATACGCGCACTGATGGACGAAAACGTGTGCTTACTGTTTGAATTTGCTTGAACTGAATTTGAAATTGTCTGACACTAGACGAAAATAAACATTGGAAGTGCACTAAATTGATGGTGATGGACGAATTTGAGTGTTAGAAACGGTGAATTCGAATGATGAACGTTTTAAAATAGCCGGGAAAACCTACATTTAAATTGGTCCTAACGCCCGAAGGTCGATATACGTAACCTTTCTGTTACATTAATCTTGCCAGGTATCCATGTCATGGGCTTCATCGTAGCAGCACCCAAGCCCAAGCCAGGGGCGCTCCGTACCCGTACGTACTTCGGCCGCATTGCGGTGCAACTCGGAAGACATACCGTAAAACTCTCCACCGGTGATATTGTCTTTGACAATAATATGGTGCTGTCTTGGCAAAACGCTGTAACTGTACACAGAGGTAATTCAAACGGAACGTTTGTCTGTTCCCATTTTCGTTTTTCGCTTATGGATATGTTTCACTGTTTATTTATTATATTGATCTGTTGTAATATTTTGCCTCCATCTGCATTCAAGGGCAAATAGTATAGGCCTAAAGTTGCCTCGTGGTGGTGGTCCAGAAAATGAAGAAAAAAATCCCCACAACTTAAAATTAATTTTACTCACCTTAACTTACACTTTCGCAAAAAGGTCTTTTTATACAATCGAAAACTACATTCAGAACCAGAACCATATTCAAAACGCAAACGTAAAAGTACATTTGTTATTTCGATGAGCAAATCCAGAACCATCCCAGCTAATACCATTACTTGCTCTCCGTATACCCTGTACGTAACTCACTCTTTCACAAACATTTTCACACACACTCACACTAAAGCACGTTTTTGCAAAGCCAAGCAAACATAACAAAACAAATTAAATGTGTAATTTTGCTACTGCAAATCCCTTGTAAGTATTCCCAGGACTAGCACCTTCATATCTAAACTATATAGTGGGGCAGATACGGAAAATATTTTGGGGAATTGTGCCTTTAATGATGCAGGCATGACATTTGGCACAATGTCACCTTATAAAAAGTGTTTGGTAAAATAAGAAAATATAGGTAGAATAACAAGTAATTTTCCAAATGACTGCCATTGCTTGTTATTTCACCTGTATTTTTTTCAATGGACAAATCTGCGATGGCCCAGTAACAGTAACCAAATATCTTTCTTATATCATACTCTGACTGTGTGCCAAATGCCATGCTTGTATCATCAAAGGCACAATCCCATCACCTATCTACCGTGCTAGAACTCTGATCGAACGGATCTTTTCCCCCGATCATTTTCTAAGGTAATTGGTCTCTGGCTGTCCACGACAAGCAAGTAGAGATTACCAATACCGATGGTGGTATCAGTCTTGCCTTCATGCTGCATCGTATGAACCCAGACAATACCTTCAAAGTGGACCACTTGGGATTCTACATCGTCAACCACGAGGGGCTTACGGACCAAGTCCATGGATTGATAGGTAAGTGGCGGATTTGGGGTGCGCCATCGGCACTCTCTAAATCCCAAAGAGTGAAAATTTACTCCATTCGAGCGAAGATTCACTCCCACAGTCGGAAACTAGGGACTAGACGTCATAGAGTGAAATTTCTTCAATCGTTAAAGATCGAGTTTTCACTCGAGCTTCGACTGAAGTGGTTCTTTTTTTCAGACTATTTCAATCGAAAATGAGAGTGATTTTCACTCTAAAATGTCTAGTCCCTAATTTCACTCTTTGGAATTTAGATAGCACCATTTCACAATAACCCTCTGTTCTACTGACGTCACACTTTGTTTACATGTGCACCCCCAATGGAGCCAGTGGGCCGGGGCCCATGGTCCACTGAGCACCATAGGAAAGCACACACGTAAACAAAGTGTGACGTCATTAGTACAGAGGCTTATATTGACCCTTCTTAAGTAAAATTCAAATCTGCTCCTATATTCAAAGTTGAACGATATAAACAAGAAATGATTGGTGTGTGATGCCGTCATATACAGACAGTGACCGTAAGAAAGTGACCGAATTAGAGAAAATATTTTTTAAAAATTTGACTCTCACCATTTTCAATAAAAGTCACCACTGTCATTAGTACATGTTATTGACTAGTAACTGTGCACATTTCACTTCATTTGCATACTGTACTCCCAAGTTACATCTATTTTAATGTGAAGATCACAAAATTCAGCTGTCCACCACTGATCCTAATACCGTCATATACGAACTGACGAATACCCATTAAATGCAATGAAACAAGAACGTTTTCCCACCTCCATGATTGGAGGAGACCTCGCAAAGGAAAATGTACCAAAATCGTCATTTATATTTCAGACAGAAATAGATGGCTTGTACCCTCGTATTCAAAACACAAAATCTGACAGTAAAAATTACGTTTCAGTCTTTATTCAATTGATTAAAATCTCCGTTGTATTTGAATACCTGTGTGTAATCTGTTATTCTCACTGCTTCTAATGGCATTCCATGGACAGCCATAAAAATTGGTTCTTTTAGTAAAACGTGCATAACCTTGGATAGCATGGATCTATTTCAGCATTTTTTTTTAGATGAGTGGAAGAAAATGTTCTTTTAAGATATACTACATTGGTGTTTCAAATTTGATGTTTTTAAGAAGAAAAAAAAATCGTTAATTCTAGTCACTTTCTTTTTGACTCGCACTGTATTCCAGTCATTATCAAAAAAGTCACAGTAGATTGACTGTGTCGCCTACCAAAACAGAAAAAGACCTTATGCCAAATTGTACCGTTGGTATTATTGCAGGACAATTTCAGCGCAGACAGGTACGCGTCAAGCCGCAGAGCGAGCCCAAGGATGGAGTGATGGGTGAACTTACCGTCATGGACCGGCGAGTCGACGTGGTGCAACGGTCGAGGATGAACTCGCTCGTCGGTCACAAACAACCCTGCTGGTTCGCGGCCGGCAACGACCACGGCCTGATAGACGGCTCGCATGCCGATTACTTGGTGCCACTGGAGATGATGCCGTGAACCAGCGTAGCTTTGTTCGGTTTGTAATAAAACAGCAATAAGTTGTTCTTTTCTAGAAGGAACTCGACAAGTGCTACATTCCTCAAAATTATACTCCATTTAGGCTACTATTAATAGCTCTTTGAAGTTGGCCTCCGTTTTATGCTGTAAAGCTACCTTTGTTAGCTCTCCTTTTCAGCTGAAGAGACAATAGACCTTGATCATGCTGCCACCATTTCAGTCATGTTTCCTGTATCCCATGACAGTACTTAATGTTAAAGGGAATGTACATCATTGGCTTTTGCTATAATTTTCTAGAAATGAACTATTTGAGGGGTTAGTATAACTGATCAAATATTGTTACACTGACATTTTTGAAGTTTTGTGTTCGAAAAGGTTGGAAAAACCAAGAAAAACCAAAATGTTCAAGTAGTCTGGTTCCCTGACTCCACAGAAGATAAAATGGATCAATGTATAGATTATGGAAAATTGTAAGGCAAGGGAACCAGTCTAGCTGGCCTACACCCGTTCATGAACATGTAACCAATAGCAAACAAAATTTGGGCTGAAAAAATGGTAAATTTGGAGCAGTAGTTAAAAAATAGTTAGGTTTTTCCAACGCTGATCGGCCGACCAGCCGACCTGATCGGCCGTTGGAAATGTATACAAAAATACCATTTTCTTGAAAATGACTTCACACCAGGTGCCATAATTTTACAAGATGCTTGAGACTGTCATTTACCAACATCCTAGTAAGGTATTTCGTAAAAACTTGGTAGTTTTATTTTTCGATGTTTGCAAATGTTGTATATTCCCTTTAACCAGCAAAAAGGAACCAGACTATTTTTTTCTTCCAGCCTAACTTTGGTTACGTTGATTTGAATGGGAAAAATCAAGATGGCCGCAACATGATAATGGTCTATAAGCAAAATGTAAGATATTGCCAGGCCACATTTTTGTTATACATCTAACCTGCTTTTTAGTGCATGTTTGTTAACAGCGTTGGTACAGAAGAAATTATGTCTATACATCAGTCTTTGTTGCGTTTAGCATTTAAGTATCATTTCTATGCTAATAACTTAATGTCAAAATATATTGTATATGACATAAAAGTTAGCTTTTGTATGCATGCACTTTTACGATACTTTGTGAGACAACTGGACAAGTGTTCATTCATAATGAGTACAATTATTTTCTGCTCCATTCTGCAGTCGTATACCAACTGGGCGTCCTTATGAAAAATTGTGAAAAGTGTAGTTTAGGCGATTAGTTACAAGAACTCATAATATTCTGACACTCGTTGCCAACCCCCAAAACCCACAATTTGTGTGTGGAACATCCAACAGAAACAGGGTGAAGCGCCCCCATCCGAAAACAGAAGTCCAGCCAAATGACGTCATTCCAACAGCATCTCTGCCACTGACAATTTCGACCATGGAGCTATGTGTTTTATAGCTCCATGTTTCGACAAGCCTCGAATTGGCCACAACAAGTCAATCCTGTTTCCTGTAAAATTTGTGTTGTGCATTAAAAAACATAATTTCAGTTTTTTCAAGAGCTTGTATCGAGTCGTAAGTTTTTTTTTCCATGTTCGTAATAAACGATCTATGCCCCTTCAACTACTGAAAGCATTATTATTATTATTATTATTATTATTATTATTTATTCGGCCTTCAACAACAGGTACAAGGTACAACATGTAGGCCTACATGAACAACATACAATTTCAAAATATACTAAAATTAGAGACAAAAACAACCCTATCAAAGTTGGCCAGGACTGACAAAAGTATAATGAAACACTTTGACTGGAAAGCCTGCCGATCCTAACTTGAATAGGTTACACATAGAATAGAAATAAAAATATATAAAATAATGCATAAATTACTACATGATTAAAATTTGCTTAGAAAAACAGTGAATTAACAAAAGTTATTAAAAACATTATTTTATAACATAAAAACAACAAAAAAAAAAAAAACAACAAAAACCCCCCAAAACCAAATCCCCTTCTGCAATCGCTCTCCCTCTTTAAGTCACTCCCTCATAACCCCCCCCCCCCAACCCACACCAAATACATGCAAGCTGTCTATCTACAAGAGAAAAATCAGAACAATGAATAGGAAAATAATTGAATGAGCTGCAAAAATTTAAGAAGTAATTCAAATCAAAGAACAAGGCAAGAAATATCAAAAATATAACATACATGTAGAAAAGGAAAAAGAACTAACAAATGAATTTAAAGCAATGCATATTCTCAATTTATCTTCTTTTTTGTGTGAGGGTGGGTGGGGAAACATTTGCCCACCCCACCCTCAGTGACACCCCTGCGGACGCCCATGTCGTTGCATTATATTATAAACAAGCAATACGACTTGGCACCTCGTCTTCATTTTCTTTGTTCTCTTTTTTGCTTTTCTGGGGGTTCCCCGCATCCCCACCCCCACGCCTCAAGACGCCCATGACATTGCACCAAAATAGAAGAAAATCCCACTTTCTTGGTGGAATTATTACTTGTTTGCATTATCACTTCATCTACGAGTACCACATAAACTATAGAAGTGAGACGACTCATTTTAATTTTTTTAGAAATGCAAAGATCAGAAACGGAACTCCCAATCGACGTGGCGTAGTATCAAGAATCGTTGCTAATTATCGCACGCGCCGTCACCCCTGGGAACAGCCTATTGTCATGCCCGTCAACTGCAATATATTGCTCGCCCAAAGTCATTAAGGTAAAAGTCACCTTGAATGGCATAGCACATACAGCGCGCAATATACCAAGGTAAATTTTGTGCATGCGCAAGTGGTATGACATTCCTTCCACAGGTGTTGCGATCACACGAACGCTACGCGTTGAAAATATAGGCTCTGCCTTTTTTTTTATTGCGCCACAGTTCTTGTCGATTTTTTTTAGTTTCTGGAGCGCACGTCTCATAGAGGAGACCCATCTTTAGACGTATTATCGCACTTTTGGTAGAGGAAGGATTACTTACTGAATTCGGATAATCCAGGGGAGAGGATTTTGATTTGTTTCTGGGAACGTTTTTGAGAATTTTTTTTTCACCATGCGGTTAGCCATGACGCAGGTCCGTTTGTGTCTTCTGTGCTGCGTGGCATCGCTGATTCATGGAGGTAAGGATATTTTTTTCTTGCTTAATTATTCTTTTCATTAGACTCCAATTTGTTTTTAAAGAGATACCATTGTTCCACTGATGACTAGACCTGTCTTAACTTAATCGTGTACGTGGTTCTCCAGAGATTTCTTATTAGAACTCTTGTGATTTTTCATTCCCCATCCGCGCGATGTACCTTTTCCATCTTGTCTGAATCCAAGGGATTCTTGGATAGATTGATTAGAAATATTGTCTAATTGAAATGTTGTCTCATTTCCATAACACGATAAATAAAAGTAATTGACATAATGTGTAATTTAGTAAGACTAGAGAAACCTTCAGCAGGAACCACATTTTTTACATAACCCATATGAAGAGATCATTCTTTATCTTGCACCAAAAGAATGTGCAAGATGAAATTTAGTAAGCAGGAGTATTTTTGTTAATTTTTTTTGTGGGGGGGGGGGGGGTTCAGCTCGTTCTATGAAAAAGCTAGTTCTGTCAAAATTTAATGTCAAAGCTTTTCTATAATTATGCAAGTTGTTTAATATTGAATGATTCATAAATATTGAATATGTATAGAAATTATGCGTGAGCCCGTAGTACTGTGAAAAAAAAATTACTGTCAAAAAACTGTTCAGGCTTGTGTCCACTTAACCTAATGAAAATTTTAACAGCTTTATGGATTATTAACGGTTTAATTTAAGCGACTCGCTGCAAGTGTCAAAGTATATTTTTGTTCTCTCTTCTGACTGCGAAAACACTGGACATAAATAGTGCTGTCGAAATTTTTAGAGCTAGTGTCACAGTGTCATTGAGGACATCTTAAAGAAATAATTTTGACCATTTATGAACGCAATTATCCCTTAGGTGCTGCGTGGCGTACATTATTCCGTAACTAAATTTCCGTATTTCTGTAACGCCAAAACTATATGCGATACTTAAATCCTAAGAATTCTTTCTTTCCACCACATTGTGTTTTGGTACAGACATTGATCCGTCGAAAGAAATTTCACATTGTCCGCAGATTTTATCTCGAGAATATTTAATTCAGCTGTTTTTAATTTCACTTACCGATAATCATTTACATAATACTTTCATATTTTGAAAAACTAAATTGTTAATAACCACACCAACACCTCTGTCAACTCGGAGTGATAGAGTTCCTCAAAGAGACTATTGTGGCGAGAATAAAGAACTTCCTGTTGCTTTTATTGTGCATATTTGCGTCTTCAAGAAGCTTAATTGTAAGGGTAAACAACTCTTCGTACGCGTGGTTATTGGGGTTCATCTTTTAATTAAATCTACCACCGCTGGCTGCAAATTGACTTTATAGCCGCGGTTCCTCCGACTGTTACAACAAGCCTATCGGTTGCACTCGAGTAGTTAGGATCATGTATATCAAACTTACAATATTTACTTAAATAGTGTCAGAATTAATATTGCTGCCATTTTCAATCAGTGTATTAAATTCTAAAACAGCCTCTTCTCAAAATATACGGCACGGTATAGCCGGAAACACAGTTTAATTGTTTGATTAAAGGGAATATACAACATTTTCCTTTGCCGTAATGTCCTGAAATATATGGATTTTGGGGGTTAATTTTTAAAGAAAACGTCATTACACTAACTTGTTTGGAGTATTGTGTTCGTATAGATGTTGTAAAAACCAAGAAAAACAATCGTGTTCTTGTAGTCTGGTTCCCTGACCCAGTTAAATTTAAATGGAGCAATTTATAGACGTCGGGGAATTTTAAGATCAGGGTACTGATGTATTTGGTTTTTACCCGTTCATAGGTGTGAAATTGATTAAAAATGATATTCAGACTAACTCAATAATGGTAAAGTGGGGCAATATTTGAAAATAGCCAGTTTTTTCCAACGCATTTTTCTTGAAAATGTTAACACACCAGGTGCCATGATTGTACAAAATACTCTGTCGTTCACTTTCAGTCCAGTAATTTTTTTTAATAATAATTTTGCACTTTTTTTGCCCGAAAATTGCCCGAACCAAAGGCGAGGACACCGGCAGCCAGCAGGCCTCTTGCCGATTGTAAACGTACTTGTTTAATACCGGCCAAGCACATATTTATTCCCATTCATAAATACCTTTCGGTCAAAAGGTCAAAGTCCAAAATTCACAACTTTCCAACTACGTTGCGTTTTGTGAAACACCCCTCTGGCACGTCTATGGCATGTGACTTGCGCGCGCAGTGCTAAAAATTTCCTTTTATGGATATTGGCGTGCGCGGCGCGTACTGCGAGATGTTGCGCAGAACGCAGTGTTTATCGGCGGCTTGCAACCAACCACGTGACTGGCTCTTGACTAATAGAAATTGGTGAACTGTCTCAGGTATATATGAAAAACAATGGTTTTATAGCAAAGGTTGTTTTATTCACTTGGAATGCTCGTCATGTATTTTGAACCCAACACAAGAAAATGTATTATGTATGAAGCCAGGGACAGGGTGGAATTTTTTTTTTTGTAATTTGCTAATTCGTTCCCACGAATTACTAATTCGTTCGCACGAATTGCTAATTCGTTCCCACGAATTGCTAATTCGTTCCCACGAATTGCTAATTCGTTCCCACGAATTGCTAGTTCGTTCCCACGAATTACCAACTCGTTCCCACAAATTACTAACGCGTTCCCGGATGCACGAGTTAGCAATTCGTTCCCACGAATTAGGAAATCGTGCGAACGAAATAGCAATTCGTGGGAACGAGTTAGCAATTCGTGGGGAAAAAAATTCCACCCTGTCCCTTCCCGGGCTTCATAATTATGCGGCTTACCGTTTTCTTTTAATTTACTGGAGCCTCACATGAAAAGCTGTCTAGTTGGTTCGCTATAGCGAGTTCAGTTCAAGCAACCATATTATCGCCACAAAAAAAAATATACAAACGAATAAGATAAATGAACTAAATGAAATGAAACTTAAACAGAATATCTGTTACTTGTTGTCGGATCTCATTCATTGGATGATTAAATCGATTCTTAATTCGAACATAAAGACCGAATAAAAAAAACCCCACAATTATCATGTCTCCTATAGCGACGAATCACCCATAAATTAGGTTATGAATTAATTGTCAGTACCATGCGCACAACATGTACTAGGAGTCACGACTGCATGACATAAAGAATTGGACAGGCCTATTTTCAATACAATATAATTATTTGGAGGACCTCCATCTTTAACATGCGTAAATTAATTCCCCAAAAATCGATACTGACAGTAATTAAGACCACACTGCGTCTTTGAGTTGTAAGAGAACAAAAGAATTATTGTGTGACGTCAACACCAGAGTATCGATTTGGATTGTATTTTTCTCCATGAGAAAACCCGGCATCACCATGACAACAAAGCGACCTGAGAATCAATTTATCCACATTTTTTTTTTGAGAAGGGAAATATTGCATAAGGATGTAACAATTCCAAGCGTAAAATCGATTGAATCTCTTTGCGGTATATTTTTACATTTTTTTTTAAAAACAACTCTCCGTTGACATTCATGATATTCAGAACAATTGGCATTCGATGTAGTAAACTATTACTAGTTTACTGTTTAAGATTGAGTGCATCAATGACAATGTAAAGAATAACCAGGGAACAACAGTACTGCCAATTTCATGAGGAAAACACGAAGAGGCACTTATACCATTTATTTTGCGTGAGGAGGAGCACTATTATTTTTAAAAAGCCAGTTTTCCACGAGAGAGGCGCAATAATGTTGTGAGCGGGGCACTAAAAAATTGTGCTTTCGAGGGGCAGTTGTACATCTCGAGAAGTTATCGCGAGATGAACACTCTTGTTTTTGATGGCCAATTTGCCATCTCGAGAGGGGCACCATTTTATTATTGCGACAGGGGTATTTGTGCTTTCGAGGGGTAGTTTTGCGAGAGGGGCACTTGTGTTTTTGAGGGGCAGTTTTCCATTACAAGAGAGGAAACAATTTTAGCGCGATCATTATGCTTTCATACGTGTGCGTTTGAGGGGCAGTTTTGTTTTCATCTCGAGGGGGCACATTTACATCCACGAGAGGGGCACTTTTGTTGGCCTGGGAAAATCTGTGGGGGGGGGGGACACACACAATTAAGTGCCCCCGCCCCCCCCCCCCCCCCGGTTCAGCCGCCCCTATTTGAATCAACGACATGTTTTGTCACCGTATATAGAAGCTAACAATTAGTACCATCAATTGTAAAAGTAATAAAAATGACTTGTTGGTTTGACTTCAAATGAAGTCAAGTGTGACTTTCATCACACTTTCATTATCATCTCATTCTGTCTCAAAAAAAACGAACGTTAAAATATAAATTTGACCTTTTTAAAGTTGTAATTGCACTATATCCGGCTTTAATACTATGCATAATGCTAAACATGTCTTAGACTAAACATGTGAAACAAGTGAATACCAAAAATGTTTAAACTCTGAGAACTATTTTTACAGTGTAAGCTTGTCGCAGACATCCATGTCTAAACGTGTCGTAGATTCCAACGTGAAAAAGTGGGTACAAAATTAAGGGTGTGTACAGGCATAACATTCACTGTGTGGACCTCCGAACAAAAGATGTCTACATAAACCAGGTTATGTGGACTTGCCCATTTCCAAACAATGTTTCCCCCTCTCTGGAAAACAGGTTATGAGGCATTTTTTGGGTTAGGTTTATCCGTGGCAAAATGAAGAGAAACACTAAAGGGAATCATAGAAAAAAAACTTTGGGTTGAAAGAGTTTTCATAGTGTGAGTAAAATGAGTTTTTTACAGGTTTTTCTTAACTACACGAAAACAAAAGAATGTCGACACCAAATATGTAACGTAAACAGGTGTGTTTAGAAATGTGTTTAAACTCTAGACACAGTTTTTACAGTGTATACCGCTAATCTGAAAGGAATAAAGACACAGTCAATGAATAGTCAATCTTTTTGTTCATCTTTTTTTTTCTTCAAATTCAAAATCAGTGGGGTTAAATATTAGCAGATTGCAAACGATGACTTAGTTTTCTTCAAGTTTTGTTTAGTATCCCTTAAAAATTCAAAATTTGAATCGCAAAGTTTGAGGATTAAAAAAAACCCAATGCCTGCTCTTCTCATAAACTGACGGAATTAGTTTCTCTGTTGTTTTGAATGTAAATTTGACATTATGATGTGTTTATTTTTGGCAGAATTTGGTGAAGAGTCGCTCGAGTCCCCACAGTTCTGCCACAAGACAATTAAAGACGAACCCTGCATGCTGCCAGATTGTACGAGGTATGTCAATAATATTAAAAAGAATAATAAAGTACCAACAAATACATCGATCTACTTATTACAAATAACATACGAATAATAATAATCAACTGTATAATACACATACAAGGCTAAAAACAGTGAAATTATGATACACTTAATTTACAAAAACAACTTCACTTTGCCCCAGGTTCAGTCAAGCAGCGTTGCAATTAAGAAAATTGGTAAATAAGACTCCTGGATTTACCAGATCGATCCAGCAGGGAAAAAAATCCTGGCTGGAGCGATAATCAGCGAACAAAATAAACGTTTAAATATAACAACATGTAGGGCCTATATTAACAGTAGCCTGGCTGATTTGAAGTGTATGCAAGGGCCAAATTCAGTCGGTGTTTTCAATGCAGGATTTCCTTTCATACAGGAATCGCATTTTGTTGACCAAAAGAAGTGTATGAGCCCAGGCGCACATTCATTATAGACATTGATCAAGATCTAAGGCCTTGCAAAAAGCAATCTACCGTAAACTCATTTAGCAACGCGTTGTCGGTTGCCATGACAATCTGTTATTGTGTAAGGCCACCAAAACAGCAGTCTAAACGTATAGTCTGCCGGTTGAACGGTGGACGATGTAGTTTTTGGCGAGCGCGCTGCCGTTTTTGTACACAGTTGTTTTCATGTGTTAAAGCAAGGGTGTAAATCCGAGGGGGGTTGGGAGGTTGGAGAGAATAAATCCCCTCATTTTTAAACCGGGGAGATTGGCCATTGGATCGTTCCCCCAATTTTAACGTCATTTTCTATTTTTCCAACATCGCAAATGTATCAAATAGAATGCACTGAATAATGTAGAATAAAAAGTAGAAATTAAAGCTTTACATATATAGCCTATACGTCCTTTTGTTGTACGGTCACGCATAAGCTCTCCAGTTTGCATGGGCCTAAAATGTACATAATCATGAAGAGCGCCCCTTGTGCAGTGCCTTGTGGTGTCCAGCCTCCCCGCCCCCCGCCCCGCCCCCAAACTTTTCTCGAATTTTGCTTTGCAATTAACGAAATTGCGATGCTTTGTGGGCGAATTTGCAGTTAGCTATAATTACCATGTCAACGTGTTGAATTTGACCGCCAATCTACCTAAAAGCAGTCGCAGCAGCGCAGCGCCTTGTTCGATAGAGTGCCTTTGTAGTTGTTTACATGTACAAAACAAAACAACTTTTTTTTGTAAACAGACGGAGGCCTTTACATCTCGTAATTATTACACTGTTGCTGAACAATAAGGCAACTTACAACCGGTCTTCGGCCATCGATAATACTTGTCTATTCTCTCCCGTTTTGACAGATAACGTTAAAACCCATCTATTATGTTTACCTCAACCTGTGACAAAATAATTACAACTTTTTGACTAAATCTTCATTTATAATAGGGATCGATATTGGTGCAACGCATCAATGCAACTTCAGGCAACACATTTGATGTTTTCAAACCTTATTCGTCTGATCTAGGACTGAGACAAAAACAAACATTTCGTCTGAAAATTTTCATGTTTTTAAGTAATACCCAAAGACAAATTTGTTGATAATATTCAAAGCTATTTAGGAAAACTAATAAGTGGTTTTTTTTTTAGCTTACTAGGTTATCATTCTTATTCTTATCATTTAAAAAAAAAAAGGCCTTACTTTTTATTTTCACAAATCCGAATAACAACAATTCTCTATTGGTGTTGGTTTTGTTTTGTTAGCTAGCTGGTCTGACTCAGCCTATTTATGCCAATACCGAAGAAAATATACCAGAAACCAAGAAAATATGTTCATTCAACAGTACGTACAGTGTGGATTCAAGTCAAACGTGTACGTGTATTCGCGATATTTAGTCGTAGAAAATTGTTGATGTGCTTGATGTTGATGCTCCATCATTTTCATCTTCATTTATATGACTTGACAAAGGACGAGCAGGGAGGTCTGTTACCATGGTGATTGCTCCGACACTGGTGATTGCGTGTGCGCACCATGCTGGCGAGGTCCTTCGTGCGATCAACCAGGTTAGTACGCCAGTTTGGTATTATACAATGTGTTCCTATATGTGCGCATCAATATTTGAGGTCTTGTCATACAGCAGGAAAACAAAAATGATATGCAAGAACACAGTGGCGGTTCTAGGGGGGGGGGGGGGGGCTAGCCCCCCCCCCCATTCCATTTTTTTTAAAATGCACTAGCAAAATGCAAGAATTTGACGTACATGGGAACGGTCTCCCCTAAATGAGAAGGGTGCATTTGTACACTTTTAGTTAATATAGTGTGCCTGATTGTAGGATTTTATCAGCACTCCCCATTGAAAATATGGCACGACCCCAAGCAACCCCAAGCACTCCTTGAGTTTACTCTTGTCTTGTTGCAAAATTCGTCACATCTTGATGCACTATGTGCACATGCGCTTTTGGAAAACCGAACCGTGTGCATTATTTTGAGTGCGCTCTTTTGTTTTACCTTTTACGTGTGTGTGAGTTTCTGGTCCTCCAATTCCTGAAGGTCCCCAATTTGGCGATCATGTACAAAACATAAGGGAGGTCTTCCTAAAAAGAGGGACATAAGGGGTCCCCGATTGCAGGCAAATACACACTTGTGTGTGTGTCCATTTTTAGTATTCATTTACACCAAGCATACGTGAGACGGTTCAGGCTGGATGTGAGACAATCAATTTTTGTTGCAAATAAATGCAAAACATAATTATTGTATAGTACTTTCAATACAATCAGTTTTTTTATAGCCACATATTGATATGCATTGGCCGTTATTATTTTCTTAAGATCGAAATAAAAAAAATAATAGGCCTATATTTAGTTACTTTTTAAAAACAGAATACGAGCATTCATTTGCTAATATAATTTCTACTGTCGATTTTGCCATTGTTTCTTCTGTAATACATTGTTTTTCTTCTAAAATATCACTTTCAGTTTTATTTGTTCCTAAAAAATAAGTAGCAGTTGTTTATAGAGCTCTCCAATGATCTTGCAGATGAGCTGTTCCACAAACAAAGTTATTGCTGCTATAGTGACACAAAATCAGTCTTTAAACTCATTTGTTATAGGCCTATGAGACTTGAGGGTTTGCATGGTGGAAAGATCAATAAGTGACAGGTTTGCGGTAACAGTTACACCATGTAACTATCTCTTTTGTGAGTATGTGTGGTTCTGAAGAGAACCAGTATGATTAACTCGACGTTTCGAACAGTATGATTTGTTTGTCATCAGGAGAATGCCGGGCTCTAGCTGGGATGGTGGTTTAAGTACTGCCAGGGTGCTGTGTGTTAGGTGAATCGTGCAGAACCACCATCCCAGCTAGAGTCCGGAATTCTCCTATGACAAACAGAGCATATTGTTCGAAACGTCGAGTTAATCCAACTGGTTCTCTTCAGAACCACACATACTCACAAAAGAGATAGTTCCTCATTTGTTATAGTTTCAGCCGGCCTCGTTGATTTTTCTTTTTCTGACCTCACCCCTTGCTCTATGGTTTTTAGTAAACGAACACGCTCCAGTGTTTACCCAGACGTTCTACGAGGAGTACATCTCGCCCGATGAGCCAAAGGACTATCCTTTCATGTACATCCGGGCAACCGACGAAGACGAAGCGACCTGCGGCGCGTCTAGCGCGCGCCGCTGCCCATGCTCAGAAGTGCTGTACTCATTGGACGACCAGGGAGACGCAAATGGCGCAAAATACGCGACCTTCGTAATCGATCCCAAAACGGGTGGTATCAGCGTGGCGCCGGGGACCGGTGCAACACTGACCCCAAACACCAAGCACAGGCTGAAGGCATACGCTAGGAATCCAGACGATGATCGCAAACAGGGAACGGTGCTGATTGTCGTCATTGTCAGTGATGTGCTTCTCAGTGAGCAATCGGTCAAACTAAGAAGATTGCAGGCTGTGCCCGAGGTACGACTTTTTTTTTTTTTTTTTATTCAGATACAGTTCTGATAAATGACGAAAAACAAACCCAAGTTGCAGGGAAAATATGAGGCCAGATTTCTACGAGTGATAGAGTGAATACCAACTGTCGGAGGTGACGTCACTTTTCACCATCTGACAAAATAATGAGAACATCCACCTAGCTAGGGGCGGATCCAGAACCAAATAGACTGATCGAGTAAGCACCGCCCACTGCGTACGTGGTGACAAAAACATGTGACCGCAATGACGCGCGCGGCATTTGCGAGTAACTCATCTTGTCGGATTCAAAGGGCGGGGCTCGATCAGTGTCTCAGTCTAGTCCGAGTAGCTAGGACTCTACGAATCGCCGTTTTTAACAGCGATTCGTAGAGTCCTAGTTACTCAGACTAGTCTCAGTCTATTTTTTTTTTGGGGGGGAGGACCAACAATAAAAACAGGGGTAAGGCTAGACCTGATTTGACGTATTACGTCACAAAATAGAAGAAAGGGATAATAAGTAGTATTAAAAAAAATCCTCTTCACTCTTTTTTTTTTTGGTTTACTTACTTAAAAAGACTCTATTAGTTTCCCAATCCGTCTATGACCTCAGTGATGGAGTCATTCAAATTGTTTATAAAAAGAAGTTGTCTTCGATTTTTTCTTCTTCACGACTCTTCGTAATGCCTTACACTCTTACTCAACCAATAAAAAAGTTGAATTTGTCCTCAATTTCTCCATACCAGATAACCGTTCTTGGCGAAAATCACACCCTGGATATCAGCTTCTTACCGTCCAGCGAGGACGTCGGCGTGGGCTCTCTGACTATCGGATCCCGGGTGGACTGCGTGCTGACCATCAACATCCCCGAGGCTGTTGTCGTATCGGACATCAACGTCGAGATCTTCACGGACGATGAGAATAATACCTTGTCGGTGATATGTCCGCCCTCCGTCAGCAAGGGAGTGGAGCTTGAGTTTACGCCGGATACCACCAAGCAACAAACGTCCTACAAACAGGGAGAAGAGAACCCGTTTTTGGTAAAGTATATGTGAGATATACTATAGCCAACTAGGCCGTCTTATAAACAGCTTTTCGGGTTATCCTTGGCTTTGTATTTACATGAAATACGTTCGTTTTTTATACGATTGTATGTTTGTTTGTTTTTGCCAATATAAATAAATAAATAAATAAATATGTGAAGTAGCATTCTTCATGTTAATAGCTGTTTGTTTGGTTTAAATCTGGTACCTTTAACTTGTCATCATTATAGTCATGTTGCTTTTAATGTTTGTCTTCGTGTCCGCGCATCTTGTTTTGTCTTGTGAAGTATCTTTGAGGTATATATGAAGTATATGTGAAAGTATTGAGGTGTATGTGAATATATTTTATGTGAAAGGCTATATGAGGTATTATGTGAAAGGGTGACTGCTCTATGTTCTAACAACCCTATGTTCCGACAACCCGCACATAAGAGTGTGTTACTCCCGGTTAGGGTTATAGGGTTAGGAATAGGAACAGGAATATATGCAGTCGGAACATAGGGATGTCGGAACATACGGGTGTAACCATGTGAAAGCATATGTGAAATATATGAGAGGTATATGATCAGATTTATATGTGAAAGCATTTGTGTGAGGGGCTATAGGGACGCAAATGGTACGGTATCCTGGTTTGGGGCCGTGGATGGACAGGTCTGCCATCGCCACCGTGGAAAGAAGAGGAGGGGGTTCCAGGCAAAGGACCCGCAGGTTCTAGTGGTTTATACCTGCACCCATAATAGTCAGGGCAGGCAGAGGAAAAACAGGTAGCTACCCAAATTACGAACCAACAATAGAGCCGGTATCTATTTTTTTGGTTTTGTGGCGCACAGCGTCAAACACTAGTAAAATACACAACAGTCAAAATTCCATCTTATGAAAAGTTAATGCGGTACCCGATGATATGTACGTCTGATTCGAACCAGCCAACCGATCCCGTTAGCTCGGTGGTCGAGTGGTAAGACATCTGCACGAAAACGCAGGAGGTCGTGGGTTCGAGTCCCACCCTAGTGATTTTTCCAACTTTCGCTCGGAGGGTAACACACTGAGTATACAGTGTTTATACGTCGGTGAAGGGCAAAAAGCTGGTATGATTTACATCACCCCGACGCAAAGTTATGAATAGTCAACATGTTATTATGCATGCAAAACATAATCACCTATGTTCATTTATGATTGGACAGGGTACCTCGCAGATTTTTTACTATAGGCGAGTCAGTTATCAGCATTGAGAAGGCGTGGGATTCCGTGGTTTGTTTTGGCAGACTGGGACATTGAGTGCTGAAAAAAACATGCAAAGCGAAATCAGGCCAAGTTTACTCACTCTTTCGATGACAAAATTCTCCAAAATGTTTAAGAGGCAAAGACACGGTCCTCATTGTTTCACCAACAAAGTTTGAAGTCTCAATTCAATTTTTAAAGGAGACTTTTCTTCAATATTTTGCATCTGAGAGTCCAAAGACTTGACTGGTACATGTCCAACCATGGTCTAACTGTTTGAAAGACGGACCTCTTCATTTATAGTGGCTGACTATCGAGAAACGTGTAGCAATAGAGACCATTCAGTAGGAGACATGCCAGATGTTTCTTACGGCTGCCGTAGCGATAGCCACTACGTTATCTTAATCATAATCTTTGTGCCCATTTTTTTTTTGTCTTCCTTGTTTTTTACCTTCGCCTTCTTCCTCTTTTGTGAATTTGTTTCCAGTTCTTATAGTCAAGTTTCCAGTCTTTTATTTATTGTTTCCTGCTATTGTCTTTGGTTTTCAGCTGGACACTGTCACCTTTGGCTTCGGCAACGTGACCAACCTTAACACCTCGACAAACGCCCAGGATTCCAAGATCGTCATCACGTTCTCCATCACCTTGAAGGAGGACCAAGGCGTTGCCGTCGACGAGAGGTACTGGGTCAGCGCCGGCGTGGAGTACAACGGGGAGTCCAAACTATGGATCGGCCAGATTGGTTTCCTAATCGACCAAGTACCCCAGGTAGGCCGAGAGCCAGATTGGTTCGGACCTTGAGTGTAGAAAAATATGCAAAAGAAAACCAGGCCAACTTTGCTCACTCTATAGAGAAAGGACCTCTTAGCAGACAAATTCTCCAAAATTGTCATGAGGCAAAGACAAGGTCCTCATATCAGTATTTCACCAGCCAAGTTTGAGGGTCTCAATTCAATTTTTATTTAAAGGAGACTTTTCTTCAACATTTTGCACCTGAGAGTGAAGCCAAGACAGGGCAAGAGATTTTAATTTGAAGTCTAAGACATGTCCAACTTTTTGAGAAGGTTGACAGTTCAGTAGTCTGGTGGCATGACTATGGAAATATGCAAAAAAAGAGATTGGTACCGGTACCAGATGTTTCTTTTGACACAGTTGTTTGATTCAGTACTAAAGGGTATTTTGAAGTCTAAAACCTGATCTTTTGTGGGGTGGGGTCAGGTTAGTCCGAGTAACTTGGACCCAACTTATCGCCTTTTTTAACATTTGGACATGTTAAAAAAGGCGATAAGTTGGGTCCAAGTTACTCGGACTAGGGTCGGGTGGGATTCGCGTCCCATTTTGAGGTCCTGACGAAACACTGTTAGTTTACCTACTGCTATTGTCTGAAAAATTTATATCATTCAACACATTCAAATTGCAATTTCTTTTCCTTTAATGAACTTGAATGTTTTATTTGAATGACCATTTTTTCCATTTAGGCCTCTCTGAAGTGCACACCTCTAAAAAGGACTTTATTTTCAGGTGCTGTTGCACCTTTTTTGGACAAAAAGATCTGCCTGGCTGCAAATATTTTAAAATTTGTAGGGTACGGTAACTAATTTCTACCTAAACAATGGCTGTTTTTTGTTTCGCTCAATGTCTCATTCATTATTGACCAATTTTTGTATTGGAAGAAAATTGGCAATTTTTTTTTTTGGGGGGGCCCACTTGAAAAATAGCACAGAAAAGTATCTCTTTGACAGAAAATCATCAAGCATTGGCTTATAACAAAAAAATTCACTGCAAACCTAATATTTTCTTTCAGATAACAGGTCATTGAGGAAGACACATAAGGCCAAGTTAAACAAAAAAAAGTTTCTCATCTGGACTTTTTGAAAAAATTAGAAGCCCTTTTTTTCCCTTTTTTTTTTTAAACATGGTGGAATTTCAAAGATGGTTTTCTTTGCTGATAATTTTGTGTCCAATGAGCTGTAACGCCTTAAAACAGCTTCTAAACTTGCATACAATAGGCTTAGTCCAAAACTGTTGGACTCTCAATACTGTGTATGAGAGTCCACTGGCACCTGAAACAACCAGTCCAATACTGCTTCAGTACTGGATCAATCAACTGTGCCAAAAGAAACATCTGGCATGTCTGGTTCTAGTCTCTATTTCTACACATTTCTCCACAGTCAACTACCAGACTATATAATGACAATATAATGAAGAGGTCAGTCTTTTCAAATAGTTGGACCATGGTTGGTTGGACATGTACCAGTCTAGTCTTTAGCCTCATTTTGAAATCACTTGACTTACCTCTCATGTGCAAAATATTTAAGAAAAGTCTCCTTTAAAATTGAATTGAGTCTTCAAGCTTGGTTGGTGAAATACTGAGGACCTTTTCTTTGCCCAATGAAAATTTAGGAGAATTTTGCTGGCTAAATAGTGAGTAAAAATTTGCCTGATTTCGTTTTACATTTTTTGTAGCACTCGAGGTCCCAGTCTGGCATGGGCCTAGCTAACAAATTTAATATTGCAAATGATAAAAAAAAAAAAAAAAATCAGTACTGTTATTGGATACAGGGAACATGACTGAAATGGTGGCAGCATGATACAGAGTTGTAATGACTCGAGTCAATAACTCGACTCGAGTCCGTCTCGAGTCACAATTTTTGGTGACTCGACTTGACTCGAGTCCCTAAGGGCAAATGGCTCGACTCTACTCCAGTCTCTCATCTGAATGACTCGACTCGACTTGAGGAAGGCTAACTTGAGTCCCAAAAATAAAAGCAAAACTATGCGAAAATATTTGCAATGACTTACGCCGGTGCCGGTTTTTGTTCACGTCACGCTAGAATGATTGCGAAAATGTTCATATACATAGTGGGTTGATCAGTGTCCTCATTAGTTGAATGGGGAACAGCTAGCACCCCCTTTTTATTTTCATTAAGAGTCAAATGTGGTGTCTCCGCATGTAGAAGATCGAATGTAAAATTTAAAAAGTCAAAAAATGACTTTCTCTCTTGTGTTTATTTATTGTATAGTCAAATATATGTGACTCGAATTGACTCAAGCTAAATACTTGGACTCGACTTGACTCGACTCGACTCGACTACACAATGTGACTAGACTCGACTTGACCTTCCTGACCTAATGACTTGACTCGACTCAAGTCACTTCTTTAAAATGACTCGACTCGACTCGAGTCACAAAACTCAGTGACTGGTTACAACTCTGGCATGATAAAGGTCTATAGCAATGATATGTTGATAATTGGTCATGAACTTGTCCCCTCTCAGTATGGGCCAGACACAAACGTCACAGCTGAGGGCCCCTTGGATTTCTACAAAGGCGAAGTGGAGGTCTTCAATGTGGATCTGAATGTCTACAAGAGCGTAGCCAACCTCACTGTACGCGCAACCGGTAAGACATAACTTAATCGGCACTGTTTTGACAAAGCTAGATTTGACCATCAGATAACAATTTTTTTAAATACTTTTTTTCCCCAAAACTACCGTCACTTTATGTTTCATTTCAGCCGGGTCGACCGCCAAGGAGTACCTGTTAATCTGTGAGTTGCAGCTGTGCAATACCGGCACCGGCTTCTGTTTGGATGTCAACAAAGACTTGGCCACGTTCCAAGTAGACATGGTATCCCAGAATGCTTACGAGTCCGTCTTTGGCTTTGGAAACATCGTCAATGGAGGTAATCCTAGTTTACGGGGAAAAATATAAGTAACGATTTTGTGATTATCCAGGAAAAAGGTCCACTTTTGCAGTATGACTCGATCCAGAACTTAGTGGAAAAGTAACACACTGGCATAAAGTTTGCCTATTTGCAGGCGCGGTTCTAAAGCCGATATTTTTTTTGGGGGGGGGGGGGGGCTAGCAGGGTGGATCCAGAATTTTTTTCAGGGAGGCGTGCAGAAATGTAGAACGGTTATTTTCTCTGGACACTTAGGCCTCCCCTCCAAAAATCAATAGGTGGGGGGGGGGGGGGGGGGGGCACTGATAAAATCCTACAATCAGGCACACAATTAACTAAAAGTGTACAAATGCACCCTTCTCACGACTACCGTTTGCATGTACGTCACATTCTTACAATTTGCTAGTGCAATTTTTTTTTTTATTGACTTTTTTTTTTGGGGGGGGGTAGACAACATTTTGAGGGTGCTAAAGCCCCCCCCCCCCCCGGTAAAACCGGCACTGCCTTTCAGAAACTAATATCGCTGCATAAGATAGCTCCTGATGTTTTTGGTTGGGCAAGAGTCTGGAATGCTTGACTGTAGCAGTGATCGGTTCAACTGGTATTATTGTGGCTTGATGAAATACAAAATCTGTGGAGCAATCCACGGACATATCGCTTCTATCACGAAGGCCCCATTGTACAAAAGCATTCACAGTGTTTACAATGAAGGGGGCGTAGAGTTGTCAATTGTGCCTAGCCTGGATTTGTCTGTATAGACTATAATTCTGCCATCGCTATATTAGGCCTACTCAGGAGGTGCAATGACTGTTCACAAATCAATAAGGTTTTGCCCTTCACCGACGTTTTTTTTTTTTTTTTTTAAACACTGTATACTGTACTCAGTGTGAAGGGCAAAACCTAATTGATTTATATCACCCCGACGCAAAATTCCATCTTATGACTGTTCACAAGTTGCACATGCGTTCTTCATTTGAGGCGCCCTTCGGAAGAGTTGTTGCAACTGATGATGTTGGTTGTGAGAAGAGCACAATGCTTCCAAAATGGATAAAAAAATTGCCGACCGACAATCCAAATGTTTCCCGTTATGTCAGGTGCCGCCAACAGTACAACTGACAGCCGCATCTCAATGGATGTGGTAGCCTTTCTGAGAGACGATAGTGGATTGGTGGCCGAGTCGTCGCATGAGCTGATAGCCAATGCCAATGATGGCTACAAGGACACTACGGACAATGCGGCATTCACTGCCAAGGCCACACGTACTTATATCACCGTAAGCGAAAAAAGGACTCCTGGCAGCATATTTTTGTGACCTAGCTGTTCTGTCAAAAGACGACACTTCTGGGCAGGGGTTGAAATTGAGATAGGGCCAAAAAAAAAGCTGTGGGGGTGATTTTTGTCATTTTTTAATTTTTGCATATTTGTAATCTTGAACATATGTCTTAAATATACTATAAAAGTTTGAAACCCTTATTTGAACTCTAAATATAGCATTTTTGATGATTTTATAGGGTATGTCAGTTAAAGCAATGCCACTTGAAACGGGTCTTTAAAATAGACCCCAAACTTTAACTGCCATTTTCTCTGTTTTCTACTTTTCGACACGATGAACTTCAAAATAGCATAACTCTGCCCAGGAATGACCCGGTTTCAAAAATTAAACCACCTTTTAAAAGGAAAATGTACATTTTAACAATATGTTAAAATCTCATTTGTGACCTCATGCCCAGAAAAGTCTAATTTTGACAGAACAGGTCACATTTTTGTTTCTGCATGGGGTGAGTAACAACTTTGAAGTTATTCACACCACAAGCACACTAGGGTATTGTGGCCTACTAGTGGTAATAGGGTTTGTGACTCATGATCAGAGGGTCGGGGGTCCGAATCCATCTGCTGGCCATATGTTGTGTCCTTGGGCAAGCTGCTTCACCTCCACTTGCCTCTTTCCACCCAGGAGTAAATGGATACCAGCATTAGTTGAGGAGTATCCTTGTTATGGACATCCCAGAGGGAATAGAAATAATTTAAAAAAATTTTTCGTGTCAAGGAAACCAGAGAAAAAATGCCAGCCTGATCATCAGTGGGCCATATACTGACTCATGACAGACTTTCCGTTACACCCTGCATGTAATGGTCCCTCTTTTTAATTCTTTTTTTTTTTTTTATTTCCAGCCGGGCAAAGTCTTGACCATAAGCGCCATCGCAAATACCACCAGTGGCACTCAGATCGTCCCGGGGGAATGTGCTGTGGTCCGTGTGTCTATTGCGATGACCTTCTCTACCTCAGTCGCTCCTGTGTCAATCATGCTAGCTCCGCAGGTCACCGGCACGGACTTTCAGATCAACGCAGTTCGTATCAACCACGTTGGCAATGACATCAGCTGTCTGCTACAGCGAAGAGATGATATCGAAGACACTGTCGTCTATGCAACAGGGTAGGCCTACAAATTGCATTTTCCGTCTGAATTGTTTTTATAGAATTTTTTGTACCCAAAGAGCATGGACTGGTCTCCTACTAATTGACCTATCGCAGTAGAATCGCGTTAGAATCGCATCAACGCAGCTTGTGACATATTGTCAATTACATGATATACAAATGGACGCAGAACGGGCAACATCTGAGACAAACAAAAGTTAATATACAAAAATTCCATTAGGTTGTCTTAGGGGCAGGGGCTAACTCGATCGCTAACTGCGATAGGTAAATTGCCTTAAGGGTTTAACTAGAATTTGAGTGCATTCAATTACTTCCCCCAGCTTACTCGCGCCTGGCTCCTCGCGTGATGACAGACATGCGCAGTGGAGCTAACTAAACAAACGGTTTCGGGTAAAGCTTCGTTCAAGAACAGCTGGAAAGATGAACTTTGACATGACGCAACTGCATCCGAACTGTCTAGAGCTATATAGGTCTAGGTCCACGCCCATTGAAAATACGCGGGGACACCCTGACAATAGACCCGTAGCCGTAACTCTGGAAGACTTTCGGACACGGCCTGAGGCGCCCGCCGGACGTCACGTTGGCAGCCATGTTTATTGCATGGCCTTATCAGGCTCGGCGAGTCGGTTACTTGGGCTAGGCTCGTGAGTAAGCGCGAGAAATCACGTGAGAGGTAAATCGAACGCTGTCGCGCTTGCAAGAGTAAGCGCAGGGGAAGTAAACGAATGCAATAAATGTTACACTGGCCTCAGTCAAAGATAAACATCGAGAATCACGGTATAAAATGGGCCCAGGCTTTTAGAAGGGAAAATCACCTCAATTGGCACTCATTCTATCCTTCCATGCAGACCGTCTGCCACAATCAACCTCAAAGGGATAGCCAACACGGGCGGTGACGCCACTGCCGACGGGTTGAACAACGTCATCGGCGTGGACTTTGTGGTCAAGTCAGCGGTGACTAATCTCGGGTCAGACGGCAACACGCACACGCTTGACGTGACGGTGAATTACGCTGGTAAAACACCGTGGACTCAATCACTGACTGTGACCACAGTGACCAACCCAAGCTCTATCACCTATCCGGCAGTGCCAGAAGTGAGTTGAATTCCGGTGTTTCTTTTTTTTTTCTCTTTTTTTCTCTGAATTTTCCTTTTTTGATATGAACGACTATTCATAGCAAAGTCTGAGGATGTTAATTACCATGTGAAAATTATTATGGTGAAGATATATGTGAACCCTCAGACAAAAACAGCCTGTAAATTTTAGAACCAAGTACATTTTTTCACAGAGTGGACTCTGCTGGAGGGGATGATGGGGGATATTTTTTTTGGGGGGGGGGGATTCCTGTCAGCAAAATTATGTCTGTCCGTGTATGCATTGATATATAAATCCACCCATTGTCTATAAGTGTCCAAGATCATCCACTTCTGTGAACAGCCCGCAAAATTAGTCAGATGGTGTCAAGCCAACCCCACCTTTTTGATTTTGTGGCGGCCAGATGTGATTGGAAAATACTAATCCCTGGCTATTTTGAATACTGGGGCATATTGTCACGAAGTACACCCCCTATTAAAATGGTTTTGAAACATCCATGTTAAAAACGGATTGATCTTCACCTAGCCCCATAAATGCGGCCAATTACTGAAAAGATCATGCGCGGATTGTTTCTTCTGTCAGTCACGTAGACTTGAGTCAAGGCACACGAATACAGTGGCGGTGCATGGAGCCAGCGATTGAGCTCGGCCACTCGCGTGGTCTTTTTTCGGGTATTACCACATGTGGCTTGACTCAACTCTATGTGACTGACAGCAGAAACGATCCAGCACGCGAGTGATCTTTTCATTGTTGGAATTTAGATACGCAAACATGTGCAAATGTACCTGGAAATTACACAAAAAATAGACATCTGAGAAAGGCCGGACTTCTTCTCTATTGCTATAATAAACTACAAACAAAGTCTTAATGTAACAATGAAAAATTTACAATGTTCTACATTTTCGGGTACATGTTCCAAGTGTGGCCCTTATATTTACGCAGGTAGTCCAGTAAATTTATGGGGCAAATCTTAACAATGTGCACCATACGCCTCAATTCAAGAATGCATTAAACATGTACATGAACACTAGTCTAAAATGGCACCACCTGGCAAGGGCGGATCCAGGGGGGGGCCAAAGGGGGCTATGGCCCCCCCCAAAACGAAACCAATTTTTTTTTTTTTTATGTGACATCGCAAAAAAGGCAGGCAATGAGTACACCACCATCTTTTCCTCAAAAAAACATTGGTTAAAGTGATCAGAAATTGCCTCAGATCGCACCACAGAGCATCTAGAATCCAAAAATTTTTCCCCACGCCGTAATTTTTTGGACCCACTTTTTTGGAGGACCAAAATTTTTTTTGGCCCCCCCCAAAATTTTGTTCTGGATCCGCCCTTGCCACCTGGAGTGATGGCGACTTTCAGTTTAGTCTACGGTACCACCACAGTGTACACCTTCTGTGGTCCTTTCTCTGTGATTGCACCACCACCGATTTTTATTTCCATTCTGCCAGGCTGACCCCAATCCTTTCACCAGCACCCTGGAGCTCCAGGACCCCGCCGACCCTGCCACCATCGCCCCCGGTGAGGTTGTGGTGCTAGCCATCCGGCCGGTCATTGTGCGCGGTACCCAGTATCGGTACGTAGCCACCGGTCTGGCCAACACCACCGGAGTGACCGTTGTGGACATGAGGGTGCAGTCCGTGGGCAGTCATGTTGCGGGTGGTCTCTTCGTGGATCCCGTCGCTGTCTACTACCCTTCGGTCGGACCGGCGGACTCAGCCGAGTTAGACTTGGGAATGATCTATAACTATGGTATGTAGATCTCTAGCAATTACTTCATAAACACGATGAGAAATATTCAATTTCAGTTCCACAATGTGAAGTTGATCTACTCCACTTTCTCGGACTGCGGCACAAACATGTGCCATGCACTTGCTCAGACAGCGACACAAACACATGCCAAACACTTGCTCGGACAGCGGCACAGACACAAACACATGCCATTACATTGGTTACCAGTTAGACAACGTATCAACTTCAAAACAGCAGTTTCCATGCACAAAGCACTTCATAACACAATGCCGCAGTACATAATGGGATCACTCAACCTTAATGCACCCAGCCGTAGTGGCCTCCGCTCCAGTATCAACCTAAGAGTTCCACGCACATTAAAAAAGGCAGGGGACAGAACCTTTTCAGTGTCTGGTCCCCAGTGTTGGAATTCCTTATCACAGAACATCCGTAATATATCAGTTCTCTTGACAACTTTAAGGGTATGGATTGAAAACTGATCTGTTCTCTCCACATAATCTGTAACTTGTGTTCTGGAGTTGTCCTTAGTCGCGCATTGAAACTTGCGAATATGCGCGCTATAATCGTGTTATTATTATTATTATTATTGAATCTGCGACCTCCGGATTGCTGTTCCGGTGCTCGCTAGGTGTTGAAGACATCTTTTCAGTAACAATTATGACCGTCAGTCCCAAGGTCATGATGCATGTCACTTTACAATAGACTTGTGACTGCACCCGATTTCACGAAGCGCTGCGACTATCGCAACTCAAGTTACAACATGTAACACATCGCAACTCGCGACGCGTCGCGTCATCCATTTCGCGAAAGTTGAGATGTGTTGAACGCGTTGTAAGCTCCTTGACAACGGCTTAAAACACGTCGCAAGTTACAACGTGTCTAGTGGTCATCGCAAAATACGAAGAGTCCCTTTCTAAGCCAGTTTGATGCCATAAACATCACAAAAACGAGATTATAATACCGAGGCAATGTGTGTAAAGTTGTAAACAGAAAATTCATTGAATAATTATGAATTAGACTGGAATATTGCAGTTGAAATTTCAAAGTAGCTATACAGTCCACTGAGAGCTTGTTTTCCTTCAAAATTGCATCGCACGGCCACCATTTTGTTTTACGTTTTAACAAGTTTCTAGCTGAAATCCGACGACTCTTTGTTGAATATCAGACGACTATTTACTGTACGCTGACTATAAACATAAAACAGTCACCGAGTTGTGCTGTAAATACACCTACGACGCGTCGCACTTACGACGTGTTTCGTGAAATGGATCGTAGAGATACGATGCGTCGCATCGCTGCGATGCATCGTAAGTTACGAAGAGTTTGATGAAATCGGGTGATGACTAGCGATTGCATGCCCTGTCATTGACTGAATGCATTGATGACAACCCAGTTAATCTTACTCTTCCAGCCCGTCCTGGTAACTCAACTGACGAGGATGGCCTAATGATCCAGCTCATCGTTCAGGTCACGGAGGAGGTGCCAGACTCGATTGTCCCAATAGCTGTGGCCCTACTGGCCGGTTCAAACCGTCTGTGGGTCGCTGAGGGAAATGTCACTGTCAGTGCCAGTGTAGCCGGGGTAAGACATGGTTTCACCGTTAAGTTTGTATTATACATATTTTGTTGTTGGTTGTATTCCGGCCCCACCTCAAAAAAAAATGTATGCGAATGGACATACTCATTGTTAGCATTAGTTGATGCCATGCAATGTACACGCTCAAGCCCTTGTCACGTGACAATGAAGTGTGTCTTTCAATTGTTGTGTTTACGTTAATAGCGATCTTTGAGTGTAGCATGTAATGGAGGGCGGAAGAGTTTTGAGTTGACCAAATGGAGCAAAGAACGCATTCTTTTTCGGTCTAAAATATTTCAACAAAGTAGGAATATACTAGTGTTGTGCATCTAGTCAGGTTGACCAGGCCAAACTGACCTGAAACATTATAGATATACACCGAATCCGAACCGAAACTGATCTGAACTCCCTATTAAACCGACCCGACCCGACCCAAAACAAATTCAAAGTCGACCCGAAACCGAACTGACCTGAAAAACCTGAATTTCTGGCTTGGGCAACTGTGTCCATTTTGACTCTGCAACAAATATTGTACTGTGTGAATTTCCGAACTGTTTGTTTTTTGGGGTTTATTTCAGTTTATATCGGGTTTTTCCAAACCGTACCCGACCTGACCCAAAAATTGCAAACGTAAAACCAAAACCGACCGGACCTGACTGAAATGATGAACAAACCGACCTGACCCGACCTGAAGTTGGGGTCAGCCTGGTTTCAGTTCCGGGTCGGGTTTGCACAACACTAGAATACACTAACTACGAAGTAGTAGTTGGTTCAGAAATTTGCGTGAATTGGATTTGATTTCCTACTTGAGATTTGGGAAATCACCAGTGGTTTATCTATAGGTTTTGGGACCGGGGAAAAACATATTATAAAATGGGGCAGTACGCCCATTTCTCAAAAAAAAGTTCCCCGATTGGGAAAATATTTGTTACCAGTTTGTGATGAAGTAGTTGTAATTCTCAACAACATAAAATATCACAAAATGTTGTCACCCACTAGATACATGTATGACTGCACTCTCAGATTGGACTAGGAAACTTCACTTGACGAGGCATTTATAGATAACTGAATTTTGTAAGATGATAAACACATACCGTACACCAGCCGTCATGTAAAACAGACTCTGTTTTTATGTTAATGCTCCGTATTTCTTTCTTCCTATCCGTAAAGGAACCTGTCCTGCCCAACAACACCCTGGCCACGGCCCCAACCTACTCAACCGAAGTCACTCCTGGATCGGAGACTATTCTCGTGCACACGCTTGTCATAGCAGCTGGCACGTCATCCAAGTACGTGGTGAATTACACCACGACGGTACCCTGGTTACAGGTCACCAACGTCAACCTGACGTCTGTCGGACTGAACCTAGCTTGCACTAAGGAGGGTCTACTCACTCCAGTTTCTGGGTAATTTATCTTCATTATAGTGTTTCTTACTTAACAGTCAGGCTGCATCTAAATGTCTAAATGTGATGCGATCAAGCTAAATTTTTATTTGGAGATTCAGGCTAGGCCAAAATAGGGCCACTTCATCACATCACTCCATCACATCCCTTGGTGTTCCCACTTCCATAATTGTTTTACTAACGATGGTATCCGCATGGGGTTTTTGCAGCAGTAATGCTGAGATTGTGCTCTTTTCAAATGTGTAATAAAATAAAAAAATAAACCAGGGTCGACAAACGACCTATTTAGCTTGGTACTTGGTACTTGGTTGGTTCTTCTCCTAAGGACTTCCACAAGGGAGTATAACGAGGCCAGAAACACTGCGGCAAACCCCTTCTCTTAACAATAAGTGTTACTGGGTTCTTTTACGTGCGTTAGGCCTTATACAACACACGGGACCTCTGGCTTAACGTCCCATCCAAAGGACGAAGCAATAATGGTTAAGTGCCTTGCTTAAGGGCACAAGTGTCCGGGCCCGGGCTCGAACCCACGCCACTGTCGCCTCTGAAACACCAGAGCATGAGTCCAGTGCTCTTAACCGATAGGCCATGACACTCCAGATTTAGCTTTATCGCATCACAAATGTCTAGGTTTTTTTGCACATGCTGACAAAACTCTGACCATCCGTTTTGGACACAACTTATGTTTTCATTTCTACTTCTGATGTGTGCAGATTGTAGAGTAGATCACTTTGAAGCTATCCAAAAAAGTAACTGGCCAAGTTATTGTTAAAAAGCTTTTTGGTTTAAAGATAGTAATAAACTCCCTGTGAAATGTTTCCTTCTGGGATGCTGTCGCAAGAAAGAAGGTCATTTCCAAAGATGAGTCAAGTGACGCAGTTTTGGAAAATTGGGCCAATCCATGAATGGGTGCAAGCAAGCATTGACACAACGTACACGCGTGCGCGGTTCGGTTTTGTTTCGAGTATCAGGCACTGTGGTCCAATGGCTACGGGGCCGGTGTTCGACTCTTGTGCCGCGGTACGTGGGTTGGGACCCTGCATGACAGGGAACATGCATGGTGCTTGTATGTGTTCTTGGGCAACACACTTTACTACAATTGCCTCTCTCAACCCGTATAAATGGGTACCTGTGAAGGTAGAGACCAAATTGCGCTGATCTCGAGCTGCTGCAGATAAAATGGTCTCATTCCTGATGAACAGGGATAATAATTTTAAAGCGTTTTGAAACTTTGTCATTTTCAGTCACACTTTTTGGGCAACTTGAAAAGAAAAATTCTCATTATCATAAAATGTTATACTCTCAGGAGTTCCGATGCTGGAACGTACACCTTAGTGGACCTGGGCTATGTCTGCAATGTTCCTATTGGCAACGAAACGGATGAAAACAGTAAGGTAAGACCAAAATTGTCTTTTGCAATCTACCCTGCTAAGAACATTTTGCATCAAGTCTAGATGATACAGAATGATGCAAAAAAAAAAAGAAAAAAAAAAGGGAAACCCAATTTTGACAGCAATTTTCACCTACTTGTGGAGCATTTTGCACACATTAAATTTAATGGTATTAAAGTACTGATCTTTAAACATAAGAGACGACATTATGATTGCAAATGCATAAAATTGTCTCTGAGATATGGTAGTTTAAAAAATTTCATGTGCCAAACCCGTTTTTCCACGGACGGCTTTATTCCATCCACTTGACTGAGCTTCCGGAATTTGATTTGAAGAAGAAAAAACCCACTACACTAGATGTACACGTGGACAACAATGATTTTGGTGACTTTTTGTATTCAAATTAGCATAATAACACTATTCTTGCGATTTTTTTAAGATTTGCTCACTACGTATGGTTGAAGAGTTAACATTCACTACATTATAAAAAAAAATCAAAAAAATCTAATAAGTTAAGTAAGTAGGTTAAAATTCTTGTCAAAAGTGTCTTTTTTTGTCTTTTTGCACCACACAGTATAATGATAAGAGGATGCATTTCTGGTTGTGAAAACTGCAATGCCAGTGGGTCTCTTCTTTTTTTGTTAAGAACTGTTTTTGTTGTTGGCGTTGAGTCCGTTTTCGTTGAATCCGTTGTGCATCATGAAAATTCTCACAAGTTAGCGACATCCCAGTTTTTTAATTTAAAACGTCCAACAGAGAATTGCTGATCTTTTAACCCAGTGACTGACTGAGGTCCAACTTACACAAGGGGGTAGTTGATCACGCCTCATTTTTTTGAGGGGGTACTTGTAGCTTGTTCTTGCCGTCCCCATATTCTGAGAAAGGGGTCGTACGGCCGGGGGGGGGGGGGGGGGGGTGTTGAGTTTGAGCCTGTGTCCCCAGCCACCCAATAATGACGTCACAGGTTTAACCCAGTAAAGAGAAGTGAAATATTGTGGCTCAAAAGGACATTTGCAGTGGCATGAACTTTAATTTTAGGCTCAAGAGATGTCATCCACATAACACGTGCTGCATGCCACAAATGTGGACCTGGAACTGGCCTGTACGGATCGGTTTAATAACCCTTTAACCGATCGTCGTCTCTGTTGTTTCTTTGATAGCTGGAGATTACGTTGACAGTGAACACCCTGAACACCAGCGACGTGGAGATTGGATTGACCACTCTCGTGGAAGCTCACGTGGAAGTTTCCAATGCACTTGGTGTCACGAAATCCGATAAGGAGGATATAATATTCTACGTCGAATTACCAAAGGTATATGTTCTTTGATTGAATACTAGGGACTGTATCATCATTATAAACGGGTATCTTTCTGGCCTCTGAATGCGTTGTTTGTCTTGCGTTAATTGTGCTTAACTTATGCTGGGTTTGACATATGTCTAGCATCTTGACTAACATGATTTCAGATGGATATTCATTTATGCGCCCAGCGAAATGCATAATGCATTACGTTTCCATAGAGAGTGCCAATGATATAGCTCCCCTGCACTGCTGAGGAAGCATCCATTATTAGAGAGGGGATATCTTTCTCTATAGTTCAGTGTACGTTTCTGTCTTTTTTCAAGAGATTCTCACTTGAACATTGAACTCAATGGTATCATTATAGTAAAATTAGAAAATACAGGGTGAGTAAAAAAAATGAAACCCAAATGTCGGGACTATTGTTTTAGTGAAGTTCTGCATGTAGCACTTTCAAAATCTAGGATATGAAAGCCCAATTCATAAGCTTTCTTTAAGTACAAGAATCATTGAAATCACTCATGTACTTTTCAAGTTATGGAATTTTAAACACAACCACTGTTTTAAAGTTCTGTCCACGAATATCACAAAAAGGTAAGTGTTCTTTCAGCAAAACGAAAACAGATCACGTGTGTGTGAATTGTTTTCGTTTTGCTGAAAGAACGCACACCTTTTTTGTGATCCGTGGACAGAACTTTAAAACGGTGGTTGTGTTTAAAATTTCGTAATTCAAAAGTACATGAGTGATTTGAATGATTCTTGTACTAAAAGAAAGCTTATGAATTGGACTTTAATATCCTAGATTTTGAAAGTGCTACATGCAGAACTTCACTGAAACAATAGTCCTGACATTTGGGTTTTGTTTTGTTTTACTCGCCCTGTATTAAAAATGCCAACTAATTGTTTTTCGAATTAGAAAAAATAAATGACAGAATACCAATCATACGGCTCAGGAAGTAGCTTTTGACCCCTCGAAGGATGGGACTCGCTCATTCTGTATTCCATTCACCAAGCATAGAACACAACGTAAGTGAGTATGCACAAGACGATATGTAACATGAATATTCAGATTCTCCTGAATCTTAACCAATCAGACTGCCCCATCCAATTCTGGTCGCAGTTTGCCGTATGTTGTGTACAAAGCCGAGAACAGGTTATTCAATTTGAAAAAGTCAGTGCAGTGAAACACCGCTATAAGGAACATCGTGGGATCCACAGAAAGTGTTCGTAATAACGATCGTTCGGTATAGCGATTTTGAACCCCCGGTTCCCTCTTTTGACCAATAGTGAACTGGCATTTCTCACATCCCGCGGCCGCACGAGGAGTCGTCACGAAACTTAAGCAATGGTTTTTCCCTTTTATTCCTTGGGGAAATAATAGCCATCTTTCGCTCTTCAAAATTCGAACACGATGTAACTATATGGGTCGTTTGATGTTCGGGAATTAAAAGTGGCCCAAATATTGTTAAATACATGTACAACCGGTAGATGTTTGTTAATCTGTTGACTTTTTTCACCAACGATGTTCGGTACGTTTTGTGCATTAAAACCGAGAGCCAAGGATGATGTTTGGTATAGCCGAATGCTCGGTATAGCGGTGTTCGGTATAGCGACGTTCCACTGTAATTGGAATCGACGCACATGCATATTGGGGCCGAGGCGGATGCACAAAAACTGTCCCCGCATGTAAGTGTTATACCACACACTACACGTATGCCAAAGTTCCCTTTTTTTCCCTAGCAATAAGCAAATAGCTTCATTTTTTGTTGAAACTCAAAATATATTTTCTGTGATAGTTTTAAATTAACTGAATCGCGGTTGATTAAGAAACGGCCCGTTTCTTGTCAATCGCAAAAACTAATGTAACAAATTTTCGGCTAAAAGAACCTGAATTTTTCAAGGCATCCTAAAATATAGACTTAGAATACTTTTGCTTCAAAAGATGTGGTTTAAAAAATAACGTAAAATAATGGAGCAGAATCAATGATGTTATTAAAAAATTAGAGACTCTTACTTTAATACTTCTCATTGACAAAGTTTTGATACTTTTTCTCTTGGGAACAGTCCACTTTCAAACTCTGCTGCCCTGAGTCGGCCTACTTTATGCGCCCCGGTGAAATAGAGCGCTGCAACATCACCATGACGATCCTAGACGCGGCACTTAGCATCGTTATGGAACTGGACACGCCCTTCAACGGCACGGCAACCATGACGCTGAATAACGTGGAGGTCGGCATGGGCGGAATCAACGTACAGTTTAACGTGCCCGAGGTCGTGTTGGAGTCAAAGGGGAACACCTCACAGAATAACATCGCTAAGCTGGATTTCGGGAGGATTGTCAACACAGGTATTAATTGCGTCCGTGCACAATTTGAGCTATAGTCCATCATTTGCAGCTATCCGAAAAGTAACTGGCATAATTATTGTTAAAAAACTTACTTGGTTGAAAGATAGTAAGGGGACTAAACTCCCTGTGAAATTATTCTTTCTGGCAAGCTGTCATTTTGAAGTAATCAACGAAAGAAGGCCTTTCCAATGGTGCTTCTTAAGACGCACATTAGGAAATTTAAATTAGTAGTTTGTTTTGTTATTTGGCGAAGCGCGCGCAAGCATTGGCACGACGCACATGCACGCGCAGTTGCTATAATTCGACAGATCAGTGTGCGACATGACATCGCGTAGCTGCAATCGGCTCAGTGAGTACGTGTCTCGGACGCTGAATTCCGGCCCAATTCAAAACATGATTCAGCAACTTTTTATTTGAAATCAAGATCCTAGAATGCTGTTTTTCTCGGAATGTACAGCTGAAGCTGAGCTGAAACTTCATCAGGTTGGTTGTTCAGCACCCTTATTCAGATTTTGAGTATATGTTTGTTGCTTCAAACGAACAAAATGCACAAATTACAAATGATGGACTATACCTTTAAGCACCCCCTCAACATTAAGAACGGGAGAGTTGGGGAGACCACGAAGACAATATGAGTGTGTGCTCACTCAGAATAAAATAGGTCGTGCATAATTCGCACCATAAAGGCACCTTTCCATATGCACGTTTTGTGGGTCCGCTATGCACCTGTTGAGTGTGCGCTGCATTCATGCAGGCGCGGTTCTACGGGGGGGCTGGGGGGGCTTGAGCCCCCCCAAATTTTGTCTAGACCCCCCCAAAATAAATTCTGTAAAAAAAATTGCATTAGCAAAAAGAAGGATTGTGATGTACATGCAAACGGTCTCCCCCTAAAGAAATAGTCGTGGCAAGGGTGCATTTGTAGTTAATATAGTGTGAACGATTTTAGGATTTTATTGGTGCTCCCCATTAAAAATATGGCATGAGGCCCCCCCCCCCCCCCCCCCCATTGATTTTCGGAGGCCTAAGTGTCTGGAGAAAATAACCGGTCTACGTTTCAGCACGCCTCCCTGAAAAAAATTCTGGTTCCACCCTGCTAGCCCTCATCCCCCAAAAATATTGGTTCTAGAACTGCGCCTGCATTCATGCATTTCATTTTTACGGACACAAAACTCGACTTCATTTTATCGTATACTGTATGTCTCAGATGTTTTTCCAATCTGGCTTTTCTCAGGAGAACACACGGCTGAAGCGGGCGACCTAGTAGACGGCGACAACGACATCATCATCTACATCGACGTGCAGATGTCGGACAGTGACCACAACGTGAACGGTTCCTACCACGCCTTAGAGAGTGGGGTCAGCCTGAGCCAGGGGGCGGTGGTCTGGGTGGCTTACTTCAAACTGGCCGTGATGAGAGACGGCACGGAGAAGCCCTCTCTCAATGTTTCACTCAACCACAACGGATCGACGTCAACGTATTCTGTTGGGTTAGTGTTTGGTTTACTTTTAATAGTCGAGAGGTTTCGCGTGCAAACGGATACGCATATGACGTCATACGCCACTCACTATCCACTAAACGTGCAGACGACACGCATATCTCGCTCGCTACACGTAAGTAAAAAACGGATACGGATAGCTAAACGTAAGTGTAAGCGTATCCGTTCGCTTGCGAAACCTCCCTAATAAGCCAGTTCAGTATCTCAATTGTGTATGCACACAATTATATGGCCGGTCATGGGTCATTTGGGATAATCCCCCCCCCCCCCCACTTAAAAAAGTCGGGGGGAGGGGGGACTTGTCCCCCTGTCCCCCACTGATTGTCGCACATGACGCACGCGTTCAGAACATGCAGTCTTGCATTGGGTGACACGTGCATTCCCACGTGCGCAGTGGTCGCGAGCATTTGCATCAGTCTATTCTGCAGAAAGCTTATTGTACAGACTCCAATTTGAACAGATCCGATTTATTTCAGGGACACGGTCTGGTACCAAGTAGACGTCAGCCACGCCACGGATTCCTATGCCGAGGCAGTCAATGTCAAAGGTCACGTATTCCTGCCACCCTACATTCAGTTTGACGGCATGACGCTCAACTACAATCTGAGCAGCAAGCAGCCGGACGTCATCCCATCAGATGACAACACGGGATTCTACTTCACGGTAAAGAACACGGGGAGAGAATTTGGGTTTATTATTAGACATCTTTCTTTAATAACTACATCACAGCTGTAGTTTTTTTCCAACATGATGCTGTTGGTGTAACTGTTGGTGACCATTGTTAAAGGAAAAATCACAATAAGTCCAGCACCCGATTTCATCAAACTCTTCGTAACTTACGATGCATCGCAGATCTGCGACGCGTCGTATCCCTACGATGCGTCCTGCGATCCATTTCACAAAACACGTCGTAAGTGCGACGCGTCGTAGGTGTATTTATAGCACAACTCGGTGACTGTTTTATGTAATAAGTCAGCATACAGTAAATAGTCGTTTGATATTCAACAAAGAGTTGTTGGATCTCCGCTCAAAATTTGTTAAAACGTAAAACAAAATGGCGGCCGTGCGATGCAATTTTGAAGGAAAACAAGCTCTCAGTGGACTGTAAAGCTACTTCGAAATTTCAACTGCAATATTCCAGTCTAATTCATAAATATTCAATGAATTTTCTATTTACAACTTTACACACATTGCCTCGGTATTATAATCTCATTGATGTAATGTTCATGGCATTAAACTGGCTAAGAAAGGGACCCTTCTTATTTTGCGATGACCACTAGACACGTCGTAACTTGCGACGTGTTTTAAGCTTGTGTCTAGGAACTTATGACGCGTTCAACACATCGAAACTTTCGTGAAATGGAAGATACGACGCGTCGCATGTTACAACGTGATACACGTCGTAACTCGAGTTGCGACGCATCGCAGCGCTTCGTGAAATTGGGTGCAGGCCTCACAGCGAACACTTTAAAATCTATGAAACCCTATATTTCAACTTGAAAGCCTATTGTGTTTTTAGAAGTAACCTATATATTATTCTGTCATACTTTTAACAATTTTTATAACGATTTTAACAATTATGAATTTGACCGACAGTTCGCTGTATTGCTACTACCCTGAGCATCCTGAAAAATTGCACAGTTTTGCTCCCTTAAAACCTATAAATGCCGTATATTTTGGAATTTGGAAAACCTTTAAAAAGTATGTTTTGAATTTCAAAAAAGCTATTAAAAAACACGTATATTTTGATGAAAACGGGCATTGCGAGGCCTGTAACTTACAAAATAGGATTCACTCATTATCTAGAAACAAATATTTGGCGCATTGATTTGAGTCGACCTTTTGGAAAGATATAAGACTAAGTGGGGTGCTGTGGTCCAATGGTTACGGTATTCGACTCGTGTATCGTGGTACATGGGTTTGAATCTTGACCGTGGAAACATGGTGCTTGTGCTCTTGAGCAAGGCACTTTACCATTATTGCTTCGTCCTTCGGATGGGACGTAAAGCCGTAGGTCCCGTGTGTTGTGTAATGCACGTTAAAGAACCCAGTAACACTTATCGCTAAGAGAAGGGGTTTGCCCCGGTGTTTCTGGCAGTGGCTGCAATGTGCGCCGCAGCACCTTGTAAACCATTATAAGGTGCTACATAATGTGTCTCATATTTCTCATAAACTTTATTAACCTTTCTTTAATAATTGACATAATTTCCAGTGCCTTGAGTACCTAATTGTTGGTAGATACATGCGCTATATAAGACTCCATTATTAATATTATTATTATTACTAATGTTGCCTTTCTCCACATGTAGAGACAAAAACTTTCTTTCCTTTCCTTTCTGCAACCAGGTACCCAGGATGTTCTTCACGGACCGCATTGCATTGACCATCGAGACCACCATTAAACCAAACTACCGCTACAAGTTGACCAAGAACTGGAAGGGAACCACACCCATCGAGGTAAACATGACAGGTTAACAGGTTGACTTGGTGGTTCCAATACTGTCTGGTCTAAGACAGTGATTTTTATTGCGGTACTGGTAGGGGGTTATATTGCGCTTGCGTCGGGCGTTGCGTACGGACGATCGGAACGGACACGCAATGTATACGTACAAATGAAAAGGGACATGCGCTACCTATATAAAGTCAATGTTTTGTGTCCGTAAAAATGAAACACGTACACAAGTATAAATTTGAGTCTTCGTCTAATTCTGTTGGTATTTCCCTGACGTCCAGTTCTCAATGAAATATCCTTTCTCCAAAAGAGGTTTGGGAGTTACGTGGCGCATCTTGGGATTTCAAGAAATATCCATTTTGCTTCATACATGGGCATTTCACTGTTCCGAAAAAGACTTCGGAAAAGGATTCTTTAAAATCTAAATTGCAGGTGTTATTTTTGTTTTTATTGGCTGTTCATCATCTTAACTGATAACGTAATTATTTTTGAATAAATACTAATTGCATTATTAATGTTGATGAAACGGAACAGTGTTAACTTTGGTCAATATTCCTTTATATGAAATAATCTCTCAAAATCAAACTTTGCTTAAAAAGGGAGATAGATAGGTTTGCTCAATTTTTAGAAAGATAGCAGCAGTGTTTTATTGGAAGTTGCTCATGTCTTTCATTACTCTAGGTTATATATTACATGACGGTCTATGATCCAAACTATTACGTTGACGGCCAGTACTTCAACGAGCCTATGGACTATACGACTTTTGACTTCACTGTGCCCTACCCAGATATACCAGGTAAGAAAGTCTTGCCATTAAGTACATAGCTTTTGAAATTGTGTAATGAGTGTCATATTGGGGGAGACCATCGGATGAAGAGGCATTCAAACACATCGCCGATGACGCTCACGCACAAACACTTGGGCTTGTTGCACATTCAGAATAAAGTAAGTCGTGCGTACTTAGCGCTGTATGCGCGCGAACCAGTACGAACGTATAAACACTGCCTTATGGGGCACCGGAACAATGGTAGGTACCCCACAAGGAATGCCCACCGACTTGCGGGGTACCGTTTTGGTACCCCACATGTTTTTCACGAAATAGATATATAGACTTTACTCAAAAACTAGGAATTTCCAAGGTGGGTTGATCCGTCGCAAATGGAAGAGTTTTAGAAAAGGGATATTAAGTCCGAATTTCAGCCCAGGAAATTAATTCTGGTTAAAATAAGAGCATTTTGAAATTAGTGTGCGACATTGCAAAATTTTAGTACACGAGAACAAAGAAAGTACCCCACTTGTACGTGTGAGCTTGTCTTACATATGCAGTGTGGACTTCCGAACAAAACACGTCCACATAATGTAGGTAAAACAGGTTTAGAGGCATTTTGGGGTTAGGTTTATCTGTAGCAGAATGAAGAGAAACACTAAAGGGAATCATAGAAAAAAAATTGGGTTGAAAGAGTTTTCACAGTTTGAGAAAAATGAGTTTTTCCACTGGTGTTCCTTAACAACACGAAAAGAAAGGAAAGTCCACACTACGTATGTGAAACAAACGTGTGCGTGTAAGCGTGGGTGTGTGCACGTGGTGTGTCCCGGATCTTTTCATGGGGCTCCCAAAAGTGGTAAAAAAGTGCCCTCCCTTGTTGGTGCATGGAGCCCATAGTGCCGTGGAAGGTTTCTGACGTGAAGGCACCTCAAAGGTGTTATTAAGGGAGGTTTGAGTTGCTGATTACCGAAATGAGTATGAGTGTTTTAGAGACAAAGTGGGAACATTGAACATTCAGGATCTTCTTTTCTCACTTCCCCCTCTATGCCAATTGTTTTGTTCAGTCCTTTCTTACAACTATCATTCTGTGGGGTTTTCCTCCCATCTAGCTGTACATTGTTTTCTTCTCAATCCAGCAATGAGACTTGAGGGACAACTGTTCCAATTAAAGCACTTAGAATAAGACAGAAATAAAAAAAGAGAACTTCACCATGCAACAGTATTTTGCCAAAATATATCCAATTTATGCTAGTTTGGTCATCTTTTCTTTCTTGAAGTTTGTTTTTGTGTGAAGAATGTCAACTTGATTTAACTTCTGTTTTGCCTGGTTTGAATGTTATTCCCAAAGGCCAAACTTTGTTACCTACATGTGACAGCCCAACAGCCTTGGGAATGGAGGTTGGAAGCATACAAGACTGCCAGATCACTGCTTCATTTGCACCAGACCCAACTAATGCTGCAGGACATAATGCAAGGCTAAATGGACCTGGTAGGTTGGGTTGGGTCGGGTCGGGTTGGGTTAGGCTGGGTTAGGTGCTTGGGATGGGATTGGTTGGGTTTGGGTTGGGCTGGGTTGAGGTTGTGTTGGGTTAGGTGGTTGGGTTGAGATGGGCTGGGCTGGGTTGGGTTATGTAAGGCTGGTTGGGTTGAGTCAGGCTGTGCTTGGTTGGGTTGTGTTGGTTTGGATGCGTTGGGTTGGGTGGGGTTTGTCTGGGTTGGACTTGGTTTTGTTTTGTTGGATTGGGTAGGGCTGGTTGGGTTGGGTTGGGTAGGGTTGGGTTGGGCTGGGCTGGCTTGGGTTGGGTAGGGTAGGATTGGGATGGGTTGGGTAGGGTTGGGTTGGGTTGGCTGGTTGGGTTGGGTCAGGTGGTTTGGGCTGGGTTGAGGTTGTGTTGAGTTAGGTGGTTGGGATGGGCTGGGTTGGGTTGGGTTGAGTAAGGCTGGTTGGGTTGAGTCAGGCTGTGCTTGGTTGGGTTGGGTGGGGTTTGTCCGGGTTGGACTTGGTTTGGTTTTGTTGGGTTGGGTAGGGCTGGTTGGGTTGGGTTGGGCTGGGCTGAGCTGAGTTGGGTTGGGTAGGGTTGGATTGGGCTGGGCTGGCTTGGGTTGGGTAGGGTAGGATTGGGATGGGTTGGGTTGGGTTGGGTTGGCTGGTTGGGTTGGGTCGGGTGGTTTGGGCTGGGTTGAGGTTGTGTTGGGTTAGGTGGTTGGGTTGGGATGGGCTGGGTTGGGTTGGGTTGGTTTGATTAAGGCTGGTTGGGTTGAGACAGGCTGTGCTTGGTTGGGTTGGTTTGGATGCGGTGGGTTGGGTGGGGTTTGTCTGGGTTGGACTTGGTTTGATTTTGTTGGGTTGGGTAGGGCTGGTTGGGTTGGGTTGGGCTGGGCTGAGTTGGGCTGAGTTGGGTTGGGTTGGGTTGGGTTGGGTTGGGTTGGGTTAGGATGGGTTGGGTAGGGTTGGGTCGGGTCGGGGTTGGGGTGGTTTGAGTTGGGTTGGGCTGGTTGGGTTGTGTTTGGTGTGGTTAAGTTGGCTTGGGATATGGGTTGGGTTGAATTGGGGCTTGAGTTAAGTATAAATCTAGCGCTGAATCTATAAACCGCAGTCATGTTTACTTGAGTTCTACAACTTAAAATATTTTTAGAATTTTGCTACGTTGAATGTTAAGAAATGGATGAATCTGACTTGAATGCAATTACAGCTTGGAAGACCCAAGCCCGAGCTGGTCCATTCCTCTACGATCGTTGGATAAAGATTGACCTGGGAAAGAGGGCGTTTGTCACTGGTATCCAGACCCAAGGAGGAAGCAGTGCGAATGCCGATGGGGACCTGGGAGAATTTGAGATCCTGTACAGCCTGGATGATACGCTGTATAAGGCCGCAACTCCATCAGATAATAAAGTGGTAATTCTTTAACTGTGTAAAACTTTGTAAAATTTGATTAGATCAATAGAAGCTTGAACTTCAAGAGCTAACCGCGCTAGCAGAGAAGTTCTGTGCTAATCGGTAAGCACAGACTCCTTTAGTTATGAGATATACGCATGCACAGAAGCAAAACTTCCTCACTAACACCTGAAATTTTCTGCTACACTAAGCAGGGATTTTTCGGTAACGGTAAGCAGAGTCAGGAAATTGGGCCCCAACTTTCAACATTGACAAAAAAAATTCACATTTAAAATTTGAATCTGAACAATAAGTTTGTATCTGTAGTGTTTTTTCCCATTTATTTTCCGGATTTTTGTTGGAATCAATTTGTCACACAGTTTTCATTTCTTGATTTCTTTGGGTTAGGCCAAAAAAAAAGTCTTTGGTTTCTGGTACGGAGCTTGCACCAAAAGTGGTGCGGCAACGTGGCTTTTTTTTTTTAAACTTGTTTTTTCTTCAAATTTCGGCTGATAACTGCAAATGGTGCCCGACTAAATTTAGTGCAAAACATATGGGAGCCAAGAGAGGCCACATAAAGCTAATACTCGATCGTAACCCAATTTAAAAACACGTTAAAATTGTGCAGCAGCAGGATTTCAGTCAAACAAGTGAGTTTGGCAGTTTTGAAACATCATCTTACATTGAAGTTTTTTTTTTATTTTGCCGACGCGCATGGCTACAGTGACGCACGCAAACCAGAAACCGGAGCCTTTTTTCGGGGGGGCCATACCTAAAACATATTGAAATCAGACAAAAAGTCCAAAGACTACTGATTTACAAGGGCATAAATGAGGCAATGAAAAAAATTGAAGAAATATAAGAGATTACCAAAAAAATATTCCATTAATTGTGGTCTAATAAAAGAGAGGACCGTATAACTATTAAACACAGAGAGCAAACAAAATGAACACTTGAATTCTTTTCTAGTTTGACCACCAAAAAGACGCCCCGGCCGACCACGACACAATAGTGACCCACACCCTTCTCATACCAGTAGAGGCTCGCTACGTCATCGTCAACCTGACTGCATACGACTACACGTCCCGGGCCAAGTGGTACAATGCACTCCGGCTGGAGATATTTGGATGTGAGATCCCGGGCACCACAGCGACAGGTAAGAGACTACCGGGCCCGATTGCAGAGAGCAGACATGCCAGTTCTCAGGCTGTGGGCTCCGTGCGCCAACAAGAGAGGGCACTGTTTTACCGCTTCAAAGAGCCCCTCGGACGGGACACTCCGTATTAGCGTAATGGTTTCCGAGCATCCGCTCCGTTCACGGGTACCCCCTCACCGGCAAAGAAAGTACAGTTGGGGGTGACCGACTGACGCCATCTTGCCTGACTGCAATTTTGTCGCAACACGTGGCCGTACCACTGCGTGTACGTAGTACAAATCCCCTGGTGTACGTGCTTCACACACAAGCTAAATGTCCCGCCCATGGGACATCGTTGCTAGGTAAAAGGGCGCCCTCTTTCGTTGGTCCATTTTCTCTAAATGTGCGCAAAGCCATAGTGTCTTTGCGTGAGCGTCAGGGGTGGTCAGCATTCATTCAAATGTCTCTCCAAGTTGTCTTTCCAACTCCAGAATAGTTTCTCTTTTCCTGCCGCCCAGGAAAAGAGAAACTCCTTTAGTTCCTCCTGGGTCAAATCCTTAGATTATGGCATAACTGAAAACTGTTGCCATATTCCACCCTACAAAGCCTTGAATCCTATTACAGCTTTAAAAAACACCCCTTTTGTTCGACAGATACCTGTCCGACGTCTGCAACCCCTCTGAACACTCAGCCCTATCAGCGAGGCTTCTTGGCTGACATATCTACCAACACTCTCTTCGTGTGCGATACCATCCCCCACGGTAAGAGTGGGGTTCGCAAGGAGATCCAGGCATCAGTCTATGCATTCCTCTGGAAGTAAGTAGTCAGCTTGAGGTTTTTGTAATTCCCAGAAGGCCAGCCTAGTGTCTGCTTTGTACTTATCTCACTGACTGACTGACTGACTCCCCGACTGACTGTCACTTGTGAGTCGGGCAGTGCTGTTGTATAGGATCATCCTGTAACGCCAATGAATGGGCTAAATCCACAGACATATGAACACATAGACCGTCAGGTCCTATATGAAACTACACGCGCATTTCGTGATTTCGCGCGCCAGACTAAAATCCAAACTATGGGCAAATTCAGCTCTCGGTATAGGGATTTGACACACACCAAAACTGTTCCATTAAAACAATTAGTATGAAGTTACTTTTCGATTGTAAAAAAAATCCCTTGTGTTCTTAATATGATTTAGGTAGATTAAAAAAACAATAGCATGTACAACTTTTTTCTAACGGATTGTGAGCAAAACAGCCTTTTTAACTCAGAAACTTATGTTCTGTATGTAAATGTATGTACTGTACTAAGCACGTATCTGCATTGAACGCGTGTCGCGTGATTCATACCTGCCAATATTGAAAAGTCAGAAAGAGGAACAGGGTGCCTACGCATCACACATGGTGAGCGGCGCAGGCGCGCGCTAATGGGTTGGGTCCAGGGGCAATCATACTAAGTACATGTACATGTACATGTGCCTAGTATTAGTAAAATGTTACATGATATCCAGAAGCAGACCCAACAGACACTAATCTTATTTAGTGGATAATTTTCTGAATTTTCCAGCCGGTTTTTGCTGATCAAAATTTTACAATTTAAGAATAAATGACTGCTGACTTACATGCTTCACAGTTTAATCACATGTAGATATTCAGTCACAGTAATACATTTTACATGTACACTGTACAAGCAGTGACAAGTACAATTTTATTTGGAAAAGTTCGTACATCATTGTACGGTGTGCATAGGCCTGTTACAATACACGTTTTTAAATTTTTCACGATATTCCTCTCGGAATTTTTGACTCCATCGCTGCTTTTTCTCCTTCAGTGTATCATCCTCCTGGTCCATGTTGCAGTTGAAATGCTCATACAAAAACGTTGACAAAAAAGTGTGACTCAGCACGGTCAAAATATCAACGAAAAACCACCGAAGACTATGAAGAAACGTGTGTGGAAAACAAACATGGTATCAATAATGTCAATACGTCCACCGCGCCGTGCCTGGCGCGGCCCGCGCTTAATTCAGTAAGCACGCAAGAGAGGCAGTACACCAGACGGATGACGTAGCGGGTCTCAGTATTGGCTGCGGCTAGGTTCTGGCTGATCGCACAAGCCTGTGTGCGCGAACGGCTGCAGCCGCAGCCAATTCGGACATGGCCTGTTCGATGACGTTTGAGTCTGGTTTACGTCCCTTTCGTCGTACATAAGAGCGAGGCAGATTTTATACCATTATGGTAGCGGCAATAGCGCCCTCAATACAATAAAACATTTTTCTCGGAAAAGTGTGCGACGGCGGAAAATCGCAACTCGGAAAATCGGGACGTTCCGATTTTCGGGCACTTTTTATCTCCAAAATCGGAACAGTTCCGCCTAAATCGGAACAGTTGGCAGGTATGTGTGATTACGCGCGCTGTCAACAAGCATTTTGCCCATACTTTTCAAATCACGGTTTTAAATGCACGACTGACGGTCTATGCGTTTATATGGCTGTGGCTAAATCCGGCCCATTGTGCAGACCAGATGCAATGAAAAGACTTCCAGTGAATAGCCGTTCTGAATCGACTGGATAGAACTTTGTGTGCTCTGGGACCGGCTTTACTACATGAGTTTTCAGAAATTTCCTTACATACTACAAAAGTAAGGCATTAGTGGGGTGCTGTGGTCCAATGGTTACGGTGTTCGACACGTGTGCCGTGGTACATGGGTTCGAATCCTGACCGTAGGAACTTGGTGGTTTTGCTCTTTAGCAAGGCACTTTACCATTATTGCTTCGTCCTTCGGATGGGACGTAAAGCAGCAGGTCCCGTGTGTTGTGTAATGCACGTTAAAGAACCCAGTAACACTTATCGCTAACAGAAGGGGTTTGCCCCGGTGTTTCTGGCAGTGGCTGCAATATGCGCCGCACCACCTTGTAAACCCTTATAAGGTGCTACATAATGGGTCTCATATTTCTCATAAACTTTATTTACCTTTCTTTAATAATACACATTTCTCCAGCGCCTTGAGTACCTAATGGTTGGTAGATACGTGCACTATCTAAGACTCCGATATTATTATAATTATTATTATTATTCTGGCAAAATGAGACAAAACAGGGCAGAGGTTGAAATGAGGGTTTGCGGGTATTAGAAAAGAGACTAAAAATTCTCCTTACAGTACTTGTATGTTGCACCTCAATCAGACATTCTGTTGACAAGTTTATTATTGAAACTTCATATTTATCGACAGGTCGAAAAAGTAAAAGGCCTTTAACGGTTTTGAAGTTGAGAAAATGAAATTTTTGTGTGTGCATTTTTTTTTTACACTTTTCCGTCTCCTTTGCCAGAACTCACATTTTGTCAATTTTTTAGGCCACATTGTAACCTACAATTCTGGCCAAATCTCGCTGGGTCCGCAACCCCCCGGCCCCAGCTCAGTGTTGTCTCTCATTGCGCGGTGTGGGCTCCATCAGCTGGAGAGAACAACATTGACCGGGGGAGCGGGGGAGTGGGTGATCGTGGCAGGCTCAGGAAGTGTCCCAACCATTTTGGCCGGGATTGTAGCTTGTTCATAGAAGATAAAGTGTTTCAAAAGGCATTTCTGATGTTGCACCGAGTTGATCGATCTGGTTTTTTTTGTGTTTGGCAGAAAACCAGACATGCATTGCTTCATGATGATATATGCTGAAAAGCAGTGGACCGGTAAGTTATAAAATGGCTTGGCCATGATGTTGATGCTGGAAGCTTGGAAGCTTTACTCTATCAATGCAAGACGTTATTGTTAGACAATGATATCAGTGATCAGACTCAGCAAATGATGGACTGTAGCTTTAAGCGTCGTCCACACAACAGACCAATCTATGATGTTCTAACCAATCACAGTGGTTATTAAAGTCTGACATGCATGCACAAAAGTCCGAAATGTATGTACGTGCTCTACATAAACCCCAAGGACCGTTAACAAAGGGAGAACAACAGATCCTTTCAGTCCTAGGACGTTGGGTCTTTTGTTGGAAACGGTCCTCTGTAGTAAGTTTGTGTGCCTGGTCTATGGGAGAGTATTATATTACAGGGACATATAGAAACACAAAGCATTGTCCTTGAGAGTATAGTAAAACATGACTGTGTGCGCATGCGTGCATATGACACGTGCAAGCAAGACACGTGTCGTTGCCCACGTTCGCAGTGGATCTGTCCATTGGGTTCAAGATGTAACCATTCATTCTATCTTGCCCAGGTCTGGATCCCCGACTGCGCAACATCGTCGGCTTCTTGCCCAGCACTGGCAAGCTGTACGGCATCATGGACAATTCTCCCGACTCCTACGCCGCCAGTGACAAACCCTTCACCAGCTGGTATCTGATTGAGAAGAGCAACTACGACGTCGCGGCCGCAAGCGATGGCTTCGTTAGCAGCATTGCGGTGCCGTTCGTGTCCAATTCAGGGTTTAGTTATTCCAATCCTGACAATTTTGCCAGCTCTGTGTACGCTATCGGTGACTGGAAAGGTATGTAATAATACACAAATAATGATTGTTTGAGTGCAATGGTAAGAATAATGTCACGGGGTGACAGATTCGCCAAGTGGAATGGAACATTCCATCTGTCACCAAATTAAATTAATGAATGGGAGGTTTGCGGTAACACCATGTGAATGATATCTCTTTGTGAGTTGTGTGGTTCTGAAAAGAAGCAGTTGGCTTAACTCGACCTTTGGAACAGTATGCTCTGGTTGTCATCAGGAGACTGATGACAGGAGACTGATGACTTTTGACGGGATGTCTCCTGATGACAAACAGAGCATTCTGTTCAAAACGTCGACTTAAACCAACTGGTTCTTCTCAAAACCACGCAACTCACAAAGACATATCATTCACATGGTGTTACCGCAAACCTCTCATGCATGGATCATGTCCACCATGTACACCCTTAAGTCGGGAATCCTTATCTTTAGGACACCTCTATACTTTATGAGTTTTGTTCAAAACTGACTTTTGCAGATGATTGTCCAGTACCAAAGTGACCTTTGCAGGCTAAAGCAGTTCTTTTTTCTTTAGATAAACTCATGTTAAAATTGTTAGTTGTAATTTTGAAAGCACTTTCAAAGAAAATGTGACTTTCCTACCTTTTTTTGCAGTTTGCCATCTTAGTTTTTGAGTCTGTTTCCTGTTTGTCGTCGTCATCTTTACCCCCTAATTTCCCCCATGAATGATTAAATCAAAGCCCTGCCCTCTTTCCGCAAAATTAAACCTGCTGATATTCAAGAAGTTGTCATTGTCAACTGTTCAAATGTGTCAAGAAATATCAGAATGGCACTTTTGAGTGTCATTTAGTCAGCTTTTTGGGAGCGAGTCTTTTAACCTTATAATAGGAATGGGGTCCCAAAGGTAAGGATAAAAAGTCTCATTTAACCAAATGAAATTATTCTTTCCATTGCACGAATGTGAAACATTCATTATTTGTTTGATAGAATGCTTGAATAAATACTCATCACCTGATTGGTAACTTGTCAAATGGTACTATGAATGTACGGAATCGGAGCCATCACAACCAATAGTGTAATGGAAGTTATATTAACCCCTTAAGCAGGACATTCCTCCACACATAGAGCAAGTGGCCCGCATGACTGCACAGCCTTTGTGTGGTAGCGGGACTGCACAAAAGCAGCAGCTGTGGAACTACCCACTAGCCGTGTGCCACGGCATACCACAGTTGGCAACTGCATTCCAATCAGGATTAGCGGCCGCGGCCATGACCGCTTCCCGTGCGCATGGGGTTAACTGTGGAATAGAACTTTTTTTGCTGTGTGGTCGTGCTGTGCGTTGGGATGAATAATTCAATGACACGTGAGCAACAACCCACCAATCAGATGGCGGGGATTTGTTCAGGTGATGTGTCATAGTTTCTAACCTGTGACAAATGTGATAATAAGAGTGTGCAAGTTGACCTCCTTAACCTGCGAGATTTGACGGGATTAAAGCACACCCGGGAACCATGTATGGGCTCCGTGCACCAACGAAAGAAGGCGCCCTTTTACCTAGCAACGACGTCCCATGGGTGGGACATTTCGCTGGTTGTCGGACACCGTTCCTTGTGTGTGGACGCACGTACACCAGGGGATTTGTACTATGTACACGCAGTGGCCGGCAAATGAATTGCAGTCAGGCAAGATGACGTCGGTCGATCACCCCCAACTGTATTTTCTTTGCCGGTGAGGGGGCACTTGTGAACGGAGCGGATAGGACCTATTTTTTTTACATTTCTTCTGTGTCCTGACTACGCTTATTAAATCAAGGGCAATAAATGGGTTCCGTGACAAACAGAGAGGATATTGTGAATTGATGACTATCATAAAATTAAAAATGTTTACCCCAACTTCCGTTCAATTGATCACGCAGTATAAATTGATCAGCATATCAGGTTACTGGGACCATTACACTGGCTACAGCCAGCCGGTCGTGAAATACTTGCCTGGGGCTACTGCTCTTTTGGAAAGTAGGTTATATGTCCAATTTTTCTTTGACTTTCTTTACAGCAACCATGAGTGGAATCTACAAAGGTTCTGAGAAGGTCATGGATTGGAACGAATGCTGCCAGCCGACCTGCTCGGCTAACGGTGGCCCGGACAACTGCTCCTAAATATGGACAGCTAAAGGGTGAAGTCAGTTGCTTACGATTTTCTATTAAAAATCACGAAATGCACTTTCGTCATTCGCTATATTGCGCACGTTCAATTTACATTCATACAATTAGAGCACGGGAATTATAAATGTGCCTTTTTAAAATCATTGAAATGTTAACAAAAAATAAAGCTATGTGTTCAAGATTAGTTCTTGATACTATTTTTTTCTCTAAAAAGTAACTGCGATATGTATAGAAAATGTTGCACATTTTGAATGTGTTTCTGTGTTATTCACAGTGTTGTGCCTTATTGTAAATAGTCACCGACAAATTAGTGCGGAGAAATACTTTATTTTAAGAATTATATCAAGTTGATGTATAAATTTATAAATGTAACTAAACACCATTAGTTCTGCTGTATTTTGAGAAACCAAGTCTGCTTTGTATTGCACTTTGTTGATCGGAACGCAGTAAAAATAAATAAATTGTAATGCTTATATAGCGCTTTCCATCGTATCAACAATCTCAAAGCGCTTTACAATTATTCCCCCGTTCATCAGGCCACGAGACCACGCGACAGCTGATATCAGTGCACAATCAGTCCTCGACTCTCACAGGTACCCATTCATACTCCTGGGTGGAGAGAGGCAATTGTAGTTTAGTGTCTTGCCCAAGGGCACAAACACCATGTTCCTGGCAGGGTTCGAACCCATGTACCACTGTACATGAGTCAAACACCGTAACCACTTGGCCATGGCATTCTACAGTAGTAAACAAGGGAGCATGTTCCTGGCAGGGTTCGAACCCATGCACCACTGTACATGAGTCAAACATCGTAACCACTAGGCCAAGGCATTCTACAGTAGTAAACAAGGGACCATGTTCCTGGCAGGGTTCGAACCCACGTACCATCGTACGTGAGTCAAACACAGTAACCACTTGGCCATGGCATTCTACAGTAGTAAACAAAGGACTTTTTTGTTCTAGAAGTGATAATTTGCAAGATGCAAAGACAAAAATGGGGTTAAAATAAAAGGAAGCGAGACAAAACATTTTATTTTTGAAAGTATTAACGATTGGAATTTATTACTACAAATGTGTAAAATTTGATATACAGTTATATGCATGTACAGAGAATTCCAAAAGCATGTTAACGCATTGTACAAATCAGTAGAACGTCAACGTTTTCGTCAGAAAAGTGTAAAAAGTTTGAGAAATATTTTTAATTACACTATGCCAAAACAAGATGGTAAATTTCTCTTACTGTATGCAAAATACCAGAAATGGATTGTACAACTTTTAATATTATCTGTAAAACTTTAGTATAATTAATGATTACTTAATCATCTAGCTTCATAGTTTCTATGTTTATATGCAATATTATAGTTATTCCACGTTATGTGTACTTTTTCCTCACTGCAGTGAATGAGATTATATTTGAACCAAAATCACCCTTTTCTCTCAATTGACCACACATTTGAGCACGGTTCTGAGATGGGACTCTGATTGTTCACTTGCCCTAAAATTATTTAACACTGTTGCAATTTTTTTTATATGAGAGAAATATGACTGGAGGATCATTTAAATTTAAAAAAAAATCCACCATGCTTGCAAAGGCAACTTGTACAACAAAGCGAGCTCGCTAGCCTTTTAAGGAGAGAGTCCCATGAGCAATAACGTTACAATCCTTGATCAGTGCTATGCAACTGAGCAAGATAATTAAGCAAGATACATCTATTTGGCCTACAAAAACATTTTTTCAGCAACTTAGGGATAAATATATACAAGTAGAACCAAGCTAAATATTGACACACGTAGTGCAGCTTCCTAAGATGGAATTTTGCATCGGGGTGATGTTAATCAATATTAGCTTTTTGCCCTTCACCAACGTTTAAACACTGTATACTCAGTGTGTTACCTCCCGAGTGAAAGTTGGAAAAAATCACTCGGGTGGGACTCAAACCCACGACCTCCTGCTTTCTAGTGCAGATGTCTTATCAACTGAGCTACTTTTTAGTGCAGACGTCTCGACCACCGAGCTTGCAGGATCAGTTGGCCAGTTCGAATCTGATGTACATGTACCGTAACAGCGGGTACAGCAATTAAACTATTCATACGATAGAATTTGCAACCAATTCTTATTTAAATGCATAGTGCAACTTCGTTCCCATAGTATAAGATCAATGCATTTTCAAAAATCTTGCACATTAGGAAGTCTGGTGCCTGGCTGTGCTTTCAATCAGTGCTTGTTTTTTGTATGCGGCGTCTGGGGTACAACACAATCAATTTGTCGCGGTGTGAAATCCGAAAACACAATTTTCTTCATATATATGTAAAATGTTACAATCTTATCCAGCCAATATGCAGTATCGCATTACATATTATTACAAGCAAAATGGAAAAGGGGAGTTGTTTTTGAGGAAGTTTTGAAGTAATAATTCACATTGAATGATAAAATACGTAAAACACATTGGAAATAAAGTACGCGATATAAATCCATGACTTGCTATTGCTGTATCCAATCAGGAAACAGGATGCAAGTTTCTGAACCAGGGGTTGAAAAAGTAGCCCTGGGGTCGAGGTTGTACTTAGTGCCAATATTTTAAAAGAAAAAAAATTAAGATTAGGGATGTTTATGTGCAGAGTTTTGTTTTTCCGAAATGCTAATAATTTTGGTCAAATTTTGTAAATCTTTAAATGCACTGTCTTAGTCTGTGTAACATCAGAAGTTATGCCTAGAGGCAAAGAAAGGAGTAAAAATCATTAAACTTTTTGAGCGTATTCTACACCTAAGCCACCTGGTTTCTGAGCTCTGTCTATTCTTATTGCATTTTGCTACATTCTGTGTACTTTCTATAGATACATTGCGATGCAGCCATATTTGAGGTGCATGCAGGGATACATGAGTAGACATGTGAGGCATTACGAGACAAAACTGGGCATAGCCTTGGTCAAGGCGCTAGTTGTTATTCATCCGGCCGTAGCGCGGTAAAAACGATATTTTCGCTAGCGCTGTGCATGCAGTCATTATGTCTATGCATGCAGTGCATTAAAAATACATCGCGAACAGCGACCTCACGCGGCCACTATGTTTATGCAAATCAGTTGGACCCAATCTAGCGCCTTGGTTCAATCGTCCATGTGAGGTTTGGGGGGTGGTGCTCATTATGTTAATAGCCTTAGCTGACCTTAAATGTCGTTTTCTTATTGGTCGATCGTTGCGTCGGAACTTGCATAGTGAAACGTGGCACTGTACATAATCCATACACGTACACGTTGTGTGTCTCTGCACACGGCACCAATGCACAAAAACTGTGGTTCCTGTCACGTCCGCAAAAGGCGAATGGCTGCAAATAATTTGATGATGTCCGGATTTACCAAGGTGTGATTGGACACTCCACATATTAGCCCCGCCTACACTTATCTGTATTCGCATACAAGGTCGTGCGCTAGAAATCCAGCGGAAAATAAAGAAAAACATAAGCTTTTGCCGACGATTGAACCAAGGCGCTAGATTGGGTCCAACTGATTTGCATAGAAATGGTGGCCGTGTGAGGTCGCTGTTCGCGCTGTATTTTTAATGCACCGCATGCATAGCGCTAGCAAGGATATCGTTTACTGCGCTACGGCCGGGATGAATAACAACTAGCGTCTTGACCAAGGCTAAACTGGGCACAGGTTGAAATGAGGGTTTGCTCGTATTATTAGAGAATAAAACTCTCTTTACAATACTGTTTTTTGCACTTCAATCTGGCGTTCCATTGACAAGTTATGGCTGTTGAAAATTTGTCAACATGTATCAACATGTCAAAAAAGTGAAAATACTTTAAAAAAAAGGCCGTTAAAGTTTCGAGTTTTGTATCCGTAAAAATTTATGCCAATTGATTTCCCTTACAAACACTTTTATTCCACATATTTTATACTATATAACGTGTCTGAAAATCGAAAAAAAAAAAAAATTATTCTCTGCTACTGCCTGTGCCCAGTTCCGTCTCATTTTACCAGAATGCCTCATATATATTAAGCATTCATGGGTCCAGATTTAACTTTGTGACTACCCAAGCCCAGTAAAGTTGATCCGTGAGTCATTTTTGAGCCATGCAGAGATGCCACAGGGTTTGCTTGAAAAAAAACCCGGAACTGTGTCTGCTTGAAAAAAACCCGGAACAGCTGCTTGAGAAAGCCGGAACTTAATTTTTTTGGGTAAAAAAAACACTAAGTCCCCGTTGTCATCTTTCTCTTGTAGCCAAGCCAAGTTCCATTTAGTTTTTTGCTTCTATGGCCTTTAAGCTGTCCATTCGTTCAATCACTTTGATTTTTCCATATTCCTATTATTTTTTCTGCCTACCCGAATTTCCAACGTAATATTCGACACGAAACATCGGAAACACGCACGATTTCACAACACTGTCGGTGTACATGACCTTTGCACTACACGAAAATATGCTTGGTACCCGGCGCTTTTTTTGTGTTCACATATATTACTGCGATCTGGAACCATCGATAACTGAAATGATAGACTTGATTTCCAGGCTGAATGCTACGTATGCTTAGCACACAATACGCCTGCACACGGTGCATGCAGCACGCGAGGCGCCGTTGTATACGGCCTGAATAATGAAAGGTTTGCGGAAACACCATGTGCGAATAATTTCTCAACTAACAGAATGGTTCTGAAAAGAACCAGAGGTATAAACTCGACGTTCCGGTCAGTATGCTCTGACCGTCTTCGTCTTCTTGCACATGGTGCTTCCGTAAACCTTTCATTATTTACATGTAGTATCTCCACCATGCAAAGCCTCAAATCTTACATATACGGCCTGTATCGCATGCAGGCTCGGCAACAACAAAGACTTGATTTTAAAACTACTTCAACGAACAATGTTGTGCCAGACCGCTATTAAAAACAAGGTAAAAATCAATGCATTTCCACATTTTTTTCCTCTTTTTCCAGTTTTTTTTACGGCCGGAAAAACCGGAATTTGGTGAGATTTAAAAAAAAACCATGAAATTCCGGTTTAAACCGGAAAAGTGGCATCTCTGGCCATGGTGTGACTGAATCAAGTCTAATTCACAAGTGACAGTCAGTCACATGGTACAACAACGACCCTCGGCTGGCCCTCTGGGACCAGCAAAGACACCTCCAAGATGTGCGCTGAATGCAAACAGTGTATATTGATGGCTTACTTTGTTTGAGCTTGGTACGTCCTTGTTAGAAACTCTCACTGCACGACTCATCGTCGCTGTCAGATTTCTCCTCCTGCCCCATAGTGGTCGTTGACTGCAAAAACAACGGAAGAGAGAACATTTGTATTATTGAGATGTGTACCCCATGCTGTTAAAAAAATGGAAGTTTCTTTTGTACTAACAAATTTTCAATTTGCATGTTTTGTTTTAACCAAAAAAACTACTTTATTCCCATTTTGGCGTCTGCAACCTTCTGAAAAAGGGCTTGTATGCACATTGTATGCACAAATAACCCAGCCAATAATTAGATTTTTGTGAAGAAATAATTCAATAACTAAATGTTGGTGGTTTCACTCTTCTTTTTTCGATGTCTCATTCAAAAGTGAATGGAAAAAGAAAACAAATTAAATTGAGGTGAAACTCGAATAAAATTGAGGTGAAACTCGAATATAGCAGGGGAATGCATCTTTAAGAGGTTAACTGGGTGATTGATTACATCTCTTTGCTCCATGGTGCTCCATGGGGACTACACTACACACCCTAAATATCTCTTTCTTAGGCGGTTTTTAGAAGCGCCGCCTGGACAGTGTTAAAGTCAATTCCATCACAAGTCTTGACAAGTTCATCACAAGTCAATCTGAAATCACCCAGACCAAAGTTATGGCACAAGCTATTCACTGAATTGTGACCAAAGGCTTTCCTTGGTTTTATTATCCCATATTCACTGGCGTAGTTGTGACGCCACTACTCGGAGGTCAATTCGGTGCAACCATAGTTACTGGATCACGCGCACTACACCGGCTCAGTGAACGCCGTGGTTTCACTATGGCTGTTGTGAATCCGTTTCATAAATTGGCTTGATTCTCCTCTTTGAAGTGAAAATAAGCCCAACTATGGTTGTAACTGGTGTGGTGGCAATCTGCTGAAAGGCAGCGATCCATTTTCAGGTACTAACTTGTGAAAATATTCTATGAAAGCAGGATGTAAAGTTGCTGTCTGTGATCGTGTGTGTTAAACGTGCGTGAAATTTGTCGTTATGGAATGCACATGAACCATTGTTGTGGAAGTGAGCCTAACCTGGGGGCGAATTTTCTTTTCCCAAACGACATCCGCATATATTGTTGTTTAGCGCCCTCTACGATACTTTTATGATACGCACGCAGGTATATAATTATTTGTTTCCCCACCTTTGCGAGCAGTGCGGCAGCTCAGTCTATAGAAGGTAGGATTTTGCACCACGAGGTTGCGGGTTCGTATCTCGGTTTTGCACCCGATTGTTTTTTTCCTTTTCTAACCTGAGGCTTTGGAGGATTCTTTTAAAACGGAAATGAAGTCTGAATTTCATAATGCTCGAAATCTTTTTTTTTCTTCTAATTTTATATTTTCTTCTCATGTTTTAGAAAAGTTAAGTCCAAAACGCCATAGCGTAAACATATGCGGATGTCGTTTGGGAGAAAAAAATTCGCGAACTGGGGAGGAGGGGACGTAACACTTTCTCAGCCAGGACTTGTGAATTGGTTTATGATCAACTTGTGAACTGAACTTGTGACGGACAGTGTCTGTCACGGCGACGTTCTACCGTACTGAATTTTGGCCGATTTGGGAGGATTTGGGATCAAGGATTACCTCATCACCGCTGCTGCTGTCTTCTGAGGGAAGCTCAGTGTCTTCATCTGCATCATCTCCGTTCTCGCTCGCTGAATCGTTGGCTTGCTGGGACAAAATCTCCTCGCCCTGCATGACACAATTCCGGTTCAAAAAATGTACGAAAACCATTAACATAATCTCCAGAAGGCTATCCTACAATACTTTGTAAATAGTTTTGCCCTTTACTGACGTATAAACACTGTATACTCAGTGTGTTACCTCCTGACAATACATTGTCTCATCATTTGAGAAAACACATTCGTAAAACAAAACATTTCTTGAACTTTGTCCCTATGAATCACTTAACTACTTGCAAAATGTATGAACAAATTTTCTGTAAAATGACATGGGCTGGGGAATTTCAGACATATTTTATAAAACCGTTATATCAAAACCTGTGCACATGAAAATGCACTTTTTTATTTCAAATACAAAACACCTTTTAATGCTTCGTTTTTAAAGATCTGTGTCGAAATGGATCTTGGAAGTACAGTTGCAGTTCTCCTGCGCCCAAGCTCTTCAGTGTGTGATTTACACATGACAGTGTTTTATAACACCCTTATGAAAAACATTCAATGAGACTTCATTTTTCGGAGTTGCGGGACAAAAAATTTAGGAAAAGGTAGAAATTTAACCCTGCGCAGCGTTTACAAGAAATGTGTATCAGGAGTCGCCACCTGCGTACCCTTGGGACGCAGGTACTTCCCCTGCTAGGCAAGACCCTATCCATGTCAAAACGACACAAAAACATGTGCCAGACCCTCTCCAGGCAGTTGCCAGAATGGGCACTTAAAAGATAATTGACTGGAGGCTGTGGTTTGCGGCTATGAAGGGAGATGGCTGTGTCAAGTTACAGGTGTTTGTATATGTTTCAATGAGACTTGGCAGGAGGCCTGGTCGAAAGTTTGTTGACACGGCTTTGGTGAAGCCCTGGCTGCAAAGTTCATTGAACCAGCTGATCTGGCATGGGTTGAATGAGAATTAGATGGAAGGTGACCGTCATTGGCCCTCAATTTTTTTTTTTTTCAAAAAAAATTCGGTCACCTGCGTACCCACGATACGGAGGTCACTCTGCGCAGGGTTAAGGAAAGAAGTAGGAAAAAAAGGAGCAAGGTAAAAAAAATAGAAAAAGTAGGAAAAGTAGGAATACTTCAGAAGTCTCAGACAAGACAATGTTCCCTAGGAGCCTTCCAAGACTTCCAAATTTTGAAATGCTCCCTTACGTGTAGATCTCTGTTCTTGAGGTTGCCCACCCAGAACGCCTCTTGGCATTTATGCAGAGCCAGCATGGCTTTGACTCGATACACAAACAGCTCCAGGTTGCGTTTGACGGCCGGTACGTGATTGGTCAACGATACATCCTTCGCAACCTGAAACAAAAATGACACAGTGAACACAAATTTCAAGACATTTACCGGCCATCCTCATGATACAGCGCATAACTGTATACACCATTTTCATTGCTGCCAACTTTTCTAAATCCAAATTAGTAATCAACCCGCGCGGTCATTTTCAACTGCTCGTATATTAACAGTGTATGTACAAGCTTTACCAACATCGAGTACAGGTACATGGTTTACATGTGCATACCATTCTTGTTGTGATTAATAATGTACTGTAGCCATAGGATAATAAAAAATAGAAAAAAATATTGAAATTTTTTTTAAATATTTTTTTTATATTAATTTTGTTTTACTGTCTGTATTTGTTTGCTGAGGTCAAATAAATAACAACAATCATAACATGTGTGCATATTTTTTTGAGATGCATGCTATTGATGTTGAGTTTCAAGTTCGTATCATGTTTTACACACAATGATTTAGGGCCTCCGTATGTAATAGAAATATTTGGTTTTTACATAGTTCCTTTGCTTCACCGTACCTTAGAATGACTACACACGTGATGTAGTGACCTGGTGCTTTGCTGCAGGGTTTTCAACAGCTTCAAGACTTCTTCCCTCTGGGATGGGAACAGCCTGTCGAGTAGAGGCATGCCGTGTTTCAGGAAGAGCTCAATGAAGACACGTCCATACTGGGAAGACGAAAACATTGAAACTGAAAATCAGTTGATGGACAATTGGCCTTTAAAATTAAAACTAAAACATCTCATATAATCATCTGCACTGACAGTCTTCGTGCACACGCGTGACGCGCAAAAACCAGGGAGGTACTATCACACACCTGGGTCGCAACCTTAGATTTGTTCCAGTACTGTGTTATCTCTTTACCAATGACGCATGCGCTTTACATGCGTGCCGTGAGATCACCAGGGTGGACAGTTGCGCCAGTCTATTACGGCATACATCAAAATAAAGACGTGGTGCTCGCTTTGTGATTTTAACCAAGGATGAACTGGGTGAAATTTTGCACAATAATAACAAATCCAGTGTTTTTTTGAATGTTAAAGTTCTTAAATGAAAAAAAAATTAACTTTCTATTCTGTTTGCCTCCTTAAATTAAAATAACGTTTCGCTTTATCAAAATACTGCACGATCAAATACATAGTGGAGTGGACCAATGAAAATACCGCGGCTGTCTGCTGAATATTTATGAGATATAGTCAAACAAATACAAGCAGGGGAAATAGTGAAAACAAATGATCCCTCCGTGTTAGAGGCTTTGCCTCGGGAAATATTTGTATAATATCCCACCGACGTGTACATCTATTGCACCTGTTTTGTGTCTGGCAGGGATAGAGTTAAATAATGAAAGGTTTGCGGAAACACCATGTGCGAATAATTTCTCAACTAAGAGAATGGTTCTGAAAAGAACCAGAGGTATAAACTCGACGTTCCGGTCAGTATGCTCTGACCGTCTTCAGGAGAGTGCCTAAACTCTAAGAAAGTGACTACTTAAGTAGCAAAAAGCGAAATCAATGAAGTGTAAAGTTGCATCCTGGGATAGAGTTACCAAAAAAAAGAAGAAGTTTAATACCTTGAGTGCAGACGTCAGATTGCTCCTTGCTTCAAACACCTTGAGAAGACTTATCAGGACGTGGAAGACATGGACGGCCATGCTCCAGCGAATCAGTCGCTCTTCGGTCAGGTGACCGCCGCGCTTGGACGCCCCTCTGGCGTAAAGGTCACGAAGGTAGGTAGTCAGGTGGTCAAATAAGACGCGATAGTAAGTTCCAAACGTCAATCTGTGTTAAGATAACGTACAACAAATTTATACAAAATGATGATATACTTTTTGATAAATTTGTTTAAACAAATCTGATCAATACTTTGTAAGTGCTCACAGGGTAAGTTAAAAAAAGCGGAACCCAAACCTCCAAAAAAGAAAGAAAAAAAGGTGAGCGTAATCATCAGCATACAGACTCCAAAAGGTCTTAAGCCTTATTGCACTCGTCTTCGACTCGTGCAATATTGTCATAGCTCATGCAATATATTCTTGTATCCACCGAAAAAACAGCCATCCAATATTGTTATTATTATTTAGATCAGGCTGACTTGATCAGCAAGAAATACAATTCAAGACACTGTCCTCATTTCATCTTTTTCTTCAAACTATTTGAAGCTGCCACAGTAATATTGTTGACAACAGTGCGTGTATACCTGGCCTTCTGCGACAGTACACGCGCGCTACGCTCTGTTGAGTGGTTGACAACTGTGACTTTCTATGCTCTTGATCATGTGGGAACCAGCGAAAATGCCCGGATGACTGCAAAAATAACGTTATTGCAGTCAACCTGGTACTTTATTATTGCAGGCATCCAGGAACTTTTATGAAAGCATACAATACGCAGATTTATTTTTACTGCTGGAAGCCTGATATAAATAATGATACCGAATATCGCCATATTTTTGTGGAGGTATACTGTGGACTCTTAAAATCCAGTACCACACAAGCCTACTAACAAGTACCTGTTGAGGGTTTGGTAGGTAGTAGAGTAGCCCGTCCTCTCATTGCTGTCTATCAGTTCTGGGATCGCGATAGTACAGATGTCCTGAATGCTCTTCAGAACGTCAGGTGTATGGCACAGGTAGATTCTACGAATTACAATATATTTTACAAAGTCACACCAACTGGCAAACAAAGCAGCAAAACTCTTTATTAGTGTTCAAACAGTTTCATTTCATAAATAGCTGGATGTTGATAAAATGTATAAAGTACATTTGGCGCTCGGCACCAATAAATTGTTCACAATGGGTGAGAACGGCACAAAGACACCAGACCATGCCAGAGCTGGGGGTTGCTAGCATAAGGCTTGCCCCGAATCATGTGATATAGTAACAGTCTCTTTGGTCGGGAGAATGCAAAGTCAAAACGTGTAAAGCATTGGATTAAGTCGGTGTTCCAGATTTTATTCAAATTTAACTCGCCAATTATTTATTCTATACTTAACACTGCTGTTACTATGGGCATCAACCAATCAGCAATTGTGATTTCACAATAATAATAACACCGGAGTCTTAAATAGCGCATGTATCTACCAACAATTAGGTACTCAAGGCGCTAATTAATATGAATTATACAGGGTGAGTAAAACAAACGAAACCCAAGTGTCAGGACCATTGTTTGAGTGAAGTTCTGCATGTAGCACTTTCAAAATCTAGGACATAAAATCCAAATTCATAAGCTTTCTTTTCGTACAAGAATCATTCAAATCACTCATGTACATTTCCAGTTACAGAGTTTAAACACAACTGCCGTTTTGAGGTTCTGTCCACGGATCACAAAAAGTTCAGTGTTCTTAAGGCAAACCGAGAACAAATCACGTAAGGATGTTTGCTGAAAGAACGCACACCTTTTTTTGTGATCTGCAGACAGAACTTTAAAACAGTGGTTGTGTTTAAAACTCCGTAACTTTAATGTTACGCACATTCCATTCCATTCATTGGGGGAAAAAAATCACCTTTGTATAAACAGACGATTGGTCCGTCAATGTATTTATACTGAATCATCAATGAGTATAAATGGTATGAGAGTGTCAAAGTAGGAAAATCTCCTTGTTTTCTCGCCATTTTTCATTGTCTTGGCTTACCTGAGCAGTGACTGGAGGAGTTCATTGTGTTTGGCACCTTTCTCTATTAGGCCGTCCTGGTTCAACCATTCTCGCTTCAACAGACCTTCGGCCATGTCAGCTGCAATTACATTAACTTAATCAGTTCTTCAATTACAAAAGACAACACGAAGCGTTGACTATGAAAATTTGGGCCATTATCAAAACGCAAGAAAATTGAAATCCTGAAAAAAAAATGTGACATTTGAGGTGACCATTGCTATAACAAAATGTATAAAAATGAGTGCTAAGGCCAAAAAAAAAAATATTCGGTCTCTGGTCAGACCAAAGTTCCGGAATTGACGCTTTTTTTTTTTTTTCTTCAAGCTTGGATTGTACAGACAAGGTGGGGTACTATTTTGCTTTTTTGGTGTCCTCATGTACATTGGTGTCCTCCATAATTTGTCTTGATGCTTTCGATCATTTGCCTTGGTGCAATTTCCCATTCCTTGGTGCTCTTTGGTAAAAGAAAATTGAGGAGGTGCGGAAATAGAGGGCGCTGTTGGAGCTACCGCAAAACATTTCGAAAAAAAAAAAGATCAACGCGCATGATTAAAATCGACGCGCGCGCTGACCAGAGACCGACTTATTTTTTTTTTTGGCCTAATATAATTTTTTTTCTCCTGAAAGCAACTTGACTTGTTTCAAATTTATTAATTTGTCCACATTAATTACTTTTTACTTCTTGACTTAACATTTTTTCACTGTTTTTCTATCACTGAATGACATTCAGCAGGTTTAGGACAAAAAAATATTACGAGTTTAACTGCTCATGTCGATTATTCAAAGCAAAAATAGATAAAGCTAATATTTAGGGAACTTTTCTGTAAGCTTTGGGGAAGTTAAAACGATTACTGTATTCCATGTGTCACATAGCTTTCCAGAGAGATGCCCTTTTTTTTGTTCAGCCTAGGGGATTTTCTCAATATTTACAGCATGCACCATTTCATGGATACCCCCAACTTTGTGGTCACATCGTCACCGTTTTCACGAAGAGGCAAATTTAGTATTTCACTGTCTGAACAAACATTCGAGATAATCGCGTTTAAAGTTGGTCCTTTTTTCATTTGACAATTTGAAACTTAAAGATGCATAATATATGAAAGATTTAGGTATCAGAGGATAAAAGAGCTTCTAATCTTCCTAAATGTGGCAAACTTTAGGAAAAATAGGTGATTAGTTTTGCAGAATTAATCACTTAAGAGAAGTGGCTGTTCGTGAAAATGAAAAAAAGACCAATTAGCAAATTTGCCCCTTCGTGAAAACGCTGAAGTGACTACGCGCAGATTTCGCCCTTCTGCGGTCTGAGTCAATGCATTTTTGTACAGTACGCGCAGATTCTGCCCCACTGCGCACGCGCATGGAATTCGCCCTTTCGTGATATACGCACCATTGTATTACAATGCATTTATTTACTGAAAATTTATTAATACCATAGAGTGCGGAAATTCGCCCCTTCGTGAAAAAGGCAAAACGGCACTTTTAGAAAATTCGCCCATTCGTTAATTAAGATTTTAAATAATTTTTTGAAAGTATAGCCTCACCAGGTTGTAGATATTGATATATTTATTCATTTTCACACAAAAAAGCAAATTTCGAAAAACAGACGATTTCCATGAAATTCGCCCCTTCGTGAAAACGGTGACGACATGGTACAGGGGGCATGTCATTGAAACTACGTCCTATCATTCCATTGCATCCTCAGCATGATGGGATGTATTTTTAATGGCATGCCCACCTGAGATGACCATGTGACCACAAAGATGGCCGTATCCGTGGAACAGTCTCTGGGGGTGGACTGCCACCCTTTGGTGCAATCTCTGTAGACATTTGAGCTTACCTATACTCTCACTGTTATCGGTTGTCTCAGAGTGTTCGCTGAGAGAGACAAGAAGACGAAGCAGGAAGATGGCTGAAGACAAGTCAGGCACTGTGTCTAAGAACTTCTCCAAGTAGCTGAAAGCGTGCCTGACATCACATAATGCAAAGAAAAAACAACAGAAATCCACATATGAGACCTGCTAACAGTGTTTTTATCTGCAGCAAACATCGTCAATAGATCATGATTATTCAGCTAGTTCAATGTTTATTCATAAAAAAATAACAATGACGTCACACCATTGCTACCACCCAGTCATGCATGTATATTAAAGCATTTCAAAGAACAGCTTTCGTCAAGCTGCCACAGTGGCCTGGTGGACAGTAGAACGAACTACGTATCGCAAGATCTGTTGTTCAACCCATGTCCATTTTCATCAAATATTTTTGTTGGTTGGGATAAGTAAAGTTGAAGGAAAAACACTACGAAGGTCATTTTCAAAGATGTGTCTAAAGACACATTTTTGGAAATTTCCATTAGTTGTTCGTTTTTAATTCGGCGGTGAATGGGTGCGCACAAGCGTTGACATGACGCGCATGTGCTTTCATTTGTCGATTAAGTGCGTGACATCGCGTAGCTTCAATCGGCTGAATGAAAATGTGTCCTGGACGCTAATATCGGGCGCAATTCAAAACCTGTCTCGGCAACTTTTGAATTGAAACCGAGATCCTAGAATATTCTTTTCTCGGAATATACAGCATTCACTGATGAGCTAAAACTTCATCAGGTTAGTTGTTAAGCACCTTTCTTTAGATTTTGAGCACTTTTGTTGCTTCAAACGAAAAAAAATGCACAAATGACAAATGATATACTCTACTTTTAAAGCAATAATCCCTGTACTGCCCAAAACTGCCCTGCCTAATACTTCCTGTATTGCCCGGCCCAATAGACACAATGTAATACAATGTAATACAATGTAGTTCAGCTGCTCATGGGTTAAGTCATTACAAATTTTAGCTCTTAGACATGTTCAGCTTACTTGTGAAGTTGTTTGGCTGTGAGTTGCGTTCGGCCGCTGCTCTTGATACGGGATGTCAAGACTTTCAAGGCATCCAAGAACAAGGACTTGTTCTCACTGGACGCAAAGCCATTCCTGAAAAAAATGTAATGATAAGACTGAATTAGAAAACCGAATTCCTTCCTTCGGCATCTACTTTATTCTTCAGCTTTACACATGAATTTGCTGTGATCACCAGCCTCTATATTACCTGTGAATTACATTTCGACTCCCATTTATACAAACTCAGCTAGACCTGGTCAAAATATTTTGTTACATCGAAATGTTTTATTAAGAGGAGCGCTGGTCCCATTCCCTGCGCACATAAATGCACAGTGGGGACGAAGCTTTCTGTTCACTTTAACCAGAAATTTGTATGAACGAGAGCCAACTTTAATAACGCCTCCTTGTTCAAGCCACTTAATTGCAAGAGACATTGTGTTCCAAAAACAGCAGACCACTGGAGCCGGATACCTCCACTGCGACAGGAAGTTCAAAGTTGCTAGCCTAATAGGTGAGGTTAAAACTACGATACCTCAAGATATTTAATACTACTTCCTCCCATCAAAGCTAAAAACAATATGGGCTTTGGTCTTGTTATTCAACAAGGGTGAATTTCATAAGCCCTTTTCACACTAGACAAATTTCGGGGTTGATGCAGGGTTGACACAGGGTTGAAAACATGCATCGTTTCACACTTGAAGAATTTCAACCCTGCGTCAACCCCGAGATTGATTTCGCTGGTTGAACTCAACCCTGCTCCAGACCAGGGTTGAGATTTTCAACCCGGGTTGAAATTCTTGCCAGGGTTCAAAACAGTAGTAACTGAGCATGATAAGCTTGATTTGCATGAAACAAGTGTGAAACGATGCGAAAAATCAAAAAGTCAACCCGGGGAGGCACTGGGTTCGCCCAGGGTCGAGTTCAACCCGGGTTGAGAGGCTCTAGTGTGAAAAGGGCTTATAATAGAGTTTCTCACCATGAGAAGAGAGAGAGCAGTGACTTGAGTAGGAGGTGCAGACACGTTGCCATTTTGTGGTATTCAGGAGTATTGGCACCCGGACCATCAACGACCCCGTCATTCTGCTCTACGAGGGCCTGTAAGAGAACCCAAAACTTGGTTTTTCGGATTTTAGTTTTAGTTTATATTCTACTCAAAGAGTGCGTTCAATTACTTCCCCCGCGCTTACTCGTGCAAGCTTGACAGCGTTTGATTGACCTCTCAGGTGACTTCTGGCGCTTACTCCAAGCCGGTTAGTTGGGTAAGTATCCCATAAGGCCATGCAAAAAACATGGCTGTCAACGTGACGTCCGGCGGACGCCTCAGGCCATGTGCAGAGCTACAGCAATGTCAATTGTCAGTCCGTCCCCGTGTATTTTCAATGGGCGCGGACCTAGACCTAGCTCTAGACAGTTGATTCGGATGCAGCCTCAGTGTCATTTCAACATTCAACTTTCCAGCTCTTGCATGAAACTTTACCCAAAACCGTTCCTTTATTTAGCTCCACTGCGCATGTCTGTCATCACGCGAGGAGCAGGCGCGAGTAAGCTGGGGGAAGTAATCGAACGCACTTGTAAAGTTTGAGAAAGACATGTTGCATTTAGATTTATGACTTGGGGATCATTTTGAAACCACTTTGGGCCGTCTCAATTCATATCCGGGACGAGTACCGGACAAGTTGCGGGTTGAATCATTCACTTTGTCCGGAAGAAGCTCTGCATTTGTCCCGGACATGTTCCGGGCAAATTTTCATGAGCAACTGCTGACTCACCAATACTGATAACTTCATTGCGGGAAGATTGCAAGGAAGTTGTTCAGGATCCTGCAACTTATACCAGACATAATGTCGCGAAAGTTGCAGTTTAAAACGTAAAGCCATAAAGCTCTTCAGACGACTTCCAGGATTTGCATTTTCAGGTTGGGCTTCTTTTATGGGTACCTGGGTACCCGTGTGTTACTTCAGTAGGATACCTGGTTTTCGTACTACCCATAAAAAAGCACACCACTAGTAGTTTAAATATGTTCATGCTAGGAATTTTAAATACGATAATAATTAAGACGTGTAGAGACATGCCTTGGAAAAACCAACAGACTTTAAAGTGACTAAACTTGAACCAACTACAAAACACAACGGCCTACACCACTGTTCAATAGAGAATTGAAACCAGTGTGACTTGCCTGGAAGAATGCGCTGGTTGACTCCAGATGATCACAGAGATGAGGCAGGAGCTTGATAGCCTTGACGGCAATCTCCCGAGGAGTGAAACGGTTCAGGTGGGAGAAGCCTGTATTCTTGTCTGATTTGGTCTACGGAAATTCAAAATAAAAATTCAGAAAAAATATCAGTTGTTCAAGGTTTATTTCTCATCGTCAATTTCCCATATTTTTTTTTTAAAAAGTATCGAATGTTTTGATATAACTTTTGTGGCCCTTTTTATAGCTTTCGTAGTGTAAATGGAACTGGTCCAGAGCTTTTTGACTTTAGAATTTGGAGGCCTTACAAAATTGAAACCGCTGCAGCTGGTGCGGCTTATACGCCGGTGCGGCTAATAAGCCGACTTCAAATCTTAATTTGCAGATTTTTGCGTGCTGCAGCTTTTACTCCTTTATTCCGAAAAATTACGGTACAAGGCAATAACAGACAGTCCACTTTCACTTCAAATCACAAAGTCCGGATGTAAATCTAAGACGGTGTAGTTCAGGATTTAGTTGAGGTTTAGGTCTAAACTCTAACTCTGCTATTTCAAGGATTTCAATGTTTTTCTCAATTATTATTGGCTTGGGTTTATAAAATCACCTTATTAAAGTTACAGTCCATCATTTGCAGCTATCCAAAAAGTAACTGGCGTAACTATTGTTGAAAAACATACTAGGTTGAAAGATAGTAAGGGGACTAAACTCCCTGTGAAATTATTCTTTCTGGCAAGTTGTCATTTTGAAGAAATCAAGGAAAGAAGGCCTTTCCAACGGCACCGTTGGAAATTTCAATTAGTAGTTCTTTTTTTTTTCGGCGAAGCGTATGCCATGATGCACACGCACTTGCTATAATTTGTCGGATCGGTGCGCGACATCCCGTGGCTGCAATCCGCTCAGTGAGAACGTGTCTCGGACGCTGAATTCAGGCCCAAATCAAAACATGATTCAGCAAATTTTGATTTGAAATCGAGATCCTAGAATGCTGTTTTTCTCGGAATATACAGCTGAAGCTGAGCTGAAACTTCATCAGGTTAGTTGTTCAGCACCCTTCTTTAGATTTTGAGCATGTTTGTTGCTTCAAACGAACAAAATGCACAAATTACAAATGATGGACTGTACCTTTAAAGTTTGCTTCACACACTAGTTTTGTACATAAAGTCTTGATTGATGTATTACCCTGGAACAGAGCAAGTACCCTAATACCTTAAGGAACGTTCTCCTCTTGGTAGAAGACGCCAGTAGTGCATGGTCCAACTTCAGGCTCAGGTCTTCCAAAAGGAAATGGAGCTCTGGCGGTTGAAGCTTCAGCACCACAACCTCCTGCAAACATTTGGCACAAATATAAGCACAAAGTCAGGATGATGTTGATTGATACTGATCTTTTACTACAAACTGGAGCTCAAGTGTAATACAGTTTAGTCTAAACAAGTAAACATGCATAATTTGAATTCTATAAAGCTGCCTACACTTAAGACTAGTTTTAAGACATTACTGGAGCTACTTTATTAACAAGTAAAGCAAAACAACTCAGTGGCGTATATGGTGAACAACGTTGGGGCAAGGACACTGCCCTGTGGTAAACCATTCTTCTGGCGTCTCCATCGGCTGTTCTGACCATTCAAGTGGACGAAAAAGCGGAGATTTTCCATCATTGTCATGATGAACTAGACAAGATGCGAGTCCTGTAGTGTTTGTTGCAGCTTGACTTTCATGGTACCAACAACTTTTTGATACCAAAAACATAAAAATTGGACCACGGGTTGCCGCACAGCAAACATGAAATTTAATACCCATATATGATGTGTACACAGAGCAGAATTACCATTCATGCATATGAATAATTAATTAGCCATAATTCCAAAACGCTTTGACCTATAGTCAGGACATTTCTTGGGTGTGTTCATGATAAGTTGATCCATGCATGTACCGAGTTTCAAAATTTTTCCTCACTCGATGGCCGAGATCTCTCAGCCCCCCCCCCCCCCAACCCCCCAACCCAGAGAAATGTTCAAAATAACCCGGCCCTTTTAGGGTTAAAGGGAAAATACAACATTTGCAAACATCAAAAAATAAACTACCAAATCATTTTGAAATACCTTGCTGGACTGTTAGTGAATGACAGTGTAAAGAATCCTGTAAAATCATGGCACCTGGTATACTGTCATTTTCAAGAAAAGTGGTATTTTTGTATCAATTTCCAACGCCGGTCGGCCGACCAGCGTTGGAAAAAACTGGCTTTTTTTCAAATACTGGCCCCAAGCTAGACTGGTTCCCTGACCTTACAATTCCCCAATGTACGTAAACTGCTCTGTTTCTTCTTATATGGAGTCAGGGAACCAGACTACAGGAAAATGATTGTTTTTCTTGGTTTTATAGCATTTTCGAACCCAAAACCTCAAAAAAGTCAGTGTAACTATATTTGCTATATATTTCCAACCCCCCAATTCCATCCATTTCTGAATATTACAGCAAAAGCAAATGATGTATATTCCCTTTAATAGATAAACCAGTTTTACCAGATAACCCAGTTTTATCAGATTAGCCAGTTTTACAGTTAAAGCTACTAACTAAGTTTAAGTTGGTGACCCAAGTTGACCAGATTACCCAATTAATCCAGGGTTACCAGAACCATGCTAATTTTCTTTTGATTTTCTTTATTTCTCACCCTTGTGTGCATCTCTGAATCTAAGACACTCTTCGTCACCAGTCCGCAGCCCAGTATATTGAAGACATCAATGTCTAGCTCCCTAAAGTAAGTCCTATACCGAGACAAGTCCACAGCCCCCTTGGTGACAGACTCTGACCCGCCCGCTTCGGTATCTGTAGATCTGTTCTGGGTTGTGTTCTGGGTTGTGTCTAGGCTTGTGTCCTGGGTGCTGGAGTGAGCAACGGTGTCGTTCAAGATACCGGATGTGTTGGCGGCATTTTTCTCCTTCCTATTTCGAGCGAGAGAGCAAGAATTATTGGGAAAAACTTGAACATCGGTTGAACAGAGATGAGATTGACAATTAAAATAAAAGCCTGAAAATTGATGAAAGGTCTGAAAGATGCATATGTCTTTCTCTCAGATTCAAAAATTTTGATTTTAGACAAAAGTATGAAAATATCAAGTCTGGTTGAAGCATAAAATTTAACAAGTGTAAATGTAGTTGACCAATTTTATGAAGTGGAGAAAAAAAAACCCTTAATGGTTCAAACTCAACTGTTATACCGCTGTCTTGAATGCTGTATTTTCATTGGCCTACAACGATCACGTGTTAAGTTTATGAAAAGGCATAGCACACTCCCTGTGGGATATCACATACGTGATATCCAAGTGTGCTATGACTTTGTACATGCGATACATTCGGTGTGAAACGCTTGTATCGTTGGTACCCATGCTATTTTCACCATGTTTTCACACATGAGTGGGAGCGGCGAACTAGCAGACGATCAGCTGTTTCGAGCACGCAAAATGCATGTGAGTTGATGTTCGTTTGACATGATTGTTGTGTTTACTGCTGTTTATTTTTGTGATTTTTCATCAAAATCCAAAGAATCCAAGACAGAGGTATACCAAAACAATTGTTGACTGCTGTGATGTGGGATATGACCTTTTGAACACCCTAGGGGTGCATAGCACCCCCGCATAGCACAGGTGCTATGCGCCCCTCGGGTGTTCAAAACGTCATATCCCACATCACAGCAGTCAACAATTGTTAATTATGTTACCTCCCGAGTGAAAGTTGGAAAAAATCACTCGGGTGGGACTCGAACCCACGACCTCCTGCTTTCTAGTGCAGATGTCTTACCACTTGACCACCGAGCTAACGGGATCGGTTGGCCGGTTCGAATCTGATGTACATAGCAGCGGGTACCGCACAAACTATTATAAGATGGAATTTTGTGTCGGGGCGCAAATCTGCACTGGTAAGACATCTGCACTAGAAAGCAGGAGGTCGTGGGTTCGAGTCCCACCCGAGTGATTTTTTCCAACTTTCACTCGGGAGGTAACACACTGAGTATACAGTGTTTAAAAAACGTCAGTGAAAGGCAAAACCTAATTTGATTTATATCACCCCGACGCAAAATTCCATCTTATAATTGTTAATTATAAAAATATGGAGATAATATGAGGCTAATTGCTGCCTTGAAATTTCTAAAGTTATATCTGTATACAATATGACAGCTACAATTTACAAGTTTAGCAACCTTTCAATATGTGCATTTTTTTAAAAATCTGTCACGTATACGTAGCGTATGCATTTCATTTTAACGGACATGAAATATCGATGTATCTGTCACATATACGTTGCATATGTGTTTCATTTTAACGGACATGAACATTCAATATCGTAATGTGGCACGCGTAGCGTGGTTTCGATTGGCTGTCAAATCGCTCCATGGAGTGATTTTGACGGATACGCAACGCATACGCAACGTTTTCATTAAACGGATCAAAATGCGCACGTTACGAAAAGGCGGCTTTTACAGTGGTGTCACCAGAGGGGGGTGTCACATGTCCTGCCACATTTCTTGTTTTTATGTCGGCAAAACTGTGTCCGTATTGGCACAGGGATGTATCAAAACGGTCTCTGATGTTTGCATGAAATTTGAGGTATACAGTATACATGTACACAGGTCAGTAGGATGGTAGTATGTTGTTAACAATTTTTTAACTGAAATCCAGAAATTGCAGGAGGACATTCATCCCTGCTGGCAAAATCACGTGCTTGTCAACAAAATCATGTTGATATGCCACGATGAATAGTGCCACCTATTGAATGACAATGGCCATTTATGTCCCCTATGAACAGGGCTCCCATTTATTTTCAGTCGGTGTCAAGCCACCCCCTTTGGGGGGGGGGGGGAGGGGCTGGCTGGCAGGTGACAGGGGAAAATTCCTGTCTACCTTCCAGCCTTCCAGCACGGAGTGGTCTTTCGGCAAATTAGTCATCACCCCACCTCCATTCAAATTCGTCTGGGGACTCCCAGACCAGTCATCAAGTTATTTAGAAGTCCAGCTCTTGCATATTCTGGTCAGTTGGTTTCTGGACAATTACTGCAAGGATAAACCACTGATCTCTGTATAAAGACTGGATAGCGTACAGAAAGCCGCAGAAGAGCGCCATTTGAAGCCATATTGGAGAGACCGGCTGGTGATCTATAGAGGACAAGTTGCCGTCATTGTATATTGTGGTTCGCCTGGTTTACATTTTGTCCACCGCCACTGACCACGTTTTATAATTTGTCAAAAGTTGTGGTTTACTTTTGAATGCCACAGTTCACCTTTTGCGACGTTTGGAAATATAATCAAGACAGAAATTTGTCCTTTTTAGATCACCACAATACGTGTACGTGATCAAAATGCACATCAACTCATGCACACGCAGAACGTTTGTATATACACGGCCATTTTTGAAAGACCGGGGGCGAACTGGTCAAAATGTAAATTCAAGCCTGTGACTCGTGTGGGGGTTTCCGCTAACCAGTCTTTATATAGAGATGAGTGGGATAAACTCTACTTCCATTTGTGATTGCACCAATGTCACTCACTCCTTGGGCTTTCGTCCTCTTTTGCTCCCGACGGTAGCTGTGTTCGTTGGGCCGGATGTGGAAGTTGAGGCACCATCGCTACTCAGAACTGAATCGTTGTCAAAGTTGGCCAGGGGCGGGCTGAAGTTAGGGGTTTCTGCAAGCACGCATGATTGGACAAAATAGCATGTGTTTGTGGATTTATAAAGATGTTCAAAATTGACGGTTCTCAGAAGGCAAGGTCTGCTTTTTTTAATATCTCGGAGCTGAGGTGAATTATAGAGCGAGGAGAGTTGATAGCAATGTGTTGCATATGAGCCAGTATATGGGCGCCAGTTAGTGCACATATAAAGGGGAGAAAACACAACAAATTTTCTGAGTGTTCACAAATCCAAAGTGTCTTTGCAGAGGACTGGAAACTGGAAAGATGCTCAAGTGTCCTTTTCACTGTTGGGGGAGGGGGGGGGGGGTGCAATGATGTCCGCAGCATTATTTGCAATTACACAGGAACTTAATGAGTAAATACTTAACCCCTTAGCACCTGTGCTACATTGTACTACATTGTACTACATTGTACTACATTGTACTCCATTGTATTACATTGTGTTTATTCACTGAAGAATCAATAAAACTATAATGCTACAGTGAGTAATTGGCAGGGCAGTTCTGGGCGCTACAATTACTAAAGGGTTCATTTGGAAAAAGACTTGATGATACCACAACATGTGTAAAACTGTTTTACCTGCCATAATGAACCAAAACAATTCAAGATAAATAACTGCTATCTGTTTATCATACCTGCCAAGCACGTCTGTAGATGTTTCTGGACTTCTGTGATGTTCTTGAGTCTCGCCAGCACCTTGCCCCGCATCTCAGCATCTGTCAGTCCACTGAAGGCATTCACAATCTACAAAATAATAAGATAAATACAATAATTTATTGGCTGTATCTAGCGTTTTCTACCAAAGTCTCAAAGCACTTCACAATTATTACCCCTGTTCATCAGGCCATGAGACCAATTATCAGCAGCAACTCGAGATCAGCGCAATCTGGTCTCTATCCTCACAGTTACCTCTTGATACTCCTGAAGAGAGGCAAATAAAGTGTCTTGCCTCAGAGCACAAGCACCCTAATTCCCTGTCAGGATTTGGACCCACACACCACTGCACACAAGTCGGACTCAACAACCACTGGACCACGGCATGCAAAAAGTGATCAACCACATTTCATGTATACATTTTTCTCCAACCCGATTATTTTGGTACAACTGACAAACCATAAACATAACCCTGCTACTCACTGTACAACCTTATTGAACATTACTTGTCAAGTACCAGTGTGAGTACATTTCCAAGAGTATGAGTGTACATGTACTTCAGAGAGTAAAAGTAACAATTCCATGAGCAGGAGTACGATTATCAGCACGAGTATGAGCACAAGTACGAATACAAGTACAAGTACAAGTACAAGAACGAGTACGAGTACAAGTACAAGTACGAGTACAAGTACAAGTACGAGTACGAGTACGAGTATGAGCACAAGTACGAATACAAGTACAAGTACAAGAACGAGTACGAGTACGAGGACGAGGATGAGTATGAGCACAAGTACGAATACAAGTACAAGTACAAGAACGAGTACGAGTACGAGGACGAGGACGAGGACGAGTATGAGCACAAGTACGAATACAAGTACAAGAACGAGTACGAGTACGAGTACGAGGACGAGGACGAGTATGAGCACAAGTACGAATACAAGTACAAGTACAAGTACAAGAACGAGTACGAATACAAGTACAAGTACAAGTACAAGTACGAGTACGAGTACGAGTATGAGCACAAGTACGAATACAAGTACAAGTACAAGAACTAGTACGAGTACGAGTACGAGTACGAGTACGAGTACGAGTACGAGTACGAGTAAGAGTATATATGAGTATAAGTAGAGTGAGAGCTGCTTTTGCTGGGTAGACATGTTTCCAAGTACTTCTTGTCAGAATAGGCATCACTGAAAGCGGAAAATGTGTGTGTGGGTGGGCTGTCATCACGTTTGCTAGTAAGCTTTTCATTGTTAGGAAAATTAAGACCGAGTTATGGGGACTTTCTGCTGTCCCCACAGTGTCTTCGGTCCCCAAAGTACCATGGGACAACAAGTGTGTAGTCCCCACAGTTAGGGAACAAGAATGGGTGCGTGTGTTCAAGAGTTGATCGGTCACTGTTGATCCCACGCAGAGCATGTGACAGGGGCGGCGGTGAAGCCAAAACATATATGCAAAAGCCATTCAAACAGAAGGAGAAGCTTCTTTCCCTGCATTTCCCTCTGTGACTACAGGTACTTTGCCATGAGTGCTGGTAAATTCTTTCTCATGAGTACAATTATGAGTATGAGTCATAGAGCTATATCAAATTACTAGAGCGCTAACTCCTCATTCTTGATATGAGTACTACAACAGTGATGAGAACTACAACAGTAATGAGTACTACAGAACTGACTCCTACCTCTCTGAACCAGTTGATGGTCAGGAACAGACAAGTGCAGAGCATCTCTCGCTCATTCTTGGCCAAGGAACTGATCTTAGATATGACTTCATTGCTGACGTTATAGAGTGGGCAGCCTAACAGTGCATCGATCCCCTCCATGTTATCGTTCTGCGCCATCTCACACATCCTCAGCAGGCGGAAGTGGGGAGTCATGCAGAGGGGCGAGACAGTGCGAGATCTGAAGGGAGCAAGTAGGGAAGAAGGGTGGGGGGGGGGGGAAGAAGTGCACATGAAATTTTACCACTAATAATTGAGAGGCGTTCTGGAAAAAAAAAATGAACAAGGTTGATTATTTTCCAAATTTTCCGATTTACTTATATTTGCGGTCTTTTACACATCTACTACACATATATGTTAAAGATATATTATAAAATATGTGGAGTGAAAGTGTTTTTAAGGAAAAACACTTGGCATCTTTCATATTCACATGAACAAAACTCAAAACTTTAACGGCCTTTTCTCAGTATTTTACTTTTTTGACATGTCGATAAATGCAAATTTTAAACAGCTGTAACTTGTCAACAGAATGTCTGATTGAAGTGCAACAAACAGCATTGTAAGGAGAATTTATTCTCTTTCCTAATACCCGCAACCCTCATTTCGACCTCTGCCAAGCTCTGTCTTATTTTGCCAGAACGCCTCCCGATTCAGTAAAACTTTTTTTGCACTCTTCTTTGGAAGAACATTTCCAAACAATCGTTTACAAAAAAAGTTCCAGTACAGAATATTTACTCGTGGAATGGCACAGGCATTCCTTTGTCATTCTTTGTATTGTTTTGATCGTGATTTTGATTGTGTCGTAGTGGAGTCTATCACAAGTTTGATCAAAAGTAGATCCCAAGTCCTTTTAACGAGTCTAGTCACAAGTAACAGGGGATGAACAATCACAAAGGAATGCCTTGTCACAGCTCATTTGAATAACTTGTGACTTGACTTGGGACTGGAGAACTTGTGATGGACTTGTAACCACAACACTGTTCAATTGAAACCCTGGAAACAAAAGTGCCAATCCGCCGTTTCTTCCACCCGTTTGAAACTGGCATTCCAGGGTCAAGAATTACGTTTTCAACTTGGCTTTACTCAGTGTGACTTGAAAAGATTGGGGTAAGGGTGGCGTAGCGGTACTTTCCTCCCCTTCCACCGCTGTGACATGGGTTCAAATCCCACCTGGGCCAACGTGTGGATTGGGTTTTCAGTCCCTACATCATTCTGGAGTTTTCCTCCCACCACTAAAACTGTAATTTTCCTTCTACATCTTCTACCAAAAGACCCCACTAGAAGTAAGCCCTATCCATCCTGTTCTGGCCCTTGCGCTATTGGATGTTGTCGAAATCAATAAAAATTAACTAAAATTATAAAAAATAAATAATCAGATGTCAGTTTTAAACAGGTGAACTTTGCTTTCAACCGACAAATAACTGCGATAGTCGATCTTTCAATGTCGTCGTTCCGGTTTCAAATGTCAAACTTTTCGCACCCTAACTTCAAATCTCTGGAACAGTTTTATTCAGAGCGACTCAGTAACTCTAGTCCAAAACAGGTGCGAGCAACCCATCTAACCTGTCAGTTTCTGATTCCTCATTTGGCAATGAGCCAAGGTTCAGCTGGGCCCTCTCCGCCTTACTGACGAGGGGCAGCAGGTTGATGGCCACGCCCCCCTGGGACTCTTCAGCTTCCAGACCGTACACCTCACTCAACGGCAAACCGTAGTCCCTTGGGTGAAAAATAGATAAGAAATTCTTTATTACTTGGTACTTGGTTGGTTCTTCTCCTAAATACTCCACCGGGGAGTTTTAACAACAGGAGGCCAGAAACACAGGGGCAAACCTCTTTTATATTCTTCAAGTTCTTCTTTCTGTGGCGTGTCCTTTCCTCATTGACAGACCGTAGTCCTTAAAAGATGTGCTATCCACGCTTTTCAACAAAGTTGAATTCCTTTTCTCTTTACACAAATTTTGAATTGTATGTTTTATATTTAACGAAGAAAACAAAAACTACTTTTATAAATTTTTGAGCATCTGCAGATCTCTGAAGAAAAAAGCTTTTACTTTGGGTTGCTGGTATGCACCCAAACCAGTCTACAATGAGTAGACTGGTTTCCGGTCCTTCATTATCGCTTCTGATAGGGACAGAGAACCAGTCTACCATGCAAGAACTGAATTTCTGTCAGACTGCAAATAATTAAAAGGGCCTATGCGATGTATCTTTGTTTAATGCAATCCTTGAAAATGTATCTTTGTGTCCCATTAAACCTTATTTTAAATTTTCGCTTTGCCATTTTGGTGCCTTTTTGGTTTTTATGGTAAAGCACATTTCCATATTCATGAGCAAAAGTGTGATGTCATTCAGACAGAAACCTCAGCGTTACAGTTATTTCAGCACCAAAGGTTGCCAGAATTTCAGATATTTTGTTGCTGTAATTTGTTTCTTTGTTGGTGATTCGATGTTGTGTCGGTACACCAATGAGCAAACTTTGCTCACAAACGTTTTCAATGAGCACATTTTTGGGTTCACAATTTGAACACAAAACCCCTAAACTGAGCAGCGCCTTCTTGAAATGACATCACAGCAACAGCGCCCTCAGTTGCACAATAAAGCGTGGTCAAATTTGAAATGTTTAAAGAAGTGCACGTTTCAATAAAATTAGCCAAAAAGAGATGTCATACAGTTTTCATACATCTAGGAGGAGAAATTTGCACAGAATATGTTCCTTTTAAACCACAGCCAGGTTCCACTGTTTTAAGTCCAAAGCAACGTTTCACTCCATTAGAACCATTGGCAAAGATAAAGAAAGCAAAGTGTATAGTGCATAGTTTCTTTCATTCATATAATTCTATCAGTTAAGTTTATCGTCAAAAGAATTTGTTTTACCCCGAGACTTGATCAGCTTCGACGTCGACAACAAAGTCATCTTGAAAGTCATTCAGAATGCTATCGCCTATAAATTCCTGGGAGAAAAATTTATAAAAAAGGCATTTAAAGGGAATATACAACATTTGCAAACATCGAAAAATAAAAATACCAAGTTTTTATGAAATACCTTACTAGGATGTTGGTAAATGACAGTCTAAAGCATCCTGTAAAATTATGGCACCTGGTGTGAAGTCAATTTCAAGAAAATTGTATTTTTGTATAAATTTCCAACAGTGGTCGGCCGACCACCGTTGGAAAAACCTAACTATTTTTCAACTACTGCTCTAATCCATCATTTTTTCCAGTCCAAATTTTGTTTGCTATTGGTTACATGTTCATGAACGGGTGCAGGCCAGGTAGACTGGTTCCCTTACCCTACAAATTTCTGGCATCTATAAATTGATCCATTTTATCTTTAGTGGAGTCAGGGAACCAGACTACTCCACCATTTGTGTTTTTCTTGGTTTTCCAGCATTTTCGAACACAAAACTTCAAACATATCAGTGGAACAATATTTGATCTATCATAGCAACCCCTCAAATAGTTCATTTCTGAGAATTACAGCAAAACCCAATGATGTACATTCCCTTTAATAACATGTTGATAGTTTGGACATTTCAACAAGATAACGCAAGCCTGGTAAAGCCAGCCCCACGCCAGTCAAAATCAGAGCGCACAATATTCTAACCAATTGATTTGGAATTGCTGTTCACACTGGAATTCTTCTCATGCATCTGGTCTTAACACAATGAGGCAGATGTAGCCTTTACGGGAATCAAGTTGGCGTAGCAGTTTTGCCCCGCTTTCCACCGCTGTGACCCGGGTTCGATTCCTGCCCTGGTCATATGTGGATTGGGTTTTGAGTCTCTACCTTAGGGAGCACAGCGAATACCCTGACGCAGGAAAGCCTTTAAAAAGGCCCAGACATGCCGAAGCTAAGCCTTGGCCCCACGGCCTTTTTAATCCCCATCCAATGACAATAGACACAGACCCTATGAATAGACGACAAGCCCAGACTTGGCTGACAGATCAGCTTCCTTTTGTGTGCCAGCTGGCCAGGCGCATTCCAGTATAACACAGGAAATGGGCCCCCACCCCAAGAATATTATCCTGGGGTTCCCTATCTCTAAAAAAAAAAATTGTTTTTTTTTTCATTGTCTTCTATTAATTAACAGGTTTCTTCAGGCTTGAGAGCTACAGTGCATAGGTCACTTTTGAGGAGTAATAAGAATTAAGCAGCGTTACGGGATAATCCTATATAGGCTATCAGCTTCAGTCCAAACATTGGGCCACCGATATCAAATGATCGAAAGAAGCAATGCTCATAGCGATTTTTGGCAAGGTATGCACATCTGGAGTTGGAAAATGTGTGATAGCTTTGCAGTGTGAGCGGTGGCGTATTTTTGGTGTTATCACTTTTAATTGTTTTTTTTTTTAACTGGCCGCCAATATGCTTGTTACTGGATTAATTTAATGTGGCAACAAGCATGTTTTGGCGCCATTTTTAAAAAAAAAGTAATAGCACCTAAAAAAGCTGCCACCGCTGCAATGCTATCACATACAGGGGTGCATACCTTACCAAAAATCACAATGAGCATTATTCCCCTCATTTGATACCGACTAAACCCCCAGGCTGATGGCCTAATACAAAAGCACTGCCCAGTAAACTACAACCAGTCAGAAGTGTCAGTCAGTCAGTCGGGGAGTCGGTCAGTCAGTCAGTCAGTCAGTCAGTCAGTCAGTGAGATAGTAGCCTTTAGTCAAGGCGCACATGTCTACCCGGACGCCTGGCGCCCCAGATTCTGGCACGAAAAAAAGACCAGTCGAGTGGCGAATCCACGAGCGCCTTTACCATCTCGTGGAGCTAATCATTATTCATTTTTTTTCAAGTAATATGAATCACGCATGATTGTATGCGTATGAACCAATCACCACGAACAAGCCATTTTTGAGGTGATGACACGTGTGCACGCCCTTGAGCGTGCGCGCCACACGCGTTCTAAAAAAATACAAGACGCGCACGCATTCACAACATGTCATGCATCATGCATGAAAATTTGTCTACCGAATTGGTAAACAAATTTCATGGACAAAAAACATAGGCGCTCTCCATGAAATGGTAAAGGCCCTCGCGGCTTCGCCGCTCGTGCTAGCCTTTTTACGTGTCGGCATCCGGGGTGCATCACGTGTCTGGGGTAAGCGCGTGGGACTTGGCTAAAGGCTAGTGTGATAGGCACAAAGAGGACATAGGCGCTCTCCATGAGATGGTAAAGGCCCTCGCGGCTTTGCCGCTCGTGCTAGCCTTTTTACGTGTCGGCATCCGGGGTGCGTCACGTGTCTGGGGTAAGCGCGGTGGACTTGGCTAAAGGCTCGTGCGATAGGCACAATGAGGACACTAGGCTGGCAGTCTGGGACCAGCACAAACTGGCGTCCTACAATGCAGTCATGCATGCAATGTACAACTGTAAAATATGTGCCAAAATCAAAACTATTTCGTACTCTGATAGAGTTAACTTGTTTCAAATGACAGAGTCACACAGTATGTCCCCCCCAAAAAGTGTCTGTCTAAATATTTTTGAAATAACAACAAAACCACAAAGAAAATAATATTGTGCAGATACTCCTAATCCTTGGCCTCAACCCCTATAAGTTTTATTTAATTTTCCACACGCCTCACTGCACTATGGACAATTGATCACAACCAAATTTTTGGACACCGTGACCAAGTTCCTTGCCTTAATCAATTTCAGTGCTGTGTTAAGTGAGCTGTGTAAAATTCTTCATGTTGTGACAAAGGGCTGCGGTTGGGATTGGAATCATTTGCCTGGCTATCAGTCATCATTTGCCCTTGAGCATTAAACTGAGGTCTAGCTATGATGACCGATAGCCAGGCAAATGATTCCAGTCCCCAATACAAGCAAATACAAAAAAGTGAGCATACTTCTACTTTCTGGTCCAGCTGTCGCTGTTCCACAATGTTGGCCAATTCATCAAAGAACAGTGCTGACGCCTCAGGCATTTTACTGCTACTGCTCCTGACTTGCCCCAGCAACGACACAATCTGGGGTTAAAAACAAAAACCATCCTGAAGTTTAATTTTCAGATCAGATCCAACGGTTCATCGAAACTTGACAAATGTTTTAACTGGACCCAATACAGGGCGAGTCAAAAAGGAAGTGACCTGAATTAATTAATTTTTTTTTATTAAAAAGCAATCAAATCTGATACACCAAATGAAGTATGTATTACAAGACCATGATCTTCCCATCATCTGAAGAAAAAAAAAAGTTATCTGAAGTTCTGCATGTTTTACTAAAAGAGTTGAAAAAAACGGAAACCCACAATATGTATTTCATATTTAAACAAATATTTAGCACCAAACATAATAATGCAGGGGCAGATCCAGGAATTTTCGCAGGGGGGTGTTTTCATCAGCAAACAAATCTGAAAATGTACACGGGTTTTTTTCTCCGGACACTTTGCCTCCGTAAAATCAAAGACTGGGGGGGAGGGGGGGGGGGAAGGGGGGCTGTTACCATATTTCAATAGGGGGCGCTGTTCAAATCCGACGATTATTAACACTAGATTACAAAATGGTGTACCGTATTTTGAAAAGGCGGACATTACACCAGTGTAAATTTTGGGCGGGTGTCACGGCGGGTGTCACAGGGGGGGTTTCGACTTATTTTTTAGGATTTGTATGATAATTTTTTTTTTTGGACAGAGCTGGGGGGGGGGGGGGGGGGGAGGTTTGACCCCCAAAACCCCCCCTCTGGATCTGCGCCTGTAATGACTTGAATGACGACAAGCGCTCAGACAGCTTGATTTGTGAGGACCAAAAGTTGGTTCCCCCATAATCTCTTCCCGCAGTTGTTATACCAAAACAGCAAAATTCCCATGGTAAAGTCTCAGTGAACGTTCGTACAGGGTGACCCCCCAAAAAGTTGTGCAAGCAAATTATTGTTAAAATTCTCAAAAAGTACCTTACATGAGTGTTTCATTTTGATGGAGCATATTAATTATACTCTTTGTGTATTATCAGTGAAAATGCCATGGAAACCCATTCATGAAAACCAAAGCTGTATTAATATTCCAATGGGAATCGCTCGACCAGCACTCTGCAATGGGTCTTGTCATTATTGTAAATCACATTGGAACAGGGGAAAAAACACATTGCCATTTATAACCTGTTGTATCTCTGGTTTGCATGAATGGATTTTCATCAAAGTTTTTGCTGTGATTATACACAAGAGTACAAACAATATACTCCATCAACATGAAATGCTTTTTGAGAAATTTAGAGATGTCTGCTTGCACAACTTTTTTTTGGCTCACCCTGTATTCTAGTTTTTAACAATCTTTTCAAATACTACCATTTCGTGGTAAATGCGTTTTTCGGGCATGCAACTGGGAATTTAGAAAAAAGGAGGAAATCCCAAACCACACAAGACTTTGTACAGTGTTTTTCAATTTTTAACCCTCCTACTTTTTAAGAGGTCACCATGGTCAAAATGTTTGTATCTCACCTCCTGGCATACTGTGTACAAACCAATAGGGGTCTTGACCAATATTGACCCAAGTAATAACCAGGCTGACAATGCATGTTTCCATAGGAGGGTAATGGCATTCATGAGAAGTAAAAAACAAGGAAATCAGCGGATCCGAGGAAACGTTGCATGCCTGGTTTTTGAACCCGAATGGATGGATTCTTTCTAGGCGCTCCTTAAATGTCCAGTTGACTTCTTTGAAATTTTATTGAAGAGGAAGAATTCTTACGGTGTTGTACATTGTTTGCTCCTTTAATGTCCAGTTGAGTTCTTTGAAATTTTATTGAAGTGGAAGAATTCTTACAGTGTTGTACACTGTTTGCTCCTTTAATGTCCAGTTGAGTTCTTTAAAAGTATATTGAAGTGGAAGAATTCTTACAGTGTTGTACATTGTTTGCTCCTTTAATGTCCAGTTGAGTTCTTTGTAATTGTATTGAATTGGAAGAATTCTTACAGTGTTGTACATTTCTGTAGAGAGCTCCCTCCCTTGACCGGGCTCCTGACGGAACGCCATGTTGCGTACGATCATGAGGGAGCCGATCACGCCAATCCGCTTATACTTGGGACTGTTACTGGACAGCTGTTTCCTGATGACAATGTGCAACTCATCCTGTAGTTGAGAGAGAAAAGAAGCACACAGAAAAACTCATTTAACCCCCTATAACTTCCTCAGGACTACCCTGCTAAATCCAACAGAGTCCAACCGGACTTTCCTGCTCAATCCACTGTGCCTCATTTTCAGTTGTCTGCTGAATCCAACGGAGTCCAACATGGCGTTATAATGGGGTTCAGTTTCCTGCTGAATCCAACATTTTGCATGAGGAATGTACACCAGGGGTTAACTGCTCAATCCAACAGGCTCCATCGGGTATGTGACACAGTTGAATCCTGTTCGATTCAGCAGGGTTAGGGTTAAAGCAACACTATAAGTGATTATCATATAAAACAATGACGAGCAATAATGAGGAAAAATACATGATTATCAATATACAGCCAAAGTCATTGGCTGCATGTTTCGCAAGCACATGAACTCTTGAACTTTTTGGAATACTCAATGAAATGAAATTGATTGACCGTCAATGAAAATGAACTTCATGAATACCTAAGCCAGTTTACCCATGCCTATGTTGGTCGAGAGCTTGTCACTGGGAGTGGTTTTAAACCGCTGATGAAACACTGGCTGGTTTTAAACACATATTCCTGCACCGCTGCATTCTGCGCCACACTGTGCAGTACGTGCGTACCCCAATCTCCATGAAAGTAGATTTTCAGCACTACGAGCGCAATGCACACATCATAGACACAGCCAAGGGGGTGTTTATTCATGAACATTTGCCTGAGTCAATAAAATCAACTGACCTGTATGTTGGCACATTCCTGGGTGTTTCTGAACGCGAGGACGCTGAGGATGGAGAACAGTTTGCGGATCTGCGGCAGAGACAGGTTGCCTAAGTAGTCCAGCACGCCCTGGGAAAAATCAATCACAAAATGAGTCTCAAATTAGCAAATGAATAAATGAAGGTCTCTGAAGCCCGGTTCATACTTCACGCGAATGCGAAGCGAATTTGACGTCATGGCACGTTCGCTGTGAAATTCGCCCGAGTTGAAATATGTTAAACTTTTACGAATTCGCAGCGCGAATACTTGACATGACGTCACAAATTCGCCTTCGAGCCGACTATGAACCGGGATTTAGAATTCATTATTCAGGAATGTAAGTGGAAAGTAACCCAAAAAACAAAGAGGGAATTCCAAGCTTTAATAATAATCATTATTATGCTTTAATAATAATAATTATTATTATTACCCTGGATTGGACATTTGGGAGACATCCCCATAGACTTGTGCACACAATTTTTCAAACTTAAATGTGCCCTAACCCAATATTCCCTTGTCCTTTTCCCACGAATTTCGGTATGTTTACTAATTAGACCACGAGCAACAAATATAAACTAATTTTGACAGAAAAATTGTGCCTCTAAAGGGGGGGGCTGTGAATGACCAATGTCTCCTATCATGTGAAGAAATTACGATAACGTGTCTCCTTAGTGGTACCTTTACATGTATAATAATATTGGCTTCTTGTATAGCGCTCATGTCCGTCACGAAGTGATGCTCCTGGCGCTCTATTATTCCCCTGGCTTTAGCACGGCTGCCATTACGGCGCTCAAGCATTGAAGGAATTTCTTCCTACCAGGCACCCATTTACTACACCTGGGTGGAGAGAGGCAATCGTAGTAAAGTGCCTTGCCCAAGCGCACAAGCACCATGTTCCCTGTCAGGATTCGAACCCATATACCATGGCTCACGAGTCGAACACCGTAACCACTGGACCACAGCACCCCACACCCTTTACAAGAGTTTATACAGTGTTTTTCAATTTGTAACTGCATAAGTGTGAAGTGAAAAACGAGGACAACTGCTGGTCCGAGGACAAGTTGCATGTTTGATTATAACTAGTACCAGTTTTGAGGATTTGGTGTTATCATTTCTTAAAACAAAAGTGGAGTGTCATGGCCTAGCGGTTAAGAACACCGGACTCATGCTCCGGTGTTTCAGAGGCAACAGTGGCGTGGGTTCGAGCCCGCCGGGTGGACACTTGTGCCCTTGAGCAAGGCACTTAACCATTATTGCTTCGTCCTTCGGATGGGACGTAAAGCCGTAGGTCCTGTGTGTTGTGTAATCCAATGCACGTAAAAGAACCCAGTGACACTTATAGCCAAGAGAAGGGGTTTGCCCCAGTGTTTCTGGTCTCCTGTATAAACTCCCACGCGGAGTATTAAGGAGATGAACCAACCAAGAACCAAGAAAACAAATTGACCAAAAATCACCAGAAGCAGTAAGTGCACCCCAAGGATCCCTCAGTTTGACCTTGTGAGGACACAGAACAGCCGGTGACTGACTTTTCAGGATCGAGCTGCATCTGAACTAAGACCGTCGGGAAAATATTAGTCGCTAATTTTTTTACGACCTGAGTGTAACTGCGATGATATTGAGACAATTGGCATCGGTTGTTGCTAAAAACAAATCAACAGTCGCAAGTGTAAACAAATTCAGGGATCAACCTCAAAACAGCACTTGCTTAATTGTGTAGGTACCTTTATGAAAATGGCAAAGGGTGCCACGTCACTGGCATGGTGCTCCACTAGGCTGAGTAGGACATCAAGTCCAGCCTCTATCTCACCCTGAAAACCGCTGCCGATGTGCGCTACCAAGGAACCTATCACCTCCTGAGTAGAAAGACCAAGAAGTTGGTGAGCCATCTGAACTAGAAAGTTGGGGTCATTGGCTCGACAACCACCAAAGTATAATTTGTGAAGTCTGTCTCAGAACCTCTAATAGTACAGAGTGCTTATTACAGGTACATTAAATCAGTGAAAAACAAAAGCAAGTATTTTTGAATTTAATAATTGCAAAATTGAACTAAGAAATTGACTGGAGCAAGGTTTGAACCTGTGACCTCTGGGTTACCGTTGCAGCGCTCTACCAACTGAGCTATCCAGCCCTATGGGCCTTATTCACGAATCGGCCATATTGGATTGAGAGTGAGGTAAAATCTTCATTTTTGGAACTTGTGTCGAGAAATGAAACCAAGTTGATTACTAATTAATTCCAGTCTGCTTCAATGAATAATTTAAAATGTGTAATTAAATATTCCCTAATGTTTAAAGCCAGATTAAAAAAAAAACACAGTAAAAAAAAGCTGCATTATGCCTGCAAAAATAGTCTGGCGCCATCCCATTCAACAGATAAGAATTAATGATATGATGTTCAGGGAACTCAACAAAAATGGCCAACTCGTGAATAAGGCCCATGTTGGTGGTTGCCCATTTTGTCAATGTCGTTGTTCAAGGGGTCCTAGTCAGAAGCTGTAACCCATATAAGCAATGCAGTCAGGGATCACGCCCAAAGTTACGATGCTAGCAACATTAGCAATGCTGCAAACCTGGAAAATAGCAAACAGGGATCACACTGAGAGGATATGGCTTCTGTTACAAATTGACAAATATACCACATTATTGCGGTCCTACTAAAATGCGTCAACAAGAGTCAACAAGGGTCAACTGGCGTCAACAAACTTTAACCCTAACCCACCTCATTCCTCCAAAATCCTCCTGGCGCTTTTGGAGGATTCTAGAGGATTGAGGATGAATGGTGATTGAATCAATGAGGATTCTGGAGGATTGAGGATGAATGGTGATTGAAACACACGAGGATTTTGGAGGATTGAGGATGAATGGTGATTGAAGCACAAGAGGATTTTGGAGGATTGAGGATGAATGCATTTTGAGGCAGGACTGTCTGATGATTTTGAAGGATTTGGCGTTGGTTATCCTTCATTTAAACACGAGTGCAAAGTTTTGGGATGAGGAGGATTTTGGAGGATTGAGGATGAATGCCGAATTTGAGGCAGGACTGTCTGACAATTTTGAAAAATTTAGGCGGAGTTGCAAAATTTTGGAGGATTTTGGAGGATTGAGGATGGTTGTAAGCAACAAGGGCCTAGGGGGTTAGGGTTAATGGTCGTCAACCGAGCGTCAACAAATTTTGTAGAAGTTTTAGAAAATCAAAAACAGCTTTATATGGTAGAAATGGCAACAAAGAACACCTTCAGCATATAAATTAAAGTAAAAACTATTTCAAAAGTTTTTTTTTTTCAACGCAAAACGTACGTTGACTCTGTTGAGTTTGAGTTGGCCGCCATTTTGTTTACGTGAAGCTAGCCGTACTACGCATGCGTGAAGTGTGCAGAGCCATACTACGCATGCGCAAAGTGTACAGCGCCATCCAAACAAAATGGCGGCCATCACTAATTGGCAAACTCGTTGTACATAACGTGTTCAAAAAACAAGTTTTTAAATAATTTTAACTTTTAATTGATATGCTGCAGATGTTCTTTATTGCTTTTTCTACCATATAAAGCTACTTTTAATGTTCAAAAGCATAAACAAAATGTGTTGATGCTTGTTGACCACCGTTGACGTTTGTTGACGCATTTTAGAAGGACCCCATTATTGTGCAGGATTGCAGAGTGTGTAAGATGGCAAACTGACCTGTTTATAGTACATGACATCAAACGCCAGGAAAGCCTGCCTATAGATACAGCAGGCAAACAGGCTGACGGCCGGCTCCGGGGATCTCAACAGGACCTCAGCGAGAGAGAGAATGGATGGGAAATATTCCCTTATGACCTGTGGTACCAGACCAGAACATGAAAAAAAAGCAAGACTCAACACCAAAGATAGAATTCTGGAGTTAACTATTTAAAATGCAGGATTCATTTCCAAGTTGCAAATTAACATTGTAAAAAACTCCAATAGGACGCTGTGATCCAGTGGTTAGTTTCTAGTGTGTGGGTTCGAACCCCGATGGGTATCGACATGCTTGTGTCCTTGTGCAGGACACTTTACTGAAATTACCCTTTTAAAGGGACAGCCTCAGGTTTTAAAGACAAATTACTTCTTTTTTCTGACTTAATAAATATAGGCATTCAGTTGTAAAAAACTCCAATAGGACGCTGTGATCCAGTGGTTAGTTTCTAGTGTGTGGGTTCGAACCCCGATGGGTATCGACATGCTTGTGTCCTTGTGCAGGACACTTTACTGAAATTACCCTTTTAAAGGGACAGCCTCAGGTTTTAAAGACAAATTACTTCTTTTTTCTGACTTAATAAATATAGGCATTCAGTTGGGAAAAAAAGTTCACAAATATCTCATACTGTATCGGGCATGTTTGTTGCAAAAAAGAGAAAATAAATCAACAGTACAAAAGTATGAAAATGAGGTGACACTTTTTTATTTCATTTTTTTTATTTTGTTTGAGGAATCTAGTTTTTCTGTATCTTCTGAGATTGAGAGGATTTTGGCATTTTCTGGGAAAATATATTTTGCGAAGGGAAAAAAATGGCAATTGACCTTTGCATGGGAGCTGAATGCCGCTTTAAGAAGTTCCTCCCGGAAGTGACCGGAGCGAACTTTGCTGCGGAACAAACTCTCTAGAGCTTTCTTACGATTCGATGCAACGGTGTGAGCAATCAGAAGGATGAAAATGTCTATGACCTGCAGGGAAGCGGGAAAGAATTGAAGACGGACACAAATGACGATGGGACAGTCTTATCATGATAAATTCATTCTTTCAGTACACCATTTAACTCTTTCAGTGCCCGCCAAATTTGAAAAGTTTAACCCTAAAGTGCCCAACTTCTAGCGTTTTTGTTAATTGTTCAAAATTCTGTAAAAAAAAAAGTAAATAAGTTTTACGCACTAAATTTGTTGTTGTTGCTCTCTGGTATATCCTTGGTATATTGGAAAGTCAATAGTAGTCATGTACATAGTGATACACCCTGAAACACTGGCCTGAACACAGGGGAATTCCGCACTTTTTTGCAAAAAATACAAGGTTTAGTGCTGCGCTCTCTCGCAAGAACTCGAATAAAAAAATTAATACAGGTCGTACATGCATGAAAATGGTACCATTGCGAGAGCACCCCCTTTTAATAACATGTTTACTCTACCTCGTACATGTACGAGGTTTGGCGATTTTAATCACAAACCTACCTCGTACATGTACGAGGTTGGCGCTTTCTCACTAACAAATATACCTCGTACATGTACGAGTTTGGCACTGAAAGAGTTAAGTAGTGCTTAGTAAAACTCAGACAATTATATAAACAGGGGAGCTTCTCAGGTCCATTTTTTTGGCCAAAATCCTTCATTTTATGGTCAAAACATGAAATCGGGCATGCAGGGCTGAAATGGGGTAAAAATGGTTTTAAGAGGTGGACCCATCTTGAATCTTACCCATTTTGGGGCGGAGCTTGATTTAAAAAAAAAAAGGGGTGCGAAAAATAAATATCCTTAAAAACTGTTAACATCCATTTTCCTTGTCTTTTTCATTCTTGAACATGTTGAAATAAACTTAGACGCAAAATAAAACATTCTAGCATTTTAACACGTTATTTTCCACCCAATGTGTAAAAAGGCAGTGTATTTGTAAACTGGCTTATAAAATTTTGGTCAAAAAGCTTATCCGATTCTCGTCACAATTTTACCAACAAGTTAATAGGTAAACTGTCTCAGCTACAGGGGCGGCGGAACCGGGGGGGCTGGGGGGGCATTTGCCCCCCCCCCCCAGATTTTCCCAAGTGCCCCTTTTGCGGCCATAAATGTGCCCCCTCGAACAGTAAAGTGCCCCCTCAAGATACAACAAAAATGCCCTTAAAGTATCTTACTATTTCTTAGAAGTAACCATATCCCAATAATGGTATAGATATTTTTTATATAAACGAGGAATATGAAACCAAGTCCCAAAACCCATACAATACGGCCTGAAAATGGGCACATAATGCATATTTAGCATATAATCATTGGTTTTGAAGAGCGGCCCCTATGTTGGAAGATGGTACCAGCCCAGCCCCCCCCCCCCCCCCTTATTTGATTTTACGGAGGCCAAGTGTCCGGTGAAAAAAACGTGTCGACATTTCAGCACGGATGTGCAAGTGCCCCTTTTTGGTGATGCCCCCCCAGTTTCAAACCCGTTCCGCCGCCGCTGCTCAGCTAAACCAAAGTCAAATTGTTTTTTTTTTTCAATTCTAGTGTGATTACAAACTCCTGGAATTACATTACCTTGTGTTCACTAGCTGTATGCACATTCTCTACTGCCTGAAATGAAGACAAAAATAGTACCACTAATAATACTGATAGTCATGAAGTAATGATATTCACAAAAACAATATTTTGTTTCACAAAATTATCAAAATAGGCGTTTGGATATAACTACACTGTCAATAATAAAAACAATCATTTTGATACATTTCACAGAGTATTTTAACCCTAAAGGGGCCGGGGCGGACCTTAACTTGTTCCGTGACAGCTTTGAAAAAAAAATGTATTTGCGACCCGAGCTGTTCTGACTTTTTAGCCTTGAGCCTTGTGCATCTTTTGATACCAAAAACATAAAATTGGGACCATGGGTTGTCACGCAGTGAAACTGAATTTACATAAATAGTGACATAATAAACAGGACTCCCGATGCAGCGTAGTATAAACGAGTCCTGTTTATTACGTCACGATTTACTATGTTTTGTTTGCTGCCCCCAACGACAACTTTTACACAAATTGCACGTTCGGGACGAAACAGGACCTGAAAAACAGCTCTCAAAAGTACCTTTTGTACTCATTTCATGACAGACACAATAGTCGTTTTTATTTCATCACACCTTAGGCTACATATACCTGAAAAATGACGGAAATGTCTTCGAGCTTTCCACAACCTCTTTAAAACAAAGATACTGCCAGTCAAACTTGTGGGATCCCCCTGGCATGCTGGCAATATTTATACAGTCAGTTGGTAAGCACACTGTTCAGTGTACCTAACCAACTTTAACAATGACCGCATTTGACCCCTAGATGACCTTTGACCTCCAAAGTCTCAAGTCATCTGAAGTCCCCTTACCCAAAGATTATTGTCACCAAGTTTGGTTGAGATTGAAGTCTGAGTTGTCATATGACAGCACCAAACAGTTAACCTAACCAAAATGGAACACACAGACACACACAGAAGGAATACACTATCGCAAGATCCCCCTTTCTGGCTTAAAAGCCAGGAGGATTACGGAGGACAAGTTCAAGCTCCTTGGACATGTTTTTCTTAAACAGAGACACACTTACTTTAATCCAACCTTCAGTCACCACTTTCTGGAAGCGCATGTTGGTCTTGATGGCATCGAGAATCAGTAGTGTGTTGTCATGGTTTTTATTGCCTGATCTACACATAAAATATTATTCAAAGCAGCTCGTTACTATAAAAATTGTCAAAATCGTTTCAAAACAGACTTAAATGTGGACTAGATTCAAGGAAGGAGTGGTCAATTTTGCTGGTCCAAGAGGGCAAGTCTAGAGGCTTGTTTGCCCCTATCTTACAGACTGACTGACTTGATTGACCAACCGACCGACCGACTGACTGACCTGACCGACCAACTGACTGACCTGACCAAGTGACCGACCGACCGACCGACCGACCAACTGACTGACCTGACGGACTGACTGACCGACTGACTCCCCGACCAACCAGTGCATGAATGTAAAACACCGGGCAGTACGAGCATAGCATGGATCAAGGCACGTGGAAATGTAAGGAGATTCCTTTCTCTAGTTTTGGGCTAAATACCGGGATTCCAGTTTAAAAGTGAATCAAAAGCTTGTGATTACAACTGGAAGGGAATTTACATTTATTGATTTTTTTCCCCCGTTTTTGACATCAAAAGTAGATTTTTTTTGGCAGCGATTTTAATTTTGTTTTTTATTTCCGATTTTTTAGTAATAAAAATTAAATGGCCTAACAGCCACAGCAATTCACACAGAAAAACAAAAACACCAACCAACCAACCTACCCTCTCTTGCGATGCGGTGTGAAAGGCGAGGCAGAGGGAAGATTTGTTGGGAATTCCAAATTTGTCCTCACTTGGCTGATGACCTGAAATAAATCCACAACGGTTGAATTAAATAACCGGTAAAATAATAAGTAATAAACTCCATAAACTTGACAGACATGTGTCTAGGTCTTTGAGCTATTGTCTAGGTCTTTGCCAAATACAACTACATGGGAACAAGCTGACGATAGATCCAGCTGTAGCCCTGGAAGCCAGTTTCGAAATTGGACTAAGCACCAGTCAAAAGCACTGTACATCACATATTTTTTTGTTAACTGTTAACCTGCAGAGCAATACAGGGGTTCCCCAAAAAAGGTAATCCACAAACACTTTTCTGCAGCAGCTTCTGATCTGGTCTCTACCCTCACATACCGTACTCCAGGGTAGGCAGAGACAATCATAATAAAGTGTCTTGCCCAAGAACACAAGTTCCATGCTCCCTGGAAGGGTTTAATCCCATGAACCATCGCTGGGGTGTGCATCGGAACCAGATAGTCGACCAATTATGTCATGAACTGTTTTTGGAATATGGCATCGGGTACCAGTAGCCACTTTTATACAAAGTGTACTTCGCAGACAATGAAACAGAAAGGTTTTGAATGCCATTTGTGGAGAATTTTCAAAATGTTATGTTTATGTTGCACCACAAAAAAACGCGTACCTCAACAGCATCAGCACTGCTGACTGACTGCAGAATGAATTTGATGATGACTGGCAGGTCCTCCAGATCAGCTGAGATTAAGGTCTGCAGAGCTGCGTTACGTACCTGCAAAGTTCAACATACGGCGTGACACAATGGATATATTAAAGGGCCCATGAAATGGGCTCTGTGCGCCGACAGAGAGGGCGCCCTTTTACCCATGGGCGGGACATTTCGCTGGTTGACGCGCACTGTTCCTTGTGTGTGACACACGTACACCAGGGGATTTCTACTATGTACACGTGTACGCAGTGGCCACACTTCGCAGCATGCATAATGAATTGCAGTCAGGCAAGATGGCGTCGGTCGGTCACCCCCAACTGTACTCTCTTTGCCGGTGAGGGGGTACTTGTGAACGGAGCAAATAGAAGACAAATATTGAGTGGCTCAGAGTGGAATGGGAGGAATATTACCGAAAGGTAAAATCTGGACTTTTCTATTTCATGAGGCGAAGCCGAGTGAACTGGAAAAGTCCAGATTTTACCGAGCGATAATATTCCTCCCATTTCACAATTTAAAGCCACTCAACATTTGTTTTATATAACTGACATATAGATCCTTGTCATTTGATTAACAGTTAAAATGAACTTTTATTTCAATACAAAATTGGTGGGAAATGTATTTCTCTCTTTCAAACCACCCCTTCACGAAATGTTTGAACCCAATTCTGTTATGTAGCTAATGGCTCATGGGAACAATACGCGCTACGCACAACGCACATGGAACAATGACGATCCTTACTGTTGAATAGTAAATCTCATCATGGGTGAATGGGACTTTTTTAGCCCCGGTGTGAATGGGAGCAATAGTGAATGTCACATGATGTGAGTTCCACCAATCAAATTACAAGGGTCTGCATGTCAGTTGTACAAAACGGTTTAAATGCAATCCTTGCACAGCCAATTTCATGGGTGCCTTTTTGGTACCTTTTTATTGTTTTTTTTTGTACAAATACGAAACTTCCATATTCATGAGCATTTGTGAGTCTTCCGTGTAACAGTTGTACTTCAACATCAAACGCAGCCAGACTTTTGTATGTTTTTGCTGTGGTAAATATGTTGTTTTGGGTGCTTTATTGTTGTTTCAGAACTTGACAATAAGCAGGGTAAGTCACTGAACCAATTTTTATGCACAAATGTTTTGGATGAGCAAGATGTGGGGTTCACATATTGATCAGAAAACCTCTTAAGCTGAAGAGCGAGTGCCTTCAATTTCGGGAAAAGCACACTGACGTAAGGGTGAGTAAAGATAACTTTTTAGGTCTTTACCTCCGTCATGAGGTCAGGGGTCAAATTCAGGTTGCTAAGCGCATCCAGGACAGGGACGGTCAGCTCGCTACTGTTGAATAACAGCTCCCTGAAGTACAAGAACATTTTGAATGATATCAATTTAAATAATACTGCAACTAAAACTTGCGCAATCCCCCTGGCATGGGAATAGTTCAAACACATCCGATCAATAACCCACCAATTAGGTGACAGAGATTTATGCGGCGTTGTGTAAAGGAAAATATTTCTTTGTGAAAAGTGTCTTTAACCAATGACGAGAAATGAAATGAAAACTTGAACAAGTGTCTGTCAGTAACTGTCAGGAATCAAGAAAAGGTCTTGAGGCTATGAATTACGGTCTATTCTAAGGACTCACTTGAGCTGTGTAGCAACAGTATTATGTTCGCTGTCGCTGACAACCTCAGGAATACAGGCGATGATTTCTTGCTGCACAGCGAGGGAGGACACGCTGACCATCTCTAGCATCTTATTGGTCATTTCCTGGGGACAAAGTGGCCAATCACAAGTCATATTCCAGTCCAGACTGGGAACCGATAGCAGAAAGAAATGCAAGATATCATCAGGCCAGCTTTACTTTACCGTTAGCAAACAAAATTCTCCAATTTTTTTGCGAGGGAAGGTTAAAGTCTTCAGTATGCAAACAGCCAAGTTACACATTTTTATTAAAAAGGAAGTTTTTTTTTCTCAGTCTTTTGCAGCAGAGAGTGATTTTGATTTGAAGCCTAACACCAGACTAGCACCTGTCTAACTTTTCAAATTTTTTGAAAATTCAGCAGTCTGGTCACACGAATGTTGATGAAACGTGTAGAAAGAGAGACTGGGTACCAAATAAATCTTTAACCATACTTTAATATATTAACAGACAAAGTTGGCCTGTCTTAAAGGGAAAATACAACATTTGCAAACATCGAAAAATAAAACGACCAAGTTCTTACGAAAGACCTTACAGGATGTTGGTAAATGACAGTCTAAAGTATACTGTAAAATTATAGCACCTGGTGTGAAGTCATTTTGAAGAAAATTTTTTTTTTGTATACATTTCCAACGGTGGTCGGCCGACCACCGTACGAAAAACCTAACTATTTTTCAACTACTGCTCCAAATTTACCATTTTCTTCAGTCCAAATGTTGTTTGCTATTGGTTTCATGTTCATGAATGGGTGCAGGCCAGCTAGACTGGTTCCCTTACCGTACAATTTTCCGGCATCTGTAAACTGATCCATTTCATCTTCAGTGGAGTCAGGGAACCAGACTACATGAACATTTTTTTTGTTTTTCTTGGTTTTTCCAGCATTTTCGAAAACAAAACTTCAAACATGTCAGTGTAACAATAATTTGATCTATTATACTAACCCCTCAAATAGTTCATTTCTGAAAATTAAAGCAAAAGCCAATGATGTACATTCCCTTTAAACCAAACTCTACTTGGGTCGATTTGAGTCGCTCCTCATACTACATCTTGTTTGGCACGTCTCTGGAATGCCATCCTTATATTGGTGTGAGCAAAGGTGTCATCAATATATATATATTTTTTTACAACATACAAGTATTAATGCTGGGAGGTAGCCAGTGATGTTTTGGAGTCATCTGGCCACTGCAAATTAAAGCAGGGTGGGAGGGAGGGGGGAGGGGTTGAGGGGGGAGGGGTTGAGGGGGGAGGGGTGGAGGGGGTCGACAACAAATTCGTGCTGGAAGGTAGCAAGGTATGTTTTTGAGTTATCTGGCCACTGCAAAAAAAGTGGGAGTGGGGTTGAGGGGGAGGATTGAGGGATGTGGGGGTGGGGTTGAGGGGTGGTGGAGGGGGTCGACAACAAATTCGTGGTGGAAGGTAGCAAGGAATGTTTGCGAGTCATCTGGCCACTGCAAAAAGTGGGAGGGGGGTTGAGGGGCGGGGGGTTGAGGGGGGGGGGAGGTCGACAACAAATTCGTGCTGGACGGTAGCAAGGAATGTTTTTGAGTTAACTGGCCACTGGAAAAAGTGGGGGGGGGGGGGGGTTTGAGGGGGTTGAGGGGTGGGGGTCGACAACAAATTCGTGCTGGACGGTAGCAAGGAATGTTTTTGAGTCATCCGGCCACTGCCAAACGTGGGAGGGGGGTTGAGGGGGAGGATTGAGGGATGTGGGGGTGGGGTTGAGGGGTGGTGGAGGGGGTCGACAACAAATTCGTGCTGGAAGGTAGCAAGGAATAATTGCGAGTCATCTGGCCACTGCAAAAAGTGGGAGGGGGGTCGAGGGATGGGAGGGGGGTCGAGGGATGGGGGGGTTGAGGGGGGGTTAAGGGGTGGGGGGTCAACAACAAATTCGTGCTGGAAGGTAGCAAGTAATGTTTTCGAGTCATCTGGCCACTGGAAAAGTGGGGGGGGGGGAGGGGTTTGGGGGGGGGTTAAGGGGTGGGGGATGGACACTATCTGACTAATGGGGGCGCTGTTCAAAGCTGACAATATTTTGACACCATCTAACAATCGGTGGTGTTTACTTGATGTGGCACATTTGCCGATTGGCAAACGATTTTGCCAAAAAACAAATAATGGGGGGGGGGGGATGTCACACACCATCAAGCCCATTCACCTCACTGTTCAGCACTCTGTCAAGCCACTGGAACTGATTCAGAATGAGTCTGGGTAGATTGGCCGCATCGCTGTGGTCAAACATGCTACTACAGAAGGAGGAAACAGTTCATTGAAAATGTTACTGTTTAATATTTGGTTACTGTAATGACGCAAAAAATAATGCTCACTTTGCCAATTATTTCTCAATTAGTCTTACCGAAAAAAAATAAAAATAAATGCAGACCATTTTCACAAATACCTGAGACAATACCGCAGACAAAACCTATTCCTATTGGTCGAGAACCACTCACATTTAAAACCACCAGTTAATTACCGGCACAGAACGTGCCAGGTTGCGCAGTATGTGCCGCGCACGAGGTACATACCATAGACACTGCCAAATTTGTGTGTCACAAAACATGAAGTGGAATTCGGGCATTTCACAATACAGTGAGCCACCAAGAGTTTGCCATGGAGAGTTCATTTTTCCAGTGCATTGTAGGAGATGGTCGATAAATTCGCAGCGTGGGCTATTTGAAATTGTTAGTTTGTCTGTTCAGTGCTTTCGTAAGCATATGATTCCACTATCTGTTTGCCCTTTTCTTTTCTTTTATGGTGTGTTTTTGTAAGGCGGCAGAATGCTACGCCTAATCCTTAACAAATTAGGTCAAGTTGTCTACTGACACTCGTTCCAATGGGCTTTGTTTTGTCGACTGTAAACTTGAAAATTGACTCTCCATGGCAACGTGGCAAACTCTTGGTGGCGCACTGCATTGTGAAAAGCCAGAATTGTTGAATACAATCATTGGAAGTTTGTCAATGTTTGACTTACTTTGACTTTTTTTACCCAAAATGGTATTTATGAGTGGGAATCGAATGCTCGGGACATTATCCACGACCAGGCCCCTAGCCGGCTTTAAAGGGAAGATACAACATTTGCAAACATCAAAAAACGAAAGGATCAAATTATCACGAAATACCTTACTGGATTGTTAGGGAATGACAGTCTAAAGCATCCTGTAAAATCGTGGCTCCTGGTGTGCTGACATTTTCAAGAAAAGTTGTATTTTTCCAACGCTGGTCGGCCGACCAGCGTTGGAGAAAACTGGCTTTTTTCCAAATACTGCTCCTAATTGTTCATATTTAGTTACTCCGCATTTTCATTGCAATGGACTACACACTTGTGAAGGGGTACAAGCCTGTTAGACTGATTCTCTGAACGTACATTTCCCCAAGTCTATAAATTGTTCTGTTTCACCTTAAGTGGGGTTAGGGAACCAGACTACAAGAATATGATTGGTTTTCTTGGTTTTTCCAGCGTCTACAAACCCAAAACGTGAAACAAGTCAGTTTAACAATATTTGCTTTAACATACTAATCCTCCAAATCCATTTATTTCTGAAAACTGCAGCAAAGCAAATGTTGTACATTCCCTTTAAACATACTCGTTTGAAACTGGTCAAGCACATATTCATTCCACTATCATATCGCCTACTCTATTTGGCATATGACATATGCATGTTCTGAATTTGTCAAGTCTAAGTGCTGAGATTCCGTAGATTGGTTGATTCATCTTGTTGGTCAAGTCTTTGTTGGGTCCAGGCTTTGTTTGCAGAAATAACCAACAATGAAATCTATCGGGACTCACTCTTGGTCTTCCATAAACTCTGGCAGCTTCTCCAAGAGAACGTTGATTATGGGCGACTGAAAAAAACGGAAAACAAATTGTACAAGAAAATGGTGAGTTTGTAGGTACACCATGGAATGAATCTCTTCTGTGAAAAAAATCTGGTTCTGAAAAGAACCGGTGGGGAGAATGGTTCTGCAAGTTTCAGAGAGTGTCTTTTGTCCATCCTCCGGAGAATCCGGTTTGTAAGTGACTGCGTCACACACGCGGACGCAACCATGATTACTAGCGCCCACTGGCTAGACACGCCACTTTGCACTTCCGGTTCCAGTGGTTCCAATGATTTTCAATGCTACTCCATGTAGTGGGCATGGTTTAAAGTTGAAATGAAGTCGCACTTATGAACCGCATACTGTGTGAAACAGTGAGAACATTTGTTATTTTTAGAAACATACTTTTTCAGAGAAAAAAAAAATCAAGTGTTGGGACTTAACAATGGGCCGTGAGATCAACTAACTTTTTGTTCACGTTTGCTAAGGGAAAAAAGGTCAAAATATCGTCCAAAATGCTTCTATACTGTAAATTGCTTGTATAAGTTTATTATACAAATATTGAGTGGCTCACAGTGAAATGGGGGGAATATTATCGCAAGGTAAAATCTGGACTTTTCCATTTCACAAGGCAAAGCTGAGTGAACTGGAGAAGTCCAGATTTAATATTCCCCCCATTTAACAATTTATAGCTTCTCAATATTTGTTTTATATAACTGACAAAAAGATTCTTGTCATTTGATGTATTTGAACTTTTATTTCAACACAAAATTGGCGGAAAATGTATTTCTCTTTTCCAAACTACCACTTCACGAAAATGTTTGAACCCAACTCTGTAGCGCTGGCTCTTTGGAACAATACGCACTACGCGCAATGCTGAACGCGCACACCAGCATGGATTTCCACACAATACCGCGTCATGGAACAAGAATGATCCTAACAGTTGAATAGTATTTCCCATTCCCCATGGGCGAATGGAACGTTTTGAGCTGCGGTGTGAATGGGAGCAATAATGAATGTCACGTGATATGAGTTCCACCAATCAAATGACAAGGATCTGTATGTCAGTTATATAAACATATTTTCTACACAAGTACATTTGGCTTAAAAGCTCCATGAGATTGAGCCCAGCGTTTGTACATACTCAGAAATGTAGTAGTGAGCCCAGGTTGTGGTTTGTTACACACCTGTTTAAGGTCTGAGTGGTCTTAAGACTCCCATCTAGAATCTGGAAGTCCAGGCAAGCCCAAGACCAGTGTTGAAATGCAATGCTGGAGCAGGGCTCAAGACAAGGCCTGACTAAGCCATTTTTCTCCCAAAGTTGGGACTGAAGCGAATTTGAAATCTACTTTTTGCTGATACTGCCTGAAACTCATAAAAGGACTCAACTATGACACAGTTAGAGCCCTTCTCAATTCATATTTAGCACGAACTCCCGACAAGTTGCGGACCTTGAATCGGGTAGAAGTTGAAGGATTCTGAACATTTTCCCCTGCAATCTTCCCACGTTAAAGTTATCGGTATTGGCGAGTCAAGCATTTGCTAGTGAAAATTTCTCCCGGTGCAAATGCGGGACAAATGCAGATCTTCTTCGAGACAAAGTGAATGGCTTGATCAGTAACCTGTCTGGAACGTGTCCCGGAGATGAATTGAAACGGGCCCTAAGATCTCCTTTGCTTCTTCCATACCTGAAGTTCATCTATTCCCAGAAGAAGTCGCATCAGACTGTCCTGGTTTCCGCCCCTGGCGCTGCGTACAAATCACACAAGAAGGCATTAACTAGCAGTTTGAATAGGCCAACTCAGCATATATCAAGATATGTCAATGACTACAGATTCAGCATATATCAAGATATGCCAACTATGACTTCAGGTTAAAGGCAGGAGGTCAATGTACACAAGTCGGGGGGGGGGGGGCAGTGGTAACCAATTTTACAATCTAGTTTCTAATTTTGGTCATCTGATAAGCCCATACTGTACCTCTCGCATTCAGCGGATGTTAATGTGGGTAACAAGCTGTACTTGAAGCTGTGAAGAAAGGAGAGAAAAAAGACTTGAGTTTTTTTTTACTTTTTTAGTAACGAAAGAGATCTCGGATTGCCATTTTCCAGCTTTGCAGTAACTCTAGTACTACTACTATTCAGAGTTGTAATGACTCGAGTCAATGACTCGACTCGAGTCCGACTCGAGTCACAATTTTTGGTGACTCGACTCGACTCGAGTCCCTAAGGGCAAATGACTCGACTCGACTCGAGTCACTGCGAGCAAATGACTCGACTCGAGTCCCTCATCAGAATGACTCGACTTGACTCGAGGAAGGCTAATGAGACTCGAGTCCCAAAAATAAAAGCAAAACTTTGCGAAAAATATTTGCAATGACTTACGCCGGTGCCGGTTTTTGTTTACGTCACGTTAGAATTTTCGCGAATATTGTATACATATACATACGTGGTTTGATCAGTGTCCCCATTAGTTGAATGACGATCAGCTGGCACCCCCTTTTTATTTTCATTAAAAGTCAAATTTGGTGTAGCCACTTGTAATAGCCCGAATGTAATATTTAAAAAGCCAAAAATGACTTCGCTTTTGTGTTTTTTTATTGTATAGTGCTCAAATACTCGTTACAACTCTGCTACTATTGTAAAGAGGGTAATGTACATGTACGGTACATGCCAAGTGTACATAGCATGTGTTGAAATAATGAATGTTTGTGAGTGCAATGGTACATACATGTAAGAGTAATTTCATGAGATGACAAATGGAATGTTCCATTCCACGAGGCGATGCCTAGTGGAATGGAGCATTCCACTTGTCAATGAATGAAATTATTCTTACCATTGCGCTCACAAACATTCATTATTTGTGTAATATTCAATCCGAGTGGAATAATATACATACTTTCCGAGTGGAATGGAGCATTTTATACAACACCTGAATAAATCCCCGTCATCTGATTGGTGGATCATTGATCACATGTTCTTGAATTATTCGTCCCAACGCACAGCGCGTGCAGTGCACAGCGCAATGGAAGTTCCATTGCACGGTGAATAGAACTTCCATTGCACGGTGAATAGAACTTCCATTGCACGGTGAATAGAACTTCCATTGCACGGTGTCATAGCTGTTGGCGGTGGCGCTGCCCCAATCTCCATAAAAGGAGTTGTTTACATCTTACTCGCTAGCTGGACACTCCACAATATAGTTAGAGAGGTGTTTTGAAATACAGAAATTAAAATTGTTGAACAAAATCATTGCAGTTTTTTAATTTTTTGACTTTTTTGACTTTTGGACAGAACAGTTTTGATTTGATGACCGACAAGGTATTTATTATCTTCGGGTAATTATCAGCATTCCCGACTCCAACCAGTCTTAAACATAGTGTTTAACACTTCCCAAGCACACGTTTATTCCCATAATATTGAAAACTATTCTGTATGGATTTCTAAGCATTGTGTTTGCCCTTCACGGACGTAATTTCAACCCAACTTTACACTTGGCGCTGTCAAGAGCTTGAAAAAAAAAAAAAATCTCGAGCTGGCTTGGGTGGGACTCGAACCCATGACCTCTGGCTTACAAGTGAAGCAACTTTGTTGGACTAATTTACTTACCGAACAGGATCCTCAATGTGATTTTGAATTCCACTTGTGAATTCTTCAACAATCTAAAAAAAAAAAAAGCAAGAAAGAGGTGGATATTTTTTACGCATAATCTTCAAGATAAGCATGGTATTGCAGATGTTTCGAATAATGTTTAAAACCAAAAAGAGAGATTCTGTAGTGAAAGGTGCAGCAAATAACGTTCAAACTTTGAGCTACATGCACTTTTATCTAAACTACTTTATGGTATATTCACATATGCTAACCCAACCTTAACACTGGACCAATTCTAACATTAATACTATTCTCTTTGTGGTATGTACATTAAATGTAATGAACACCAGATGTGATGCGATCAAGCTACATATAAACGAGTCGTTTGTCGACCCTGGTCAATTTATTTTTTACAGATTTTAAAAGAGCACAATCTCAGCATTACTGCTGTGAAAACCGCATGCTGATACCACCTTTAGCTAAAAAATGAGGGAAGTCGGAACTCCAAGAAATATGATGAAGTGATGTGATGAAGTGGTCCTATTTTGGCCTGAATCTCCAAATGAAAATTCCTGACAAACGACTCATTTAGCCTGATCGCATCACATTTGTGCTGATTCAGGAGACAACAATACAATAAATTTGAAGCAGATTATTACATCTGCCGCTATTTCAGTTCGTAAATATCCAAGTTTTTGAGAAAACGGTGTAAATACACCTCCGTTTTTCTCGAAGCAAAGCATAAGTTTCTGCAGAAGGCACGATGGTTTGGTCCTTACCGTCACAAGGAACTGAAGGTGGATGCCTCTTAAAATTTTTTCAAAAATGACAGCATACTAGGCGCAACAATGTCACACGATCCTATTATCTACTTTGTCAAGTAGGATATTTCATATTGGGACAGTTTCCTTTTGAAATGTTGGCAAATGGTGTCTATTTACCTTTAATTGGGAGAAAACAGTTATTAAGTACGTTTACATGTACATGTAGCTTCAAATTTTGCCAACCCTTAAAAATCGAAAACTGAAAATCAGACATTGGGTATTAAAGCGTATTTCCTGAAATGCGCTTTTAGAATTTGAGCGTGTGAACAAAAGTGGACAATAAGACACGTGGAATGTGAACTGTAAAATTAAAGGAAATTCTACAAGTTGAAAGAGGTTTAAATGGAACAAAAAGAAAAGAAAAAGAAATGATTATCAAGACCTGTTCCAGATCGCTGGACCGCTTCAAAGCCTTGGACAGCCTCTGCTGAAACATGGCCTGGTCAACACCTGTAAGAATTGAAAAGCATGAAATGTTGTCTGCACATTTAACAAGACTCAAAACACAGTGTAAATGCTGATGCAACGTATACAATTTATACAAACAATCCACCCATGTACAGGAATGCAATGCAATTTGATAAAAAAAACTTCAATTTAATGGAGAATCTGCAAGAGTTTCGGGTTAATACATTAAAAGGGATGGTCGTCATCATTCACATTCCACTTGATGACAAAAGTGTACCCCCTCCCCCCCCCCCCCCACCCTCCTCTGAGGGGAGTCAGGTTGGTGCAGTGGCTACTATCCCCGCCTGCCACCACTTCGGTCCGGGTTCGATTCCTGCACTGGTCCACATGTGGATTGGGTTTTCAGTCCCTACCTAATTCCTTGGGTTTCCCCCAGAATATTCTTCTGGGGTTTTCCTCCCACCTCTTAAACTGTCATTTCTTCTCATTGTCTTCTCTCTTCAGGTTTCTTCAGGCTTGCGAGCTACAGTGCCCAGGGGGCTTTTGAGGAATCCTTGGTGTCATTACCAGAAAGAAAGAAAAAAAAAAAAAAAAAACAATCAAATATCACGGATAAATTACATTTGTACGGTGAAGTTTATCTGCAGTAGCCCCATTGCATTGGGTAGTAGTTGCAGAACTCTGAATGTCTTCCCCAGAATCCTCCTGTAATGACGTTTTAAGTCCCATTCACAACCTTTCAAACTTCATTTTGGGGAGACTCCAGGAAAATTGCTTGGAATCTGGCAATTAAATCCTGAAAAACAATAGGGCCTACTAATAATAATATGGTGCTTATATTGCCCTTTATACCAAAGGTCTCAAAACGCTTCACAATTATTACCCCTGTTCATCAGGTGGTGAAACCATTTTTTTGCAGCAGCAGCAGCTTGAGATCAGCGCATTCTGGTCTCTATCTTCACCAGTACCCATTTATACACACGGGAGGAGAGAGGTAATTGTAGTAAAGTGTCTTGCCCAAAGACACAAGCAGCATGTTCTTCATCAGGGTCCGAACCTACGTACCACAAGGTACAAGAGTAAAACACCGTTGGACTATGGCGCTCTACAATGGGACTACAGCAGATACACTTGTCCGCAACATATCCAGGATATGTAATGAGACAGTAGGCCTACATACTTAGCTGATTTGGGGAGTTGTCAGCCATCAATACGAAGCCAGCGTCCTTCACTAACTGACCGAAAGTCGAGTCATCGTTTAACACCGTGGGTTGAGAAGGGCCTTGGTTTGCGCTCCCACGAGCCAACTTTTTGCTCCTTTTGCTTCCTAAATTCCAAACGAAACACCGAAAATTACATTAATGAAAAGGGGGGGGGGGGGGAATGGTTTCATGCAATTTCTGCCGATTTGTCGTTGATTTTTAGAAATTTCAATCTTTATATGTTTCATACATATATGTACTTTTTTACAAAATTAAAACAATTTCGGATGCGGTGAATTGTGAATTTTTCCAATTATGAAAATTGTGCCAAATTGAACCATTTCTCATAATTGACCACTTTTTGTTACATGATGTTCAGGATTTATCAGCCCGTGTGTTAAACCACACAAACAGCAACAAATATTTCAACTGAAAAGCAACATTGAAATAAAAATGAAAATAAATACGTGCTATTGATACATGTTTTGCACCACACATTTGCTTATGTTTTGTTTTTCCGCAAAGTTGCAGGAAGGCCTTTGTTTTTGTTCTGATTTTTTTTTCTTCCCTCTTCTTTTTGTTCAGATCCTAAATCCCACATGTACCTGTAGGGCGAGTAAAAAAAAACCAGAACCCAAACCCCCCAAAAATATATTTCATATTTGAAAAAAATTTGTAGCACCAAAACATAATAATGACTGGAAAGCCACTTTCATAAACCACTTTTTAATGAAAAAATTACTGAAATTGCTCAATCCGTTCGAAGAATATCACCACTTAAAGGCAATGACCCTAAAACCTCTTTCGTCTAAAAAAAAAAAAGCATTTTATTGTGTGCTCTGACTGCTTGAACCAAAAACGAAAATGCCTCAGAACACTTGTTTCAACAACTGTTAACAACTGCAGTGTACAATATCTTCAATAATCATGCTTTAGGCAAACAATATGATTTATAAAATCCACTTTTTTAAGACAGGCCTTCAAAAGGACTTTGTTGAATGTTTTTTACTTTTAAACTGAGGTTTTATCGCTGGGTGATGTTTGAAGACACTTGTGACGACGATTCTTGTAACCGCATTTTTGGACAAAAGAGGATTAGGGTCATTGCGTTGAAATGTTGATATACTTGGGACAAATTTGGATTCTAGACTCTCTGTCATGTCTGTGGTGCGATCTGAGGCAATTTCTGACCACTTTTATCATTTTTTGGGGGGGAACAAAAGATCATCATTATCTGGGTGTCCCGATGTATAGGAATACGAAATCGCTTGGAAAATATGCAGGGTTCGATTTGGCTATGACACCGCTGCTGTGTATTGCGTGCTGAGGGATTTTCCCCAATGAGAAATCATTTTGTGTGTGGAGCACGGTGAGAAATTTGCACACATGCATGAGATGGAACACGTAAGTGTCAGGGAGTGCAGACAGCCACCGCCAATGCGATGACGGCCAATGCAATCGTTCGTCGCGCGACCAGAAAACCCCGCACACACGCTGGGACAGCATAGAAATTGTTAGCCCCACTAGTGTGGCCGTCGGTATGCTGCGCTGAACCTAAGGCCACACACCGTGGTACCGCGCGCTACTGAGGACGAAGTTTTCATAAAATTTGCAGGGAATTTCTTACATATGGTTGTATTCTGCGATGTCCCATCTATCACTTCTGGGATGCTTAGGTGTAATGATGTTCAATTTTCCGAGATATTCTTGAATCTTTCTGGAGCCAATATGCACTCGTGAAACGTCCGGTGATTGCAGCCATCTTGAATGTGACAAGAGATGACCTCAAGCTGTGACGTCGCGTTTGTGCAAATTGCTTGTCGAGTGAGGGCGCGAGTTGCAAATCGACGGCTGTTTCCTGTGCCATAGATCCTGAATAGAGATCAGTGCACGTGGCCCCCAGACGATAAATGCATGGTACAGGAAACAGCCGTCGCATTTGCAACTCGCGCCCTCACTCGACAAGCAATTTGCATAAACGCGACGTCACAGCTTGAGGTCATCTCTTGTCACATTCAAGATGGCTGCAATCACCGGACGTTTCACGAGTGCATATGGGCTCCAGAAAGATTCAAGAATATCTCGGAAAATTGAACATCATTACACCTAAGCATCCCAGAAGTGATAGATGGGACATCGTAGAATACAACCATATGTAAGAAATTCCCTGCAAATTTTATGAAAACGTCCTCAGTAGTGCGCGGTACCACGGTGTGTGGCCTTAGGTTCAGCGCAGCATACCGACGGCCACACTAGTGGGGCTAAGAAATTGTATAATAAAGTTGTAAGATTCTTAAATACTTAATTGTTTTATTTTTTATTTTTTTATTTTTTTATGCGTGGGAAATCCTGTGTGGGCGTGAGAGCGTGAGAATAACCTGAAATGCTTGAGTGAAAGTTGGCGGCCCTGTGAACACCCATTGATTTCTGTCAAAAAAAGTTACATCTTGTGCAATTGTAAACAAGGAACTCAAACGACCCCTATGACCTTTGACCTCTAATTTCTGAAAATTTGTGAACCTCCATCCAACGATCACTCCATCAAAGTTACATTAAAATCTATCAAATTCTGTAGATAAAGAAACATTTGAAACATGTATGAGAAACAATGACCTCTAATGACCCCTGCATAACCTTTGACCTCAGTTATCCAATGCAGAATTGTGTCTTCCCACCCAAGAGTCACTGCATCCAAGTTTCATCAAAATCCAAGAAAGCATGTAGAAGTTACATGTTTTTTTTTTCTCAAAACTTAACCTTAACGTTATACAGTCGTATGGGGATACAGAATTTAGGACTGGTAAGTGCCCCCAAAACTTTGATTAGGCGACACAAAAAAAGTGGCGGCCGGGAAAAATAGGAGCTGGCAGTAAGGCCCAAAAAAAAAAGTCTCCGGTTTCTGGTATGGAGATTGCCCCAAAAGTGGTGCGGCAATGCGGCTACGTTTTTTAGTTACTTTTTTTTCTTCAAATGTCCGCTAGTGACTGCAAATAGTGCCAGACTAAATTTCGTGCAAAATATATGGGAGTCCAGAGAGGCCACATAAAGCTTATAGTCGATCGTAACCCCATCTAAAAACGCGTTAAAATTGTGCAGCAGCAGGATTCCAGTCAAACCAGGGAGTTTGGCAGTTTTGAGACATCATCTTACATTTCATTTTGCCGACGCACATGGCTACGGTGACGTGCGCACATACATGTACCAGAAACTGGAGACTTTTTTGGGGGTCCAATGAGATACTGTTGTAAATTTTTTTATTTGCCCTTAAATTTTGCTATTACATGTATCTTCTGTTTGTCATTCATGCACAAAATAATAGGTTGAAGTCAACTCACCCGGTGTTGTCTCCAAAGTGGAAGCACTTTTACGCTTGGTCCTCGCTTTGCCCATGATGACCTCGTTTTACAAAAGTCTGTCTTCAGATCTGAGCTCCAAAATGTCTCTCAGTTAAAGTTATAAAGAAATTCCCAGTAGTTTGTTCTGGACGATTGTACCAGCCTGGACTGCTCACACTGGACCAAGGCAAAACAAAACAAAAACATCTTGTGATTCCTGTAACACCGGAGCTGTAATGACTCAAGTCAATGTCTCGACTCGAGTCTGACTTAAGTCACATTTTTTGGTGACTCGACTCGAGTCCCTGAGGGTAAATGACTCGACTCGAGCCACTGCGAGCAAATGTCAGGACTCGACTCAAATCCCTCATCAGAAGACTCAACTCGACTCGAGCAAAGGCTAATAAGACTTGAGCCCCCAAAATAAAAGCAAAACTTTGCATAAAGCATTTGCGATGACTTACAATGTACAATGTACGGTGCAAAATTTATGTTCACGTCACTTTGTGAATACACTACGGTACAGCAGCCGCTTGTCTTGTATAAACACACAACGTGTCACAGACTCCCACCTCATGGTTGTAGAATGCACAAAATACTAACCAGGAACCAGACTTTAAACACGTCTTCCAATTCGTTGTTTCATTGTTAATGTTGGGTTTGGGCGATTTCTTATCAATCTCTTGGATTCGAACACCAGCTAAATTTATGCCCTCCTTTTATAAATTTTGGTATGTAGTGTTCAAAATTAAGTCGTGACCCGAATTGACTATATATATTTGACTTGACTGTCTTGACCTAATGACTCCATTCGACTTGAGTCACTTCTTTAAAATGACTTGACTCGACTCGACTCGAATCACAAAAATAGTGACTCGTTTCGTCTTTGCATAACACTGACAAAAAATTAAGGGTTGGTTTGTGAATAAATTGTTTTTATTAGCTCCAAGTTTTTATAGCCAGACAAAAAAGTAGGGTGGGATGATGGTCAATTAATTTGTTCATGTTTAATTTTTTTACATGCATTGTTTAATACCTGAATCAACTATTCTCAACCTGCGTTTGCTGCACTTTTGTGGCACCCTGTGACAAGACCGAATTCCAAAAGTTTCCTGACGATGTCTGCAATTTGAACTAGTGTGGGGGTAGTCCTATTCTATAGCCTACACTGGAGTCAACTCCGTGCTCAACGCCATTCCCACATGAGCTTGAAAACTTGGGAAAATAATGGCATTTTTAAAGCTCTGGCAACAGATTTTCTACAAGTCACTCAGGTGTCGGTCGGTCAGTCGGTCCCCCCAAGAAAATTGACCAAAAACAAACCCCCTAACTCACCCATAAAACTGTAAGTACCAAATTTTAACTGTCTAAAAAAATACACTAAATACTTGACAAAAATTGTGTGTAACAATTCGTGACATTGTTTATGAACTTTTTGAATAGAGGCAACACAATTGACAATCACGACTAAGTGAGTAATTGTCACATTTCATGCAAGACTCTCATGCAAGACGGCCAGAGCTTATTGTGCAATTGCACTTGTTTTCGTGGGAATCATTATGCCTGAAACTCGGCATGCACTAATACCCAAGCATCCCACTTGGACTTGCTTTTGCTTTCTTCTGGTGAAATTTGTCTCTTTATTTGCAAACTGAAATGGAAGTCCATATGCATGCATCAATCAAACCCCATGAGACAGGTCTGAACATATCCAAGTGTTTTCTCAGCGTTGCTTCAATATTTTCCCTGGTAAGGCCCAAAAAAAAAAAAATTCGGTCTCTGGTCAGACCACAGTTCTGGTATTGATGCGGCGATGCGGTTTTTTTTTTTGTTTTTTTTTGGCCTTTTTTTTTTTTGAAGCATGGATTGTACAGACAAGGTGGGTACTATTTTGCTTTTGTTGTGTCCTCGTATACATTGGGGACCTCCATATTTTGCCTTGGTGCAATTTCACCATTCCTTGGTACAAAAATTTGAGGAGGTGTGGCAATAGAGGGCACTGCTGTAGCTACCGCGGACAATTTCAAGAAAAAAAAGGTTGACGCGCATGATTAAAATTGACGCGCGCGCTGACCAGAGACTGATTTATTTTTTTTTGGCCTAAATTTGACTTTTTAGGACATAGCTTTGTGATGGCTGATAGGTCGCTACAGGGAAAACTTATAATTTTTAGAGGGACAAAAAATTTGTCACACATGTGACAAAAGGGTCATAATATTTAACACAACGACACGCAACCTAGGCTAGCCCCGTAAATGGAGCCAGACTAAAATTTGTCACCGGAAAATTTTGAAGTACAAAAAAACAGTACCTGCGCATGTTCAGTGCATATCAGGCAAAGTAACGTTTACTGAAGGTTTGCCGTCTCCGGCAAAATATCCACTGCCTATTTCTTTCCAATCTTTTTCATTTTCCTTCAACTTCATAATTCTGCAGAAAAAAATATTCTGAGCTGATTTTCTGTACAACTCATTTTTGTCATGTTTGTATGCAAATATTCCGTCAAATGTAGCTGAAATTCGGCTAGAATGGTCACTCCACTAACAGCGGATAACAATAGAGTGTTTTCACTATAGCCTGAAGCGTGGCTACGTATATAGCCACGTTCAAGGGTCTAACTAAGTTAGTATTACTGTTACTGTGTTAGTAACTTAACTTGGACTAAACTTTTGGTACTTTTCAGGCCATATATGAGGAATACATGGATGAGTGGTGGCCCAGTATGGATTTTTTTCCGAAGTTCCTACCTTTGTCCTGCCTGGAGACCTATTCCATGTATTCTATTTGGATGTCATCATGAATAAGAACTGCACATATCGATCAATCAGACGAGACATACATGACATATCATGCATGTAACATGTGTAATGTCACTCAGCCATGTCAGATGTCAAGATTTTCGCGCGGTCAACAGCGCCCTCAAGAGTCAATACCATGCAAAGACAGAAATATTTGTATTTTCCACTATAATAGAGGGCGCGCCACATCACTAGTGGTCTCAACAACGCATCAATACTAATAGGGGTGCATACCTGCAAATAAACTCCCATAGACACTAGTGCTAAATGCCCGTACTTCAAAATTCTTTTAAAAATACTCAAAACTCTCACAGGTATTCAAGCTGCACAGAAAAATGATGATCAATGTGTCATCTTTCAATTTCTTTTCAATTTATGGTGGGTTGACCATTGACTTTTCGAGATATTTTCACGCAAAGAAGACGACCCCTATTTTCCCCAAAGCGGAAAAGTAGCCATCTTGAAAAACGATCCCTCCACAACATGGCAAAATAGCGCCACTTTCGAGCCCAATAGCATCCAAAATGCTCAGAATTGGAAGCCCCAAGTCCGGGCCAGAGGTTCACTACCATATCTCTTCAATTCCCCAATTTTACGGCGCTCAGAACTCTCTAATATAGAATATTTTGAGGGTATAACTTTTATTCATGAGCTTGGCGGATCGATTTACCGGTGTGTACCCATAGGGATGCTGCACAAGTGAAGAAACTACGAAAGCCCATTAGCGCCACTGCAAGTATATATGTTACAGATTGTGTAATTCGTTATTATGGATTATTAATTCGTTATTACGGATTACTAATTCGTTATAACGGATTATTTAATTCGTTATTACGGATTATTAATTCGTTATTACGGATTATTAATTCGTTATAACGGATTATTTAATTCGTTATTACGGATTATTTAATTCGTAATAACGAATTAATAATCCGTAATAACGAATTAAATAATCCGTAATAACGAATTAGTAATCCGTTATAACGAATTAGTAATCCGTAATAACGAATCAATAATCCGTAATAACGAATTAAATAATCCGTTATAACGAATTAGTAATCCGTAATAACGAATTAAATAATCCGTAATAACGAATTAGTAATCCGTAATAACGAATTAGTAATCCGTAATAACGAATTAATAATCCGTAATAACGAATTAGTAATCCGTAATAACGAATTAATAATCCGTAATAACGAATTAAATAATCCGTTATAACGAATTAGTAATCCGTAATAACGAATTAAATAATCCGTAATAACGAATTAATAATCCGTTATAACGAATTAGTAATCCGTAATAACGAATTAATAATCCGTAATAACGAATTAAATAATCCGTTATAACGAATTAGTAATCCGTAATAACGAATTAAATAATCCGTAATAACGAATTAATAATCCGTTATAACGAATTAGTAATCCGTAATAACGAATTAATAATCCGTAATAACGAATTAAATAATCCGCAACATATATACTTGCAGTGGCGCTAATGGGCTTTCGTAAGAAACAACCTCGTTTGAACAAGTTTGAGTTGTTGGCCCAAAATCGGGTTTGGTGGTGGAGATCGAGACCACTATAATAGAGGGCGCGCCACATCAATAGTGGTCTCAACAACGCATCAATAGGGATGCTGCACAAGTGAAGAAAAAGAACAACCTCGTTTCCGATGAACTACTCAAGAAATACAAAATGGATGAAATTGAAATTTCGTGCTATTAGTTTTCACGATGTGTAGCATGAGTAGTTTGAATGGCGTGAGAAACCGTGGAGCTATAAATATAATATGATCGTAACAATCTAGTGTTTTAAACGTTAACAATCCTTGTTGGTTTCCATTAGGATTATATTTGTTGCAAATAAAATCCTGTAGTGTTACGGTCATAATCGCTTGATTAATTGACTTTTTTTTTATGAAATGAACTTTTTTGGTGCCAAACATCATGACAAATGAGTGTACGAAAATTCATTTTAATGTATTAAACGTGTATTTCTTGAGTTGTTGGCCCGAAATCGGGTTAGGTGGTGGAGATCGAGACCACTATAATAGAGGGCGCGCCACATAAATAGTGGTCTTAACAACGCATTAACACGGATGCTGCACAAGTGAAGAAAAAGAACAACCTCGTTTCCGATGAACTACTCAAGAAATACAAAATTGATTAAATTGAAATTTCGTGCAATTAGTTTTCACGATGTGTAGCATAAGTAGTTTGAATGGCGTGAGAAACCGTGGAGCTATAATCACAATATGATCGTAACAATCTAGTGTTTTAAACGTTAAAATCCATGTTGACTTACATTAGGATTGTATTTGTTGCAATTAAAATCCTGTATTGTTACGGTCATAATAGCTTGATAATTTGACGTTTTTATTATGAAATGAAATCTTTTGATGTCAAACATCATGACAAATGAGTGTACGAAAATTCATTTTAATGTAACGTGTATTTCTTGAGTTGTTGGTCCGAAATCGGGTTAGGTGGTGGAGATCGAGACCACTATAAAAGAGGGCGCGCCACATAAATAGTGGTCTTAACAACACATCAACACGGATGCTGCACAAGTGAAGAAAAAGAACAACCTCGTTTCCGATGAACTACTTGAGAAATACAAAATTGATTAAATTGAAATTTCGTGCAATTAGTTTTCACGATGTGTAGCATAAGTAGTTTGAATGGCGTGAGAAACCGTGGAACAACGCCCCCATTTTCAAAATGACTGCCATTGCTTGTTATTCTACCTATATATTTTTTCAAACGACATAGGCGATGACCCTATGCTCGGTAGCCGCTATCTTTCTTATAACATACTCTGTCTGTGTGCCAAATGCCATTCTTGTATCATCAAAGGCTCAATCCCTCCACATATCTACCGGACTATCTTTGGCGATAGTCATTTTGAAATAGTTTTTTTTGTCGGGAAAAAATGAATTGCAATAGTGCAGTTTTGGACACCGTTCCATATAAGAACGAAAAGATACTTCATGTTTAGGCTTTCAGACCTAATTATTGTCTCATTCAAAAGTGAATAACCTTCATGTCGCTAGGAAAACAGCATTTGAAAATTATATCTTTTTTCGGGGTTATGAATTTGTATTTTTGACATAGCTGTTTCTTTTTACCCCCCCCCGGATCCGAGCCTGAGAGGAGGTTGAACTCAAAATTAGCAAGGAAAATGCATCTCCGATTGATTAATTTCGTTGTGATGACTGCAGCAGAAATATAGACTTCATGCAAATAATTGAATAGATTATACGAAATTAATATGGCGCACATGGCCGATCGAAATCTCGCCAGCAACCCGAACAGACATGTGATTCGTGTTGTTGCTAAATCGGCTGGAACTGGTTTCGGGCCATAGCCGAGAAAAGTGGGGAAAGCAGACGGACAGGGCGGGCGGGCGAGGGGTTAAAAGAGAAAGCAGAAGTTGGGATCAACTTTTTTTCTTTCTTTTTTTTGATATCAGGTTTTATACAAATTACATACCACACACTCACAAAATCCAACACTAAATTGCTTAAATTTGTCTAGGAAATGTGCAAACAGTTGAAAGATTTGCAACAGAAATACAATGGTAGTGACTGATGGGATCCAATTGAAGGGACCTCATTTTCTGGAGGAGGGCACCTCAACTGTATTTACAAGATCAATTACGCTCCGTTGAATCTCCCCAAAATTCTAAGAAGGTTGGGGATTCATGGGGGAGGGGCACAGGCCAAGAGTGGGGGTAAGCCTTAGATACGCCACTCGAAGCATTCAATATTTGTATAATGTAGTGTTAATAATCGTCGGATTTGAACAGCGCCCCCATTAAAAGTATGGTATGAGCCCCCGCCCCCTTTCAAAGGACAAATCTGCGATGACCCTACAACCGATATCTTTTTTTATCACATACTCTGACTGTGTGCCAAATGCCATACTTGTATCATATTATACAAATATTGAATGCTTCGAGTGGCGTAGTAAAACTAGCCTCCCGAGGTGATCCATGGACCATTCTATTTTCCCGAGGCGAAGCCGAGGGAAAATAGAATGGTCCATGGATCACCGAGGGAGGCTAGTTTTACTTCACCACGAGATAAAGCATTCAATATTTGTTTTACAACACTTCACTCACAGATTCTGCTTGATTTTAATATTTTAAATTATTTAAATCTGAACACAGTTGAAATAAACTTCAATTTCAATACAAAATTGGTGGAAAAATGTATTTCTCTCTTAAAAACTACCCCTTCACGAAATGTTTGAACCCAAGTCTGCGGCGCGCTCTCTTTGGAATAATACGCGCTATGCACAACGCCCAACGCGCACATCACCAGCATGCATTTGCACACAAATACTGCGCCGTGGAAATAGTACTTTGGTTGCTAATGGTATAGTACTTTGGTTGCTACGCGCATAGTACTTTTGGCCTTGCACAAAAGATAGCAAAATTAGAAAGTAACATTTATATAACCGACATACAGATCCTTGTCATTTGATTGGTGGAACTCACATCACGTGGCATTTGTTATTGCTCCCATTCATGCCGCGGCTCAAAAAGTACTATCCGCCCATGGGGAATGGGAAATACTATTCAACAGTTAGGATCATGACGCGGTATTTGTGTGCAAATGCATGCTGGTGTGCGGCGTTCAGCGTTGCGCGTAGCGCGTATTGTTCCAAAGAGCCAGCGCTACAGCGTTGGGTTCAAACATTTTCGTGAAAGGGTGGTTTGGAAGAGAGAAATACATTTTCCTCCAATTTTGTATTGACAAAAAAGTTCAAATATATCAAATGACAAGGATCTATATGTCAGTTATATAAAACAAATATTGAGTAGCTTTAAATTGTGAAATGGGAGGAATATTATCGCTCGGTAAAATCTGGACTTTTCCAGTTCACTCGGCTTCGCCTCGTGAAATGGAAAAGTCCAGATTTTACCTTGCGATAATATTCCTCCCATTCCACGCTGAGCCACTCAATATTTGTATAGTGACTCGCTCTCGGCCAATCAAGACACAGAATCTGTGGGTGAGGTGTTATAACATCAAATGCACATTGACATATCTGCCACCCTACATACTTGGCGATAGTTATTTTGAAATAATTTTATGTCGGGAAAAAATAATTAAAATGAATGTAATCGTGTAGTTTAGGAACCAGTTCAGTATAAAAACGAAGAGACACTTCATGTTTAGGCTTTCAAACCTAAATATTTGGCGATGATCAAAGAAGCGTAATATCTTCTGGATAGATAAGTGCAGGGCTTTGATTAATCACAAATAAGCTTTGAACGGAACTTCAAAAAAAAATAGAGGTGTCCTAATCTACACGATTACCGAATGAATTTGGACTGCGGAGAATTTGCTGAAGTCAACCCATATCATCTAGTTCAACCAGAAGAGGACGACTAAAACTCGGTGTGATTCATGATCCCCCTTCTCTCAACAATTACATTTGTAAAATATTAATTATAGAAAGTCAGATGAGCAAAAGAGGAAAAGCGCTCTCTGGCGTCAAAATGACCCCCAACCTTCAACGACTTACAGGGAAACGTTTTGCCCTTGGTGAACGATGTGTGTATTGTAGGACAATTAGTATAATTTTATAAAAGAAGCAAACAGGTTTTTTCGATGATTTAAAACAAAAAACGACGTGAACTAAAAAAAAAGTGCTCTAAACCCGCACAATTGGAGGGCATGCAAATCGTGAATTGGCAGGCGTAGACAATTTCGGGCCTATTTACTGGCCTTCACTCTTTCATTAAGCAAAACTTTGCAATTTTCACCCAGGCCACATTTCAGGCAAAAGGAAGGACCCATGAATCATATTTTATAAAACAAATGTCTATTTAGTAACAGGCTTGAACATTCAACAGCTTGTACGCCTTGCTGTGTAATGAAGTTTACGTTAAGATTTCCCGCTCTCTAATTGGAGTCTAAATTCCCTCTTAGGTTTAAACTATGTTACCGTCTCGCAGCTCCTTACGTAGCTGGGGGCAATTTGATTTTTTTTCCGCAAACGAGATCGGACAATATCAAGAGACGGCGCTCTTTCTGCGTTATGCATATTCAGGATGCCCTGGGCTTTAGAGAATAGGTTATATAACAAGGAATAATGGTGTTTAAATCTCCGACGATTGACCCCGGATTTGTGGACGGGTTGGAAGTAGTCCTGACTTCTAATCAGGTCATCCGAGTTCGAACCCCAGTGAGCGTTGTTCACGTCCTCTCATTTACCTTAAATAACTGAAGTGGGGAAGGAACATTTCTCACAAGACGTAAAAGCCTATCTTGGGTTTGTTGTAATGGACCAATCAGGAGATGAGAAGCGGATGTCGTTTGAAAAACAAAAAGATTCGCGGGGGGAGGGACACCCCCTTACGAATTCCCAGTGTCCATCAAGGATCCAAATTTTGCCCTTCACCAGAAAATTGTCATCATGAGAAAGAGCGACCTCACTGTAACTAGACTGCATCATCATGGAGGCAGCCATTTTTAATTAAAGGTTGCGCAGACCAGTAAATAGACTGACGTAGACCTCAGTGACAATTACGCGCACTTTCCAAAATTATTGAGACACACTTCGAATTTAAGCTTTTTCCATCATCTTTAATTTTATAATTTTACGAATCTTTCATTTTTGTATGACTTTGGGAGAAAATTCCATCCAAAGATGATCACATCTTAACAAAGAGATACAACACTATTGTTAAACACTCGGAAAAAATACCAAGTCAGGTTAAATTCGGTCAAAATAATACCTTTTCGTGTCAAAGCGACACTTTTCCAGGTCGAAATGATACTTCTCTGAATTAGTTTTTTGGATCATTTGACCCGGAAATTTTCAATGAGACCCGGGAAAGTATCATATGGCTCGCATTCCGGGTCAAATTAGCCTTTCGCCAAGGCCATTGGGCTTAAGGCTGCGAAGCTGCGAGCGCCTGGAGCGAAGACTAATACAGCACGCACCAGTGGCGAAGCCACGAGGCTTTTTCTAACTTGATTTGTTGAATTATTCATATTTTTTATGCAAATAAGTAAAGTGCTGAAAGGTTTACCAATCACAACGCAGATTTTGCCGAGTTGCGTCCATTTGTGAAAGAAGGGTGAGTTTTGGAAAACGTAAGAGGAAATAACTAAACAAAATAAGTTCATACACTAAAATAATTTCTTGAAATTCTTATATAAGTAAAATTATAATAAGATAATGAAAGAACAATTACGCCGTCACGAATGATCTCGTGGAAAAAGAACACTAGACTTGCTTTTTTTGTTTTTAAATTTTGTGCCAGCATCCGGGGTGCGCACGCGCCTGGGTTGAAGCCACGCGCGCCCTAAAAGGCTAATGACCCTTTTAGGGTAGCAAAAATCGAGATTACAAAGAAAAACTTTAGAAAATCTTGACAAGTTGGAAAGGCCTCGTGGATTTGCTACTCGCGTGTGTGGTCTCCCGCCCCAGTCGTTTCGTCCCGCCCCAGTAGTTAAACCACGATGGACTTTGCGAAAGGCTAGGGTCAAATGTGATCAGGGACTTTTTAGACTGAATAGACAACATTTTACAGGCGAACAAATAATGCTTGAAGATGGCGATCAAAGCCACATATTTCATGCTCCAGCCAGCTCAGTTAGTACATTGCTCGGTTGGTTTTACACAACAACGGCAACTTTGCTAACTTCTACAGTTTCTACAATGATTTAAAAGGACATATTTATATTTGACCAATAAAAACCAGGCTACAACGAGATAACTTTAGTCGCAGAGGCTCATACCATGCCAACAGCATTTATTCAACAGAAATCTTAAATGTGATTACATTTGAACGAATTAAAACCCACCACCTAGAATGACTTTTCATGCGTTTGTTTAGTTCAGATAAAGCGTATGATTTTCCATTAGCCTACATCGCAAGTTTAACCCTAAAAGGGCTGGGTTATTTTGACCATCTCCCAGCCGGAATCAAATATCTCTCTAAGATCTCAGCCATCGAGTGACGAACTATTATGAAACTTGGAACACGTATAGAACAACTTATAATAAACACACCCAAGAAATGTTATGACTATAGGTCAAAGGGTTTTGGAATTATGGCTAATTAATTATTCATATGTACGAATGGTAATTTTGCTTTTTTGTGTACACTATACGTATATGGGGATATTCAGTTTCGCTGCGTGGCAACCCGTGGTCCGAATTTTATGTTTTTGGAATCAAGAGATGCGCAAGACTCGAGGCTAAAAAGTCAGAACAGCTCGTCTCGCGAAAAAAAAATCCAAGGCTATCGCGGAAAAAGTTGAGGGGGCGGGGTGGATTCCGCCCCGGCCCTTTTAGGGTTAAAAAGAAAGGCCTCATTGGCTTATTAGTAACAAGACAAATTGATACATGAATGCGATGCAAAGGAAACATTTCCCTTAGCAAATTGTGTCAGAAAAACTCGCAGTGGTAGCATCACAATCGTGACACCCATGGGGTGTTGTTAATATTCATTTTCAGATAAAGATTCAGATTAGGATCAGATTAAAATGGTAATCGGACAATGTGTGTTACTCATGGTAGTATAGCTTTGTCAACAGTTTCTTCCTTTGGGAGGAATTTCAACTACGTGTTAATTTAAAAAGTCTCATTTAACTCGAACAAGGCAAAGACAATACAACTTAAACCCTTCACCGTAATAATTAATCAATTGCGACTTCACCATCCCGAGGCTGTTGGCATTTAGGACTCTGAAATGAAGACCAAAAACAAAACAATAAATGAGGAAATTTAATCACTTTTTCGGTATTGGTTTAGCTCTTTGGAACCGACTTATTGTCGGGCCGCAAATGAGTCGAATTTGTTAAAGCAATAATTCAATAAAGTAAACGTCAGTTGATTTCAGTGTGTCTTTGTTTTATACTCGAGGGAAAATGGCAATTGAAATAAAAAAATCTACTTTCGGGGTGAAACACGAATTAGCTCGGGGAATACAGCTTTAAGAACTGGATATTGGATATTGCTTCACAGCAACCTAATCGGCTGAAAGGAAAGAGAGGGGCGAAATTATTTTATTCTTGGTCAGTGTTGCCCTTCGTATAAAAAAACGGTATTAACGCTAGATTTTACACTGAAAATTACAGCAATCTTGATTGAATAAAGGTCGAATGTCCACTAAAACGTTCCCGACTGGTCCGATGGGTGGAATGCATGCAGAAGATATTCCACTTTTACGTCGGGTTTTTCGTTCATTTCAATGTCCACTAAAACGTGTCAGTACTTCAGTGCTAAATAAGGGTCGTTCAACTTAGCTGCATCTACAATCAGCCAAGGGCGGATCCAGAACACAATTTTGGGGGGGGCCAAAAAAAAATTTGGTCCCCCCCAAAAAAGTGTGTCTCAAAAATTACGGCGTGGGGTTCGGGGCCCGTGAGGGCCCCGAAAATTTTTTGGATTCTAGATGCTCTGTGGTGCGATCTGAGGCAATTTCTGACCACTTTAACCAATTTTTTTTGAGGAAAAGATGGTGGTGTACTCATTGCCTGCCTTTATTGCGATGTCACATTAAAAAAAAAAAAAAAATGGTTTCGTTTTGGGGGGGGGCCATGGCCCCCTTTGGCCCCCCCCTGGATCCGCCCTTGCAATCAGCTGCGACCATAGAGCTATATTAAACTTAATTTACTTGAGCTATATGGAACCGAGTTATTGTCGGGTCCTAAATAAGTCGAATTTGTTAAAGCAATAATTCAATAAACTAAACGTCGGTTGATTTCGGTGTGTCTTTGTTTTATACTCGAGGGAAAATAGCAATTGAAAAAAAATCTACTTTCGGGATGCAACACGAATTAGGAGGGGGAATACATGTTTCAGACTATATTGATGCAAACTTAAACAAACAGACTTGTCAACTGAAGAGCAATGAGACGGGAAGATGTTGACTGTTCACTTTTTATGTTCACTGCGTTACAGATGCGTGCCCGTGCTCTTTATAAAGGAAACGGGACACACGGTTGCTTTCCAATGATTCTATTCTTTAAAAAAAGGATTCCATTGGCTTCAAGGTAAGTCAATTACAGTAAAACTCAGTTTTGAAACAAAACACCCCCCCCCAAAATAAACAATCCTCATTTTAATATTGAATAATTATCTGAAATTTACGTCTTGGTAACAAAAACACCCCTATAACGACTGTTCTGTCAATTTTTCGGGAGAAGTGAAATTTACCTTCAACATTTGCCATTCTCAACGTGTGCACTTGCCCCCCGTGGGAGTGGGTGCTGGCATACAGGGCCAGCCGGGAGGGCACTGGTAAGGCGATGGATCATTGATGTCACAGACTAAAAATAAAGCAATCAGATTGAAATATGAAGTTTATCGCAATATTACACAATGCATCGGTACATTGGAAGCGTGTTGAATGTGAACATTAAATCTGATTAACCGGAAAATTAAGAAGAAATCAACTGCAGAAACTTACATGCTTCTGGATATTGCTTCACAGCAACCTCGTCGGCTGAAAGGAAAGAGAGGGGGCGAAATTATTTTATTCTTGGTCAGTGTGTCCGTTCGTATAAAAAAACGGTATTAACGCTAGATTTTACACTGAAAATTACAGCAATCTTGATTGAATTAAGGTCGAATGTCCACGAAAACGTACTCGACTGGTCCGATGGGTGGAATGCATGCAGAAGATATTCCACTTTTACGTTGGCTTTTTCGTTCATTTCAATGTCCACTAAAACGTGTCAGTACTTCAGTGCTAAATAAGGGTCGTTCAACTTAGCTGCATCCGTTAAAGGGAATAATAGCTTCAAAAAGAGGAAAATAATCCTGGAAACTTCTCTGCTTGAGCAGCCCCCTACTTGTCAACTGAAGAGCAATGAGAAGAAAAAAAGAAAGTTCAGTGCGTCCATTTGGATAACAAATTTTAACGCTATAGATCTTACACAGAAAATTTCTTACACAGAAAACAAGGAGGTTTATTGAATTAAGGTAGAATTTCCACAACTTCCACGGGGTGCTATAGATTTTTGAATTCAGTTTCTAAGTTTTGCTTTAACTTTGTTCTTTCCATTTTGCTCATCTACAATCAGCTGCGACCATAGAGCTATATTAAACTTAATTTACTTGAGCTATATGGAACCGAGTTATTGTCGGGTCCTAAATAAGTCGAATTTGTTAAAGCAATAATTCAATAAACTAAACGTCGGTTGATTTCGGTGTGTCTTTGTTTTATACTCGAGGGAAAATAGCAATTGAAAAAAAATCTACTTTCGGGATGAAACACGAATTAGCAGGGGGAATAAATGTTTAAGACTATATTGATGCAAACTTAAACATATAGACAGTATCAGTTTGTGTATTGGATTATGGTTGTAAGGAAGAGTTGTGATTGCACCCTCCGTCCACTCCCCAAAAAGGAAATAACGAACTGAAGCTTAAACAAAACAAGCAAAACAAAAACAAAAACAAAAACGAGAAATAGAAAGGAAATGTTACCTTCGTTAGTTTCAGCCGCGAGGACAGAGCCCAGGCACACCAGAACGACCAAGCAGATATAAGCCTTCATCTTGACTGCATAAAGATACGGTAACCCAGAATAATACAAATATACACAACAAGAACGGTACTCGTTCCATACCTGCATGCATCGGGCATCAATGTATTTTCCTGCCATGTTGCCTTAATCATGATAATACCAAAGTTGTAATGACTATTTAGCTGGTGAATAACTAGATAAATTGAATTCTCCATATCTGCATATGTCTAGATTTAAAATTCAGAAAACACGATTCCAGCAATTATGGCGTCAAATCAAATGATTTAAAAAATGGCTACTGGACTGATAGTCCGTGGGACCGTAGAGGCCGAAAACGCTTTAGTTTTCGAGATACGCGATCTGGTCCGCCGAATTTTATAAAACTTCACAGACATGTAGATTATGATGTACCATATCGAAAAAACATTGTTCCCTGATCCATAGTTTGTTTGGGAATGAGAAAATCTGGGATAAAAACGCCGACAATTCTGCATGAGAAAAAAACATAAGAAACAGGGCCCTCTATTGATACAGTGAGAACCATTTTCGCACGCAATGAGCGCTTGCCAGATAACACTTCTTTCAACTTCCCTTTGAAAAAAGATCATAACAGATCAAATTCGTCTAAGCTGTTGCCGAATGGCAACATTCAGAAATCGAATTTGTTGATAATAAATCAATGTAATATCTTGACTAAAAAGGTTTGGCGTAGACTAGACGAAATCGATACTCCGGTCCGAAAACGTGTACTTGTTGTTCGAATTGCTTGAACTGAATTTTATGCTTTCACACAAAAGACGAAATTAAACGTTGGAAGTGCACTAAATCGATGGTGACGGACGAATATGAATATTAGAAACGGTGAATTCGAATGATAAACGTCTTAAAATAACGTTTTTAATATACAGAGCTCGTCCCCAACTGGCTTTCATAGGAAAGCGCGCGTTAGCAAATCGTGACGTTATCATGTCTAGGGTAATTGCCTGATGAGTTCGTTCGAATATGTTCGCAGATTTAACGCGAATAATGGCAGATGGTAATTCTGATGGACTCAACAGAAACCAGTTGAAACCAACTGAAAAACCCAGTCAATAACTGGTAATTCTGATGGACTCAACATTAACAGGAACCAGTTGAAACCAACTGAACAGACCTGTAATAACTGGTGATCCTGATGAAATCAACAGGAACCAGTTGAAAACAACTGAACAAACCAGTAATAACGGGTAATTATGTTGGTATCAATGGGAACCAGTTGAAACCAGTTGAACGAACCAGAAACCTACTGGTAACTCTTATGGAGTCATGTATTGTATGTGACAGGTCCGTAAGACGAGCGTTTGGCATCTACACATAGGCTAACGCAATGTAAACTGTCGCTTCGTAATAGCCGTGAAAATTAGGGAGGATGGATTGAAAATACTCACAAAGTAAGTTACTTACATGAAGTTGACGCTGTTGTGCTCCTGAAGTAGAGATAAGCTTGCTAGTTGACGACAATCGCCGGAATGACTATTCGAAGAACGAGACAGACTTTTTATACTTTTTGGAGATGTAAATGGACGGTGCAGAGCTTACGATAGTGGTAACGAAGGACCGATAGCGTGAGAGTGGTATCAGCAGACGTTCGTGATTGGCTGAAAATTATAAGATGTGAACTCCATTGAAACACCGATCCATTGAGCCCCACCCACGATTTCTTGACCAATCACGGCTGCGATTTAAGACTGACATGCGCGCACTCAAGTCCACCATGCGTGTGCGTGCGTTTGACGCACGGGTTGGCACGTTGGATGGGGTCACGTGTTGTTGCCCGCGTGCTCAGTGGGCGGGGCTTAATGGATTTGTCTATTGATCGTGGTTTCTTGGTTGATGACTCATCAAAAAACTTCATATGACTCCTAAAAAAACCCTTCACTTTTGGTCCAAAAAAAATGACAAAATATCAATAAACCATTCGAAAAAAACCCAATAAAGCGATGATCTTTAACGACACCAGAATTGTCATCAGAAATCCTTAAAGTTAAGACTTTCTGTAGTGGATACAAGGACAAGCACATTTTCCATGTACCTTTTCACAACTACTGGTCTCATTTTCATCGGTCTTGTCTTGTATTTGAACCGGGCAGTTTGGAGAAAGACATACTGTAGTATAATCTTTGAATACCCTAGAGTGGGTGAGTTGAGACACGAATTATACAGGGGCGGATCCAGGAATTTTCGCGGGGGGGGGGGGTTCATAAGCAAACAAATCTGAAAATGTACATAGGTTTTTTTCTCTGGACACTTGGCCTCCGTACAATCAAAAGCTGGGGGGGGGGGGTTACCATATTTCGATAGGGATGCTGTTCAAATTCGACGATTATTAACACTAGATTACAGAATGGTTTACCCTATTTTGAACAGGCGGACATTATACCAGTATAATTTTTTGGGGGTGTCACGGGGAGGGGGACTTATTTTTTAAGAATTTGTATGATATTTTTTTTTTTTGACACAGATGGGGGGGGGGGGAGTTGACCCCCAAATCCCCCCATGGATTCGCGCCTGATTAAAAGTCATTTGTTTTATGTTATTTTCGACTCTATTTACCTCGTCGAAATGTATCCTCAATCCTCCTGTTTCTGCACAGATATGGCTTTGCAACCCAGTACCTTAAAAATAGCAAAGCAAACACTCTTTTCCTCAACAAAACTTATATTGTTGGCTTACGATCATCTACCGTACCAATTAACAAAGCAACATCTCTTTATTTGGGGCAACAAGCAGGAGAATTCCAAAGCGTGCAGTTTCGGCGTTGTAGAAATGAATCCTGCCTAATTCCGCGCAGGGGAAGCTTCATTAAAAAATATGTGCTGTCCGGGCCATGTAACTCAATATAAACATTTTTTAAAAAATAACTTAGACTTCATCTTTTGCTTGAATCCCAGGTAAAGCCTTCAATTTCCACATTTTTCTCTGCTGCTGGTTAAAAGTTCGTGCATCAGAGGATACGATCCCGGTGAAAGTATGTCATTTTTAGGATGCTCACCTTGCAAAATATAACTTAACCCTTATTTTGACCATCTCTCAGCCGGGGGGCCGCCCCCCCCCCCGTAAGATCATATTCATCCGGTTGAACAACGCCCCCATTTTCAAAATGACGGCCATTGCTTGTTATTCTACCTATATTTTTTTTCAAACGACATATCTGCGATGAACCTATAGCCGATATCTTTCTTATAACATACTCTGTTTGTGCGCCAAATGCCATTCTTGTATCATCAAAGGCTCAATCCCTCCACATATCTGCCGTACTATATATACAATCTTTGGCGATAGTCATTTTGAAAAAATGAATTGCAATAGTGCAGTTTAGGACTCCGTTCCATATAAGAACGAAAAGACACTTCATGTTTAGGCTTAATATTTTAGCTAAGTATTTGGCGATGAACAGATAATACAAGCAGGAAAAGTTATTTGATATGTTTGGAATCATCAATTCGCAAAGATCATAATATCTTCTGGAAAGAGGGCAGGGTTTTGATTAATCATAAGCAGCTGTGAAAGGAACTTGTAAAAAATAGAGTTGTCCTATACCGGTACTACACGACTATCAATTGAATTTGGACTGCGGAGAATTTGCTGAAATCAACCTATATCTCGTTAAACCAAAAGAGGACGACTAATACTCGATTCATGATCCCCCTTCTCTCAACAATTACATTTGTAAAATATTAATTATAGAAACTCAGATGAGCAAACGAGGAAAAGCGCCCTCTGGCGTCAAATGACCCCCAACCTTGAAATGACCGACTGCAAAAAAGCTTTGCCTCTTGTCAACAATTTGTATTGCTGAAAAATTTGTGAAGAAATAATTCCATAACTAAACCTGGGTGGACTTTTCGTCTCATTCAAAAGTGAATAACTTTCATGTCGCTAGGAAAACAGCAATAGAAAATGACATCTTGTTTTCGGGGTCACACTCGAAATACACCTTTAACTGCTTTTGGCTACTTCATCTTCGCAATAACATATTAAAATTTAAAAAAAGTATAGTTTAAGTATTTTGTTTTGTAGATATGCCTACCCAGCAACAAGGCATTCAAACGACAATTTTGTATATCAAGAGTTTTCTAGTGGCGTATCTAAGGCCTACCCCCACTCATGGCCTATGCCCCTCCCCCGTGAATCCCCCACCTTCTTAGAATCTAGGGGGGGGGGGGGGGCTACAAGGAGCGTTGTAATTGTAAAAACAGTTGAGTGCCCTCCTCTAGAAAATGAGGTCCCATAAATTGGATCCCATCAGTCACTACCATTGTATTTCTGTTGCAAATCGGTCAACTGTTTGCGTATTTCAAGACAAATTTAAACACCCATTCTCAAATTTGTATCCTTGTGGAGACATTTCTTTGTTCTCGTGTAGTAAAGTGTTCAATTTTGAAAGTGAAGTTTCAAAATGCTCTTATTTTAACCAGAATCAGTTTCCTTGGCTGAAATTCGTACCTTGTGCACAACGAATAGGGAAAACTGCGCTCCGGTTTTAGCGAGGTTCCGGCTATAACGACAGTATTGTGAAAGTCCATCGGACCTCGTTATAACGAAATATTTAGAAATACCTATCAAGGCATACGTACAGTCGTACACCCTTAAACGAGTTAATTCGTCTATAAGAGACAAAGGACAAACATTCTAATTTAAAGATGACATTGTGCAATGACAAGAAACGTCTTTGCTATCACAAGAGTCGATTAAACGTCATTTCCTACAATTACTCGTATCAGCAAACTGTAATTGATCAGAAAAACCTGTAACTCGAAATTAATCGTTTCGACGAACATTATTTTGATATTAAAACAATGTTTTACACTACAGATTCAATTGAGACAAAACAAACTTCGTTTTGTATGAATCCTTTATGTAACGTATCTGGCAAGTTATTTATCATGTAAACTGGGTTGTTATGGTTGTCGGCCGCTAAAAGCAGACATATCAGGACAAACAACGGAACGCAATACTTCACAAAAGTTACCAACAAAAGCGTTAAAGTGACTGCCTCAATAAGTACGTAACAATTCTGCAATGCTGGCTCTTGAACACTTACATAATCTTATGTATTTTATACTCAGTCCAATTAAAAAAACCTATAATTTTCTCTTACAAAATGTTTGGATTCGAGTAATCACAATATGTCGCAAAAAGAATCAATGAAACAGTATACAACTAACGTTCGGGGATGTAACGTATCTTGTGACAAATATAATGGCACGCCTATAAGACATAGGCCTATCTTTTTTTTCTTTTCTTTTTTTAGCCCCCTTTCATAACCTTCTTGGACTTTTTAAAAGCCTTTTTGCAGTAGGATATCATTTCAAGTTTATTTTACTGAATTGGTCGCCTTGCTCAGAGCTTTTGAACATGACAAGTGACACTTATACGTTACCAAGCTGATCAGATACGTTACCTACCAGGTTGATCAGATACGTTGTCAGGTTGATCAGACTGCTTTAATTAAACCACCATTTTCCTTGAAAATCATGTGTTGGCGGGCTTAATTTTTTGTAAAGTCGTAGTGCTGTACGGCCTTAAATGTTCTTGTTTTAGATTTATATCTATACTTAACAATTTATAGGTTACGGTCCTTTAATGTTAACAAAAGTCAATGTAAAAAATAAGTATCTTTTCAACACTCTACTTGACTGTGCGAATGTGAACACTCTCAAAAAGCTGGTTATTTTGGTTGGTAGAAAAAGTTGGTTAAAATTTAAACCAATTTTTCCAATGTTGCCCAACGTTGGGTACTTTTTTTTAAACAACTGTTGGACGGTTCACCTGGTAAACAACAGTTGGCTAAAATTAGTCATTCTACTAGTACCCAATGCTGGTTGAATTTACCCTTATTCAAGGCAGAATAAAGAGAAACTCTGCGTTTTTAGCCTTTTTTTTTCATTATTAAATTCGATGGACTAAATTCAATTTTTCGATTGGCTACCACGAAAATCATGGATTTCCCCCCAACAAATTCGTCAAAAGTCTTAGAATAGAAATGAAATTTAATTTGAGCTGTCACGGTGCTCAGTTTAAGAAGCTGTTTAAGAAAAGCAGGTCTATGGTAGTTAGGTTCTTGGAGAGTCCATGAAATATATAGCACTGTATATTCGTTTGGATATCCGCCCCCTTAGTGGCGTAAACCCGTGCCGACGACTTGGGGGGGGGGGGGGAGGTGACTCCCCTAAAATTCTAAAACCATCCCTACGTAGCAAAATTCAAAAAGCGGTTAGCGGGAGGGAGGGAGGGGGGCTGAACACCATTCGTCACTATACGTAGCACTGCATGAAGACAGATCAGCGACATGAGTGTATGCTACTGCTGTTTATGGGCATTTTACCTCAATTACTGACTTCATGAGTATAGTTGATATTTTCCTGTCGATTTTTTTAAATTGGCTACAATTTCTTTCTGTATGTGTGTATGTATGTGTGTTTTCTTTTGTTTTTTTTGTTTTTTGATATTCACCACTTATGGGGGATGTATCCAATGACCCACCCTTCCCCCTCAAAAAAAAATGTTGGGGGTATATATGCCCCAGGGATTTACACCCTTGTCCGTTCCTTCGAATCACCCCGAACCCTTCCCAATCCCATCGGCATGAGCGTCGCCGGAATTTTGTCCAGAGGCAGCTATGATTATTTGACACTTGGGGCGCTGTTCAACTTTAAACGAAGCCGTATACAGAGCACGGATCTGATAGTACATAATATTTTAAAGGCACCTTTCCGGTGGTTTTGTCAAAATTTCAGAAAAATTAACAGTTCCAAAATTACTCAGACAATCTTGTTCCCCCACCCCCGGCTCCGCACAAGTGACCCCCACCCTGTTCTTCAATCCTCTTGTCCGCACTGTTACCACCTTATAGAATGCAAGGAGAAATCCCGAGGTACCAAGGTTGAAAGAGAATCCAATGCAGTAATTAGTTCCCTTATCATTTCAGGGGAGAAACCTGCTGGTACATCATCCAAGACGCTTTGGATCCCTGGGATCTTCACTTGGCGTCGGCTATATCCATGCATGATAATCTACAAAGCCTTGTAATTATTTGACTGCATGGGTAAAGTATTCTTTGTATTTCCTGAGGTAGAATTTGAACCATTCATTAAAAATGTTGATTGAAACAAAACGAATAGGGCGCGAGAGAATATATGAACGTACAAAATAATGACCGAGTTAAAGAAGTTTGCCCGCGCTCTTAATTTTTTCCCTAACAAACTTTGAATTTGTTTGTTTTAATACTGTGTTGAGGAAAAACAGCTTTGTTTCCGATTTTAGGCGTCTGCACCCCTCGCAAAACTACGTTTTTGTTTTGCATGTAAATGAACCCGCCCTTCAAGAGCCAAGTCATTGTCAAGCCGCAAATAATTCATATTTAAAAAAAAAAATAATTCAATAATTAAACTTTGGTGGACTACCATGTCTCATTCAAAAGTGAATAACTTTCATGTCGCTATAGGTAAAAAGCATGAATATTACATTTTTTCCGGTTTCACACTCGAAATGGATGTTTAACGGCGTTTGGTTGATTTTCGCCATCGTAATAACATATTTAAACCAGAAAAATATTATTCTAAATAGTTTGTTAATGTAGCAAAAACCAATCCAACAATAGCAATTATATATACTAAGGGCTTCCCCTGAGGCGTCCCTGAAAAAAATAGGCTCTTCCACTTGAGCCTTATACCCCGCCCCGCCCCCTGAATCTCCTACCTTCTCAGAACTTATGGGACTAAAAAGGAGCAGCCGCAGCGTTGGTATTGTTAAAAATTTAGTGCCCTACTTCAGGAACTGAGTCTTTTTAAGCGTACCCTATTTTCGAGTTGCAACCCCCCCCCCCCCCCCCAAAAAAAAGCAACGTAAATAAACAACGAATAATATGGATAAGTACATGCGTCGGGTGCGCGGAAGAAAGTCGTTAGGGTGAAAAACAATGGGTCAAAAGGTCAAATTCGGATTTTTTTCGGGTAATAGATAGAGCATGGACATTTTTTTCATTTGATCTAGATTTTCTCTCAAAGGGCTACGTAATACTGATGTAATTAACAGTACAGCAAAAGTAGTAAGGACGTTTTTCTCTATTTGTTCCCGGCAAACGGTCGTTAGCGTGTAATTGTAATTAATGTAACAAAATATGTGCCAAGGGCGCTAACTTTTTTCTTCCAAAATGACCGGCCGGGCAATTTTCAAGATGGCGGCCAGCTTTTTTTTAAAATGGCCGCCACTTCAACCTCGTCCCCAGTGCTTACTTTATTTCCAACCTGGTTTCCAATAGTAAACCCTGGATAGGAAACTTTCTTCCTGTATCCTGATTCGATACCGCAATTGGCTAGTAATGGATTTTTATCGTGTACTTGGTGTTATTATTCACAACGTGCAGTACGTGTTTTCGCGATCATTTGTCCATACTAATTTCCTTTCCAATATGGTCATATTAATATGAAATATGATACTGCATGTTGTGGCAATCGTGTTTTTGTAACTCAAGCCGTGCTCGCGCTGCGACGAATTGACTCTGTTTTTACCCCAGACACCGCATACAAAAACAAACGCTAATGTCACGCATATCCAGGCACCAGACTATTCCTCATTTGCATACGTGTTCAAAAATCTTGCACATGCAAATGATCCAACACCGGGGTGAGAGGGCAGGTAGTGATGGACGCGTACTGTTCGACACCCTGGGGACGAGGTTGCCGCCACTTTGACTCAGGAAATGACAGCCCAGCTTTATAAGGGCTAGATGCAACAGAGAAAAGGCCAAAAAAAGAAAGGAAAAAAGGAGGCTGCCTCAAAAAAAAAAGCGGGCGGGACGCTAAACATTTTTTTTTTTTGCCTAACCCTATTTTCAACGTTCATATTTCCAATTTAAGGACATTTTGGTGCCTTTTTTTTTCTTATGCTAATGCAAATTTCCATATTTATTAGCAAAAGTGTGACATGTCAATTTTCAGGCAAAAACCTCAACGTTACAGCTATTTCAGCAGCCACATTTTCTTTGGTGATTCGTTTTTGTTTAAGTTCATTAAAGCTAATGGGCACAATTTTCTCACAAATGGTAGAAACTTCAATGTTACAGCTATTCCAGCACCAAAATTGTCAATTTGTTTTTGGACATTTTCCTCAGTAAAATTTTCTGGTCTTTGGCGGTTCGTTGCTGTCTCAGTAAATGGCAGTAAGCCAAATATTTGGGTTCACAATTTGAACAGAAAACCCATAAATTGAACAGTGTCTTTCCGAATTTACATCACAGTTACAGCGCCCTTATGTGTCAGGAAAAGCACAGGAAATTTTAAATGTTAAAATAAAATTGCACTTTTCCAGTCATATGGTTGCTAAGGGCGATTTCAAAAGGTTACGTAACACTTCATTTTCATTTTGAATGAAACTACATGTACACACACATGGTTACGTTGGCGGGCGAAATCTTTGAAAATTAATTTCTCCCGTTTGGAAGACTGTATCTTCATGCGACTTTCAGGGTTTACTTCCCTCATTATGATCCAAGTATGTGCTAAAAATCGTTGTGATGACTTACTTTTCGTTGAAATTGGAAAAATAGGCCTGGCTACGTGCACTTTTGAAAGTTGGTAGACTGGCGTTTGCAATATCTGTCAGTCTTTTCAAGACTCACAAATATTATTGAGGTTCCTATCCATTACGGTCTGCAGTAAACAATTGCATAAAAACCTCCTTCACGAGTTGTTAATTAACAAATATCACCCTTTTTAGCATATGAATATGCTAATATGCCCATCATCATTGTGTGCCGGGCCGAAATCGGTCAGCCGTAGCGCCTACGGCGCTTTGCTGAACAATGCACATGGGTTGGGTCGGCAAATAATTTGTGATCGAAATTTTCCTTAGAGATGTTTCAAAGTGTAACACTAGTGTCCGCAATAACAGATTAGGCTGAAATTTGGAATCGCTTAGATGATATAAGTGTTCAACTCCTCGTGAAATAACAACTTCGGTAAATTCCTAGAATTTGTGATAATTACATACATTTGGGGAAGTTTTCGAACGATTTCTTCCAGACTTGAAGGTCAGCTTGGACAGTAACCAGTATTGACAAGAAGTTTAGAATTTCTTCTTCAGTAAGAATGTAACATTTCAATCATACCGAGCATATTTTCGGAGAAACACAACGTTCAAAAAGCCATGTTTTTTGGGTTCACGAATTTCAATGCTCTATTACTAACAGCGTCTTAGTACGTAATCGGATCAGCTTTCTCTGACAACAACTGACGCTTTGCCGTAGCAACCATATGGCTGCCATTGGTTGATACTGAGACCCACGCCAAAACAAAAACGCTAATGAATATGCTAATCCACCATACTCTGTCAACCGTAGCGCCTATGGAGCTTTGCTGAGCTATGCAGGTCGGTTGTGTCAACAGAAAATCCTCGTCGAAATTGTCCATGCAAATGGTTCTAGTTCGTATACTAGCATTTGCCACAACAGATTAAGCTGAAATTCGGAATATTCTTAGATGGTAAAAGTGTTGAACTACTCGTGAAATAACAACTAGGACAAATTCCTAGAAATTGAGGTTAATATATGCATTTGGGGAAGTTTTCGAACGATTTCTTCCAGACTTGAAGGTCAGCTATACCAGTAACCAGTATTGAGGTTTCGGCATCGATGACCGAGATTTTGTTTTCACTGACATGAAGTTTAGAATGTCGTCTTCCGTAATAATTTAACATTTCAATCACACTGAGCATATTTCTGAGAAACATAACGCTCAAAAGGCCATGTTTTTTTTTTTGGGGGGGGGGCGCATGGATTTTACTGCTCTATTATAGCGTCTAATCGGATTAGCTTTGCCTAACAATGCCAGAAGATACGCCCTAGCAACCACATCGTCACCGTTTTCACGAAGAGCCACATAATATGTCAAACATTACAATTTTTCGATTTTGATTTTTTTCAATATGTCGCATTTAAACAATGTACTTAACCATTTTGACATGTTTCTGTAAGCAAAACATCATTAATTTTTATATTTACATTAATGTTGCAAGGGGCAGAAATCTCGATATATGCATTTTGCATTTTCACGAAGAGCCATATACATTTTGGCCCTTTGAACGCGTACAAAACCCATTGCACGGAAATACGTTAAAGTAGGTCAAATGAGATTTGCGTTTTCACGAAAGAGCCACATATCTTTGTTACATTTTCAGCTGCGCGCGCGTACTGACGTGAACCTATGGAAATACACGTTGAACAGAAATGGCCAATATGTCGGAAACCTAAATTTGTGTTTTCACGAAGAGCCACATATCTTTACTAAGTAGTTTTTACCAATTAACTAATGTATTAAGTCTAATTACTGGGTTCATGTAAAAATTCAGCTCTAGTAGAATCGTTTGATGGTTTCCTTGCTGCACAAAGTTGTTGCAAAGTGGTATTTTTTGCAGTTTTAAAATATGAGAAACTTCTTTTGCGATTATCTTGAACACGCTTTTTCTTCAAAGTCGACGTTATGTGGCTCTTCGTGAAAACGGTGACGACATGACTGTTTCAATACAAAATAACTCAAAACTGGATGGCAAATAATATCATCGATTTAAGAGGAGTCGAAAAATGCACAAAATATGTTCACCGGTAACATTCGTTTCATGGGCCCTTTCAGTAGGCCTGTTATATTTTGGTAGTAATACTTATTCCAAAACGCTCTAATCATTTAGACATGTATGTAGATCACAGGCTTCGGCAGTGGTGTATCTAAGGGAAAAGTGCACACACGTCCCACTAGAGGCATGTGACTTACGTGCGTTCCTCACCAGCTCAGAATTCAGAGGAGGTTCAAAGAAGGGTGCTTTTTTATTAATTTATTGGCCAAAAAACCTTGAGTTTCCCACTCCAGTAAAGTGTCTCACGCAAATTGGACCCCAGTCACGTCACTGTCATACTTTCTTTTTCAATCCCCTTATCAAAGTTTTAGTTTTTCTGTTTCTTCATCGGTCACGACCTGAAGCCAGTTCCAGCTGATTTAGCAGCAACACATTTCTGTCGCTTAAACAAGGTCATTATTGATTAACAAATACTATTTCAAATACCATACGTAATCCTTCCCAGTGTTTTTCCTGGCATGAAAGCTTTTGAAAGCCAGTGCCCTTAATGAAAGCCAGTGCCCTTGAACACTTCGTTCGCATACCTGTAATAATTGCTGGCAGGAAGATCAGTAGAAATGTACTCATTACTACGGTAGCCCTGACACTGCCTGGAAGAGACCCAGGGCCGACCTTACAAACCCTGGATGCGCCAGCTAGAAGTTGGCCACAAGACACGAGCGCAACAGCTGTGGCAGTCTGCATCTGATCGCTCGGTACGTCCGGGCGGCCCCAAAACCGCATGATGGATTAGGAGAATGACGATGACGGAAACCCGACACAAACATTGTTAATGTGGATTATTGGTGGGCCTAGAAGGCAAGCATATAGTCCTCTTTGCTGACTGACTGAATGACTCCCCCCCCCAAACTGACTGACTGACTGACCAACTGACAGACAGACTGACCGCCTGACTGACTGACCGACTGACTGACTGACTGACTCCCCGACTGACTCCCCGACTCTCTCTCACTGACCGACTCTCTCACTGACTGACTCCTCGTCAACTTGTGATTCGTTGTTGTTTAAGTTCATGACAGTAATTAAGCTAATGAGCACATTTTTCTCACAAATCGTAGAAACTTCAATGTTACAGTAGACTTGACTCAAGTTGGAATTGCTTTAGTCGGTATCTTAAAAAAAGTAGCAAAAAATCACTTAGTTTACGTCTTTCCAGATGCCCGACATGGTACACTTCAGCGCGCGTTCCACTTCAGTGCCGTATAACAATGCGCATTACACGTACATGTGTGTGCATGTATTGCAGAGCATGTGCATACATGTGGTGCAAAAGTTAGCAATGGGTTGCTGCATCACTTGAAAATAACATGTACATGTACGTTTTTTAACATGATGGTCCGGATTCGACGCATGAGGGCGTGCGTTATGTACTGTAATATGCGATATGCGCTGAGTGGATTTAGTAAATAGGCACAGACCGAGCGCAATCCAGACTTGAACAAGTCTATATGTCACAGCTATTCCAGCATCAAAATTGTCAATTTTCTTTTGGATATTTTCTGCAGTAAATGTTCTTGTCTTTGGTGGTTCGTTGCTGTCACAGTAAATGACAGTAAGCCAATGAGCAAAAGTTTCTCACAAATGTTTTCAGTGAGCAAAGTTTTGGGTTCCCAATTTGAATAGAAAACCCCTAAATTGAACAGTGTCTTCCTGAAGTTACATCACAGTACAGCGCCCTTATTTGTCAGGAAAAGCATGGGAAATTTTAAATGCTAAAATAAAATTGCACTTCTCTATAAAAAATAAATCCAAAAATGGATGGCAAATAGTTTCATGCATTTAAGAGGAGTAGAAAAATGCACAAAATATGTTCCCGGTAACATTTCATGGACCCTTTCAGTAGGCCTATTATTTTTTTGGATAGAAATACTTATACCAAAACAATGTAATTATTTGGACATGTATGTAGATCACGGGCTTCGGCAGTGGTGTATCTAAGGGAAAAGTGCACACACGTCCCACTAGAGGCATGTGCCTTACGTGCGTTCCTCACCAGCTCAGAATTCAGAGGAGGTTAAAAGAAGGGTGTTCTTTATTAATTGGCAAAAAAACCCTTGAGTTTCCCACTCCAGTAAAGTGTCTCATAAATATTGGACCCCAGTCACTTCACTGCCATACATTTTTTCAATCCCCCTGTCAAAGTTTTAGTTTTTCTGTTTCTTCATCGGTTACGACCTGAAGCCATTTCCAGCTGATTTAGCAGCAACACGCTTCTGTTAATCACATTTCTGTTGGAGTTGCTGGCATGCTCTAGACCGGCCACGAAAGGCGAAAGAAACCATATTTTCTTCATCGCGTATAAGTTTGGTATCCAGGAGAAAATGTATATTTCTTCGAAGCATTTTGTAAAATCAAAGATGTACTTTACTCTATATCCGATTTTCACCCAGGTAAAACTGATTTTGATCGCTGTTTTCAATCATAGACATTGTTAAGATATTCCATCTTGAAAAAAAAAAAGAAATCGAAGGAAGAAATAAGACCATGCTTAGTTATGGAATAAACACTTAACAAATTTCAAACTCTGTCGGCTTGACTGTAATTTAGTTAGTGCAGGGATGACTGTTCTCCGCCCCTATTAACCTTTATAGAGTTCGGAACGGGGAATCAGTCTGCTGGCAAGGCGGATCTCTTTGCAAGTGCAAACTCCGAACGAGGAACAAAAAGTGATTTTCATTAAAATAGGCCAACATAATACTTCCAATATTGAAAAGTGTATGGAGAGAGTATATTTCCAAAGTAAACTCCGAAATTTTAATTAATATAATACAAGCGAGAAAACGGACAAAAAGGTATAGAAAAGTCCATACCCGTACCCCCCCCCGTCATTTTCAACACCTGCGCAATTCTAGGGAATTTCTTCATCATCCAAGTATCCGTCAGAACTCTTTGATGCAACACGCGCATTAGGGTGCGATTCCAATATCACTATCTATACTTAATCTTTCATCGATCATGAACCCGTTATAAGCAAGGTCATTATTGATTACAAGCATTATTTCAAATTACCATACGTAATCCTTGCCAGTGTTTTTCCTGGCATGAAAGCTTATGAAAGCCAGTGCCCTTAATGAAAGCCAGTGCCCTTGAACACTTCGTTCGCATACCTGTAATAATTGCTGGCAGGAAGATCAGTAGAAATGTACTCATTACTACGGTAGCCCTGACACTGCCTGGAAGAGACCCAGGGCCGACCTTGCAAACCCTGGATGCACCAGCTAGAAGTTGGCCACAAGACACGAGCGCAACAGCTGTGGCAGTCTGCATCTGATCGCTTGGTCTGGGCGGCTCAACGTCCCCTCATGATGGATTATAGCAGAATGATGATGATGATGATGGTAGCCCGACAACAAATATTATTGCTGGGCCTAGGGCCAGCATACAATCATCTCTGCTGACTGACTGACTGACTCCCCCCGACTGACTGACTGACTCCCCGACTAATTGACCGAGTGACTGACGAACTAACTCAGTGAGTTGATTGAATGACCGCCTCACTCACTGACTAACTAGCTCCCTCCCCGACTGACCGACTGACCGACCGACTGACTGACTGACTGACCGACCGACCGACCGACCGACTGACTGACCGACTGACCGACTCCCGACTCCCCGACTCCCCAACTGACTGACTGACTGACCGACCGACCGACTGACTGACCGACCGACCGACCGACTGACCGACTGACCGACTGACTGACTGACTGACTCCCCGACTGACTCCCCCCCGACTGTCACGTGTTAATTACACTTCCTTAAGACTCACCTTGGCCAAACATTTTGACTTAGACGACCACCTAGACCTTTTAAACCAAATGGATCAGGGACCCGCTTTCCGAGCATTGTTTCTGAAAACCGTCAGGAACGCCAAGTAACGTTGCTCTCAAATTTTCTCGGATTAGAAAATCATTTTCAAAGAATATCACTCATCGACCAGCTATAAATGATTATGAACCGCTCCAAATCAGTTTCATACTGGGTGGCCGGCCATCCCTTGCATTGCTTCCTTCTCCAAAACATTTCAATATTTGCAAAAATAGGCCTGTATTTTGGCCGCGCATATTTTGTATATCATAATAATCATCGAATAATCTCAACAAAAATTGTTTTTGTTTTAATTAAAGGTGATTTTCTTATGTTTATGTTCACAGATACTGATGAGTCAGAGGCTGATCTGAAGTTTTGACCGACAGTCTTTATTTGTTTCTGGTGGTGGGATGCATGTTACTCTATTTATCGAACAATTTATTTGTTGTTTTCCACAAAAATATCAGATATGTCCCTCACAATTTCGGCTATAGAAGACAATTCATAACGCGTAACTGACTGGATGTAACAACAGTGGGCATAAAATTTATATTCTCAACAGGATATGAATTTCATGGAATGAAACAAAACACTTCACGTTACACAATTATACCTGAAATGCTGATAAAAAAAATATCCAAACCAAAAAACCTTTAGGTAAACAACATCCCTATGCTATAGGAGTCCAAAATTTGAACAAGTTATTTGTCAAGATATATTTGATTTCCGCTTTAAATTGATTTTAAAATACAATGCATGAGCTCAGCAATGAATAAAATTGATCGAAAAACGTATAAGTTGGGTTGGATGTTGCTTCTTGAGTATGCGACTCATCTATCGATAGCTAGTTAATATGTATGTAGAAGTGACATGTAAAAGATGTTATTTTTCACTTCTCATGCAGACACAACTTCTGCGCTAATCATCTAAGCCAATCCAGTATGCTATCTTTCAAAGTTTCAAAGTTGTATGCAGTAAACTGACAATCCCATTTAGGTGAAGGGCCCATACAGTATAGAGATAATTTCTCAGACGGATTTCTCTTACGCCACAAATACGTTTCCCCACCACCACCCCACCCCCACCCCTACACCGTAAAAATGGTGCTTAGGATTTAAACACATTTCTAAACACTAATTCTGTACCCACTTTTTCCACACGTTTAGCATCATGACATGTTTAGATGTCCTTTTTCTGTGACACGCATTATCCGTTTGACATGTGCAATGAATAATATGTTTAGCATTTAAACATCTTCCTAAGCGCATTTAGATATACAATCCTAAGCACATGTCCAAAACGTAAACACGTTTAGTTTCACAACATTAAAACGTGGTAAACGTTTAGAATTGAAACACATTCCTAAACGTATTAAACTCTAAACACCGTCTGATGTGTTTAAATGCTAAACACTGTTTTTACAGTGTACCCCCTCCTACTTTCGGGAAAAATCCTGATATCGCCCATGTTGAAAGCTTGTTGGAAAGGGACGACCTTAGATAACGGTCATGTCCGCATAGGCCTATCATTAACGTATATGCCTATCATTAATATTCATCTCGAGCTTCAATCCGAATGCTTAGGCCTTCTTTATTGGCGACATGTTGCTTTGTCATTGTCATTCTAAGGTTTTAACAAAGATTTGGTGAGAAATAGTTATTATACAACTTAAAGATGCATATACTCCGTGCTCTTCAAAAAAAGCTCTTTGTTCTCCAAACAAATTTTCATTTGGTTTGTTTTGTTTCACGTGCAAACTACTATTTTCCGAGTATTTGCAGAACACCCCCTCAACTCCAAAACCACCTACTAGAAATCAATGGCTACGCATTCAAAGGAGATTACAAAAAACAAATGAGGGTACACCCGGGATAAAAATTCCCATGGACACCAGTGCTTTGCCGATACGTCAAAATTCTTTTTAAAATACTCAAAACTGAGGTTACATAGGATAATGATGATCGACACGTCATCTTTCATCTTCTTTCCAATTTTTGGTGGGTTGACCATTGACTTTTCGAAAAATTTTAACCCGAAAAAGGCGACCCCTCAAACAAGTGATGTTTTCCAAAGTGGAAAAGTAACCATCTTGAAAAAGGGCCCGCCACAAATACGGCTTAATAGTGTCACTTTCAGGCCCGGGCCAAAGATGCACTGCCGTATTTCTTCAATTCCCCAATTCCATGGCTGTCAGAACTCTCTAATATAGCAGATTTTGAGTGTATAACTTGTATTCATGAGCTCGGCGGACGGATTTTTGGCCTATTAGGGTGGACCCCTAAGTCCAATGTAGGGGATACGGAGTAGGAGCGAGTCGGGGAGGACCGAAAAGAGGGAGTTATTTTCCATTTGAGAAATCCTCCAAGCGAACGATTCAGGGGTTCACCCCAGTATACAAATCCCTAAAGACACCAATGCCAAATGCCCATACTTCAAAATGTTTATACTCTCACAAGTGTTTAGGCTGCACAGAGAAATGATGATCAAAATATCATCTTTCATTTTCATTTCAATTTTTGGTGGGTTGACCGATGACTTTTCCAGAAATTCTCACCTCCCAAAAAAGACAACCCCTTAAACGAGTGATGTGATCCAAAGTGGAACAGTCTAGCCATCTTGAAAAAGGATCACTCCACAACCTGGCTAAATAGCGCCACTGTCGGGCCCAATTGCATCCAAAATGCTCTGAATTGTGAAGCCAAAATTCCGGGCCAGTGGTGCATTACTATATCTCTTAAATTCATCAATTCGCTGGCTCTATAAGAACTCTTTAGTATAGAATAATTCGAGTGTATAACATTATTGATGAGCTAGCTCGACGGACGGATTTTTTTCTATTTGCTTGGGTGGATCCTCAGTACTAACTGTGTATGCCCTAACGAAGAGCGCCACCTATTGTTCGATAGTGTCCAAGATCATCATCGCTCCTAATAGTCAGATGATGTTAACCCTAAAAGGGACGGGGCAGAATCCGCCCCCCCCCCCAAACTTTTTCCGCGATAGCTTTGAAAAAAAATGTCCGGCGCTACGTGCCGTGAAAACTGAACTTCCCCATATACGTCGTGTACACAGAGCAGAATTACCATTCGTAAATATGAATAATTAATTAGCCATAATTCCAAAACCCTTTGACCTATAGTCACGAAATGTCTTGGGTATGTTCATGATGAGTTGCTCTATGCATGTACCGAGTTTAAAAAATGTTCGTCACTCGATGGCCGAGATCTTAGGGGGAGCGGAATCCGCCCCCTCCCCGGCTGAGAGATGGTCAAAATAACCCGGCCCTTTTAGGGTTAAGACCCCCACCCCCGTGCCACGAAAAGTCTGCTTGGTTTCCCGTGGACAAACTTCTGCATGTGTACCCACTGGACAACTTTGGTGAGAAGCTACTGCTAGGCCCAAAAAAGTCTCCGGTTTCTGGTATGGAGCTTGCCCCAAAAGTGGTGCGGCGACGCGGCTGTATTTTTTTCTCTTACTTTTTTTTCTTCAAATGTCAGCTGAATTTGCAGATGGCGCTTCGATCCCCTTAAAACTCTCAAAAAATGTCCTTCACGGTGGAGCTTCAGGTGACCTCACAAGGCCATAAGGCTTGATAATTCTGCATCCACTTACGATCTCAACCGCGCACGAACGTTCTTCAGTAAATTTGGATAGTCAAGAGAAAAATCAGAGAAAATGGTATTTACGTATGCCCATAGAGCGACATCGACATCGTGCAAAACACCGTGTGCTGCCTGGCTGGTCATTAGTCTGCACCCTTACATAATATTGCGCTTATTAAAAAGCGTTTCAGGTTCCAGATACACGACCACCGCCCCTCAGTCTGGCTTGCAGATGCACAATTACAAAATTAAAACACCCGTCTCCTTAATGGTGCCCGACTAAATTTAGTTCAAAATATATGGGAGCCCAGAGAGGCCCATAAAGCTTATACTCGATCGTAACCCCATCTAAAAACACGTTAGAATTGTGCAGCAGCAAGATTCCAGTCAAACCAGTGAGTTTGGCGGTTTTGAGACACCATCTTACATTGAAAAAAAAAATAGTTGATTTTGCAGACGCGCATGGCTACGGCATGGCTATGGAAACCGGAGACTTTTTTTTTGGCCTTATGCCAATAAAAGAAAATATATACCATCTGTCTTGAGGAATTTCATCCCTATTTTACCTCACACCAGGGCAATATATCATTCATTGTTTCTTTCATCAGTGTACAATTACATTCCATATTTCATCATGAAGGATAACATGACATGCAAGTCAGTTGTGATAGCCCAGAAATGGACACGTTATTAGTTTTACCAGTATTATGAAACTTATTCGATCCATCGTGAACTTGGCGCCACCCCTCCCCCCCCCCCCCAGTCAGGCCATAGGTGCACTTCATCCAAACTATACACGAGTCCTAAATGGAAACTGTCAAGGGTTCTTGGAGCTCCAATTGAAGCTGATTGCCAACGCAATGCATTAGTTCAGCAATGAATAAGAACATTGATCATCGATAGACACACCCGTTGTGTTATAATTTGCTTCTTGAGTATACAATCGAAGTTTTCTATACCATTTCATGAGCATCAGGCATGACTTAAGTCCAAATAAATGCGTTTCTACAGACTATCATAGGCTATAGAGCTAGTATCTATGGTGGCTTTAAAGGGACATCGCACATATATAGTGACGCCAATATTGACGCCAATATTCACGACATGGACTCCATGTCGCAAATATTGACGCCAGTATTCACGACATGGTCTCCAAGTCGCAAATGTTGACCTCAATATTGACGCCAATATTCACGACATGGTCTCCAAGTCGCAAATATTGACGACAATATTCACGACATAGCCTCCATGTCGCAAATATTGACGCTAATATTGACGCCAATATTTGCGACTACGGTCCATGTCGTGAATATTGGCGTCAATATTGGCGTCAATATATATTGGCGTCAATATATATGTGTGACTTCCCTTTTAAAGCCACCTAAAGTATCACATCCTTGACATATATAGGTGATCATTCAGAAAAGTGGCAACAGTTTATTTCAAAGGTCAATTGTGTAATATTCATGTATATGGTTAAACATAAGAATAAATTGTTCGTATCGTTCACGCAAAATGTCGAATTTTCGACCCGGCGTACTGCACTGACAAATCTTCTTCTTTTTTTTTTCTTCTTTTTTATTGACGGTGCGTATATGAAAGTGCGCTCTTGCTCGGATGTATGCGTGGAATATTACTGACCATCATTATCACAAAACAATTCGTTTGATTCAGTTAAAACTTTGTGTATACACTTAACATCAATGTATCTTCTATAGTACTATGCCAACATAATGGCAAATACATCGGTCATTGGACCCCACTACTCAAGACCATTTTGGTTATATCGCGCATGCTCACTGAAACATTAGTGACAAGCCAAGTCAAGGGTTATGGCCCATTAAATGGTAACAGATATTTTTTTTCACTGGGGTTTTCACGGGGGCCCTTTATTTGAATATGAAACTGAATATGACAACAAAATGGTTGCTTTGGTGATATATTACGTTGTCATTGCCATTACAATGTATACGTTTTGTTTTCACTACTTTTAACAGCAAGCGTATTTAGGGCATATATGGCACCATAGCCCCCAAGAAGTATAGCACATATATACGTTTGTCTGTACGGGCGTAGCTAGACGTGGCTGTGCTGCCGTACGTGTGGGTGCGTGCGTGTACAAACACTGCCTTGTGGGGTACCGGAACTATGGGAGGTACCCCACAAGGAATGCCCACCGACTTGCCAAGTTTTTCAAGAAATAGATATATGGATTTTACTCAAAAACTAGGAATTTCGAAGGTGGGTTGATCTGTCGCAAATGGTAGAGTTTTAGAAAAGGGATATTAAGTCCGCATTTCAGCCCAGGAAATTAACTATGGTTAAATAAGAGCATTTTGACACAAGTGTGCGACGTTGCAAAATTTTAGTACACTAGAACAAAGGAAGTACCCCACTTCTATGCCTATGTAAGCGTGTGTGTGGGTGCGTGTGTAAACACCGGCAATCGTGGACGTAGGACAAAAGAATGTGGGCGCAAACAATACGTCCACGATTGACCGAACGTCCATGATCTCAAATCGTGTACAAAACCAATGAGAGCTGTCGCTATCCAGGGGGCAGGGGGACACTTCCCCCACCCCCACCCCCCTCCCCGGCGGATTTTTTGACACGTAATTTTTTCAACAATTATTTTAATAAAATGGTAAGAGAGTTCTGACATCAATCCACAAAATAAAACCCGCTCATACAACCATTACAACGCGCCTTGAAAATGGGCATATAATTTGCATTATGCATAATAATGAGTTTTTTAGGGAGGGCAAGTGTTCGGAGAAAAAAAATGTCTACATTTCGGTAATGGTAATCCCCCCACCTACACTTCCCCCCCCCCCCCTGCGGCACGAAAAGTTTGAAGTCCGTTGACAAAATCCTGCATACGCCACTGTGGGCAACTTTGGTGAAAAGTTACTATACGCCCATGCATACCTCACGCCAGGGCAATATATCATTCATTGTTTCTTTTATCAGTTTGCAGTTTCATTCCATATTTCATTATCAAGGATAACATGACATGCAAGTCAGTTATGTGATAGCCCAGAATTGGACATATTATTAGTTTTACAAGTAGATGATACTTTTATCATAACATTTGAGCCATCGTTACTTTGGCTCCCCCCCCCCCCCCCCCCCCCAGTCACGCCACTGTTCAGTGCCGCCTCGACTTATAAAAGCCGCGGATTCGTCCGCTTTCCAATATTCCGACCGTCGACAACTGAAAAGCCACATATATTTTTCCTCTTCCAAACCGACGTGGTCTCAAGAACAGCGTGATGTAAGTGTTATTCGATTTTTAAACACCTCTTACTTTAGGCCAAAAAAAATATTCGGTCTCTGGTCAGATCAAAGTTCCTGAATTGACGTGGGGAACTTCGGCTTTTTTTTTTCTTCTTCAAGCTTGGATTGTACAGACAAGGTGGGGTACTATGTTGCTTTTTTGGTGTCCTCATGAACATTGGTGTCCTCCATAATTTGCCTTGGTGCTCTCGATCATTTGCCTTGGTGCAATTTCCCATTCCTTGGTGCTCTTTGGAAAAAAAAAATGAGGAAGTGCGGCAATTGAGGGCGCTGTTGGAGCTACCGCGGAACATTTTAGAAAAAAAGAAAAAGATTGACGCGCATGATTAAAATCGACGCGTGCGCAGACCAGAGACCGACTTATTTTTTTTTTGGCCTTAAGATGTGTTTTAAAAAGCAAACCATTGATTATGCATTATCATCGCCCAACGTAGCATTCTGGTGAGAAACCCAAGTTTGTTTGATGATCTACATTTCAGCAAATTGTCTGCTTAAAACAATCGTCTGTTGCAGTTCAGACCATCAGGTAGGGTAGATTTGATAGCATGGAACACTGTGCCATACCTTTCCTCCTTAGGTTTACATTAAAGTTATCATTACTTATATTGATAATTTCACAAATTTTCTTCGTTTCTTCACAATACTTGAATACACACACGACTTGCTTCCGGCTCTTCTTGGTTTCATACCACTCGTGTGTAAAAGAGAAGGTTTGGGCGAAATGTTTAGTACTTCCGATGCCTTCTCTTTTTGTATAGTGCCTGCGCTTTAATGTATTTTTTGTGATCTGTGGATATTGTGGCCAAACCATGCTGCTTAATCGTCTTGGTTTTTATTTCCTTTGACAATAGAGTCAAGATGAAGGCTTTTACCTGCTTGGTTCTTCTGGTGTGCCTGGGTGTCGTCTTCGGAGACGCAGCCATGGAAGGTAATTTGTAAAAACAAAACAAAACCGAAGAAAATAGAATTGGCATTGATGCAGCTAGATCGGGTCTTCTGTAATCACGGTATTGAAAGTAGCATGTTGCCTCCGTCATTCACAAGATAGCCTTTTCATTTTATTTCAGAGTCTCCACGGCAATTTGATGCGAAAACTGACGATCTTGAGTCCCGTCAAGGTAAGATACCGTTGCCGCCATTTTCGCTGGTCTTTGTTTCATTAAGCAGTTCCTGGCCATACTATTCCTTTTTTGAATGTTTTGTGAAATAACCGCGGGTTTTTCCAGGTGGTATGTTGTTGGTTTTGGTTCATTTATGCTTTTCGTAAAACTAGGTAGCGATGCTCATCACAGTAAAATCGCAGAATTGTTCCTGTTTTCAGCTTGCAGCTCTTTAGTTGAAATACTTCGAACTATTTGAAATGAAAAAAAAAGTGGCGTCAAGTTGCAACATTTTTTCCCGTCATGTTCCTTGATTTTTTTGGGGGGGCTCAAAATTGAGGATTTGTCCACTTCTGGTTTTCAGTAGCAGGTATAAAGGTAGGCTTTCTGTAGCTGATGTGTTTAGGTGAATAATGAATAATTCTGATATTCATGGGGATTTATTGGACGAAAACGATGAAGAAAAAGCATGTCTGGAGATGATTGTGTCAAGTCGCCCCCTGACCGAGTTGCCCCAGATTTTCTTTATTTATTAGCTTTTTTTGGGTAGTTTTGTTTAGAGTGGCTATGGGCCCTAGACCTAACAAACTGGTATATAGCATCAAACGCAATTTTTACAAATCCAAGACTCACAGTTAGTGTTTGTTTTTATTTTGAGGATTTAGGCCCCCTGAAATTGATTTCTTAATCTTTGTGCACATGCACATGCTCTCTCTTGAGACCTATTGAATTATTTCAGCTGGGTTTTGTTTTGGTATTGTTTTGTCTGCTGTTGGCTCAAAAATAAATTTAAAGCATTCTAGATTGCATGATTTGGGTCAGATCTTTCATAAAAGGAAAACAATTCTGGACCCAAAGCCAAACCAGATAGCCTATCAGACCGAAGTTTCACTTCTTGTTGACTGTTAGTGATACAAATTCTCTCTTGTCTTTATTTGTTATTATAGTGTTCAAATATTTCTTGCCTCGAATTGACTCGAGCTTAATTTTTGGGTTGACTCGACTCGACTTGACTACACACTGTGACTCGACTCGACTCGACCTTCTTGACCTAATGACTCGACTCGACTCGAGTCACTTCTTTAAAATGACTCGACTCGAGTCACAAAAATCAGTGACTCGTTACAACTCTGCGTACTTTAACTATTGAGATGACTGTTGTTTCCATTTCTCTTTTTTCCATTTTAGCGTGTGATCCGTGGAATCCACATAGTTGCCCTTACCCCCTTGTTTGCAACCATCCTGGCTTCTGCGGTCGCCAGTATGATTAAACACGCCGTCTGCATAAAGTGCGTCGATGGCCGCCAAAAAAAACACGGTAAGTGCATGCCTTCCACATAGTAATATCGTGATTTTGGTTGATCCCGAAAGCTCGGCCTACTTTCTGTTTATCTTATTGACTATAAAGCCCGGCGCACACTTTCCCGATTTTACCGGATTCCGGATCACCGCATCACCAGTAGGCCTATATTGTTTTTCACCGGAGGTTAGACCACAACGTTACCCGCACACATGCCCGATTCCGTCCAAAAATCGGTCACATGATGACCAGTCACATGATGACAACCATGTGACTTCCTTCGTAAAATCTGATTGGTTAACATAAATATTGCGTCCTGCGAAATCGGATCCGGTGAAATCGGATGCGAACAAAATCATCCGGTCGCCCGATGTAGGGTCGGATCGGTCCAAATTTTTAGCGCACACCTCCGTACGATGACCCGAAGATCCGGTGAACCGGCAAAAACGGACAGATGTGCGCCGGGCTTAACTGGCTCACTGACTCGCTAACTGAATGTCACTTGTAGTTAAGCGTGCTTAAGACTCACCTTGGCCAAACAGTTTGACTTTAAGACGACCTCCATAAACCAAATGGATTACGGAACCTCTTTTTTAAGTCTTAAGTTTTCTAAATAAAAAAAACCTTGCTCGCCAACATGCTCTCAAATTTGCATTTGAAGATCGTTTTCACAGAATACCACTCATCGACCCAGGTGCGGATCCAGAGGGGGGTATATTAACCCTAAACCTAACCCTACCCCCCCCCCACACACACACACACACACCCACCCACACACACACACACAGACTTGTTTCACATACCTAGCGTGGACTTTCCTTTCTTTTCGTGTAGTTAAGGAACACCAGTGGAAAAACTCATTTTTCTCAAACTGTGAAAACTCTTACAACCCAATTTTTTTTCAATGATTCCCTTTAGTGTTTCTCTTCATTCTGCTACAGATAAACCTAACCCAAAAATGCCTCTAAACCTGTTTTCCAGAAATGGGGAAACACTGTGTGGACGTGGGCAAGTCCACACTTCGTCGCTGCTACCTACATTATGTGGACGTCTTTTGTTCGGAAGTCCACACTGCGTATGTAAGACAAGCTCACCCTTACACAGGCATAGAAGTGGGGTACTTCCTTTGTTCTCGTGTACTAAAATTTTGCAATGTCGCACACTAATGTCATAATGCTCTTATTTAAACCAGAATTAATTTCCTGGGCTAAAATTCGAACTTAATATCCCTTTTCTAAAACTCTTCCATTTGCGACGGATCAACCCACCTTGGAAATTCCTAGTTTTTGAATAAAATCCATATATCTATTTCGTGAAAAACTTGTGGGGTACCAAAGTCGTTGGGCATTCCTTGTGGGGTACCTCCCATTGTTCCGGTACCCCATAAGGCAGTGTTTGTACACGCACACACACCTATTGATTTTCGGAGGCCAAGTGTCCGGAGAATAAAACCTGACTACATTTCAGAATGTTTTGATGATGAAACCCCCCTCCCCCCCCCCCCCCCCCCGCAGCGAAAATTCCCGGATCCGCCCCTGCGACCACAGTTTGGAATCAGTTTCACATAAAAACCCTTAAAGATTTTAAAGTCGAAAAGAAAAGGTAAAACTAAGCCTGCATTTTGGCCAAGCAAAGTTGTGTAGGCCATATACAGTGGCGTAGCACGGTCATTTTTATTGGGGTGGGGGTAATTTTTTTGAAAAGGGCACTTGCACATCCGAGCTGAAATGTAGACACTTTTTTCCCCCAGACACTTGGCCTCCGTAAAATCAAATAGTGTGTCTGTGTGCGTGTGTGAGCTTGTCTTACATACGCAGTGTGGACTTCCGAACAAAAGACGTCCACATAATGTAGGTAGCACCGACGTTGTGTGGACTTGCCCACGTCCACACAGTGTTTCCCCATTTCTGGAAAACAGGTTTAGAGGCATTTTTGGGTTAGGTTTATCTGTAGCAGAATGAAGAGAAACACTAAAGGGAATCATAGAAAAAAAATTGGGTTGAAAGAGTTTTCACAGTTTGAGAAAAATGAGTTTTTTCACTGGTTTTTCTTAACTACACGAAAGCAATGGAAAGTCCACACTAGTCATGTGAAACAAGTAGGTGTGTGGGTGGGTGTGTGTGTGTGGGGGGGGGGGGGGAGCTTGTACCATCTGTCGAAGGTGGCGCTGTTCAAAACCGACGATTATGCACACTAACGGACAATATATGGGGCTTCTAAAGGAGATACATGCGGGAATTTAACAAAAAAAGGCACCGCAACGGCCGATGGCACCAAAAAGGCAACCGCATACTTTTAAAAAGGGCACTTGTTAAAAAAAGGGCACTCTTTACAAAATATTGGGGGGGGGGGGGTAAGCGCGGGTGAAAAAAGGGCATTTGAATAGAAAAGGGCAGTCTTTAAAAAATATTGGGGGGGGGGGTTAAATACCCCCTTACCCCCCGCTGGCCACGCCTATTCTATATCATAGTAATCATCTGATAATCAAAATAAAGCTTTATTTTTTTCTTAATTTTTTTGTTAATAAAGGGTGATTTGTTATGTTTATGTTCACAGATACCGATGAGTCAGACGCTGATATGAAGCTTTGACCGACGGGATTTATTTGTTTCTCGTAGTGGGATGCATGTTAATCTATTAATGGAACAATTTCAGCTATGTCCCTCAACATTTCGGCTACAGAACAAAATAAGAACTCTTAACTAAAAGATTTTACTGGATGTGAAAACTAGGTGTATACTCTCAGCAGGACATGAGTTCAATTGAATAAAAAGAAACACTATAAGTTTCACAATAATATCCGAAATGCCGCTAATGAAAAATATCCAGAAAATATACTCTTATAGATGAACAACATCCGTATTCCAAAATTTGAACATAATTGTATTATTTGTCAAGATTTCTTTATTTCTGCTTTTAATTTGATGTAGTAATACAATGCATGAACTCAGCAATGAATAAAATTATCGAAAGATTTACCCGTTGCGTTCGGTTTTGCTTCTTGAGTACGTTACCCTGCAGTGGCTAAAAGACGGAAATCAGCAGCGATCAATAGGCCTATTTCCCACGTTGCCAAATGTGTATTATATTTGCCTAATAGGCCTTTCTTTTGTTTGTAAACATTGGCGCCATTTTGTATGGGCTGCCGTAAGTGCATAAATTGAAGCCGTGGTTGGCAACATATTTTTCCAAAAAAGTCCTCATAACGCCTTCAACACATAGTAAAAAGGCATATGTAGAAATTATTTTGTAGCTTTGGTGAAAATGTTGTATTTTCAAGTATCAAATAATATTTTGGTGATCTGTAATAACTCTTCTTCATTTTTGCAGTGTTGGACCTTCCATAGTTTTGCAGGCCGTGGTTGGCAAAAATGCAGTTTGCCAACCAAGCGCAGAAAGGTCTATAAGTATTATTGTTGTGGCGTGTCCTCGATCAACGCCAGGCATGTTCAGAGTATCTCATGCTAATTCTGAATCAGGACGTGGTTAGGGAATGCTGAAGATCACAAGGGCAGCTTTTCAAACAGACATTCCTCAGAAATAATAGGACTCTGTCTACATGAAGGCTTTGCCCCCCCCCCGAACATCCACTTAGAAGTTGGAGAAGGGAGTAGCGTTAGTTTTGCTTAATAACACACAAAGTAACTCATACAAATAATAGAGGGAATCGTAGTGTTTTCTGTACAATTTTACTTTTTTTAATTTCAATTTGGCTTCTCATTTCATTTCTAACAGATTCAAATGTAAGCTACGTGGTGTTAATTATTAAAATTACAAAAGTAAAATTGTTATAAAAAAGGTAATGAAAACGAGAATATCAAAATGAGAAATTGCCTGGTGCCGTAGGAACCTCATTTATTTTTAAGGAAGAAATAATTTGGACAGTTGCTAAAAGCGGTTTAACAAATTTAATCGAACTGTGTAGCCTTTGTTAATTTTGATTTCGGCGCTAAACATTTTGTAATCAGGAACTGGAGATTAACTTGTCAGAATGACCAGAAAATTAACGTCTCAAATCCAACAAATGTGTAATACCTATTTACTAACAAATTATATTAGTATCCCAGTGTAAAGTAACAATGGTGTTTAGATGATGCATGAGCGCGCGAGGTAAAATAATGTTTTCGAGAGGCAATGAACAAAATTTTGTTAGCAGAATTTTATCAGTGCAACATTAGTGTGAAGATTTGTCTTCCTTTTTTATTTTGACTATAGTTTCGCTCAAAGGGACTTGTTACAGCAATATGCCCTCTCAAGTTTAGCGTCGTCAGAATACGGAATCCAACCAACTTGCTTCTCCGACATGAATTTGGTATAGAAACACCTCCCCACCTCGCACAGGGCAAGGCGTGCGCGTGTTCCTCGTGGTCCACCCAGCCCCATTCGTCTTCCTCCATATATAAGTTATAGGCCGTCTTCAGCTGCTCGAGTGAGCAGAGCTTCATGCCACATCCATCGCAGCGTGTCCGGGCTGACGCCAAGTCCGGGTAATACCCAGGGGTTAAGAAAAGTCTACTTCCTGCAGAAAGACAAAAGAAAAAAAGAGTATATTGTTCTGAAGAGCCTTGCTTGTAGCTGTATATTAACCTGATATAAGAATAATCAGGATTGCAACATTGAATGGGAAATTTGGATGAAATTAGGCCCTAAAAACTTTGCTTCATTTTGCCATGGAACGTAGGAACATTATTTTTCAAAATTGCGATGGGCTTCAGGACTACTTTTTTAGGGGTGATCCTCTTTGGGTGGAGTTCTCCCCAAAAACACCCTTAAAACTGAAATAAGCTCTATTTTTTATGAGTGTCTCAATCACTTTCAGAGTTTTTTATTTCCTTATTGAAAAGTGGGGGTATTTTATCACCGAGGCCTATGGCAGTATATTTTCTGGTCTGCAACCATCTGGGTGCATGCCTGTAAATATGCCAAAAATCCGTCCGCCGAGCTCATGAATAAAAGTTATACCCTCAAAATATTCTATATTTTAGAGAGTTTTGAGAGCCATCAAATTGGGGAATTGAAGAGATATGGTAATGAACCTCTGGCCTGGACTTGGGCTTCCAATTCTGAGCATTTTGGATGTGATTGGGCTCGTTTTTGAAGATGGCTACTTTTCCGCTTTGGGGAAAATAGGGGTCGTCTTCTTTGGGTGAGAATATCTCGAAAAGTCAATGGTCAACCCACCAAAAATGAAAAGAAGGTAAAAGATGGCATGTTGATCATCATTTTTCTGTACAGCTTAAATAGCTGTGAGAGTGCTGAGTATTTTTACAAGAATTTTGAAGTATGCACATTTAGCACTAGTGTCTATGAGATTTTTATTGCAGGGTTGCACCCATCTACATTAACCAGCTTCCAGTGTTTTCTACCCAGCGCCACCGTGTTTCACAAGTGTCTTTTTTCATTCAACAGCGCCACCTCGGGGTCAAATAACGCCGCGGTCACGGTTTATTGATTTTTTTTCCAAGGAGGGTTGGTGCCAAGTCATGGATTATTCAGTTTTTCCTTTGTATCGTTGCAAGACACTTATTCTCGTTCTCGTTTTTTCCTAAAATTAAATATATTTCAACGATAAATTGAGAGAAGGAAACATTCGATGAAAAGAGCAGCGACGACGTGGTTCGAACCAGGGATCTTTGCATCCGTAGCTCATCTCGCTATCCACTATGTTTAACTTGACCACAACCGTACTTTAATTGAATGTAACTGGTTGACTAAATAACAACATTGCTCTTGATACCATTGTTCTGTTCTCATGAATAAACATACTGGCCCGATCAAAACTACTGAATTATTCATGACTAATTGGCCCCAACCGTCCTGGGAATATAAATTACGCACCCCGGCAACAATGCACTCAGTATAGCCATATTATGATTTTTTTTTAAATACAGTATAAACTTCAAATTCGAGAGAAAATGTGAATGCATCTTGTTAAGTGACACTCTCAATTCAACTCCTTCTTTACAAATTTTAATATTTTTTGTATTTCTTGCTGATAATGCTTTTTATTACCAGGAAACTCAGGGCAAGGTTTGGTGAAATCACTGCGCACGGAATCCAGAGTTACCATGGCAACGAGCAAAATCATAAATAGACGAAACGCCATCTGAAACTAGAACCCACGACAAAATGGAAGAGGCAAATTCGAGGCAAGAAATATTTGAACACTATAATAACAAATAAAGACAAGAGAGAATTTGTATCACTTACAGTCAACAAGAAGTGAAACTTCGGTCTGATAGGCTAGAATTGTTGTCCTTTTATGAAAGATCTGACCCAAATCATGAAATCCAGAGTGTTTTAAATTTATTTTTGAGCCAGCAGCAGACAAAACAATACCAAAACAAAACCCAGCTGGAATAAATCAATAGGTCCCAAGAGAGAGCATGTGCATGTGCACAAAGATTAAGAAATCAATTTCAGGGGGCCTAAATCCTCAAAATAAAAACAAACACTAAATATGTGTCTTGGATTTGTAAAATATTGTGTGTAAAACTTTATACCAGTTTGTTAGGCCTAGGGCCCCAATAGCCACTCTAAACAAAACAGAATTTTGAAGTATGGGCATTTGGCATTGGTGTCTTTAGGAATTTTTGTACTTGGTGTGAAGCCCTGAATCGTTCGCTTGGAGGATTTCTCAAATGGAAAATAACTCCCTCTTTTCGGTCCTCCCCGACTCGCTCCTACTCCGTATCCCCTACATGGGACTTTGGTCCTACCTAATAGGCCAAAAATCCGTCCGCCGAGCTCATGAATACAAGTTATACACTCAAGATCTGCTATATTAGAGAGTTCTGACAGCCATGGAATTGGGGAATTGAAGACACTATTTAGCCATATTGTGGCGGGGCCCTTTTTCAAGATGGCTTCTTTTCCACTTTGGAAAACATCACTTGTTTGAGGGGTCGCCTTTTTCGGGTTAGAATTTTTCGAAAAGTCAATGGTCAACCCAGCAAAAATTGGAAAGAAGATGAAAGATGACGTGTCGATCATCATTATCCAATCTAACCTGAATACCTGTTAGAGTTTTGAGTATTTTAAAAAGAATTTTGAGGTATGGGCAAAGCACTGGTGTCCATGGGAATTTTTATCCCGGGTGTACCCTCATTTGTTTTTTGTAATCTCCTTTGACTGCGTAGCCATTGATTTCTAGTTGGTGGTTTTGGAGTTGAGGGGGTGTTCTGCAAATACTCGGAAAACAGTAGTTTGCACGTGAAACAAATTAAAAATTTGTTGGGAGAACAAAGAGCTTTTTTTTGAAGAGCACGGGGTATATGCATCTTTAAGTTGTATAATAACTATTTTTCACCAAATCTTTGTTAAAACCTTAGAATGACAATGACAAAGCAACATGTCGCCAATAAAGAAGGCCTAAGCATTCGGATTGAAGCTCGAGATGAATATTAATGATAGGCATAAACGTTAATGATAGGCCTATGCGGACATGACCGTTATCTAAGGTCGTCTCTTTCCAACAAGCTTTCAACATGGGCGATATCAGGATTTTTCCCGAAAGTAGGAGGGGGTAGGGGTGGGTGTGGGGTGGGGGTGGGGAAACGTATTTGTGGCGTAAGAGAAATCCGTCTGAGAAATTATCTCTATACTGTATGGGCCCTTCACCTAAATGGGATTGTCATTTTACTGCCTACAACTTTGAAACTTTGAAAGATAGCATACTGGATTGGCTTAGATGATTAGCGCAGAAGTTGTGTCTGCATAAGAACTGAAAAAAGAACATCTTTTACATGTCACTTCTACATACATATTAACTGGCTATCGATAGATGAGCCGCAAACTCAAGAAGCAAAATCCAACACAACTTATACGTTTTTCGATCAATTTTATTCATTGCTGAGCTCATGCATTGTATTTTGAAATCAATTTAAAGCGGAAATCAAAGATATCTTGACAAATAACTTGTTCAAATTTTGGACTCCTATAGAATATGGATGTTGTTTACCTAAAGGTTTTTTGGTCTGGATATTTTTTTCATCAGCATTTCAGGTATAATTGTGTAATGTGAAGTGTTTTGTTTAATTCGATGAAATTCATATCCTGTTAAGAGTCTATACTCTCAACAGAATATAAATTTCATGCCCACTGTTGTTACATCCAGTAAAATCTATCAGTTACGCGTTTTTAATTGTCTTCTATAGCCACAATTGTGAGGTACATATCTGATATTTTTGTGGAAAACAACAAATAAATTGTTCGATAAAGAGAGTAACATGAATCCCACCACCGGTCAAAACTTCAGATCAGCCTCTGACTCATCAGTATCTGTAAACATAAACATAAGAAAATCACCTTTAAATAAAACAAAACAAATTTTGTTGAGATTATTCGATAATTATTATGATATACAAAATATGCGCGGCCAAAATACAGGCCTATTTTTGCAAATATTAAAGTGTTTTGGAGAGTGTAAGCAAGCTTCTGGATTGATTGTGTTATCGGGTTGATCATCAATCACAATTAATCTGGTTTTGTTTTCGTTGTTTCTTTCTTGTTGTTGGGTGATCCAGCACAACCCAATATTATTTTTTTTTAATTGTAAGAATTGGGTGATCGGGCCGATATCGATCACCCTTTGTTACTGTTCGATTCATTCTTTGCTCACGGTGTCATTGGGTGATCGATCATCAATCTGATCACCGTTTTGAAATTAAAGTTTGATTTTTGAGGAGATGGAGCTGGTTCCCCATAACATTTTCGTTTTGTGCTGGTTTTTCTTAGCCCCGCTCTTCTTGGTATTAAACATTCATTGGAGAGTAACAAAAATGGTGACAGTTTCGCAACAGTTTCTTCGGAAAAAAACAGAATTTGTGTAGACCCTTACAAAGACAGACAGAAACAAACAAAACATATGTTGCCTTTGCAGAAAAATTAATAAAGATATTTTTGGAGATGCAGCACATATGCTTATCATCTAAATGCATTTATTTCGTACAGTGTAGCCACGAACCATTCTTTCGTTAGCTCAGAGCAGAACTTTATTATGCCCATGCAAAAACAAAAAATCAATAAAACATTTGTTTTTAGACGATGAGCATACGTTTGCGTATACTCCAAGGACGTTACAGGCTCCGTCAAACTCCATATTGAGTTCTACTGATACTGTCTCTATTTTTGAGCAGCCATAAGCTTTATGTGCAGCACCAGAACGGCGCTTCAAAAATCTAGTGATGCCTTGCTGATTTTATGTCCAGAACGTAAATTATAGTTGTAGTCAATGGCAAGAGCCAACGAACAAAGGGGGCCTCAACATGATACAAACGGAATTCTTCTAAACGGGGCAAACAATGAACACGAAACCTTGTAGAAATAACTGTCCAAAAATGTGGACATGTTGTGACTTCATCATGACGTCACCGTATATCAAATTACAAGCGAATTTAAATTTCAAATTAATACAATACTTTCATTTATAACTGTTTGAACTAAATTGATTTCCCTCTTCTTTTTCTGTGAGCCTTGGACAGATTTGTTTTTCATTTCGGCGAAAAACCTCTTTCAAAACGGTTCACGGGATGACGATCAATTCTGGTATGAACTTGAACGTCCATCCAAAGACGTGATACTTTTCCTGACGTCATCATGACGTCAACAGGTATCCATTTATATTGTGTTTATTGCGGTCCCTTCGTTCGTTGTTCACGGTGTCATGGGGTCATCCATCATCAATCCGATCACCGTTTTGAAATTAATGTTTGACTTTTGAGGAAATGGGGCTGATTCCCCATCACATATTTGTTTAGTGCTGCTTCTCCTTTCTGGTTTTTTTCTGGCCAATACTTTTCAGCAGCTTTCCTTTTTAACGGATCGACGCCTAAAGCTGAAAATTGGTGTTTACATTAACCTTGAAAGCAAGATGTAGTGTCACGTCATTATGACGTCATCTTATACCAATAATAAGTGGGTTGAGTAAAAACAAACTATTGTTGTAATAACTTAGGTACAAAAACGGTGAGAAAGTTTGTTCACATTTTTTGATCCGATACAGAAATTACAAGCGATTTAAGGTTTAAAATTGACGCTCTACTTTCATTTGTAAATTTTGAACTGATTTGAGTAGCCTATTCTTCTTGTGAAGTGTTAGATATTGCCTTTTGCAAACTTTTCTTTAGTTTTTGGGCTCAATACTTCTCAATCTTTACTTCCATGTTACTGAAAGTGCAGTGGTCAATGAATACAACTTTTATTATTAGAAAATTATAATCAAAACTAAATCATTCAAATGTTCAATGCGGTTAAAACAAAAGATCATGATGACACCACTCGAAGGGGCACCCTATAGTGCCGCTCTCTTTAGTAGTGATGAACATTCATTGGAGAGTAACAAATTAATATGCAAAGTTTCCAAATGGTGACGTCATCAGACCAGAAGTTATTTTTAGGTGGCCGTACCTCACATATTTATCCATCACATCTTAATGCAGGCAATGATTATTATTATTTTGTGCCGTGTAGCCACGAACCAGGTTCTTCCCTCAGAGCACAATTTAGGTATTCCCATTCAAGACATACAGAAATAAAGAAGATTTTCTTAAATATTTAGAAGAATATGTTGCATATTTTCTGCAAACGAGCATATGCTTATCATCTAAAAATAAGTATTATTTCGAACAGCGTAGCCACGAACCATTCTTTCGTTAGCTCAGAGCAGAACTTTATTATGCCCATGCAAAAACAAAAAAGCCATATAACATTTATTTTTAGATGACGAGCATATTGTTGCATACACTCCAAGGACGTTACAGGCTCCGTCAAAATCCATATTGAAGTCTATTGGTACTGTCTCTATTTTTGAGCAGCCATAAGCTTTATGTGCAGCACCATGTGATTATGTGTTGAATAACTGTATGCTCAGAACATAAATTATTGTTGTAGTCGACAATGGCAAGAGCCAACGATCTAAAGGGACCTCAATATAAAACAACTTTATTAACGAAATTCTACTAAACGGGTCAAGGCATGAAGACGAAACCTTGCATAAATAACTGTCCAAAAATTGGACATGTTTGTGACGTCATCACTGTTTGTGACGTCATCACAACGCTGGTCGGCCGACCAGCGTTGGAGAAATCTGGCTTATGCAGACGGCGTGTTTAATCATATTGGCGACCGCAGAAGCCAGGATGCACGCAAACAAGGGGGTAAGGCCAACTATGTGGATTCCACGGATCACACGCTAAAATGGAAAAAAGAGAAATGGAAACATAATCTCGATAATTAAAGTACGCAGCGTTGTAACGCGTCACTGATTTTTGTTACTCGAGTCGAGTCATTTTAAAGAAGTGACTCGAGTCGAGTCGAGTCATTAGGTCAAGAAGGTCGAGTCGAGTCGAGTCACAGTGTGTAGTCAAGTCGAGTCGAGTCGACCCAAAAATTAAGCTCGAGGCAAGAGCCAACGAACGAAGGGGACCTCAAGATAACACACACTGAATTCTTCGAATACGGGTCAAGGCATGAAGACGAAACCTCGTTGAAATAACTATCCAAAATGTGGACTTTTGTGATGTCATCATGACGTCACGGTATATCAAATTACAAGCGATTTAAAGTTTAAAATTAAAATAATACTTTCATTTACAACTTTTTGAACTGAATTGTGGTCCCTCTTTTTTGTGAGCCTGTGACAAATTTGCTGTAATTCTGGTGAAATACCTCTTTTAATACAGTTCACGGGATGATGATAAAAACCTTGTGTGAGTTTGAACCTCCGTCCGAAGATGTGATGAAGCTTGTGACGTCATCATTACGTCATCAGGTATCAAATAATAAGCAATTTATGGTCAACATTTAAGTAACTATCAGTTGGACTATAGCTTTTCAATAAATGGAGTACCGTATGGTTCCGAATGGTGTTTTCAAATGGTTATGTTTTTAGGTGGCCCTACTTCACATGTTTTCCTATCATGCAGGCAATTATTGTTCTGTACCGTGTAGACACGAAACAAGTTCTTCAGCTAAGAGCAGAAGTTTAGTATGCCGATGCAAAAACAAACAAGATATTTAAGACATAATCTAACTTTTTGAAGCGCTTTTCTGGTGCTGCACATAAAGCATACTGCTACTCAAAAATAGTAGCAGTATCGGCATAATTTTATTTGAATATTGATACGGATACGGATTAAATGATAAATTTAACTCTGGATTGCATGATGGGCGACCTTTCCATAGAAACGTGCACACAATTTTTCAAACTTTAATATGACCTAACCTAATTTTACCTTATCCGATCCCAACCAAGTTTGGTATGTGTACGTTTTAAACCACGAGCATTCTATCTAGCCCATTTGCGACAGCAACATTCCTTCGCTAAAGGGTAGTTACCTCAATAGAAAATTGTCGCCCTATTGCGGTGTGTCGCCCTAATGTAGGGGAAGTCCCGCACAACTTGTCGCCCTATTGCGGGATTCATGCTAATTAAAATATGAAAATAATGCATAAACATTTTCATTCAAAATGTTCAGGTGTCTAAATATGCGGGTGATTTTCTCTCAATTTTTGAGCATTTGTAGGGTTTATTATCTAGAAAAGCCATTAAAATCGTCAAAGGCATTACTTTCTGTCCTAAGTGGGGTCTTTTTAGGACACAGAATAACAATTTTTGGCTTTTCCACAATAGCCATTTTTTTCTCAAAATTGCTTCCGTCCTGTGCGCACGAGGACGAAAGAAATCAGCAGGGCTCTTTCCGCACGAATGGAAAAAAATAACTGTGTGCTTCCAGGTACCTGTCCACCAAATTTCAGGCCGAATCGCCTAACTGAATCGCGGCGGGCTTCACCGTAGCTGAATCAGCCCATGATTCAGCCACGGTTAAGCTCGCCGCGATATAGGCCTTTTGATGCGCATGCGTGCATAATTATGAATTTATTAGTAAAAAATGTCCATACTCAATATTTCTTTTATCAGTTTGCAGTTCCATTCCATATTTCATCATCAAGGATAATATGACACGCGAGCCAGTTATGTGAAACATTTTGATCCATCATGACTTAGGCTCCGCCCCCCCCCCCCTCCGAAGTTTCGCCACTACACTGTTTAGGGCTGCCTCAATCTTATAAAAGCCACTTGTTCGTCCTCTCGCCGTTATTCCGACCGACCAAGTTGCTCTCGAGAACAGCGCAATGTGAGTATCATTTGATTTTAAACACCTTTTCCTTTTTAGCTTAAGATGCTTTTATTAAGCTTACCGTATATTTGATTATTCATTCATAAATACCTAAGACAGTTTACCCATTTCTATTGGTCGAGAGCCCGTCACGTGGCCGGTCTTAAACGGCATTCTGGTTCTTGGTTCTTGGTTGGTTCTTCTCCGAAATACTCCGCATGGGCGTTTTAACAGGAGGCCAGAAAACACCAGGGCAAACCCCTTCTCTTAGCGATAAATGTCACTGGGTTCTTGTACGTGCATTGCCTTACATAACACACGGGACCTACGGCTTTACGTCCCATCCGAAAGACGAAGCAATAATGGTGAAGTGCCTTGCTTAAGGACACAAGTGTCCACCTGAGCTCCAACCCACGCCACTGTTGCCTCTGAAACACCAGAACATGAGTCCGGTGCTCTTAACCGCTAGGCCATGACACTCCACTGGTGAGAAACCCAAGTTTGCTTGATAATCAATTATTCAGCAAAATTAATTGTCTTCTTGAAAAAAAAGTAATCGGTTTGACTAGATTTCATAGCATAAAACACTGTGCAAAAAAAAGGTTTCTCCATTGGTTTTTACAAATTGACTTGGTTTCTTTACGATACTCGTATATACATACGACTTGCCTGTAACGTTTCTTCTCACGGCATTTAAGAGTCATTTCGTGTAGATACTTCATATAAGTGTCCAAGCTTATAAAATCGAATTAATTTATATAGAATTTTTAAATTAATATTTTGCCCAATTTTGACTGCTCAAATTAATTGTTTGCTTTATTTTCAAAGGCCATGAAGCCAACTTGCGAAGTAATGTCACAAAAGTAATTATATCATGACAAAGAATCATTTTACCCTTACCAGAATAAAATGAAAAAATGCAGCATGTTTTTACAACTAGCAAAATTGCATATTTAACCCAATTTTCAACTCTCCAAAATGCCACTCAGAATAATATCCGTTTGGCTATATGGTTACTTCAGACATTGATGTTTTCATCTATAGTGAGAAAATATTTGGGCATTGTATACCTTTTGTGCAGTATCGCTCCCAAAATGATGATTATTACAAAAACCTTAAAAGTTGTATTTTCAGGGGTTTATTTCCTTTGAGTAATATCATTCCTGAATCTAGCACATTTTCCAAACGAAACCACACTGTGTATCATTGTTAGACCAGTGGATGAGTAGGTCGTATAGTTCCAACCCCCCCCCCATACCCGAATAGGCCCGCCCACTCCCCGTGCCATCGAATTCAGATCTTGTCTGTTATTTGCATTACAAAAAATGTAAATAAATACTTTTTCAGTCCACAAATTACACAGTCTGCATTTTTACAGCCTCCCCTGCTCCCAGCGGTATTGCTTGGGTTTGAGACTGGGGTTATGACCGTCCACCAATCACTTGGTTTTGTCGGTACAATTACTGGTTTTTTTATATGATGGGTGGTCACACCCCACCCTCAACTCCAAACAATGCACCTGGTGGGGGCAGGGGAGGTTGTGAAAAGGCAGTATGTGTAATTTAAAGTGTTCACTTGAAAACATATTTATTACATTTTTTTCGTTATAAATATATAAAAAGACAAGATCTAAATTCGTTGGCACGGGGGGATTGGGCTGGGCCTAGCACGGTGTTGGGGGCGGAACTATGGCTCCCACTACTCATCCATTTGTCTGACAGGGATATACAGGGTGTTTTTGTTTGTGAAAATGTGCTAGATTCAGGAACACTTCCAATTATACGTGTATTACTCAAAACAAAGAAAAAAAATGAAAATACACTTTTAGGGGGGGGGGGGGGGTGAAAATCACCATGTTTGGAGAGCTACTGCACAAAGGGTATAAAATGTCCCAAAATCTCAACAGATATGAAAACACGAATGTCTGAACTAGCCTTAGGCAAAAGGACATTATTCTGAGTGCCCTGGCAAGTGGCATTTTGGAGGGTTAGAAATGGGGTAAAAAAAGGCAATTTTGTTGGTTGCAAAAACATGCTGCATTGTAGGGCCTAAAAGTAATATAAAGGTGAATTTTCAAAATGTTTCTATTTTTCTGGTATTAGGGTAGGGATGATTCTTTGTCACGATATAGTTACTTTTGTGACATTACTTTGCATTTTGACCTGATGACCTTTGAATGAATGAATGAATTTTTACAGCCTCAAAATTGGCCCCAAATGGCCAGAACATATAGTGGCCCGTTACCAAGGCAACGGACCTGCTGTGGATTTAAAAATTATATTTTGGTAAATTACTCCCCAAGTCCTTTCATCGACAAAGTATTAAAAAAGTCTCTTTTTTTAGTTTTTTTTTAGCGTTGACACTTATGAAGTATTTACACGAAATGACTGAAAGACATCTTTCTTTCATACCAGCACGTGTTTAAAAGAGAAGGTTTGGGGTCGAACTATTTAGCACTTTATCGCCCAGGGTCGAGTTACCCTTGGCATATCAATACCGGTATATGGTTTGATGGTTTCCATTTCAACGCCTTCTCTCTGTTTAAAATAGTGCTTACGTTTAAATTCATTCATTGAGATTTGTCAAAATGTTATGGCCAAACCCGGTTTCAGTTTTTCGTCACGATTTTCATTTCCTTTGACACTTAGAGTCAAGATGAAGGCTTTTACCTGTTTGGTTCTTCTGGTGTGCCTGGGTGTCGTCTTCGCAGACGCAGCCAAGCCAGGTAATTTGTAAAAACACAAAACAAAACCGACAGCGTCTTGAAGTGATATTGTTGCAGCCCGATCAGTTTTTCTTTGATCTTACAAATTACACCACGACATTGCAAGTTATTCAAATGAAAACTTTTTTTATTTCAGAATCTCCTCGGGCACTTCATGAGAAAATTAACGATCTTGAGCCCCGTGGACGATGTAAGATTTCGTTTGTTTGTTTAAGCAGTTCACTGCCATGCTATACCCTTTAAGAATATTATTTTGTGAAACGAATGTGCAGTAGCGGATCGAGGGGGAGTGTTGCACACCCCAACCCCGTTCAGCCGCTGAAACTATTTTCATGATAATTGTAAAATGCGGCCAAAAAAATGAAAAGTAACTCAAAGTTCCTCAATTTATTCTGAACTTTCCTCAGAATGGGAAATGTGGCATTCCCCCACACCCCCTATAGCAGGAGCAAGCGTTCACTCAAATATCAACCCCCGCCCCCGGTCTCCATGCCATTCCTGAAAGCTAGATCCGCCCCTAATGCGGGTTGTTCAGGCGGGTATTCTGTCCTTGGTATGATGTGTAGCCATACCCATCACACTAATATTGCAGAATATTCCCTGTTTTCAGTTAGCAGCCCGTTTGCAGCAATTGAAAATTGTTTTCAAATTGCCCCCGTGGCGAAGTTTGCGTGTAACTTCATTGCGGAAGGAATCCATTTAATACCCGATACGATGAGCCTAAGTCGGACACACATCTCCACATCTTGTCCTGGATGCTGATTGAGATGACTCCTTACTTTTTGGCTGTTTCGGCACTTTTGCCGAAACAGCCTTTGTTTTCGTTAAGATTTTTATTTTTGGCTGTTTCGGCACTTTTGCCGAAACAGCCTTTGTTTTCGTTAAGATTTTTATTTTTTAGCTGTTTCGGTTACACACCGAAACAGCTCTTGTTTTCGTTAAGATTTTTTTTGGCTTTTTCGCAAAATTTGCGAAAAAGCCTTTCTTTTTGTTCTCATTTTTTTTTTTTTTTTTTTTCATCATCTTCTTTCTTCTTTTTGTCGCCTAAACCCCATAGACTTTGTGTACGTTTTTTCTGGCCTCCACTTTTGGCATTAATCTTTGTCATACATCATTCTAAGTTTGCATAAGCATAGTCACAATAGCAAAGATGTGTCCCGAAGATTGACGTCATGGTGACGTCATCGACTAATTTATTATAGATTTTTGAATATTTAATTTCTCCCATAGACTTTGTACACAGAAATTTAGAAAAAATTGTCGATTTTCAAAGGGCATTTTTGACTCTTTGCCAGTAATTCATTTGCACCAATCTTTGTCCAAGCAAAGACCCTAATTCAAACAATATTGTGTAATGATGACGTCATGATTACGTCATCCGGTGTCTATTTATAGGCAATTAAATTGTGACACTTTTAATATTTAAAAATGCATAAGAAATCAACCGTACGCGTCCGCAGCATTCTGTTACCGGCAAGTGTTAGAGTAGGTTAAGGTCTTTATTTCATTCAGTGTGCGTGAAATGACGTGACCCTTGCTTCCGGTCGAAAAAGGCCAAAACCGGAAGTGGCCTTTTATTTAAAAATGGTAATAGATATGAACTTGCTTTTAACGGTGTTAGACTCTTGGCTAAAAGTATTCTTCAAATCATCTACCAATAACGTCATGCAATCTTCGAGCGCCCTCTAGCGACAGGTTGAAAATTAGCAAAAATGTATTTTGAATAGATGTCTGTGGCGAAGTTTGTCGGAATCGCCTAAATATTGGTGTATATGATGACCTTGACCCACTTCAGACGTGTGCGAAGTTTAAGGCGAATGACGTCATCAGACCGGAAGTTATAATAAAAAGACCTTTTTTCATTTGAAAATTCCTGAAAAATCAACCATGGCAGTTTTTATATTTGTTTTTACTTTAATTGTCGATTGAAGGGTAGGTCTAAAACATTTCGAAGTTTCGAGGCGATAAGCGAACTCGAACATACCCTGCGCACGCTTAAAACTTCACGTTGACAATACCTCTGCTTCAAAACATGCACAGGACAGGACGTCCACAGTGTACATGTACATGCACGTACGTTGTACATAGTCACATACATCGTATGTCAGTCAGCCTGCAGCGCACGTGCTGCTGAAGTCAAATCCTGTCCACAGTGACCGTTTTAGCCGATTTTCGGCTAAACTTTGACAGATTTTATGTTCATGCACGCGCATAGACAGGGACGTATTATAGCACTTTTGGCATTAATCTTTGTCAGATATCATTGAAAGTTGGCATAAGCATAGTCCCTATAGCCAAGATGTGTCCCGAAGAGTGACGTCATGGTGACGTCATCAAGTGATTTATTATGGACTTATGAATAATTAATTTTTCTCATAGCCTTTGTACACAGCTTTCTCCACAAGTCTTTCCCTATTCAACACTGATATATCTTACTGAGTAGTTCTGAACTTCGGCTGAGAATTACTATGAGAAGGAAAAAGAAATCGTATTTTTTTTACGCCTGTCATTTGATTGAAAATATTCCCAAGAGTCAGAATAGCAAGTAATATTTTATAAAAATGTTTCAGTTTAAAGGAAAATCACGCATTTAAAGGTGCAGTTTTTTTGCTGTGGGATTTTTAACCTATTGACTTTGTACACGTTTTCAAGCCACCATTTTCATAACTTGGCGATCTGGAATCGTCATCAAAGTTACAGCCAAGGAAGACCCTCATACAAAAATTATGCCAAGACTATGACATCATGATGACGTCATCATCAAGTGATTTATTATGGATTCATGAATAATTAATTTTTCTCATAGACTTTGTACACAGCTTTCTCCACAAGTCTTTTCCTATACAACACTGATATATCTTACTGAGTAGTTCTGAACTTCGGCCGAGAATTACTATGAGAAGGAAAAAGAAATCGTATTTTTTTACGTTTGCCATTCGATTGAAAATATTCCCAAGAGTCAGAATATCAAGTAATATTTCATAAAAATGTTTCAGTTTAAAGGCAAATCACGTATATAAAGGTGCAGTTTTTCTGCTGTTGGATTTTTAACCCATTGACTTTGTACACGTTTTCAAGCCACCATTTTTATAACTTGGCGGTCTGGAATCGTCATCAAAGTTATAGCCAAGGAAGACCCTCATACAAAAATTATGTCAAGACTATGACGTCACGATGACGTCATCACCTAATTTTTTAATTGATTTTTGAAACTTTACGTACATATTGTGAAGTCTTATATCTACAGAAATGTAAGTCCGATTGGGTTGAAACTTGGTATGTGGCTATACCAGGATGTGTTATAGATTAAAAATGAGGTGACGTCATGATGACTTCATCCTGAGATTAATATGAATATTTATTTTTTTGGACCTTTTAGCCATATCTCCCGAACGCAACATGCAAAATGCAAAATTCTTTTTTGCATTTGGTCTGTTATGTAATAGCTATTCGCACAAAACTTGAAAAATGTGTGACGTCATCATGACGTCATCAAAATGCGATTTTTCCAAACTCATATAAGGAAAGGTCCAATTGTCATGAAACTTGGTGGGTAGGTAGTTAATCATACTAGTATGCAAAGTTCGAAGTGACTTCACGATGACGTCATCAAAAAATTTATAAATATTTGTCGATTTTCAAAGTGCGTTTTTGACTCTTTGCCAGTGATTTATTTAGATCACTCTTTGTCCAAGCAAAGACCTTGTACACACACACATACATCGTATTGCCGAGGTCAAATCCTGTCCACAGTGACCGTTTTAGCCGATTTTCGGCTAACTTTGACAAATTTTATGTTCATGCATATTCAGGGCATATTATTGATTAAAAAAAATCATAATGCGGAAAAGCCCTATGTTCTGTTGCAAACAGACATAGACCTCTAGTTTTTTTTTTTTTTCTTTTTTTTTTTTTTTTTTTACCCCCCTCTCCTTTTTCAGACTTTTTCTCCATAGGTTTAACACACGTTTCTTCTACCAATCCACTTTGCCACTTTTTTAAATCCGATTGATTTCAGACTTGGTACATACTTAGACCACCACCCACAGATGGTCCTAGAAGAAATTTGTGATCATGACGTCATCAGGTGTCAGGTTACATCAAATTAAAGATGCATTTTTCCCCATATGTTTTGTACACGTTTTAAAACACACCAGTTTGGCATCTTCGTAAATCCGATCGACTTTAAACTTAATTCATACTTACACCACCACCCACAGATGGTTCTAGACGAAATTCGTGATCGTGACGTCATCAAGTGTCAGGTTACGTCACATTAAAGATGCATTTTTCCCCATAGGGTTTGTACATGTATTAAAATGCTCCATTTCGGCACTTTCGTAAATCCGATCGACGTTACACTTGGTACACACTTAGACCACCACCCACAGATGGTCCAAGAAGAAAATTTGTGATCGTGGCGTCATCAGGTGTTCGGTTACGTCACATTAAAGATGCGTTTTTCCCCATATGTTTTGTACACGTTTTAAAACACTCCACTTTGGCACCTTCGTAAATCCGATCGACCTCAGTCTTGATACAATTTTAGACCACCACCCAAAGATGGTCCTAGAAGAAATGCGCGATCGTGACGTCATCAGGTGTTGGGTTACATCACATTAAAGATGCATTTTTCCCCATAGGGTTTGTACACGTTTTGAAACACTCTACTTTGGCACTTTTGTAAATTATGCGATCGACGTTAGACCTGGTACACACTTAGACTACCACCCAAAGATGGTCCTAGAAGAAATTCGTGATCGTACCAATGCCGAGATGGGTTATAGATGAAAATTCATGTGATGTCATCATCAAATGTCATGTGACGTCCCTTAAAGGGGCATTTTGTTCTTCATAGGCCTATATTTACAGACCTATATATTCGATTTGGTTATAACTTGACATGTACGAATAATGTGCTGTTATAGATGACATTTTTAGTGACGTCACTGATTGTTCATCACGTGCACAGAGTATTTTGAATATCCGAAACAGCTTGTGTTTGTCCACAAACACATCTCTAGTTTTTTCTTTTTTTTTTTAAGACTTTTTCTCCATAGGTTTTGTACACGTTTCTTCAGCCAGTCCACTTTGGCACTTTTTCAAATCCGATCGACTTAAGACTGTGTACATACTTAGACTACCACCCACAGATGGTCCTAGAAGAAATTCGTGATCGTGACGTCATCAGGTGTCAGGTTACGTCATATTAAAGATGCATTTTTCCCCATACGGTTTGTACACGTTTTAAAACACCCCACTTTGGTCACTTTCGTACATCTGATCGACTTCAGACTTAATACATACTTTAATCACCACCCACAGATGGTGCTAGAAGAAATTCGCAATCGTGATGTCATCAGGTGTCAGGTTACGTCATATTAAAGATGTATTTTTTCCCATATGGTTTGTACACGTTTTAAAGCACCCCCATTTGGGCACTTTCGTAAATCTGATCGACTTAAACTTGGTACATACTTAAATCACTACCCACAGATGGTCCAAGAAGAAAGTCGTGATAGTAACGTCATCAGGTGTTGGATTACGTCACATTAAAGATGCATTTTTCCCCATAGGGTTTGTACACGTTTTAAAACACTCTACTTTGGCACTTTCGTAAATCCGATCGACGTTAGACTTGGTACACACTTAGACTACCACCCACAGATGGTCCAAGAAGAAATTCGTGATCGTGACGTCATCAGGTGTTGGGTTACGTCACATTAAAGATGCACTTTTCCCCATAGGGTTTGTACACTTTTTAAAACATTCTACTTTGGCACTTTCGTAAATCCGATCGACGTTAGACTTGGTACACACTTAGACTACCACCCACAGATGGTCCTAGAAGAAATTCGTGATCATGACATCATTAGGTGCCAGGTGATATTAACTTTGAAGTGCCCCCCCCCCGGTCCCATTGCACAATTATAAGAAGCGCCTACATTGAACATATTCTCCTTCGGTATTTAATAAATATATCATTTAAGGGATTTTTGTTAAGCTAAAGATGTCTTTTTGGAGCATTTGATTTCACTGGTGGGAAATACAAATGTAGTTGTAAGACACTATAAATTCATTTTTAAGTAATGTGTCCATATATTCCTTTACTTTAGCGAAAGCACAAGGCCATAAAAAGCATTCACATTTGACAGGCAAGACTTCAAGGAAGCTACAACGATAACAAGTAATGTATATGCATAGACACCGGAAGTGCAACTCACTTCAATTCATTAATATTTATTTCCCTTTCACTTTCACAGAAAAAAATTAGAAACGAAATGTATATAAATATACATTAACAAATAAAACAATATTCCAATGTTGGATGTACACAGATTTGGTTGAACGAATTTCTGACAGTGAAGGAAGCAAAATGGATCGTAATATGAGACATTGATCAATGTGTTTTTTTTTACAATGTACTTTAAGGTGTACTTCAATTTGTCAATTAAATAACATTAACATACCTTTTATAAGAAAAGTTTTGATTAGACTTAATTGCATTTAGAGAAAACATATGAATATAAGCCGCTTCTTTTCCCGAATGTTTCCCTCAAAGTAAACATACTGTTTAGTTTACAAATTAATGTCCATATTCAAAGGGGCTTTCAATTTGGTATTAACCTAGAAGCTGCCAGACAACAGTATCTGTATGATGATCAATGAGTACAGCACAAATGTCACTTTGCAGTGTAACCAACATATTGTGGACCTTAAGCCTCACAGTCTTAAACTCGAGTCACTCTACAAGTGTGAAATGATTTTCAACACATACATACATGGGCGTCGCCAGGATTTTTTCTAGAGGGGGGGCAAAAAAAAATTTTGCAAAAAAAATGCTTGTATTTCTCAACACATTCTCGATTTATCAGTTTTAGAGGGGGGGGGGGGCAGGGACATTTTGCCCCCCCCAACTCATTAAATTTACACCACTTTGTCTTCGCACCTCTTTTTCTTTTCTTTTTTTCTTTTCTTTTTCTTCTTTTTTTTGGGTGGCTTTTCCAGGGGGGGGCAAGTGCCCCCCTTGCCCCCCCCCCCCCTCGCAACGCCCATGCATACATAATTTGGACTAAATGTAAGGGCGTACTTCAAACTGGATTACAAATTAATAGCCTTTAACATCACGCTGATACAAGAGGTGGCTGACAGAAATTAGCCCTGTTAGACAAATGATAAAAGCCTTTACCATCACATGTTTATACAAGAGTTTGATGACAGGACAAAGGCTTAAACAACAAATATACAGTCTTGACATCACAGAACTCATACTTGGACGACAGGTCATCCAGGTCATCAGAAGCATGTAAGAGGTGACATAGAGAAGTCTGGCTTGGATGACAGGTGATTAGTAGCCTTTGACATCACGGTGATGAACGAGGTAACTCACAGAACTCTGCCTTGAATGGCAGGTGATGCAAGAGATGGCACACAATATTCATGATGGGATGACAGGTGATTTGCAGGCTTTAAATAAATACAGTTATGTAACGTGTGGCTGACAGAACTCAAGGCTTGATTGACAGGTGATTAGTAGCCTCATAATTAGTGGTTCGATACAAGAGATGACCGACAGTACTTGGGCTTGGATGACAGAATGTGATTAGTAGCCTGTGACATCACAGTGATGCAAGAGGTGGCTGACAGAACTCCGGCATGGTTGACAGGTGATTAGTAGTCCTTCACATCATAGTAATGCTATACATGGGGCAAAGAACAAAACAAATTGAATTAGATATGTAAATTTAAGAAGTTGAATGAAAATCTCCATAGATATTAATTTCCTACTTATACATGCCTAAGACAGTCTATGCATTCCTATTGGTTGAGAGGCCATTACCGGTCCATTGGTGATCTGAACTAGCAATTTAAAACATCAGTCATTTATGATAAAGACTTGTTTTTAAAACTGCACTCTGTGGCACATGCGGACAAGCCACATGAACCATGTGCCACACTGTGTTTGAGAACAACTGAAGATATATCAGGTAGAATGGCATACACTCCGAGGACGTAATGCACACGCACAACCTATCATGTGGTCTGATCTGAAGATGCAGTAAACACATCACTGATGATTTCAGCACTTTTTGAAGGATTTTGATTCAGACATAGTGGTACAAGAGATGACTTACGGTACTTGGGCTTGGATGAGAGACTGCGATTAGTAGCCTGTGACATCACAGTGATGCAAGAGACAGCTGACAGAACTCGGGCGTGGTTGACAGGTGATTAATCGTCCTTGACATCATAGTAATGCTATACATGGAACAAAGAATAGAAATTGAGTAGAAGTATATAAATATGGCGTTTATTAGTTGAAAAGAATCCTCCCTAGATATTTCCTATGTATATATGCCACAGACTGTCTTTCCATTCCTGATTGATGGAGAGCCGGTTGTGTGGCTGGTCTGAACAGGCAATTTAACTCCTTAACCCTGGCACTGTTCGGCCATATACAACTGCAATATGAGAGGAATACATGTATATGTAAGTGCAGGCAATTTGGCCGTTGTCTATGAATGAATGCGGCTATGCAGCAGGAATGCGGCTATAGCAGTGCCTTGGCTTATTGTCTTTCATCGAGCTGCATCTATAGCCATCACCCAGCTATATACAGGTTAAAAATCCGTTAGTAATGATACAGACTTGTGTTTAAAACTGGCACAAAACTGGCACAAGACCATTCACAAGACCAGGGTACGAACAATGACAAAGTAATGCCTTTGTTGTAGTTCATTTGAAAAGCTTGTGACTTGAATTCAGACTGGAGACTTGTGCTGGTCTTGTGATGGCCTTGCAGAGTCTGGACTACAACACTGACTCACACTACTCAGCTTGGATAACAGGTGATAAGTAGCCTGTGACATCACAGTGATGCAAGAGATGGCTGACAGAACTCAGGCATGGTTGACAGGTGATTGGTAGCCTCAGACATAGTGGTACAAGAGATGACTCACGTACAGTACTTGGGCTTGGATGACAGACTGTGATTAGTAGCCTGTGACATCACAGTGATGCAAGAGGTGGCTGACAGAACGCCGGCATGATTGACGGGTGATCAGTAGCCTCAGACATAGTGGTACAAGAGATGACTCACATACAGTACTTGGACTTGGATGACAGACTGTGATTAGTAGCCTGTGACATCACAGTGATGCAAGAGGTGGCTGACAGAACGCCGGCATGATTGACGGGTGATTAGTAGCCTCAGACATAGTGGTACAAGAGATGACTCACGGTACTTGGACTTGGATGATGGACTGTGATTAGTAGCCTGTGACATCACAGTGATGCAAGAGGTGGCTGACAGAACTCCGGCATGGTTGACAGGTGATCAGTCGTCCTTCACATCATTGCCCACCTATATGCTAAAGGTGAGCTGAAGAACAAAAAAATTGAGCCAAGTATGTAAATTTAACTACTGTAGTTGAATGAAAACCTCTTTAGATTTAACTTCGTACTAAAATATATGCCCAAGACAGTCTATGCATTCCTACTGGTTGACAGGCCATTACTGGTCCATGGGTGATCTGAACTGGCAATTTCAAACATCAGTCTTTTATGATAAAGACTTGTTTTAAAACTGCATTCTGTGGCACATGTGCACAATACAAGCTACAGCAACCATGTGCCAAAGTGTGTTTGACAGCCATTGCCGTAAATGCTGAACACGTTGCGGACGTAATGCACACGCACACCCTATCATGTGGTCTGGTCTGAACATGCAGTAAACACGTCACCGATGATTTCAGCACTTTTCATGGATTTTGATTTTAAAAATATCTATACTTGTATAGGGATCTCACAACACCACCTATCAGTCGAAGTTTGCAAGAATAATAAACCCATGTCAAGAACAAGACTCACTGGAAATCGGCCAATGAGTGCTTGCTAGATCTTTCATAAAATATTGTGGATAAAAGTGCGACAACTCCCTTTTGATCAGGTCATTATCAACAACCATGCTCTACTTCATTTCAACTATATTAGTTAGAATTGCTTTATCACACTTTCACCAATTTGAAACAGAAGATCAATGGAGAAAATCGGTTGCTGCAAGTTACCTCCGCTGTTTACTACCGCTGGTCAATAAAAATATACATGTAGAATGATTTAATTTACACAGCTACAGCTAATTGTATCTTACCTTTAAAAACATTAACTGTGCAAATATTTCCAATAGTCAGTTTCCAACAAAGGGGTAGTCTTCTCTTCAATGACGTCCACGTCGCACATGCACAAATTCTACACACAGAACACAAGAAACAAAAACTGAAATCAGTTTTGAGACTTCATATTTACCGAACAAAATTGTTGTCACTATAAAACAATGAAGTCAACAAATATACCAGTTGATTCTTCTAATAGTAAGGACTCTGTTTACAAAGAGCGACAAAGACAGAGCTGCACAAGTTTATAACAAGGTCCTTCGGTCTTTACGAATTACCTTGTTATACATGTACATTTTTGTGTATTTGTAACAGGTATCTTGTATTAACAGTAATGGAAAACACAGGAACACAAAGAACAACAAAGACTTGGGACCTAAAGTTTTGCCTGTTATAAATAAGCAGGATCTTGTATTAACAAAGCTCTCTTCTTGTCCGGGTTCGACTGTACAGCATACACTTACATGTACATGTAATAATGATCTGAGTACGGGAATGGAAATCCAAAGTGACTTCATGTTTTTTTTAAGCGGTCTCCCAAAATTTTCCTTTTCTTACCATTCTAAAGGGAACCTTCGGCCCAGGGCCCATACTTGAAAAATGATGGTCATCATCAACTCATGTTCAATAAACGAGTGCCAATCTGCGAGGTTCAAGGTGTGAGTGTGGCATCAATGCTCCACAGTTATTGTCATCATCCATACATAAACAGGATTGTTCAAATGCCACACTGAGCTATAAATGTGACAACATGCTCCACAGTCATAATGAGTGAACAGAAGGACTAGTGAAATGCCACACTGAGCTCTGAATGTGACAACGATGATCCACGGTTAGAGTAACTAATCGATAACAACCACCGATGCACAGAAGAACTGATGAAATGCCACACTCAGCTGTGAAATTTGACAACATGCTCCACAGTCATAGTGAGCAATCGTCAACAACCACCAATGAACAGAAGGACTGGTCAAATGCCACACTCAGCTGTGAATGTGACAACGATGCTCCACAGTCAAAGTGAGTAATCGTCAACAACCACCTATGTACAGAAGGATTGGTGAAATGCCACACTCAGCTGTGAGAACGATGGTCCATAAAGTCATAGTGAGTAATCATCATCGCCTGATGAGCAGACAGACGCCGTGGGATGCCACAATCAGCTGTGAATGCGACAACGATGCTCCACAATCACAGCGAGTAACTATCCACTGATGAGCAGATGGACTCCGTGAGATGCCACACTCAGCTGTGAATGTGACAAGGATGCTCAACAGTCACAGCGAGTAATCCTCATCATCCACTGATCATCATCATCGCCTGATGAGCAGACAGACGCCGTGGGATGCCACAATCAGCTGTGAATGCGACAACGATGCTCCACAATCACAGCGCCGTGGGATGCCACAATCAGCTGTGAATGCGACAACGATGCTCCACAATCACAGCGAGTAACTATCCACTGATGAGCAGATGGACTCCGTGAGATGCCACACTCAGCTGTGAATGTGACAAGGATGCTCAACAGTCACAGCGAGTAATCCTCATCATCCACTGATCATCATCATCGCCTGATGAGCAGACAGACGCCGTGGGATGCCACAATCAGCTGTGAATGCGACAACGATGCTCCACAATCACAGCGAGTAACTATCCACTGATGAGCAGACGGACTCTGTGAGATGGCACACACAGCTGTGAATCTGACAACGATGCTCCACAGTTATAGCTGTCTGCTTTACACGACTATTTATCCGTCTGTTTTACACGACTATTGATCCGTCTGCTTTACATGACTATTACTCCGCTGATTTACATGACTATTGATCTGTCTGCTTTACACAACTATTTATCCTTCTGGTTTACACGACTTTTGATCTGTCTGATTTACACGACTATTGATCCGTCTGGTTTACACGACTATTGATCCGTCTGATTTACACGACTATTGATCCGTCTGGTTTACACGACTATTGATCCGTCTGATTTACACGACTATTGATCCGTCTGGTTTACACGACTATTGATCCGTCTGATTTACACGACTATTGATCCGCTGATTTACATGACTATTGATCTGTCTGCTTTACACAACTATTTATCCTTCTGGTTTACACGACTTTTGATCTGTCTGATTTACATGACTATTGATCCGTCTGGTTTACACGACTATTGATCCGTCTGATTTACATGACTATTGATCCGCTGATTTACATGACTATTGATCTGTCTGCTTTACACAACTATTTATCCTTCTGGTTTACACGACTTTTGATCTGTCTGATTTACATGACTATTGATCCGTCTGGTTTACACGACTATTGATCCGTCTGATTTACATGACTATTGATCCGCTGATTTACATGACTATTGATCTGTCTGCTTTACACAACTATTTATCCTTCTGGTTTACACGACTTTTGATCTGTCTGATTTACATGACTATTGATCTGTCTGATTTACACGACTATTGATCTGTCTGCTTTACACAACTATTTATCCTTCTGGTTTACACGACTATTGATCCGTCTGGTTTACACGACTATTTATCCGTCTGATTTACACGACTATTGATCTGTCTGCTTTACACGACTATTGATCCATCTGGCTTACACAACTATTTGTCTGTCTTGTTTAGTATTGCATGTTTTACCCTTTTTCTTATTCAGGTTACAAATGCTTCATTTTGTATGCACTTCTTTTTTCTCTTACCATTGCTTACAATTTCATTTCAATTTACAGCTGAAATATTATATTCTTGTCTCTTTGAAAATGCACAATGTGCATTACTGAAAACACTCAAAATACAACCAAACCATGTTTTAAAATTGAGCAATACAAACTAATTCATTTATAAAGTCACAACCGAATAATGACTGCTTCGTGGTAGCTGTAGTAAGTTGGACTAATTTGAACATCAACACAATCTATATTTCTCACATAAACATGGTCAAGTAAAGTGCCTTTTTCAGTTGTTGCATAACTTACACACTGATTATATCCATGATCATCCATCAATTTCTTCACACAAGATTCTTTTGTCATGATATCTTCATTAAAATCGCCCATAACAATGCACTTGTTTGAAATCTTGTGTATCTCATTTAGCAACATTTCAAGCACCTTTACAAATTCCTTTAATGTATATGACGGTGGTCGGTAAAGTATAACAACAACTACTGGTAATGACTCGTTTGAAATTACATGGTACCCAAATGCGATGTATTCAAGATTGTTAATTGGCAAATTCATCCTACTGAACACCCTGTCCTTTTTGCCACACACAGCTACACCGCCATGACACTGTTCTTTCAACATACATGCCACATGACTGGAGTTATCATAAGACATACTTCTTGGTTGGTGAAACCATTCATAGTCACTCATATCCATATCACAATCAAAGTTTGTCAGTCCATGTTTCTGTCAGGCAAATGAAATCACACGACAACATTTCATCATTAGATTTTAAATCCATTACATGTGCATGAAGTCCTTGAATATTATGCATAGCAATACTTGTGCTGAAACATACATCACCCTTGATTTCATTTTCATCACCTACGTGTGCATGTACATTATTGCTTCCCTTTTCATCAGACTCCTCAATGTACAATGCCATTTTACTCATTGCTTCAGCTACTGCCTCATTACAATAAATGTATTTCTCATCAAACCCTTCTATCACAAGACCATTCAGTGAAACAACTCTACTCAAACTAACATAAGCTTGTCCTGCGGAAAATGTACGGTTCAAACATACAACTGCCTTTTCCAAACTCATACCCTGAACCTTGTGAGCTGTACATGCCCAAGCTAACTTGAGTGGAAACTGATGTCGGACACACTGTTTTTTCAAATTTTCTTCAACCATTTCAATACCGACAGCATCTCTATCATTAATACATGAAGTTTGTTTCAATTTTGATCCAATATTCTCATTGTCAAATTTTACCTTAATCAACTTAGGTGACTGCTCACGATCATTAGCTAATACAACAATTTCATTTACAATTCCAAATACTCCATTAACAAGTCCATCAGATACATCAAGGTTCCTTGTAAGCATGACTCTAGCACCAACACCAAGCCACAGAGCATCAGGTAAATTAGTCATTGAGGATTTCTTGAGTGATTTCACTACTGATATCATTTTCCCACTTTTTGCATCTTTCTGGAAATCTTTAGCAAGAACACATACACAATCTGAACATTTAGCAAAGAGGGTCTGTGTATTGTACTCATCCACTTGTTTATTGCAAGGATAAATATGCACAGCATCAGTCCAATCTTCTCCAGTCTCACGTGATTGTAACAGTCTCTTATCATGAGCTCCTAAGCTTTCCTTTCTCTTTCTGATTCGTAATCTATTCAATACTTTAGCAAACTGTGCATCATCCTTTTGTCTCATTATCTCAGTCAGTTCTACTTTGACAAAATTATCATTCCACAAGTCAGTTGTAACATCAGTCTGGTACAAAGATTTTGCTTTTACTGGGGGCAACTGATAAAAATCACCAACAGCTAATACACTGACATTTCCAAAAGGACTATGATTTCTAGATTGTTTTATCTGTCGCAGACGACCATGAACATAGCACAAGAGTTTATGACCCACCATCGAAATCTCATTAACAATCAGAATTTGTAGTTGCCTCAATTTATGTCGCAGTGTACTGATCTTTTCTTCACTCAGTGGTTGATACGGCAATCTGACATTTGTTGTTATTGACAAAGCACTGTGAATAGTGGCGCCATGTATATTATATGCAGCAACACCTGTAGGCGCTGTAAGTAAAACTGAGATGTCGTCTGGATTTTCTACCATTCTTCCAAAAAGTCTTGTTGCCTCGTAATAAATACATTTAATCAAATGGCTTTTCCCTGTCCCTGCTCCACCCGTGACAAATACATGGAACGGTTCAGGATTTTTACCATTCACTTTGTCCAAACACCATTGTCTGACTTTGTAAAACACCTGTTTTTGTCTAGGATTGAGACACCTCAACAAATTCATTGCTTCTTGTTTGGATACATTTAATCTGTGTGGTTCAATAGTATATTTCATATCATCATCTTTCTTGGATTTCAAATCAGGAATATCCGACTCATTGTCACTCTCATCCACTTGTGCTCGTTGCTGTCCTTCACATTCAAGTCTGTCTTTTTCACTTTCTGGAGCGATCAATGCCCAAGCATCTTCTTGTGGACCAAACTTCTCCAACATTTCCTCAGCTTCATCTACTGCCTTAGCATTAGCTTCATACAATGACTGGTTATTTTCAACAATAATTCTGACAGGTTTCAAAATGCCACCAAACTTAATAATGCCATTTCTATAAAATTCCTCGTATATTTCAAACTGTTGCGGTTTTAGCTGGGCATCAACACGATATGGAAGGTACAACTGCAGTATGCTCTGGTAGTACTTTTCAGGACATTTTGCTAATGAAAATCTAGGAAATCGTATAACAGCTGGATCAGTTCGACTTCGTTTCTGTATGTGACCCAAACCATTCTTCAATTCATATACTGGTGAACGAGTTGTTTTAGCCATGTTTGTATATATAACTCTATAATCTGAGCAAAATGTTGCCAAGCACATTGTTTCAAATTTGTCAGTATTTGGTCTTGCTAGGTACCTATCAACTCTACTAGTCATCCAAATATTATCATCTTCATCACATGTACTTTGAATAACACTCAGAGGCTTACTCATTCTAATTGGATTTTCACCGACAGGTATAAATTCCACTTTCCTTGATCCTTCTTTCAATCTCAGATTACAAACACGATAAACTGCTTCTTGTGCTGATACTTCACGGTTATGCAAATACACACAGCCAATTTCCCGCATGCTCTGTCTAACATCCAAATTTCCTTTCTGAGCCTCTGCCTGAGCATGTGACAACAACATACCCATTTCACGTTCAGCTTTGGACATATACGATACCACGTAAGCAACACAAGCATAGGCATCACAAATATACTGAATATCCATGTTTGCATTCCAGCATCTTATCAAATCTGGATTGTACAAATTAACCCATACATCTTGTGGTTGTCTCTTATGAACTAAACTGGCTTTGCAACTTAATACATCAACAGCTTTTTCGAAATCACTTTGTGTCAAATTTATACTTGCAAACAATTCATTGGTTGTCATGTGTTCATTCTCAGTTTTCTGTATTGCAGTCCATATTGATTGCAGCAATTCCTTAGCCTTATTTTTTTCACTGCTTTCACCATTAGTTTGATCCTCATCGTCTGTTGGCATGGGCTCAGTAATGAATGTTCGTTCAGATGGAGGTCTTGGGAAATTAAACCTACACTCAGTACCCTTCTTTTTACATGACTTGGAATGTTTTCTGCTGTGCAACTGTACATGACTAATAATTTCATTTAATTCTTCATCCTTGTCCTTTGATGGTAATTTACAACTTATATATTTGTCAACAAACTGTTCAACCTCTCTTTTACTGTCATCTCCCAACTTTGGTGCATTTTCAATCCAGAAAAGACAATGTGTATGTGGCGACCCTCTTTGTTGAAATTCTACTCTGTAAAAATAGTCTATGACTTTTCCTATCGGTTCAGCTCTGGACAGTACAACATCTTTCAGAAACGTATGGAATCGCTGATCAAACATTCTCGCAGCAGTTACAGGATTACTTCGCAATATGGTACATTTCTCATTCCAGTCCAAATCTTCCACATCTCTAGAATCACCTTGCTGTCTTAAAATTGTATTGATTACCTCAGGCCACCGCATATCAGCTGCAGAAAATGAACAAAACCATGTTGGTATTCCTAACTGTCTGATCATAGCCAAAACATCTTTCTGTGCTGCTTGCCAGTAGGGGGGTGTACCACGAATGGGCTTGAGAAATTTGTATCCACTATCTGACTTCAACATATCTTGCAATTGGTCCCTGTCATTGATCATGGAGGCATTCACACTGTCACCATTATACTTTTTATCAGATCCTTTTCGCAATGCAATAGAAACACTTGACATAACTCTCTGAATCTCTGACAAATACTGAGCATAAAAGATATATTGAGTACACATTGCAAATCTATTATCAACATTCATCAATCGGTTATGAAAATATCGGCAAAGTGTCAATTTCACTTCACGATCATCATCAAAAATAGGTTGACCTGATGGAAATAATGCTGGAAAGCATTTGGCTTCGTTACCCTTTTCCATTAACACTCTGATTGGACTATTGCCTTCACATGGAGCCACACACAGCACTTCCTCAAAATACTGATCAAGTATTTCCTGTCCTACGTTAGTTGGCTGAAGACAAGTGTCTAATGCAATGCCTCGTAAACGATCGTCATCAGTTTCCTCATCACTGTTATCACTTTCATTATTGGCTTCTTCTTTCATGTCAGGTACAGACTGATCAATTTCCTTATCATCTTCACACAACGGATTGTCCCAATCAGCATTTATTTTAATGTCACTGAACCATTTATTATTATGTTGAAGATATTGTAACGCATTCTCCACATTTTCTTTACTCACAAAGTGATATTGATAATATCCTTTATAAGTCAATTTCCTCTTCAACTTCACACGAATCATCTGATCATCGTTTTGAGACCTTGGCAATGCTTTCACTGTATCCGTAATATTTGATGGCACACATACAACTGGACCTCGTACACCATGTTGTCCGCCTTTAGGCAATGCAATCATTTTCATGAATGGTACATTTATTGCAATTAGATGCTCCTCTAATGTATTCAAACAAGCTAATTCCTCAGGGATGTCCATCAGGTTTAAATTATTCACAGTAGCTTCAGCAGGGACTTTATTAACTAGTAATTTTCTGTGACAGGTATAACATATCCATAAACATGATCTGCTTGATTCTGCAATCATACACTTGGATTCACAATGATCACTACAAGTATGAAGATATTTGTCACTAATTGACGTCTGATCTCTGTATTTGTTCAGGTTACACTGTATAACTTGCTTTTTAAACAGCAGTTTATGACAGCAAGCACACACATACTCGGGTCCTTTTGCTATGCTTTCTTTAAACTTCTTTGTAACAAAACAAATTTTACGTCTTTTCTCTTTGTTAATCACAGCACGTCTGGAATTCAGCTTTGCCATACTTTTACGATATTCACTATTTATTTCATACTTCCTTTTCCCATACTTTATTAACTTTGCTCTGTAAGATGTGACACATCGGTATTTCTTTTTGATACTTGCAATGAGCTTTCTTCTATATGAAGCATTGGCATGATATTTACATTTTGCTCGATTAATTTTCTTCTGTCTATAAGCAAGATCTTTACGGTACTGTGCTTTGCACTTGCTTTTTTCATAATTTATTAGCTTTTCTCTATATCCTGCATCATCACGGTACTTTGTTTTCCTCTTAGTGATCAGCTTCTCTCTGTACTCAGGATTCAGGCAATACTTTGTTTTCCCCTTATTGATTTTGTGTTCTCTGTATTCAGGATTATTGTAATACTTTGTTTTTCCCTCAAGGATTACCTTGTTTCTGTACTCAGGATTCTGGCGATACTTTGTTTTCCCCTTAGTGATTAGCTCCTCTCTGTACTCGGGATTCTGGCAATACTTTGTTTTCCCCTTAGTGATTAGCCGCTCTCTATAGTCCATATCACTATTGTACTTTATTTTTAGCAATTCCTTCTTCTTGTCTGCATTCTTTTGGTAGTTCTTCTGGTTATACATCTTTTTACTTTGCTTTTGCTCATCACTCCTATTCTTTTCACCTTTCACCTTCTTTGCATACCTTTCCTTATTTTTCTCTCTTTTCCTTCTTTGTTGTAATTTTTTATTTGCTCGCTTACGCCTTTTACACTTTGAATTCTTTTCTGATTTACTGGAGGTACCATTTTTCACACATTCTGCTCCTTTATTACTTGTTACTTTTTGCTGTCCATTATCAGATTGCCTTCTTGATTGAGTTGATTCATGAACTGACAACACAACATCATAGTGAATTCTACGCCTATGGTACAAGTATATTGCCTCATCTAATGTTGCAGCCTCTCTCTCAAAGGTGCTTGCAGAGAAAACATACCACTTATTTACATCTTCAAATGTGTATATGTCTGTATGCAGCATGTGTGCCATCGCCATGATTTCAACCTCTGTAGCCCACACTCCAGAGTCAAACATTCTTTGCTTTATGACATATTCTTCCACATTAACAAATCCTTGTCGCAGAAAACCATTGAATTTATCTCCATTTTTTAACAAGTGATTGACAGTAGCCATTCTTAACTGCAAATGATTATCTTCAGTTCCTGACACTGCAAATGATATAGCCCTGAAAAAGCAGTTCCCATCTCCTTTAATTTTCTTCACTAAATCAGGTCGTCCCATCTCTTCACATGTATCTGAAACCTCATTACAGTCCAGAGATACTTGGCCTATTCTATGTTCTCTACATACTGCCTGCTTCCTATTATAAGTCAGGGGAACAAATTTAAACCTTTGCATCTGGACCATTTCCATAATTTCAACATCACTGTTGTCATTGACTTTAGTACTGCGACTCATTTCACTGCAACTATGTTTGTTGCCTTCCTTCAAATTATTTGGTAGATCCGTACATGTCCTTGACAAGCCACTACCAGAACCAACAACATCTACTATAGACCCAGAGTTTCCTTCATCAACTTTTGCTTTATTGCGATCACTCCTTGCCAGTACTGAATCATCGTTGTCCTCTGTACATATACATGCATCAGCATCGTGTCTTTCCTCATCATCTAACCACACAGATACACCTGTAACTTCAAACTGCTCATTATCAGACAAGCACATAGATTTTGCCAAATCACTACAATACCTGTGTACATCTTGCCAAGTAGCGACACGTTTCAACAGACTTGTTCCTTCACTGACTTGGCAACCTTGCTGGTTTCTAGAGTGAGAATCAAAGATATAATACATGCCATCTTGAGCAATTACAACAAATGTATTTCCATGGAAACATATGAAACTTGCATAGTATTGCTGAAGACTATGTTCTAATGCATGATTCAGCGGCATCATATGAAATTCCGGCAAATTACACTCTTCTCCAAAAGTACCACATACAGGATCATGAAACCTCATACTGAAATGATGATTCAGCAAATCCAATTCATTTGGCAGTTCATTTATCAACAAGTATCGAGTATTCACTGTAGAACTTCTAGATAAATGTCTGTATAACTCATTTCCAGTATTTAGTGTAGTATCAATATCACTGGAAGACCAGTCTTTCAACTCTTTGACTTTACTATATAAAACACAGCACAAACTGTTCGGTACACATTGTTTTCCTGAACTCCATCCAAATCTATGATTGCCTTGATGAAAACTTCCCTGCACAATCATTGTGTCTGATCCAATGTAATTCTTTCCTCTACTACTTTTTCTTTTACTCTCCTGATTGTGTTTGCCTCCCACAGATTTACATGTTTCATGTTGCAAAGTTTTGCATTTTTTGACATTACCTTTGACATCATGCTCGCTATCTAAAACTTCATGTGCATTTTGTACATGTACCTCCTTTTGTTTACGTTTTGTTTCACCACTTTTATTGTCACTTGGTAGCTGCCGTTTCCTACTAACTGGATATGCTGTTTCACGAGTTGTTTCACAATTGTATTCACCTTGCAAATTCTTTGATTGACAACTTTGTTCACCAGTTTTACTGCCCTTATCAACACTGTCTTCAACCTTTCCATTTCTTGCACCTCTTCTACCCCTCCTTCCAACAGGTTTGGACATGCTAGTTTGACTTTCATCTGTATCATCTACATGTACTTCTGGGGGTTGGCTTTTCTTGCTCCGTAGTGAGTAACCACCTGTCTGCCTACGTACCACCACTTCTTTGGTTTCAGTCATTAATTTCATGCAACCTGTTCTTTGTTTTCTTTTTGCATCACTTACATTTTTTCTCTGATTGTCTTTGTTGCTGTCCTTCCTGCACATTCCACTCACGGACCTCTCTCTGACCACATCATCGGTGCATGTCTCCTGAACTGTCAAGTCATACAGGTTATCATCTGTTGGAATACCAAGATTACATAACAGAGACTCAGAGTAAGTACTCTTCCCACATTTTCTGCACAACCATGTCACAGCTTTGTTGCTCAACACCTGTTTCATCTTTGAGAAATTCATACAATGCACATGATACCAAATGTCACAGCCATCACACTGCACGTTGTTTTTAGATGACTTAATACTCCTATCGCACAACCAGCACTGCTTGTCTTGAATTTCATTTACATTCGATCTCTTTGAAAATTTACTCTTTTGTGATCTCCATGGTTTATACTGATTTCTGCTGTGTTTCTTCACTATGCATTTGTCTCCCTTATCTGGCATGTTGTTCAAGACATAACTCAAACTTCTTCTAGTGTGACTTTGTAAATTCTTCTGGGCATTCTTCTGGTTTCTTCTGTCCTCCTTACTCATGCGCAATTTGATCATCTTACCATTCCTCATTCTGTGGAAGGCCTGTCTACGTTGACTTCTTCTCATTTTCTTTCTATTTGGTTTTGAAACCTTCTTTGCCTCTTGACAGTACTCTACATAACTTTCCAATACCTGACTTCTGCTACAGCATGTTTGTCTGCTTACCTTCAAGCTTCTCAATGCTTTCTGATTACTTACTCTCTGCTTTGTCATTTTGTTGATTCTCCGCATCTTCAGTTCACTCACCCTTCTTCTCTGCACAAGATAGTCACTGCATCTAGGCTCAGTATCATCGATGTGGTATCTCAGGTTAAACTCGTATGCTCTGTGATTATACTCATATGCTCTCAGTTTCAAGTCATATTTCCTGATTAGTTTCTGTTCATATTCTCTCTGTTTAATCTCATGTAATCTCATGTTATCTGTGCATCTTTTCTCAAGATTAATCCAGCTGAAGGGCACGCTGGCCCCAGTACCCTCCCAGTGAGAACAAGGAACACGCTGGAACCTTTGTTCTCCGAGTACGAGTACACAGTCTGCGTGTACCAGCTGGTTTGCGCACTGCCTGTGAAACACAGGCAGGCGTCTTCCCTGAGGAGGTGCCAACCTCAGGGAAGTTGAAGGAACGTCACAGCTCGTCTTCTCCAGCGTCTTCACCATTTTCTGCAAAACAGAGAAAAGAGAGAAAAACGATAAATAACACATATTATAAATACAGAAGAGTTCCATACACGGACAACGCTTATTTTTCCCTACAGTGGCCTAAAAGCCATGAACAGCAATGACATGCCCTTAACAGTCAAATTATAGTAGTGAAAAAAATAAAGGCATTTACTTAGCAAAAAAATAGAATTCTTCAGAGCAGTCGCATAGGATTTGTGCACAGGGGGTCAAGTGTTGTTTGTGTATAGAACTCTTTCCCATGAACATAGTTATTGTGAATGGCCCTTGACTACAGCATCGGTCCTTAAAGCTATAGTCCATCATTTGCAGCCATCCGAAAAGTAACTGGCGTAATTACTGTTGAAAAACAAACTTCGTTGAAAGATAGTAAGGGAACTAAACTCCCTGTGAAATTATTCTTTCTGGGAAGCTGTCATTTTGAAGTAATCAATGAAAGAAGGCATTTCCAACGGTGATTCTTAAGAAGCACCGTAGGAAAATTTAAATTTAGTAGTTCGTTTTGTTATTCAGCGCAGCGCGCACAAGTATTGGAACGACGCACACGCGCGCGCGGTTGTTATAATTCGTCGGATCAGTGCGCGACGCCGCGTATAGCTGCAATTCAAAACAATTCAAAACTTGATTCAGTAACTTTTGATTTGAAATTGAGATCTTAGAATGCTGCTTTTCTCAGAATGTACAGCTGAAGCTGAGCTGAAACTTCATCGGGTTAGTTGCTCAGTATCCTTCATTAGATTTTGAACACTTTTGTTGCTTCAAACGAACAAAATGCACAAATTACAAATGATGGACTATAGCTTTAAGTATAGCTCAACATATCCCAACTATAAATAACATTTTCCAACTAGACGGCCACTCTCCATTGGAATGAATGTAACAGCGTATTCGGAGGCAATCACCCAAAATGGCCACCCCCCCCCCCCAAGGAAAAACAAACAGAGAAAAGCAAATGAACACTTAAAAATTGCCAAATTCTAACAAAATGACAGGCTTTACCCCCCCTTCATTATAGAAAGTTTGGTCATTTACAATTGTCAAGTACTTAAGCCCCCCTCCTCAATATCTTAAGTACAATTGGGAAAGTATACAAATAATAAATGTTTACGAGTGCAATGGTGAGAATATTTCCATGAGTTGAAAGATGGAACATTTCTTCTTTCAACGAATGGAAATATTCTCTCCATTGCACGAATGAAAAACATTCATTATTTGTTTTATATAACGACATACACATCTTTGTCATTTAATTGTAGGATATAAAAACTGACTTTAAGTCACTAATGCCACCATGTTTTTAACATTAAATTAGACAATGATTTCACTTAATACTCAGTGAGAATTTTAAACTCATAATTTCACACAGCTGACAAAACAACTTGACCATGACATATCTTGAGAATTATTCATGTTTGTAAAAAGAGAACAATGCAATTTTCTTTGCAAACTATATACATGTACATGTATGCAGGAAATTCCCACACAAACAGCGAGCCTTATCTAACATGTCCAAGTAAATCCCTGATAACTTTGCATCAGACTGAATTATTCCATTAAAATAATTCAATAATAAAACCGTCATTCTTTCCTAATTTTATATTTACATCTTATATAAACCCCAACTCTAGCATTGTCTAGGAATAAGTCTCATTACTATTATTAGTTGGCAAATACAGTCATAACATGACATAACATGTGCACTTCTATATGCCCCCCCCCCTCACCTTTCATTATTTTTCAGTGATCACCAAGGTGGTATCAAACTATTGTACAACTAGACTACATGTACATGCATCATTTTTCCCATGACAAAATAATGTTAGTATAAACAGTTACTGAGTTAGGCATAGCGGGCATAGCAATTACGTACAGACTAGCCCCATAAATGTGGCCTATTTACTGGACTGCCTCCGAAAACATAGGCCACACATCCACATGTACAAAAACATGTCGCACTTTGCCAAATTTTGATTTTCACATTTAGGCTTAGTTTGGAAGTTTATTTTGCTTTAGAAGCATACTCACCCTCTGAATAGGCTAATCAGAAAGTGCTGCCTTTTCCAGATGTCTATTTTTCGTGAAAATTCCAGATCCATTTGCACACGTTTGCGTATCAAAATTTCAACATGAAATTTCACAAAAATTAGCCATCTGAAAAAGGCAACACTTCCTGATTAGCCTATTCAGGGGGTGAGTTTGCTTCTAAAGCAAAAAAACCTACAAACTAAGTCTAAATGTGAAAATCAAAATTTGGCAAAGTGCGACACATTTTTGTACGTGTGGATGTACATGTACGTGTGGCCTATGTTTACAAAGGCAGTCCAGGGCTACGCACAGACATGAAGCACTTCACGGTAATATGCGCCATTTCACACCTGATATATCGATATAATACAACCACACCTATTGTTCCCCAATTATTGTAACACACACATACAAAGAAATGTAAATAATCCCATAAAAAACACCGAAACAAACCCCTAAACTAAACCAACAATAGTACCACGCCGTATCTCACCGTCTCCACAATAGTCTGGTACACCGTGTACAGCTTAGCATGGCCCAACACTTTCTGTAGCCAAGCTACCGGACGTTACCATGCCCATTACATCCAACGCGTCATTTTCACAGCTAGAGGTCAATGCACCTTCTACCTCAATAAAGAGGGCGCCCTTTCTTTCGCGACAAGAAAGTCAACTTTCCCAAAGCCTATACTTTGCGCGCGTGTAGCCGGGCCTATAACGCGAGGACACTTCCGCCGAAGCCGCGCCGCGGGCACCGCCGAGTCATTTTATTCCTTCAATACGGATTGTATTTCTCAATTCCAAACCCAAATACTTGTTTACCATCCACACAAATAATCTTTATATCATAATACCACCTTTTTAGAACTCAAAACATAACCTCAATGTACCCACATTCACGGGTTTTATGATTAATTAAAAAACAATTAAACAAAAAGCTGTTTCCAAAAGAAACTTCATATGCATTACTTCATAGTGAACAGACAATGATTCGACATCTTTGTACATCTTTTAAAATGAGTTTTAGATCATGCACCGATTTTGCATAAAAAATATAACACATTAATTTTGACGTCCTTGCAAACGTCATCCTGCGTTCTTTAGTGACACCCTATCAGAATGTCACCACCATCGTATACCTCTTACAATTGCAACAGCACCCGAATAACACATTGATCACCGCATATCTTTTTAAGTAACGTCTAATCGCCACACTTCTTACAATTAATCTACCAACACAAGGCTCTTTCATTTTAAAAATCTGTTTTCCAATTCAAAGACGCATCACACAATCGTATAGGACGTAACATTAAAGGGGATATTTCTAAGGCCTAACTAGCTCTTAGTACAGAACTATTATATCAGATGTGGTTGTAACGTATTTAGCTATAATATTATGTCTAATAGACGAACATTCGACTGGGGCAGCAGGTCTGGTCCATGGACCACAGTTTTTGTACTTTTGCTGATCCATGCCATTCTTTTTATTTATAGAGTGGCTAAAAAAAACCAATAAAAAACATTGAGCGTCGACATTATGACATCATAAATATATAGCAAAATGAAAAGTCGCAACTTTTCTTGGATGTTAACCTAATCTTAATTAAAGTATATAGGGGATATAGGATATGGCGCTAATTATGTACCTTCACAAATGTTGACGCATCAGTATAATCGTCCGTACCAATAATAATAATAACAAAATATATAAGGCGCATGGTATCTGGAGGACCATTCAAACGCGCCGGTCTCAACAAAATCACTGTGGTTCAAACGAAACATTGAAAAGATGAGTCTTATGGCATTTGAATGATGACACATCAGTTGTTTCCCTTAACTCGTCTGGTAATTAACGAATTCCCGAGACGTGGTGCACAACTGGAATTGCGCCCGGTCCCCGCAGTAGCCAGGCGAGTTTTAGGAACAGATAATATCTGTGATAAACAAGGCCTGCTCGCAGGTTTCTGAAACCTCAATCTTGCAAAATGCAGTTAAAAGATCCACGCTTTTGAAAAATTTGAATGTAAAGTCTGAACGCGCATTTTGATGCTGAGGTAAAGATGTCGAGTATCCTCATTGAAAATCGTAATACATGTACACAGTACATGTAATATACTTTATTACGTATTCGTACGTAAGTGGCAAAATGAAATCATTATTTTGTAAGTTTACACCACAAAACCTGCATTGTCCACAAAATACATGTCCCCCGGCCTCTTTAATAAAATGAGAAGCCCGCGCACCCGCCACAAACGCCGATCAAACTATTGTTGCGTCACGACTTCAACCAAATTTTGCTTGTGAAGTTAGCAAGCTCTTCGCAGTGCTTACTGCTTGCGGCCTCCGTGAAATAGACTGAGGCTCCGTTAACAGAAAATCGTGTGCTTAGCAGCGCCATCAAATTGGGCCCAGGTCCCCACGTACTCTACGCGGGACGGTCATGATGCCACAGATTTATGCGGCTTACGTAAATGTGACACAAACTTGTAGTTCGGTATGTGAGTTGGAATAATCATGATTTATCAGAACTAAACAAATTTAAAGAATTTCTAATTTTGCATACACCTATGCTTTTTGTGTTAGCTGGTTGGTTCACATACAACACTGCTTAAGACAGAAACACGGATTTGATTGTTTTTGTGGACGACAACGACGATATTTACCCATACACTTATTGCATACAGGGATACTCAGAATTGATGTATTTTGTAAGTTGGCAAGTACGTGCAAACTAAAGCGTTTGAGGGAAACAGAGATTTGATATGTTTTGTTAGCTGCTTGGTTCACATACAACGCCGGTTAAGACAGAAACACAGATTTGATTGTTTTTGTGGACGACGACGACGATATATACCTATACACTTGTTGTATACACGGATACTCAGAATTGATGTACATTGTATTTTGTACGTTGGTTGTTAAGTACGTAGGCCCACAAACTAAAAGCGTTGGAGAGAAACTCAGATTCGGTGTATTTAACCGCCATTATTTTTCTGAGGCCTATAACTACACATCTGTTGGTCCGATGTGGTTGAAACTTGGTAGTAACCTATTTTGGGATTTGTTATACATGCATAAGAAAATTGTAGTCATCATGACGTCATCACAAGTCATGTTACAACACATGAAACGGGCATGTTTCTAAAGCTTATAACTACAGAACTATAGGTCATATTTAGCTGTAACTTTCTATGCACTTATATTGGGATGTGCTACAGATAAAAGTTAATTGCCGTCATCATACCGTCATCACAAGTTATGTGACGTCATATTAAACCAATTTTATGTCGGATTGGGTTGTAACTTAATACATGTACATGTACATATATGTACGTTTACCGGGATGTGATGAAAAATAGTGTGATATTATCGTGGCGTCATTGCATGTTATGTGATTTCATGTCATGTTAATTAAAGGGACATTGTTTCTGTGGTCTATATGAATATCTAAAGAACTATACGTTGTAACTTGATTTGGTTGTAACTTGGTATGTGATCGAACTAAGGTCCGATTCGCTTGTAATTGTGTTATGTGCATAGGTCGTCAAGCATGAAACCAAAAGGGCCATTCAAAATGTGCAGCGGTCAAAACAATTAATGTTGTCAATTTCTCTCAATTTTTGAAATATTTGTCCCATTTCTCTTTCGAAAAGTACCTTAAATCATCACGTGTCATACCTAACACTTTCTGTCACCGTCTCATCTTATCGGTTGTTTCGTTTCAGCTAAATAACTGATTGAGTTGTAACTTCTTGTTATAGTGTCATACGTGAATTTAATAGTGACATCATGACGATGTCGTCACAAGTCGCAGTCTTTCCAAACAGCCGAAACAGCTGTGTTTGTACACAAACACCTCTAGTTTTTTTTTTTTTTTTTTTTCCCTCCTTTTTCAGACTTTTTCCCCATAGGTTTAACACACGTTTCTTCTACCAGTCCACTTTGCCACTTTTTAAAATCCGATTGATTTCAGACTTGGTACCTACTTAGACCACCACCCAGAGATGGTCCTAGAAGAAATTTGTGATCATGACGTCATCAGGTGTCAGGTTACATCAAATTAAAGATTCATTTTTCCCCATATGTTTTGTACACGTTTTAAAACACTCCAGTTTGGCATCTTCGTAAATCCGATCGACTTTAAACTTAATTCATACTTAAACCACCACCCACAGATGGTTCTAGACGAAATTCGTGATTGTGACGTCATCAAGTGTCTGGTTACGTCACATTAAAGATGCATTTTCCCCCATATGTTTTGTACACGTTTTAAAACACTCCAGTTTGGCATCTTCGTAAATCTGATCGACTTTAAACTTAATTCATACTTAGACCACCACCCACAGATGGTTCTAGACGAAATTCGTGATCGTGACGTCATCAAGTGTCTGGTTACGTCACATTAAAGATGCATTTTCCTCCATATGTTTTGTACACGTTTTAAAACACTCCAGTTTGGCATCTTCGTAAATCCGATCGACTTTAAACTTAATTCATACTTAGACCACCACCCACAGATGGTTCTAGACGAAATTCGTGATTGTGACGTCATCAAGTGTCAGGTTACGTTACATTAAAGATGCATTTTTCCCCATAGGGTTTGTACATGTATTAAAACGCTCCATTTCGGCACTTCCGTAAATACGATCGACGTTACACTTGGTCACACTGAGACCATCACCCACAGATGGTCCTTAAAGAAATTCGTGATCGTGACGTCATCAGTTGTCACGCTACTTCACATTAAAGATGCACATTTTCCCTATATGCTTTGTACACGTTTTAAAACACTCCACCTTGGCACCTTCATAAATGCGATCGACCTCAGACTTAATACATACTTAGACCACCATCCACAGATGGTCCAAGAAGAAATTCGTGATCGTGACGTCATCAGTTGTTACGCTATCTTACATTAAAGATGCACATTTTCCGTATATGCTTTGTACACGTTTTAAAACACTCCACCTTGGCACCTTCATAAATGCGATCGACCTCAGACTTAATACATACTTAGACCACCACCCACAGATGGTCCTAGAAGAAATTCTTGATCGTGACGTCATCATGTGTTGGGTTACATCACATTAAAGATGCATTTTTCCCCATAGGGTTTGTACACGTTTTAAAACACTCTACTTTGGCACTTTTGTAAATTATGCGATCGACGTTATACCTGGTATACACTTAGACTACCACCCACAGATGGTCCTAGAAGAAATTCGTGATCGTACCAATGCCAAGATGGGTTATAGATGAACATTCATGTGATGTCATCATCAAATGTCATGTGACGTCCCTTAAAGGGGCATTTTGTTCTTCATTGGCCTATATTTACAGACCTTTATGTTCGATTTGGTTATAACTTGACATGTACGTATAATGTGCTGTTATAGATGACATTTTTAGTGACGTCACTGATTGTTCATCACATGCACAGAGTATTTCGAATATCCGAAACAGCTTGTGTTTGTCCACAAACACATCTCTAGTTTCTTTTTTTTCCTTTTTTTCTTCTCCTTTTTCAGACTTTTTCTCCATAGGTTTAGCACACGTTTCTTCTACCAGTCCACTTTGGCACTTTTTGAAATCCGATTGATTTCAGACTTGGTACATACTTAGACCACCACCCACAGATGGTCCTAGAAGAAATTTGTGATCGTGACGTCATCAGGTGTCAGGTTACGTCACATTAAAGATGCATTTTTCACCATATGTTTTGTACACGTTTTAAAACACTCCAGTTTGGCATCTTCGTAAATCTGATCGACTTTAAACTTAATTCATACTTAGACCACCACCCACAGATGGTCCTAGAAGAAATTTGTGATCGTGACGTCATCAGGTGTCAGGTTACGTCACATTAAAGATGCATTTTTCCCCATATGTTTTGTACACGTCTTAAAACACTCCAGTTTGGCATCTTCGTAAATCCGATCGACTTTAAACTTAATTCATACTTGGACCACCACCCACAGATGGTCCTAGACGAAATTCGTGATCGTGACGTCATCAAGTGTCAGGTTACGTCTTATTAAATATGTATTTTCCCCATAGGGTTTGTACATGTTTTAAAACGCTCCATTTCGGCACTTTCGTAAATCCGATCGACGTTACACTTGGTACACACTTAGACCATCACCCACAGATGGTCCTTGAAGAAATTCGTGATCGTGACGTCATCAGGTGTTCGGTTACGTCACATTAAAGATGCATTATTTCCCTATTGGTTTTATACACGTTTTTCTTCAAACTGAACTTCGGAAGTACAAGTCTGATTGGGTTAAAACTTGGTACGCATATTGACATGGATGTGTTATAGATGGAAATTGAATTGACATCATCATCAAATGTTATGTGAAGTCCCTTAAAGGTACATTTTATTCCTTTATAGGTCTATATCTACAGAACTAAAATGTTCGATTCTCCATAGGTTTTGTACACGTTTTCCTTCAATTAGTACATTTTGGCACTTTCATAGATCTGATTGACTTCAGACTTGGCAGACACGCATATCACCAGCCCCAGATGGTCTTAGAAGGTTGTCGTCATGTTGACGTCATCAGGTGTCATGTGAGGGCGCCCTACTTTGTATTCTTTGCAGCCCTGTAGCTTTGCATGTATAGGTCCGATTGCGTTGAAACTTTGCATGCCCTCACATTGGGGGTCTTTCATATGAAAATATAGGTGCCGTCATTGTGACATCATCGGTTCTCATGTGAGGGCGCCCTAACTTTACATAATGTGCAGCCCCATATCTCCTCAAGTATGGGTCCGATTGGATTGAAACTTGACATTCTCTCATATTGGGATCTGTTATACATAAATTTGATAATATAGCTGAAATCATCGTGACTTCCTAATAGCTGTCATGTGAGGGCGCTCTAACTTTGCATCATTTCTAGCCTAATATCTCGACAATTACATGTATGCGTCCGATTGGGTTGCAATTTTGCATTCACACAAACTTGGATTAGTTATACACCTGAATATATGTAAAGTCAAGAGGACATCATCGGTCGTCATGTGAGGGCGTCCTACCATGGCATAAAAAAACCGAAACAGCTTGTGTTTGTCAACAAACTCATCTCTAGTTTCTTCTTTTTTTTTCTTCTTCTTTTTCAGCCATTCCCCATAGCATTTGTACACGTTTTTACAGTGGAAGGCACTTTGGGCACTAAAATCAATCCGATTGACTTTATACTCGGCACACACTTAGACCAGCATCTGAAGATGTGCCCCGAAGATTGACGTCATGGTGACGTCATCAACTAATTTATTATAGAATTTTGAATATTTAATTTTTCCCATAGACTTTGTACACAGAAATCAAAAAAAAATTATCGATTTTCAAAGGGCATTTTTGACTCTTTGCCAGTAATTCATTTGCACCAATCTTTGTCCAAGCAAAGACCCTAACTCAAACAACATTGTGTAATGATGATGTCATGATGACGTCATCCGGTGTGTATTTATAGGCAATTAAATTGTGACACTTTTAATATTTGAAAATGCATAAGAAATCAACCGTACGCGTCCGCAGCATTCTGTTACCGGCAAGTGGTAGAGTAGGTTCAGGTCTTTATTTCATTCGGTATGCGTGAAATCACGTGACCCTTGCTTCCGGTCGAAAAAGGCCAAAATCGGAAGTGGCTTATTATCTTAAATTGGTAACAGATATGAACTTGCTTTCAACGGTGTTAGTCTCTTGGCTAAAAGTATTCTTCAAATCATTTACCAATGACGTCATGCAATCTTCGAGCGCCCTCTAGCGACAGGTTGAAAATTTGCAAAAATGTATTTTGAATAGAAGTCTGTGGCGAAGTTTGTCGGAATCGCCTAAATATTGGTGTATATAATGACCTTGACCCACTTAAGACGTGTGCGAAGTTTTAGGCGAATGACGTCATCAGACCGGAAGTTATAATAAAAAGACCCTTTTTCATTTGAAAATTCCTGAAAAATCAACCATAGCAGTTTTTAAGGTTTGTTTTACTTAAATTGTCGATTTAAGGGTAGGTCTAAAACATTTCAAAGCTTCGAGGCAATAAGCAAACTCGGACATGCCCTGCGCACGCTTAAAACTTCAGGTTGACAATACCTCTGTTCTTAAACATGCACAGAACGTCTAAATGTACATACACGTACGTTACGCACATACATCGTATGTCAGTCAGCTTGCAGAGCACGTGTTGCCGAGGTCAAATCCTGTCCACATCACCGTGACCGTTTTAGCCGATTTTCGGCTAACTTTGACAGATTTTATGTTCATGCATGCGCATAGTCAGGGACGTATAATAAAAAATTATCATGCCGAAACAGCCCTATGTTTGTCCACAAACATATGTCTAGTCTTTTATTTTTTTCCCTTCTTTTTCAGCCATTCCCCATAGCATTTGTACACGTTTTTACAGTGGAAGGCACTTTGGGCACTAAAATCAATCCGATTGACTTTATACTCGGCACACACTTAGACCAGCATCTGAATATGTGCCCCGAACATTGACGTCATCATGACGTCATCACGAGTCACGTGACGTAACATTATATGCGATTTTTCTATTGTGACCATTTTCTAGCAGAATTCGGCTAGATCTGACAGATTGGGTCATATCTCCAGAACTACAGGTCCGATTGGGTTGAAAGTAGGTATGTACCTAGACCGGGATGTCTTATAGATGAATATGACGTCATATAAAATAAACATATTTTGAAGGCCTATATCTCCTGAACTACAGGTCCGATTTGGTTGAAAGTTGGTATGTACCTAGACCGGGATGTGTTATAGATGAAATTGAAGTGACATTATGATTATGTCATCATGGGTCACGTGACGTCACGTTAAAGATTATTAGATCTTTGAAAATCAATATAAATTCAACCGTGAGAGACCTGAACTTGACGTTTGCAGGAATCGATAGAATAATCCAGGATCTTAATTTTTATATATTATGTGCAAAATCACGTGACCCTTCCTTCCGGTTGAAACCGGAAGTGCCTTGTAATTTAAAATTGGTGAAAGTTGCGAACTTGCTTTCAACGATGTATGCTATGGCTAAGTTGTTATTTACAAACAAAAATATAGTTATAGATGAAAATTGATGTGACGTCATCATGACGTCATTACGTCACATGTGACGTCATAATTCAAAGCCTATGGGAATGTAATCACATATTATCTTTGAAAATCAATATAAATTCAACCGTGAGAGACCTGAACTTGACGTTTGCAGGAATAGATAGAATAATCCAGGATCTTAATTTTTATATATTATGTGCAAAATCACGTGACACTTCCTTCCAGTTGAAACCGGAAGTGCCTTGTTATTTAAAATTGGTGAAAGATGTGAACTTGCTTTCAACGATGTATGCTATGGCTAATTTAATATTTACAAACAAAAATATAGTTATAGGTGAAAATTGTTGTGACGTCATCATGACGTCATTATGTCACATGTGACGTCATAATTCAAAGCCCTATGGGAATGTAATCACATATTACATGCCACCAGTTATTATCAACAGAACTACACATTCTTCCTGGATGGAACTTGTACTTCAAACTTTACATGTCATATATCACAAAAAATACCGAAACAGCCCTCTGTTTGTCCACAAACATAAGTCTAGTTTATATTATTCTCCTTTCAGTCTGTCTTTATTTAGGGGCCTGCCCTCCCGGAGAATATTGCAATTGGTTTCAGAGCAAGTCCCATATTGAATAACTACACACAAAAACACGGTAAGCACCTTCCACGTAGTTATATCGTGATGTTTGCTTGTCCCCGAAGCTCAACCTGCGCAGTTTTCTGTCGACTTATCTTAATGGCTGACTGACTGACTCCCCGACTGACTGACCGACTGACTGACTGACTCCCCGACTGACTCCCCGACTGACCGACCGACCGACCGACTGACCGACCGACAGACCGACTGACTGACTGACTGACTGAATGACTCCCCACGGACTGACTGACTCACCGACTGACTGACTGACTGACTCCCCGTCAACTTGTGAATTAGACTTCCTTCAGTATCACTTCTCCCACGAAGTTGACTCGGATGACCAATTTAATGGACACAATAAGTCAGGGACCAGCTTTACTAGGCTTTGTTTTCTTTTCCTTCTTTGCATTTTTTGCAAGGCTTGTTGTATTTCAACGGCACCGCATCCGTCACATTACACACTTTTACAGCATATAATTATTTTCTCAACATCAAAATGAACCAGAGGTTTGATGTTTTTGTTTTGTGACAAACGTAGCAGGGTGAAAGGGCTCGAAAGTATTTCATTGGCCATTGTCCATTTCGGTTGTAAAAATTGTTCATGCAAAAATAGGAACGCAAGTTATTGATCTTAAAACCCTTTTCCGGTTTAACAACTTCTTCATTTTGAACAACATATTCCTTGGGATCGATATATTTCATTTTACATATTATTTACACGGGACTTCCGGTTTGATGACGTCATCAGTTTTATATGTGCTATAAAATACTGATTCGGTTTAGACAGGTTACCTAATTCAAAATAAAATGAAATGAACGTATCGAAATATTAAAATACAAGAACATTTAAAAATGTGTAAAATTGGTTACAGAGGTAAATTCCGGGTTGATGACGTGACAGCATTAGGATGCCTAATGTTATTTTTGGCAACGATGATCGCGAATGGGTACTAATCGCAAATGGGTACCGAATAGTGAAAATTAATACAAATTAAGCAAATGTGATTAGTTTTCGAATCCTGACTTGTTTGTGTTGAGCGTCTTCCACTGAGTATATATTAGGATTCGTTTTGTTGTATTGTAATAAAATCCTTCCGATTTTAAGCTATATTCATTCATATTGACACTCATGTGTCTTGACAATCAGTACTGGAAAATGTGGCGAAATTCCCACGTCACCCCTCAGACATACTAAGGGGAGTGTTGAGGGCTATATTTGATTAAACTTGTCTGTCAAAAATCTTCCAACAACTCAAGCCTCATATTAAGTGTAACCAGCTGGAATGGGAGCATGCAATCATCGGACACGTTTGAGTGGGGACGCGCAAGAATAACTTGGCTACGGCCAATTTTCTCTTACAAAATGTTTGGATTCGAGTAATTACAATATGTCGCAAAAGGAATCAATGAAACAGTATACAACTAGCATTCGGAGATGTAACGTATCTTGTGACAAATATAATGGCACGCCTATAAGACATAGCCTACCCTTTTTTCTTTTCTTTTTTAGCCCCCTTTCAAAACCTTCTTGGACTTTTTTAAAGCCTTTTTGCAGTAGGATATCATTTCAAGTTTATTTTACTTAATTGGTCGCCTTGCTCAGAGCTTTTGAACATGACAAGTGACAATAATACGTTACCAAGCTGATCAGATACGTTACTTACCAGGTTGATCAGATACGTTACTTACCAGGTTGATCAGATTCGTTGTCAGGTTGATCAGACTGCTTAATAAACCACCATTTTCCGTGAAAATCATGTGTTGACAGGCTTAATTTTTGTAAAGTCGTAGTGCTGTACGGCCTTAAATGTTCTTGCTTTAGATTTATATCTATACTTAACAATTTATTGGTTATGTCCTTTAATGTTAGCACAAGTCAATGAAAAAAATAAGTATCTTTTCAGCACTCTACTTGACTGTGCGAATGTGAACACTCTCAAAAAGCTGGTTAAATTTGGTTGGTAGAAAAAGTTGGTTAAAATTTAAACCAATTTTTCCAATGTTGCCCAACGTTGGTTTTTTTTTTAAACAACTGTTGGACGGTTCACCTGGTAAACAAAAGTATTTAGTCTTTGGTTTATTATTAAATTCGATGGACTAAATTCAACTTTTCGATTGGCTACCACGAAATCATGGATTTCCCCCCCCCCCCAACAAATTCGTCAAAAGTCTTAGAATAGAAATGAAATTTAATTTGAGCTGTCACGGTGCTCAGTTTAAGAAGCTGTTTAAGAAAAGCAGGCCTATGGTAGTTAGGTTCTTGGAGAGTCTATGATATATATAGCACTGTATATTCGTTTCGATATCCGTCCCCATAGTGGCGTAAACCCGTGCCGACGACTGGGGGGGGGGGGGGGGAGGTGACTCCCCCTAAAATTCTAAAACCATCCCTACGTAGCAAAATTCAAAAAGCGGTTAGCGGGAGGGAGGGGGGCTGAACACCATTCGTCACTATACGTAGCACTGCATGAAGACAGATCAGCGACATGAGTGTATGCTACTGCTGTTCATGAGCATTTTACTTCAATTACTGACTTTATGAGTATAGTTGATATTTTCCTGTCGATCTTTTAAATTGGCTACAATTTCTTTCTGTCTGGGTGTATGTTTTTTTTTTTTTTTAATATATTCACCACTCTTATGGGGGATGATCCAATGACCCACCCTTTCCCCTCAAAATGTTGGGGTATATATCCCCCAGGGATTTACACCCTTGTCCGTTCCTTCGAATCACCCCGAACCCTTCCCAATCCCATCGGCATGAGCGTCGCCGGAATTTTGTCCAGAGGCAGCTATGATTATTGGACACTTGGGGCGCAGTTCAACTGTAAACGAAGCCGTATACAGAGCACGGATCTGATAGTACATAATATTTTAAGGCACCTTTCCGGTGGTTTTGTCAAAATTTCAGAAAAATTAACAGTTCCAAAATTACTCAGACAATCTTGTTCCCCCACCCCCGGCTCCGCACAAGTGACCCCCCCCCCCCGTTCTTCAATCCTCTTGTCCGCAATGTTACCACCTTATAGAGTGCAAGGAGAAATCCCGAGGTACCAAGGTTGAAAGAGAATCCAATGCAGTAATTAGTTCGCTTATCATTTCAGGTGAGTAACCTGCTGGTACATCATCCAAGACGCTTTGGATCCCTGGGATCTTCACTTGGCGTCGGCTATATCCATGCATTATAATCTACAAAGCCTTGTAATTATTTGACTGCATGGGTAAAGTCCTCTTTGTATTTCCTGAGGTAGAATTTGACCCATTCATTAAAAATGTTGATTGAATCAAAACGAATAGGGCGCGAGAGAAGATATTCACGTACAAAATAATGACCGAGTTAAAGAAGCTCTTAATTTTTTACCTAACAAACTTTGAATTTGTTTGTTTTAATACTGTGTTGAGGAAAAACATCTTTGTTTCCGATTTCAGGCGTCTGCAGCCCTCGCAAAAGGACGTTTTTGTTTTGCGTGTAAATGAACCCGCCCTCAAAGAGCCAAGTCATTGTCAAGCCGCAAATAATTCATATTTTGAAAAAAAAATAATTCAATAATTAAACTTTGGTGGACTACCATGTCTCATTCAAAAGTGAATAACTTTCATGTCGCTAAAGGTGGTACATTTTTTTCCCGGTTTCACACTCGAAATGGATGTTTAACGGCGTTTGGTTGATTTTTCGCCATCGTAATAACATATTTAAACCAGAAAAATATTATTCTAAATAGTTTGTTAATGTAGCAAAAACCAATCCAACAATAGCAATCATATATACCAAGGGCTTCCCCTGAGGCGTCCCTGAAAAATGAGGCTCTTCCACTTGAGCCTTATACACCCGCCCCGCCCCCTGAATCTCCTACCTTCTCAGAACTTATGGGACTAAAAAGGAGCAGCCGCAGCGTTGGTATTGTTAAAAATTTAGTGCCCTACTTCAGGAACTGAGTCTTTTTTAGCGTACCCAATTTTCGAGTTGCACCACCCCCCCCCCCCCCAAAAAAAAGCAACGTAAATAAACAACGAATAATATGGATAAGTACATGCGTCGGGTGCGCGGAAGAAAGTCGTTAGGGTGAAAAACAATGGGTCAAAAGGTCAAATTCGGATTTTTTTTTCGGGTATAAAAATAGATAGAGCATGGAAAAAACTTTCATTTGATTTAGATTTTCTCTCAAAGGGCTACGTAATACTGATGTAATTAACAGTACAGCAAACATAGTAAGGGCGTTTTTCTCTATTTGTTCCTGGCAAACAGTCGTTAGCATGTAATTGTAATTAATGAAACAAAATATGTGCCAGGTGCGCTAACTGTTTTCTTCCAAAATGACCGGCCGGGCAATTTTCAAGATGGCCGCCAGCTCTTTTTTTTTTAAATGGCCGCCACTTGGACTCAGGAAATGACAGCCCAGCTTTATAAGGGCTAGATGCAACAGAGAAAAGGCCAAAATGATATAACTGTTTAAAATGTATAATTTGTTAGTTTCTTTCCCCCCCCCCCCCCCAAAAAAGGAGACGGCCTCCAAAAAAGAAAGCGGGCGGGACGCTAAACATTTTTTTTTATTTGCCTAACCCTATTTTCAACGTTCATATTTCCAATTTAAGGACATTTTGGTGCCTTTTTTTATTCTTATGCTAATGCAAATTTCCATATTCATTAGCAAAAGTGTGACATGTCAATTTTCAGGCAAAAACCTCAACGTTACAGCTATTTCAGCAGCCACATTTTCTTTGGTGATTCGTTGTTGTTTAAAGTTCATGACAGTAAGCTAATGGGCACAATTTCTCACAAATCGTAGAAACTTCAATGTTACAGCTATTCCAGCACCAAAATTGTCAATTTGTTTTTGGACATTTTCCTCAGTAAATTTTCTGGTCTTTGGTGGTTCGTTGCTGTCTCAGTAAATGACAGTAAGCCAAATATTTGGGTTCACAATTTGAACAGAAAACCCCTAAATTGAACAGTGTCTTTCCGAATTTACATCACAGTTACAGCGCCCTTATGTGTCAGGAAAAGCACAGGAAATTTTAAATGTTAAAATAAAATTGCACTTTTCCAGTCATATGGTTGCTAAGGGCGATTTCAAAAAGGTTACGTAACACTTCATTTTCATTTTAAATGAAACTACATGTACACACACATGGTTACGTTGGCGGGCGAAATATTTGAAAATTAATTTCTCCCGTTTGGAAGACCGTATCTTCATGCCACTCTCAGGGTTTACTTCCCTCATTATGATCCAAGTATGTGATAAAAATCGTTGTAATGTGTTGATTACTTTTCGTTGAAATTGGAAAAATAGGCCTGGCTACGTGCACTTTTGAAAGTTGGTAGACTAGCGTTTGCAATATCTGTCAGTCTTTTCAAGACTCACAAATAGTATTGAGTTTCCTACCCATTACGGTCTGCAGTAAACAATTGCATAAAAACCTCCTTCACGAGTTGTTAATTAACAAATATCACCCTTTTTGCCGGCTTCCATTGGTCGATACCGAGACCCACGCCACGTCACGCCGAGTGACGCTAATGAAGATGCTAATATGCCCGTCATCATTGTGTACCGGGCCGAAATCGGTCAGCCGTAGCGCCTACGCCGCTTTGCTGAAAAATGCACATGAGTTGGGTAGGCAAATAATTTTTGATCGTCTTCGAAATTTTCCTTAGAGTTAGTTCAAAGTGTAACACTAGTGTCCGCAATAACAGATTAAGCTGAAATTCGGAATTGCTTGGATGATATAAGTGTTCAACTACTCGTGAAATTTCTTCCAGACTTGAAGGTCAGCTTTGACAGTAACCAGTATTGACGTTTCGGCATCGATGACGGCGATTTTTTCACTGCATGAAGTGTAGAATTTCTTCTTCCGTTATAATTTAACATTTCAATCACACCGAGCATATTTTCTGAGAAACACAACGTTCAAAAGGCCATGTTTTGGGGGTTCACGAATTTCAACGCTCTGTTACAACGTCTTAGTACGTAATCGGATTAGCTTTCTCTGACAACGACCGACGCTTTTCCGTAGCAACCATATGGCTGCCATAAGTCGATACGGAGACCCACGCCAAAACACGCCGAGTGACGCTAATGAATATGCTAATCTACCATACTCGGTCAACCGTAGCGCCTACGGAGCTTTGCTGAGCAATGCAGGTCGGTTGTGTAAACAGAAAATCCTCGTCGAAATTTTCCATGGAAATGGTTCTAGTTGGTAAGCTAGCATTTGCAACAACAGATTAGCTGAAATTTGGAATATTCTCAGAAGTGTTGAACTACTCGTGAAATAACAACTTGGAGAGATTCCTAGAAATTGAGGTTAATACATGCATTTGGGGAAGTTTTCGAACGATTTCCTCCCGACTTGAAGGTCAGCTTTACCAGTAACCAGTACTGACGTTTCGGCATCGATGACCGAGATTTTTTTTCACTGACATGAAGTTTAGAATGTCGTCTTCCGTAATAATTTAACATTTCAATCACACTGAGCATATTTCTGAGAAACATAATTAGGTTCAAAAGGCCATGTTTTTTGGGGGTGCATGGATTTCACTGCTCTATTATAGCGTCTAATCGGATTAGCTTTACCTAACAATGCCAGAAGATATGCCCTAGCAACCACATATCACATGACTGTTTCAATACAAAATAACGCCAAAAAATGGATGGCAAATAATTTCATCGATTTTAAGACGAGTAGAAAAATGCACAAAATATGTTCACCGTCAACATTCGTTTCACGGGGCCTTTCAGTAGGCCTGTTATATTTTGGTAGTAATACTTATACCAAAGCAATGTAATAATTTGGACATGTATATAGATCACGGGCTTCGGCAGTGGTGTACCTAAGGGAAAAGTGCACACACGTCCCACTAGACAGAGGCATGTGCCTTACGTGCGTTCCTCACCAGCTCAGAATTCAGAGGAGGTTAAGAGAAGGGTGTTTTTTATTAATTGGCAAAAAACCCTTGAATTTCCCACTCAATAAAATGAGGCTCCAAAGTGTCTCATGCAAATTGGACCCCAGTCACGTCATTGTCATACTTTTTTTTTCAATCCCCTCGGCAAAGTTTTAGTTTTCCTGTTTCTTCATCGGTCACGAACTGAAGCCAGTTCCAGCTGATTTAGCAGCAACACATTTCTGTCAATCACATTTCTGTTAAAATATAAAATACTTACAATTTTGAAAAGTGCATGGAGAGAGTTTATTTCCAAAGTAAACTCCGAAATTGTAATTAATATAATACAAGCGAGAAAACGGACAAAAAGATAAAGAAAAGTCCATACCCGCACCCCCTCCCGCCATTTTTAACACCTGAGCAATTCTAGGGAATTTCTTCATCATCCAAGTATCCGTCAGAACTCTTTGATGCAAGACGCGCATTAGGGTGCAATTCCAATATCACTTTCTATACTTAATCTTTCATCGATCATGAACCCGTTATAAGCAAGGCCATTATTGATTACAAGCATTATTTCAAATTACCATTCGTAATCCTTGCCAGTGTTTTTCCTGGCATGAAAGCTTATGAAAGCCAGTGCCCTTAATGAAAGCCAGTGCTCTGGAACGCTTCGTTCGCATGCCTGTAATAATTGCTGGCAGGAAGATCAGTAGAAATGTACTCACTACTACGGTAGCCCTGACACTGCCTGGAAGAGACCCAGGGCCGACCTTGCAAACCCTGGATGCGCCAGCTAGAAGTTGGCCACAAGACACGAGCGCAACAGCTGTGGCAGTCTGCATCTGATCGCTAGGTACGTCCGAGTGGCCCAAAAAACCCATGATGGATTGGGAGAAAGACGATGACGGAAACCCGACACAAAAATTGTTAATGTGGATTATTGGTGGGCCTAGAAGGCAAGCATACAGTCCTCTTTGCTGACTGACTGACTCCCCCCCCCCCAACTGACTGTCTGACTGACCAACTGACAGACAGACTGACCGCCTGACTGACTGACTGACTCCCCAACTCCCCAACTGACTGACTGACTGACTCCCCGACTGACTGACTGACTCCCCGACTCCCCGACTCCCTCCCCGAATGACGTGACTGACTCCCCGACTCCCCGACTGACTGACTGACTGACTGACTGACTCCCCGACTCTCTCCCCGACTCCCCGACTGACTGACTGACTGACTGACTGACTCCCCGACTGACTCCGCCCCTGGGTATAAAGTAAAGGGTATAAAGTAAGGAAATGCTTACAAGTAACTCCGAAATTTTAATTATATATGTCGAGTACAAGCGAGAAAATGGACAAATGGTATGGATAAGTCCTTATCCGTAACCCCCCCCCCCCTTCCGGCCATTTTTGACGCCTGAACAATTCTAGGGATTTTCTTCATCCTCTTGTGCCCAAGCATCCGTCAGAACTCTTTGATGCAAGACGCGCATTCATTAAGGTGCGATTCCAATATCACTTTCTGTACTTAATCTTTCATTGATCATGAAGCTGCTATAAGCAAGGTCATTATTGATTATAAGTAGGCCTAGTATTTCAAATTACCAGAGGTAATCCTTGTCAGTGTTTTTCCTGGCATGAAAGCTTATGAAAGCCAGTGCCCTTAATAAAAGCCAGTGCCCTGGAACGCTTCGTTCGCACGCCCGTAATAATTGCTGGCAGGATTAAGGGTCACAGCAGAAATCTACTCATCTACTACGGTAGCCCTGACACTCCCTTGAAGAGACCCAGGGCCTACCTTGCAACACTTGGGTCCGGGTTTGTCGGCTAGAAGTTGACCACAAGACACTAGCGCAACAGCTGTGGCAGTCTGCATCTGATCGCTTGGTCTGGGCGGCTCAATGTCCCCATGATCGATTGTAGGAGAATGATGATGACGGTAGCCCAACAAAAAAATTGTCAATGTGGATTTTTGCTGGGCCTAGAGGGCCAGCATACTAGTAGAGTCATTTTCCTGGAATCCGTGACCATGTTGCGGATACCTTTTTTTCTCAATGGATTTGACAAATAGGACTAATTTGAAGAAAAAAAAAGATCCTACACACCTCCCAAAAATGACGACAAACTTTTTTATAGTACGTTTTTCAAAATGGCCGCCGACGCCATATTGAACTAACATAAAAAGTGATATCTTGGGAACCAGATGAGCCATATTGATATGAAGTATCGATTCCTACTATTTGTGGCATGACAAATCTGCTAAAATGGTATTCATTACGTTTCGGGACCATTGTGACCTCAAAATTAAAAATGGCGGCTGGTAGCCATCTTGAAAAACACCAAAGTATTATATCTCTGGAACCAGAGGAGCAAAACAGACATTTAAGGGACTACCATATGACCTGCTATTTGACCTGCTATTTTTCAAAATGGCCGCCGACGCCATATTGAAATACATAAAATGTGATATCTCGGGAACCAGATGGGCCATAGTGATAAATGAGGTGTTTTTCAAGAAATCTATCCATTAAAAGTCCAATTGGGATTAATCAACGGTTGGCACATAGACAGGGGCGTGTTATAGATGCAACTTCCAAAACAGATGAGATGTCAGCAACGTTACGTCACATTACGACGGTGCATATTTTCTCCACTTAGGATTTGTACACGTTTTTCTTCCACTCTTACACTTTGGCACTAGTACGATCGACTTAATACGTAGTACATACATAGACCAACACCTGCAGATGGTCCTCGACGATTCTTGTCACGATATGACATCACCAGGTGTCAAGTTACATCACATTCAAGGTGCATTTCTCGAAGCCTTGTATCTTCTGAAGTACAAGTCCGATTGGGTGAATCGTTATATAGTAGGTACATAGACAGGAACGTGTTATAGATGTTAATGTAAGTGACGTCATGATGACGTCATCACGTGTCATGTGACCTCACATTAAAGCGGCATTTTGTTGAGGCCTATATCTAGAGAACTAAAGGTCCGATTCAGTACTCTTAAAGTGTTATGTATTGTACATGATTAAAGTGACATCATGGTGAATCATTTGGTCATCACATGTGAGCCATTTCAAAAACAGACGAAACAGCTTGTGCTCGTACACGAACACACTTCTAGTTTTCCCTCCCCCCTTTTCAGACCATGCAGGCTTCTACCATATACCAAAATCGGTACATTCGTAAATCCGATCATCGACTTCAGACTTGGTACACACTTATTAGGCCGCCACCACCTGATGATGTATGCCGAAGATTTTCGTCGCAATGGCGTTACAAATTTCGTCGCAATGGCGTTAATTAAATTAAAGATTCATTTTTTTTCTCCATAGGGTTTGTACACGTTTTCTTCAAAACCATACACTTTGGCACTCTACTACTGACAGATGTTAGAGTAATCAAACCACACACGTTGGCATGTTTTACGACTGTCTAGAAACTCACCGACAATGCCCGGCGATTACAGCCTACCGTCAAAACAATGTAGGCTAGGCTGATTATGTACTACACTCATATATTTTTGCAAATATACCCTCTGTGACCCAGATAAAAGGTTTCAGGGGGAAATTAATTTAATACCATTTTTCGCCGGGGGTTTGTTGTATTGGAGAAAAATGTACTGCCTACAACTGCAGTTTTAATTCGAGCATTACATGAAAACAAGCTGGTCCTTTTTTGGGGGTTGAGGCCGGGGTCATAAAATTTACAAAAGTTTCAAAGACATTCCAAAGTTCATAAATATCTGGTATGCTTGTGTAGCATGAAACAAATAAGTAAATCCCTGCAGACGACCGAATATTAATTATATAGCACAATTAAGAGGGTATGACCCACCATTGCAATTTCACACCTAATATTTTCGGAACCTCCAATTGTAAACCCACCCTTACACATTTCCTTTGTTCTCGTATACTAAAATGTTGTAATGTCGCACACTAATTTCAAAACGCTCTTATTTTAACCAGAATGTACGCTGTTGTCCGCAAACACGACAATAATCATCTAGTTTTCAATTGTCAATTGAACCATTTTCGTCAAGGGATGAATAGCTCAGTTGGTAGAGTACAATCAGGTTCAAACCCCACTCGAGTCAAGTTCTTTGTTCACTTTTTAAAAGTAACTAATTTATAGCGCCCTCCTATCCTCCATAAAGTCAGACGTGTGTGATTGTATATCAACGCATACGTACTACGTACGGGTGCACACCGGTAAATCATTAGGCATAAACCCATCCGCCGAGCTAATAAAAGTTAACCCTAAAAATATTCTTTAAATGTATTAGAGAGTTCTGCGAGCCCTAGAATTGGGGTATTGAAGAGATATGGCAATGAACCTCTGACCGAGACTTAGAGCTTCCAATTCTGAGCGTTTTGGATGCAATCCGCGGGCTCAAAAGTGCACTTTGCCAATGTTGTAGCCTTTCTCCCAGGCCATCGGGATAGAGCGGCGGAGTTGCGAAGACCCGAAGCGACTGGAGCAAATATTAAGTCAGCACGCACGAGTGGCAAAGCCACGAGGCCTTTCCCAACTTGATTTTGTTGAATTATTCATAGTTTTATGCAAATAAGAAGAGTGCTGAAGGTTAACCAATCAGAACGCGGATTTTGCTTCTATTTTTAAAAGAAGGGTGAGTAAGGAAAACGTAAGAGCAAATAACTGTAGGCCTAAGTTCAGATGAAAAATAAGTTCATACACTCAAATAATTTCTTGAAATACTTTTATAAGTACAATTAAAATAAGATAATGTAAGAACAATTACGCGGTCACGATCTCGTGGAAAACTAGACTCGCAATTTTTGTTTTTAAATTCTGTGCAAGCGGTTTCGCCGCTTTAAATGCGGGCAAGTTAAACCACGATGGCCTTGGTGAAAGGCTACCAATGTTGTGGAAGGATCGTTTTTCCCTCTTTGAGAAAAGGGGTCGTCTTTGGGTGAGAATTCCCCGAAAAGTCAATGCTCAACCCACCAAAAAGGGACAAGAAAATGAAAGATGACATGTTGATTATCATTTTTCTGTGCAACTTATATACCTGTGAGAGTTCTGAGTATTTAAAAAAAAAATTGGAGTATGGGGATTTAGCACAAGTGTCTATGGGAATTTTAATGCAGGGATGCAGCCGTACGTTCTCGTAGGGTTGCAGACCAGTAAATCGGTCCGAAATTACCTGCGCCGGCCAAATCACGATTTGCATGCCCTCAAAATCTTCAGTATTTGAGCATGCTGTGGGCCATGATCTTGAGGGTTTGTAAAAAACATACGGGTGGAAGTCGTGCAAAGGACTGTGAGCTTGTAGTTCCGTTCAATTTGGATGAAATTGGGGCCCTTAAAGCGCTCTATTTTGCAATGGAGTGTAGGCATCGTTTTTCAACATGGCGATGGGCTTCAGGACTATTTTCAGGGGTGATCATCTTCAGATGGAAATTTCTCCTAAAAGTCATTAGTTGACCCCCCAAAAATTGAAAAGAAAATGAAAGATGGTGAAATAAGCTTTAATTTGATGTGTGTCTCGAACATCTTGGAGAGTTGTGAGTATTTATCCCGAATTTCTGAAGTGTGAGCATTTACCATTGGGGTCTATGGAAGTTTATCCAACTCACCAAAGTTGAAACCTTGTGGATGAAACTGAGTCTTCCACATACTCGTCCTATCTATGCTGGCATCGTCTATGGTCCGCAAATTTGTAACGAGTTCTTTGAGGAGCTTGAAGCTGTGCTTGATGAGATAATGGAACATAGTGCTGCACCACTGAGAACCCAGGGAGAAATCATTTGTTTTGGTGACTTTAATTGAGACTCTCTTAAACCTAACGATTGGAAATGGAAGAAACTATTGGATTAATGTCAACAAGACAATTAACACAAATTATCTCCGAACCTACAAGGGTTATGTGTACCTCAGAAACTCTCATCGACCATTTCTGGACTACCCATCCTAACATGTACTCAGTCAGTGGTGTTTTACCATTGACTATTAGTGAACATTCTTCTACTTACGCAGTTCGCAAAGCGTGTAAGCTTCCCAAGGGGCCTGCACGTAACATCAGGGCTCGGTCATACCGTACTTTCAATGAAAGCAATTTTATCAATGATCTTGAACACATCTCTTGGATTGATGTTGAAACTTCCGGTAGTCCTGATGTGGCCTGGAAAACTTTTGAGACCATTTTTACCCAAATGTGCGACAAACATGCTCCTTTTAAACAAATTAAAATTCCTAACAGGACTCCTGACTGGTTCAACGACGAGCACCTTGTTCTTAGAAAAGAACTGGAACAAACTAAAATTCGTGCTCAAACCACCAAATCTCAAATTGATTGGGATGCTTTTCGTCATTTGAGAAACAGAATCAATAACTTAGCCAAAAAGTTAAAGCGTGAATTCTATGAATCTTCTATTAATGATGCCGGGTCTGATTCAAAAAAACTTTGGAAGGCAATTAAAACCATTCTGCCCTGTAATAAAAATGATCATATAGGCAATGTTAGATCTGGTGATGAAATATTGACAAATGGATCTGCAATTGCTAATGCATTTAATAATGATTTTTTTCCCTAATATAGGCACGAATTTAGCTGATGCTATAAAGGCAAGAATGAGTATACATGGCGATGTTGATCACATTATTGACCTTACCCAGGGCACGGAAACATTGGAGGAGTTGTTTCATTTTGTGGGTGTGACTTCTCGTGAAGTATGTAAGTTTCTCAGTTGCCTTGATACTTCCAAGGCTACTGGGCTTGACGGTATTGCCCCCAGGCTGCTTAAGGTTGGCTGTAGGCAGCTTGCTAAAGCAATAGCCCACATCATGAATTTGAGCCTCTCCACTGGATCCGTGCCCTTAGCCTGGAAGTTTAGTAGAATATCCCCTATTTACAATGAAGGGGATCGCCTAGACATTAATAATTATAGGCCCATTTCTGTACTTCCATCTTGTATGAAAATTTTTGAGAAGTTTGTCCACAAACAGTTGCTAGATTATTTGGACCAAAACAATATTTTAACTGAGAACCAGTCGGGCTTCAGGCCAATGCACTCTACCCAAACTTGTCTTTTGAACGTGTCTGCTTACTGGAAAACATGAACTCTGGGTATTTTACTGGTGCACTTTTCTTGGATTTAAAGAAAGCGTTCGACACTGTTCAACAACATTGGAGTTCGTGCATGGCCTCGAAGTGACTGGTTCTCCTCATACTTGTCTGGACGGCAGCATTTAACCAAAATTGGTGACAACTATTCTACCTTAGCTGGAGTAAATTTTGGAGTTCCCCAGGGATCAACATTGGGTCCACTTCTTTTTACCTTGTATATTAATGACATTATCAATACTGTATCTCCAGACTCTAGTTCGGTATGTTTTTATACGCTGATGATACGGCTATTTTTACTCGGGCCAAATCTATTGATGGTATTAACAGAGTTCTTAACAGGGACATGGCCGAAATCTCCAAATGGTTGCAAGTGATTTTTTTTAACTCTGAATACTAACAAAACCAAAATACGTTGTTCGGTACTCAAGCCAAACTAGGTCGAAGCGAGGACAATTTACATGTCGAGATCAATAATATTGCCGTTGATAATGTTACTCAGTTTAAGTATCTAGGTGTACTGTTATAGATCCATCTGTAACATGGAATGTGCACATTGACAAACTGTCAAAGACAATTAACAAGCGTGTGGGGGTTCTCCGGAGAGTCAGAAATGTCCTGCCTCAGCATACACTAAATTTGTTATACAAAACGCTGATTCTCCCGCACTTTGATTATTGTGATGTTGAGTGGGGTAACGCTTCAAAAATGTCCCTCGTCAAGCTTGACAGACTCCAGAGTAGTGCTGTTTATGTGCGAGTCATCTTTACTTGGGACTTCCCCGGAGATCCCCAACAGACTCTGTTTTATCGACTCTGAGGAGTAATATTTTAGAACTAAAGGCGTACTTTTCACTTGAATACACTCTACAAGAGTCTTACCTCGAAATTGCCACCACAACTATGTAACTGTTTCACTCATACCATGAATGCTCATTGCTCACACACACATAACACCAGGTCTAGATCTGGTTCTCAAGGCAACCTTGTTCCCCCATTCAGTAAATCTAAATCAGGTAAACGGAAATTTGTGGTTCGTGGAGCTTATTCATTCAACGCCCTTCCTACATCTCTTAAATGCCCTTTGCCTGCTTCTCCGACTTGCCAGCTTTAAAAGCACATACAAAAACCTGCTTTTTTAATGTGCTAGTGCAGTACCCATCGATAATGTGCCTGATAATGGGGCAAATTGCTTGGCCTCTGGTTTTGGTTGCTTGCAGCTTTTTGAGAACTGCTCATGCACACAATTCATGCGCAGGATTCAATATTATACATGTATATAGTTCTCTCAGGTTGAACGCAGAGTTTTTATGCAGTGTATGGGTGCTCTTGATTTTTTCAGTGAAATTTTTGTTGAGTGTGTATATATTGTTTGTTTTTACTGGCTGGTCCGTGATTATTAAATTTTTTAAAATATATTTTAAGTGTTTTTATGTACCCCGCATTTAACTGCTTACTATTCTTAGTGTTTTCTGTAATTGTAATTTTAAATGAATTGTTATGTATAATTGCTGGGCACCTCTGGAAAACAGTGAACCACTGAGAGGTTTCCCCAGGGTAAATAAGAAATAAATAAATAAATATTTACTGGTCTGCAACCGTAGAGCATTGTCAAAATAGCGCCCTCAAGAGTTAATGGTAGTCCAACTTCGCGGAACCATTGCCCCTGCCAGCGGGAATTAATTACAGCCACAGGTCTGCAGGTAGGCCTAGATTAATGTTCATTTATATAAATAAAATATCGGTAATCCTTACTTTTAGGACCCCGTTCCTATATAGGAAGGGAAAGACTCACCAAAACAGTTGACTAAATGACACTCAAAATTGACATTCTGATACTTCTTGGCACATCTGAACAATTGGCAATGACACCTTCTTGACTTCTAAAGACTGCTTTAGCCTGCAAAAGTCACTTTGGTACTGGACAGACATCTGCAAAAGTCAGTTTTGAACAGAACTCGTAAAAAATAGAGGTGTCCTAAAAGTAAGGATTACCAAAATATCTATTGGAAATTAAATGGAAAAAATGTTGCAACCTGACGCCACTTCACTCCAGCGGTTGTGTACAAAGTCTATGGAGAGTCAAGAAAATTATTTCTAGGCTAAAGTAGGCTACTAAGTAGGCCCCTTATTTCTCAACAAAATTGGAAATGTGCTTCAATTTTAAGTTTTTCTAGCCCCATAAATGTGGCCTATTTACTGGACTGCCTCCGTAAACATAGGCCACACATCCACATGTACAAAAATCGTGTCGACGGAGCCAAATGTTGATTTTCACATTTAGGATTAGTTTGTAGGTTTTTTTTGCTTTAGAAGCATACTCACACTCTTTATAGGCTAATCAGAAAGTGCTGCCTTTTTCAGATGTATATTTTTCGTGAAATTTCCAGATTCATTTTTACACGTTTGCGTATCAAAATTTCAACATGAAATTTCACAAAAATTCGAATCCTGATCCCCGCCACAATTTTAAGGTTTATTTTTCCCATCCCAAAATAAATAAGAATATTCTTCTTTTATTATTTTAATATGTCTCAAACATTTTATTGCAGAGTATTACTTTTTCTTTTTCAGATTTGTGGCTCTGGAGGATTTTTTTTTAAAGGGAAATAAAGTCCGAAATTATAAAATGGTCTGATTCCCATCTTGTAAATACAAAAATACAATGATAATATTGGCATGGAGCCAGACTAAAATTTGTCACCGGAAAATGTTTAAGTACAAAAAAACAGTAACTGCGCATGTTCAGTGCATATCCGGCAAACTAACGTTTACTGAAGGTTTGCCGCCTCCGGCAAAATATCCACTGCCTTTTGTTTATTGCTCAAAAATCACCTTTACAATAAAAAGCAGACTTTTTACAATTCAAATGACACCCGTTTTGCAATTTTGAACAGTTTCTATGGGTAGAAATCACGATTTTCCTGCGCGGTTTGTGCCTTGCAATTCAGCGCGCCGTGCGTGCTCGCAGTACATCGCGCTGTGATCCCCATCTTTGTTTTCGGGTTGCGTGTTGTCGCCGCGTTGTCATCGTCACTTTACCCCCAAATTTCCCTCGAAAAATCAAAACCCTGCCCTCTATCTATGACGTACCTGTTTACTGAGAATGTCGCCAACTAGTTTGGTAGGTCCAATAATTTAAAAGTGGATTTTGTTACCTAATAGGAACCGGGCCCTACACTACACGATCGCCAGCTACGCAATACCGTCGCCTAACATTTTGGTAGTCATGCTACATTGCTAACGTTAGTGGGGTCATGGGTGGGTTATGAGCACTTAGTCCCATAAATGTGCCTGAAATACTGGACTAGGCCTTTATACATGTACCTCCGTATTAGCAGTCACACTTTGTACATAAGGTCTTAGCATATGGATAGTCCCGTTGCTAGGGGAGCCAAAAATCAATTTAACTTAACTAAGATCGAAATCATTTTGTCACTTGAAAATCACTCCAGCTAAGGGCCTAAATAGCAAAAAAAAACACCGTTGAATTTGGTACTTTCAGAGGTCAAGTTATCCAAAAATAAGGGTGAAAAGAATTCCATACGTACACCACTAGTTTTTCCCTGCAATGACTCATCAACCATCAGTGATTAGATTTAGAGAGGGATAACATGTCCTAAAAAGTGAAATTCAGCATTTTGGAAGAAAATGTGGCATTAATTACTGGGCACTTAAATACATGTAGTTTACAGACATGCGAGTCACAGCATGAAGCGGAAGGGGGAACAAGGAACCATTTCATTTTTTCACCTGGCCTAAGCTTTTTGGCGATTGTGTACATGTATGCATTTATTTATTTATTTATTTATTTGTTTATTTATACTATAGGGCCCCTTATTTTTACTTGGACAGAATAGCCTCATCAGTAAAAAAAAAACACCTGCTATTACTGAGGGCCCTGTGTAAAATGATAAGAATAAAATGAAATAAAAAGAAAAATATTATGTATTATAATCACTAAGAACATTAAGTAAAAATTAGAATGAATAAACAAAAATGCAAATATGTAAAATATAGGAATGTCAATAAAAAATAAGAACAAATATTAAAATACAGATACACAATAACGAAATACAGCACAAAAATTAAATTTAACAAAACAAAACAAACACCAAAAATGAATTTTTAGTAGGCCCTACTACCACAGTACAGAGTGAGTCAAAAAAAGTGGAACCAAACCCCCCCAAAATGATTTTCATATTTTAAAAATTATCTACCACCAAACATCATCATGTTTGGAAAGCCAATTTTATAAGCTACTTTTAGATGAAACAATCAATCCGTTTCAAAGAATATCACTATTTGAACGCAATGACCCTAAAACCTGTTTCGTCCACAAAAAAAAAAAAAAAAGTGTATTGTGTATTTTGACTGTTTGGAACAGTAAAGAAAATGACACAGAATCCTTGTTTCAACAACTGTCAAAACTTGGACTTCTTACAACTTCCTTATAACTTCTTTGCTTTTCATTTATCTTCGTTATTTATCTTTGTCATTTGCTTTGATGTTTTGTTTATCTATTAAGTTACGTACTTTATATGTTTTCATTATGAAGTTATGAAATAAAAACTAGATTGAATTGAATTGAATTGAAAAATTGTAGTGCACAATATGTTTATAAACAACCCTGGTTAGTCAAACAATATGATTTATAAAATCAACTTTTTTTAAAAGACGGGCCTTCAATAGGACTTTGTTGAATATTTTTAACTTTGAAACTGAGGTTTAAAAGACAATTGTGACGACGATTCTTGAAATCGCAGTTTTGGACGAAAGAGGTTTTAGGGTCATTGTGTTGAAATGGTGAAATTCTTTGAACGAATTGAGCAATTTCTGTATTTGTTTTGTCATCTAAAAGTAGCTTATGAATTTGGCTTTCCAGTCCTTATTATGTTTGGTGCTACATAATTTTTAAAATATGAAATATAATTTTTAGGGTTTGGTTTTAGGGTCATTGTGTTTTAATGGTGATATTCTTTGAACAAATTGAGCAATTTCTATAATTTTTTGCATCTAAAAGTAGCTTTTGAATTTGGCTTTCCAGTCCTTATTATGTTTGGTGCTACATAATTTTTAAAATATGAAATATAATTTTTAGGGTTTGGTTTTAGGGTCACTGTGTTTTAATGGTGATATTCTTTGAACAAATTGAGCAATTTCTATAATCTTTTGCATCTAAAAGTAGCTTATGAATTTGGCTTTCCAGTCCTTATTATGTTTGGTGCTACATAATTTTTAAAATATGAAATATAATTTGTGGGATTTGGTTCCGCCTTTTTTTGACTCGCCCTGTTTGGGGGCAATTCCACGGTAACGGAAGGACGTTTTCACTCATTAAACAAAATTTCAAATGTGTGTATCACAGACACTGTTCATAGTTACAGCAAACAAATGTCACAATTGTATTGCTATAATGCTACTTTCATTTTCCACACTTTTGGGGGGCATGAATGCCTCCCGTTTATGAATTATGAATATAAATGAGGTCGGTAACGGAAGGACGGTAAAACGGACAAGGGTTTTCCAACTTACTCGCGTTTTGCGTAAACTCTGTGAATTTTATGGGGCAATTATATTTCAAAGGTAAGAAATGGAATCCCTGAAGCTTTATCTATACTATGCCGCCTTTCATTTGACTTTAAGTTTTTCGGTAATATAATTACGACGTTTTAAGCAGATTATGATTTGGTAACGGAAGGACGGTAACAGAAGGACAAAAGGTTTACTCAATTATAGCATGAACAAAATGTGAATTTACACTAATTATACAAATGAAACAAATTGCTGAAATGTGTAACTGAATGTGAAATCAACAATATGCAGACCTGGCATAAATAATTATACCCAAGAAACTATTGAGATAAAGATAGAAGCCTGCTAATTAATGATAACAAAAGAAAAACAAAAACCATCCAAACACATAATTCACGAACACAAGACAACTACAGAAATGGACTTCAAACCCATCACCTCAATCCTTAAAAGTTTAAATACACAGTTTTTGAGCACTTGAGTATATTGGTTACATGTTCACCAACAACTTTTAATAATAATACCGGTAGGTTCAGTGGTTTACCTAAAGGGTGGGGGGGGGGGGGGGGGGGGGACCAGCCTACATGTACATTTAAGGTAAAAACATCTACCGGTAGAACTGATTGCTTCAGTTAGGTGTTGCTTTTAATTGAACTCTAAAATCAATGTTTGAAATCAAATTACAATGATTTAGAGTAGTAACAATTAATTTATAAACATCCAACTGAAATTGTTAACTTGGGCATAATTTGTCAAAGATTGCACCTCACATGTCTTACACATGTAAATTGAATGAAAGTGCCTCAAAGTACCGGTACTTTCTGCCATCTCATTTTTGACTTAACTTGCTTCTGGAATGGCTTCACAGAATTCGTATCTTTCTCTATTGTTGATGAATGCTGATGGCAGCAACTTTATGATTTGATTTTCTGCAACAACTCCATACATGTACAAGTAATGGTACATCAGCATATATGTACACGTACATTGTACATGATGTACATGCCTGTGCCTTCCTTTGTAATAAACACCTTGCCCTGCTTATCCCGCTTTTGTGAAGGTGGTCACATGAATGTCCTTTCAATGCTCTTTATACATGCATGTATTTGCAGTGGTTTTCATTTTTCAAACATGAGCGCAAATGTCGTAACATTTGATAAAAATACGATTTGTCCTTCCGTTACCGTCCTTCCGTTACCAATTTGGTAACGGAAGGACGTGATTTAATTAATTGTAATTAAAAAACGAGAAGTACAGCAGTGTCAGTTATAATGTCATATTGAAGGCCTACCTAAACTTGCTTTGCACAATAACTTTCAATGCATTCATACTGCAAGTTTTAAAAATAAATTAAAAATATGTATTTTTTCGGTAACGGAAGGACATTTTCGAAGGCTGAAATATTAGAAGTCACTGAAGCAAAGCAAATTACGCAAAATGTTAAAAACAAGTTTTAGTCGGTTTTTCAAGACCAATACTTTCTCATGACAGAAACTGATGGCATTAGTACATATTTTTGGGTGTGTTTTGGTAGAATACTTTCATATCACTATTAATCACATTTTTAGGATTAAAACAGGATTATTACATAATCCTATTTTGTGGTACCGAAATGTATAAAAAATAAAATTCCGACTTCAAATCTTGAAAATATAGACTTTTAGCTTTCATTTGATGCCAAATTTGTTTAAGTCACATGTATTTGAATTTTTTGGTGTCATGTCCACTTTGGTGTGGAATTGCCCTTTAATAATGATAGCATGCCCCTTTTTAAGTGTCGGTCAAGTAGGTGTCAACTGGTCAAGAGTGTTTTTTTTTGTTTACCATTTCAAAATTACTTCTGCAACCTACATGTCAAGTAGTAGCCCAAGTAGTGTGGCTTGTATTGCTTCGCTGTTTCCTCGGTTAGCAGAAATGGTTAACCTTTCGTGTGCAGGAAATTGTTCATTATGGTTGTACTCTGTGATGACTCAGCTTTTGCACTCCGGGTTTATCAGGTAAATCGAGAAATTTAGGCATCAGGGGCCAATTTCATAGAGCTGCTTCAGCACAAAATTTGCTTAAGCACAAAAACGTCTTGCTTAATAAAATCAGGTTACCGGCCAAAACTCCATGCGATTGTTATGCTAAGTAAACAACAGCTAAATACCAGTCACAAGCAATGTACATCACATGGAGTTTGGGCGGGTAACCTAATTTTACTAAGCAATGTTTGTTCGTGCTTAAGCTAATTTTCTGTAGCTTAAGCAGCTCTATGAAATTGGGCCCTGGCTAGGGTCCATACGCACACGTACAACGTCTGTTGACGGCAGCCGTGTACAAAGCGATGACCCAAAAGCTGTGACATCGTGTTATATTTCTTGTACAATAGATTTGCCCAGACTGTATGGTCGCGCACTTCATTGTACTACAGTCGACTCTCGTTAGTACAAACTCTGTTAATACAAAATTCTGGTTATAACAAATATAAAGCCTTGGTCCCGACTGTGCATTTTTGTGCACAATGAATGGGACTGATGTTCCTCTTAATACAAAATTCTGATATAACAAACAATTTGGCTAGGTCCGAACGAGTTTGTTATAACGAGACTCGATTGTATCACCTTATCGGTTAAGAGGTGATGCGTCTCGGTGGTCGCCACCTTTGTTTTTGTGTTTCATCTTTGTTTTTCTCATCTTCCTCTTCATTTACCCAAAATTTCCCTAATAAAATCCAAATCCTGCCCTCTAACCACGACGCTCCAGTTGGTTCTAAGTCCATTATAAACTAAAAGTGGATTTCTGTTCTCTTTGAGAAACAGGGCCCCGCAGCTACACTTCACCAGCTTTTCCGTATCAATCATTCGGGAACAACATCAAAATGGAAGATCAACCCACTGACCCATTGGACCATAGAGGCAGCGGCAAAGACACATTGCAGCAGCAACCGTCGGACCAAGCAGTGCAGGCTGCAGCAACGCCAGATGACCAGCATGGGAACCAGGGAAGGGTACCCCAGGATGCATCTCAAGGGCAGCCTCCCAAGGTTAGGCTAGTCATACTTTTTTTTAAAAGTCCCTAGGCATTTTTGCTAGGATGCAACCGCAATCCAGCAAAATCCGCCAACTGCTTCCATGCAAAAAATTGCATACAGCCTCAATCCTCCAAAATCCTCAGTTATTTCTTGAATGTGTTTCTTGGAGGGGGTGACCGCTGCCTCAATCCTTCGAAATCCCCCAGCAATCACTGTCAATATGTCGAGGCAGAGCCAGTGGCATTCTGGAGCAGTGCGGAGGATTTCAAGTATAATCTAGGCCTAAATTCATGTGCACGACTGCATGAGCATAAACAACACAAGGTCCGGCTTAAGACCTTGACATCCTCCAACATCAGCCACACATTTTTGCCATTAAGCGTCAATCCTGCACAATTTTGCAAAGAGGATATTGGAGGATGTGGGAAGGTTAACCCTAACTGCCCTGAATCCTTCAAAATCCTCTGCCCCAAAGTGGAGGAATTTGGAGGATTGAGGTTACAGGGCAAAAGTGTGTTACTGATTTTGTTGAATCCACTTTGTCAAGGTCTTGGGCCGGACCTTGTGTTGTTTTTACTCAGCCGTGCATAAATATACATGTAGGCCTGGATTATGCTTGAAATCCTCCGCACTGCTCCAGGATATCACTGGCCAAGCCTCAACATATTGACAGTCACTGCCGCAGGATTTTGCAGGATTCAGGCAGTGGTCACCCCTCCACAGACCAAATTCAAGAAATAATGGAGGAATTTGCAGGATTGAGGCTATATGCCATCTTTTCCATGAGGTCAATTGGAGGATTTTGCAGGATTGAGGCTACATCCTAGCAAAAAGGCCTAGGGAGTTAGGGTTAAGGTTATAAAGATGTAGTGCCCAAGCTCTTTAACATATTCTATTTTTAATGGCACTAACAAATTTCCAACTTGTACATTTGTAAAAAAAAAATCTGTCTATTTTGGGCACCTGCAACCCTCTGAAACAGTTGATCCGCTCTTCAAGTAAATTGGTAGTCTATGTAATATATGATATGTGAGCAGATTCGCTGATTAATTAGTCAAGACCCCGCCTCTTGACCTCCTAGATTTTGACCAATCAGCGGGCCCTTTCTATATCGGGTCTTTGGTCATTCACCTGTTGCGCGTCATAGACAATGAATTAAAAAGCCCTGCGGCGCGTCACGCGCTCTGTATATCATGTTCATAGGATCATGTTACGCGATAACGCGCCCAGCTGTTGTTGCATTACAAAACACTGCATTCGAATTGACCAATCAAACGTTTAGTCCTGATTTGGGAATGAAATGACGTTGCGATTTAGTAAAGTCGACTCCGATTGGCTGAGGCGCGAGATCGCATAAATCTGCATGCTTTGATATATCAGACGTTAGACAGGAGTCATTATTACACTTTACAAAAATAGACAAAATTTCAAAAATGTGTGACGTCATCAAAAACGTGATTTTCTGAAACACATGTAGTAGGGAATGCCCGATCGTTACGAAACATAGTGGGTAGGCAGATATTGATACTTGAATTCGGATTTTCCAAGATGGCCGATGGATTCTTCAATTTTCTCAACTATTTTGCTGATACAAAATTTGTCCTACAATGAACATAGCTACAATTTTATTGGAAACAAATAAAAAGGCAATATATATGCACACTATATGTGCAAAATATGTTGAAAATTTACAAATAAAATAAACCAAAAAAAGGGGCCTGCCAGGAAAAAGGAAGCGGGCGGGGACAAGAAACTGGTTTATTTTTTTATTATTATTCATTTCTGGTAATGAAACCAAGGATTCCTCAAAAGCGCCCTAGGCACTGTAGCTCGAAAGCCTGAAGAAACCTGTAGAGAGAATTAGAAGACAATGAGAAGAAATTACAGTTTTAGAGGTGGGAGGAAAAGCCCAGAAGAATATTCTGGGGAAAACCCAAGGAATCAGGTAGGGGCTGAAAACCCAATTCACCCCCATATTGGCCCATGCGGGATTCGAACCCGGGTCACAGCGGTGGAAGGCGAGGAAAGTACCGCTACGCCAACTTGACTCCCTTACTTGGCCTAATGAGTTAAACTCGTTATATTTGCAGGGTAAACATGAGTCTAAGCAGCATGGCCCAGGAAAGAAAGGGGGAAAGAAGACGAACGGTCGGACCAATTCTGCCTTGGAAGCTGTGAAAAAGAAAGGCAGAGAAAATGTCCAGCAAAGCCAGACAGGGGAGGATGATCTTGCAGTTCAGATGGCAGGGATGGTAAGTGTGAAAATAAGAAAAAATATATGAAAAACAAGACAAGGCAAGCCTTATAAAGCGGGTCCCAGAAACAAGCCAGTTCGGTATTTCAATAACCCGAGGTCACTTGGGATAACATTGCTGACACTTGTTACAGTACAAAACATAAGGGGTCGAGTAAGCAGCAACATCAGTATGCATGTCTGCCAGGCAAGGCCAAGACTGCATCGTGTGTGAAAAATAGCAAATGTGCCCCAATGCGCCCCGTCTGTCATGCGTTCATGCGCCTTTGAAACGTTTGATTATCCTGAATGACCCGTGACCCATATCATTGTGCACGTGCGCAGTTGAAATACCGAACTGGCTTATTCTGTGGCAGTGTTTTCATGGATCTGGTTTGCACAATGGGCCGGATTCAGCCCATTCATTGGCATCACAGGGTAATCCTACACAATAGTACTGCCCGGCTCACAAGTGACAGTCAGTCATTCAGTCATGGGGTGTGCGTCAGAAACGGTTACCCGAGTATCCGACCGCTGATGTCAGGAATCGGTTGGGATCGGGTACCCGTAACTAACTTTACAAATTCCTTAGTAAATTCTCAGACAATGAAATGAGGGGAATTTTTAAAATGAAAACCAGGCTACATGGAAAAACCAAAACAAATTTCAAGTTTATGTGCATTTTAATGCATGACAGATGACGCTCCCGAAAGTTGCAGTTTATACCGTAAAGCTATACTTTAAAGTCCTTTGTTAAGGACTACAGTTCTAGCAGTAGACGGAATTTACCAGATTGCGTTTTTTTGTTGTCTTTAGTTTTGATAAGACCATCTTCGTATCCAGGCATCCGTGTCTTACTTCAATAGGGTACCCGGTTCTGGTATTACCCATCAATGCACACCACTTGTCTGTCCGTCAGTCAGTGAGCTAGCTCTCTCTGGGACCAGCACGACACACGTGAAGAAGACTCTTCGCAAATTGAACATGCCGTTAGTGGAATCTCAAGTTCCTTCCAAAGCCATACACTTCATTTTACTGAACTATGCTCTCTTCTTTTAACAGACGATATCTGAAACATTGCAAGCTGTTCCTAGTGGGTAAGTTTCTATTTTTACCACTTTATTTGTTGCAAACTGTGTTGTTAAGAGCATTGGATTCATGGTCTGCGGGTAATTCTGCAGGTTGTGGGTTCGAGTCCAGCCTTGCTTTTTCAAATACATGTACTTGTCCCAATTTACCATGTTTAGTTAATCTGAATTTTGTTTGCAATCGATTACACAACTATAAACGGGTACAAGCCTTCTAGACTGTCTACAAATGGCTCCATATCAATTTAAGTGGGGTCGGGGAACCAGACTGCAAGAACATGATTGTTTTTCTTGTTTTTTTGCATCTACGAACATGAAACTTCAAACAGGTCAGCGTAACAATATTTGCTATACAATACTAACCCCGCAAATCGACCCATTTCTGAAAATTACAGCAACAGCACATGTTGTGTTTTCCCTTTAGCTATAAATTCACCTCATAAGTTCATCTCGGTGTCTGTTTCTGTCCAGGACTGGCCTCGTATATGATGAGTGTCTAACCCAACACACGTGCCCCTTCAACAGTCGCCACTTTATAGCCGAGCATTATGATCGCATACTGATGTGCCATAAGAGACTACAGGACTACAAGCTTCTTGAAAGATGTACCCATGTCACTGTAAGTGCAATATTCGCAGTAGTTAATTGTTTATTTTACTATTTTTGTGTTTTTTTTTATTGTAATATTCAGTATCAAATGCTTAATCAGGTGCTGCTGATTAGGGAAATTGCTTGATTATGTTTTGATATTAATAAAATCAAACATAAAACTTAAAAAGAGGATGGGTGATTTCTTTCTTTGTCATCACCCCTGTTCTCCATTGTGTCCCCCCCCCCCCCCCCCGAGCCACATTTATGTTTCTTTTTTACTACATTTAACTGTTTTGATAGAATACTTAATGTGTTTCCCAAAATTTGGCTCTGGCCAAACTAGTCCGAAAATCTGGGACTCTCAAAATAGTATGAGAATCCCAAAACTTAAGATAGTGAACACATGCAATACAAGAAAATCGACTGGCACATGAAACAACCAGTCCAACACCCTTTAGTACCGCATCAGTCAACTGTGTCAAAAGAAACATCTGGTACCTAGTCTGTTATTCTACACATTCTGTATTTCTACACATAGTCATGCCACCAGACTACTGAAGAGCCAATCTTTAAAAAAAAAGGTTGGACATGTACCAGTCTAGCCTTGGGATTCAAATTGAATTCCTTGGCTTCACTCTCAGGTGCAAAATCTCCTTTAAAAATTGAATTGAGACTTCAAACTTGGCTGGTGAAATACTGAGGACCTTGTCTTTGCCTCATGAAAATTATGGAAAGTTTTGTTGGCTAAAGAGTGAGTAAAGTTGGCCTGATTTTGGTTGACATGCTTTTCTGCACTCCAGGTCCCTATCTGTGGACGAACATACTTTTTGTGTTAGAATGTCAGCACTTGCTGATCGTCATTTTAAATCTAACTGCCAGTGAATATTTTCATTTTACTAACAGTTTCCTTTCTTCATATTTGTATCCTAGGTCCGTTTAGCTTTAGATGATGAAATCCTCAGCGTACACAGGTAAGGCCACGTCAAAAAAGAAGAGAGTTTCTCGTCTGCGCTTTTTAAAAACAAAATGGAGGAGGCGGCCCACTTTTTCTTCCTCCATGATGACAAATTTTCCTTGATGGGGATGGATTTTTCCATTTTCTCAACTCTTTTATTGATACAAAATTGAGTCCAAAGGATCCGTCACCCTTTCTGCATCGCTACAATTTTGTTGGGAGTAAATTAATATCTTGACAAACTTTGCCAAATATATGGATAAAAAAGGGGCCAGTGGGAGAAAGGTAGCAGGCGGGGATGAGAAACTGGTTTATTTTGGTCACCGACATCACAAACTGAAACTCGGTGGTGCGTGATGAGTGTCACACGCGTGTACATTACAGAACCGCATCAGTTTGGTAGCAGGCGGGGATGAGAAACTGGTTTATTTTGGTCACCGACATCACAAACTGAAACTCGGTGGTGCGTGATGAGTGTCACACGCGTGTACATTACAGAACCGCATCAGTTTGGTTTTCAAGAACTGACATCGATATCCAAGTCTTTATTTCACAAGTTAAAAACGTTTTTAAACCCTAACTCCCTAGCGTCTTTTACTAGGAACTGGACCAAGTCCATCAGAATCCATCAATCACTGTGCATCCAATACAAAACTGTTTATGATATAATGGAATCTACCACTGGCGCACTGGTTGACATTCATGGACTTGCTACACATGGCTTTTATCCCAATAGCAATACAGGAAAACATGCAGGAAGCTAGGCAAAATCAATTGGATACCCCTAGCACTTCTTCAGGCCATTAGGCCCAAGTCCATCATACTCCGTCAATATTTAGTCATGCCAGGCCTTCTGGACCAAGTCCCCCAAAATCCACCAAAATGGGGAAATGGATTTTGATGGAGTTGGGGTGGTTAGGGTTAGTTAAATGGTTCTGTAACCCCACAAGTATCCCAGATGGAGTAAATTCATGTCAAACCTTTCAAAGCCTTTTTCTCCGAATTGTATTTCCTCCACACGCTTGCGTTTCAGTTCGTGAAGACAAACATTAGTCTGTTTTGCATCAGTGTACGAAGTGCACGTGCTCACCCGTGTGTCAGTTCGTGAAACCAAAATGATTGATTATGCAGTTTTTAAGAAATGAAAGCACATACAATTGGTGCTTGTCAGTTCATGATTGCTAGATTTCAACCTTGAATCCTGCTTCCATGACACATTATCTAAACAATAGTGGGCACGGTGCTTAAGCCATTGCAGGGCCTCCGGCCATGAGTTGTACATTGAGACGATTCCAATATTCTTTCCTACAGTGCTGACTACCTGGAAAGTTTCAAAACTACCCAGACGATGGGTGACAACGAGCTGAAATCGTGGGCCGAGCAATATGACTCTGTCTTTGTGAACAATGTACGTAATAAAGGAAATCATTGGGTTTTCTCAATTTGTTGTACAATATGTGAGGCAAAATGAGACCCCTCTGGACACAGGTAGATATGAGGATTTACAGATATTATGAGAGAGAATAAAACTCCCCTTGCACTTCAATTCGGGTGATTCACAATGCAGTGCGCCACCAAGAGTTTGCCATGGAGAGTTCATTTTTCAAGTTTACGGTCGACAAAACAGGGCCCATTTGAATGATTGTCGGTAGAAAACTTGAGCTAATTTGTTATAGATTGGGGCATAGCATTCTGCCACCTTACAAAAACACCATATTGATAAAAAGAAAAGAAAGGGGCAAACATATACTCGAATCATACGCTTATGAAACTACTGAGCGGAAAAACGAACAATTTCAAATGTCCCGCGCTGCGAATTTGTCGACCATCTCCCACAATGCACTGGGAAAAATGAACTCTCCATGACAAACTCTTGGTGGCGCACTGCATTGTGAATCGCCTGAATCGGACATTCTGCTGACATGTTATGGCTGTTTAAAATGTGGATTTATTGACAAGTCAAAAAACGTAATATACTGAGAAAAAGGCCATTACAATTTTGAGTCTTGTAGTCGTGAGAATGAAAGATGACACTTATATTTTTTGATTAAAAAAAACACATTTGTTACACACATTTTATATTATATCGTTAACATATGTCTAGTAGACATATCAAAGATTACAAATATGAATAAATCTGAAAATCGCAAAAAAAACCCCTCATCCTCACTTTTTCTCCACTACGGCCTATGCTCAGTTCCGTCTCATGTAGCCAGAATGCCTCATATCAGGCATGCGACTTTTCCTCGGATCAGCTGATTTCCTTGTTTTTCACTTCAGACTTTTGCCATTTAAGATTGAAAAGTCCTGTAAAGATTGGAGTTTCCTCGTTTTTTTGTGTTAATTCCAAGTTGCATGCCTGTCATATATGTAATAACCTGCACTAGCAGCCCACACCAGGTGTAAGTGCTTCTAGCAGCTTTCCAAGTTAGGGCCGTAAACTCAGAAAGAATACAGTACTTCTAGTGGTACACTCTTATCTTGTTAATCCCTTTGTCAACAAACTGGCCCCTGTTATCAGATACTGCTGCTTATCCCCTGCACTTGTCAATCAGCTGTGTGACAGCACATGTGGCTTTATTGCACTAAATATTAGGGATTATAAAGCCACTGTTTGGACAAAGGATTAAGATAGATTAGAGGGATGGCCAGTTTACAGTTAGATTGACTGTTTTCTCTCAGAAGTTTCTAGTGGAGGTTACTCGCAATGATGTCAGACCTAAAGGGCTGTGGAAATCATTCAACTTAATTTCTCATTATCAGAAAATAAACTGACTGAATTATCACCAAAATGATAAATAAGGCAATAATGGGTACACATTTTTAGAAAATATTTTTATCTGTATCATAAATCTCTAAAATTCTTGAATGTTTGCAAAATCTGAGATTGGTGTGTTATCCCCTCACAATTTCAGCACAACTTGTATCCGTTATCTGTATAAACTATGACAGTCACAGTAATTCAAGTCTTATTTAGTCGTTGAAATTGAAGTTTAGTTCATACTGTTGTTGCACCGGTTGTGAGCATATTCAAGTCCTTGTAATTGCTTGCTTTGCAGAATACTTATGAGTGTGCCAGTCTTGTATTGGGTGGCTTGCTCGATCTGACAGAAAAGGTCGTCAAAGGAGAGGTATGTAAAGATAATGCACTTTTATTGTTACTTATTTATAAATACCTGAGCCAGTTTACCCAATCCTATTGGTTGAGAGCCTGTCACGTGGGTGGTTTTTAAACCACTGTTTGAACACCGCTTGGTGGGCAATTCCATCGTTACGGACGTTAATTTCGGAGTCAAAATCCAATTTGAAACAACAAAAGTAAAATATTTGCAGTTAGGCCCTAAAGAAAATGTTATATATTTGGTACGACTCTGGCGTAGGCCCTAACGTGCAACAGGACATGGTTAACCCCTTAAGGACGGGGTGTAATGGGGACATTCCTCCACACATAGAGCAAGTGACCTGCATGACTGCACAGCCTTTGTGTGGTAGTGGGACTGCACAAAAGCAGCAGCTGTGGAACTACCCACTAGCCGTGTGTCACGGCATACCACAGCTGGCAAATGCTTTCCAAATAAGGATTATTAGATAAGTGCTGTAAACAATTGTTACGGATGTTACGCTTTGAGACATAGACTTTGGACTTTCAGTACGCATTGATAAAAATCAGTGTGAAGTTGCTTGCAAGAATTTAATGAAATAACAGTGTGGCAGATATGTAGGTTGACTCTTTAAAAACACCAATGACATTTTACACAAAGGAACTTTGATGGTATGGACACATCATGCTTTTGTTGTTATGGACGTTACATTATAACGTTACGGACATTATATGTCTGAAAGCAACTTCAAACATGTGATAAGGTGCAAGCCTGCTAGTCTGGTTTCCTGACCTGACAATTCCCAGACCCCTGTAAATTGTTCCGTTTTGTCTGAAGTAGGGTCAGGGAACCAGACTACAAGAACAGCATTTGGTTCTCGTTTTTTTTTTCCCACCATCTATGAACACAAACCTTCAAAAATTATTTGTGCACAGATTTAATTGCCTGTATTAGAAAATTAAATCAATTCACAGTGGATGTTTAAGTTGAAATATCATCTCATTGGCTCCAGAAAATATATTGACTCACCATACACAAAGAGTTAAAGTGCCTAGTATGCTCGAATGTTGTGTGTGTTCGGTGGGGGATTCATACTAAGACTCGTTACACATTCCATGTGCTGTAGTTTTTCAAATTACAAAAATTCTCAATATTTGAATCTTCAAACTTACCCATTTTGTTTTAATGATTTTCAGCTTCGAAACGGCATTGCCATAGTTAGGTAAGTGTACTTTTGAATAAATAAAACAAACATTTGAAAAAAGTGCAATTTTGATCTTGAAACCTTTGTTTGGAGAATTAACGTGATGGATATATTTATGACGTTCCTGTTCAACTTTTTTGGGTTTTCCATTAACCCTTACCCTACTAGACCCTCCAACGCATGCCAATATTTGCCTCAAGAAAATCTCCTATGTTTTTTGCATGGCCCTCCAATATCTGCCATGTCATTTCAAGGGTAACTGGACAGGCACTCCAATACATGCCACAGAGAACAATGAGAGTCCTCTGATAACAAAGTGAGTGCCCCCAGCTGGTCAGTATCAGGCACCCTCCAGGGCCTCCAACTCCTGCCAATTGGAGCCTTCACTGTTAAGACAAACTATCTGCCAATAAACTGCAGCTGGAGGGCATTGGCATAACCAACTGACATGCAGTAAACTACCCTCAGAGAGTAAGGGTTAACATGGGATTATTTGACCCACTCTCTCATGGCAGTTTGATTTGGAAATCAGTGTCAGCACAGGCTCAGAAAAAAGCTCATATTTGGTGGATTTCTCACGGTTCAGTATTCAATCCCTCTTTTTCTTGTCCCAATCAGGCCTCCCGGTCACCACGCACAACGGACCATAGCGTGTGGATACTCCCTTTTTAACAACGTAGCTCTAGCGGCCCATATGGCAAGACATAAATGGAACTGTGAAAGGTCAGTTGAACCATTGTCATATAAGATAAGGGCCCAACTCAATTCATATCTGGGACGTCTTCCGGACAAGTTGCGGACATTGTATCGGGTATAAGTTGCAGGATTCTAAACAACTTCCACACAGTCTTCCCGCAATGAAGTTATCAGTATTGCAGTAGCTAATGAAAATATCCCTGGAACACAGCCAGGACAAACACCGAGCTTGATTTTACTCAAAAAGTGTAATATCCACTGAGCTAGCCTTTCTTTCGCCAAGGCCATCGTGGCTTTTAGCGGTGAAGTTGCGAAGACCCGAAGCGACTGGAGCAAAGATTAAGTCAGCATGCACGAGTGGCAAAGCCACGAGGCCTTTTCAAACTTGATTTTGTTGAATTATTCGTAGTTTTTATGCAAATAAGAAGAATGCTGAAGGTTAACCAATCACAATGCGAATTTTGCCAAGTCACTTCCATTTTTAAAAGAAGGGTGAGTAAGGAAAACGTAAAAGCAAATAACTGTAAGTTCAGATGAAAAATAAGTTCATACACTCAAATAATTTCTTGAAATACTTTTATAAGTAAAATTTAAATAAGATAATGTAAGAACAATTACACGGTCACGATCTCGTGAAAAACTAGACACATTTTTTGTTTTTAAATTTTGTGCAAGCATCCGGGCGCGTCGACGTGTCCGAGTAGTAGCCACGCACGCACTAAAAGGCTGATGATTGGTTGGAATTTTGCTACCCTTTTGGGGTAGCAAAAATCGAGATTATAAAGAAAAACATAAGAATTTCTCGACAAGTTAGAAAAGGCCCTCGTGGCTTCGCCACTCGCGTGTGTGGTCTCCATCTGATCTTCAAATGATCCTATATGCCTTTAAATAGCTAGATTTCTCACATATTCAAAAACTGTCAACTGACTTTAATATACCATGCTTATAGATGAAGCAGGCTACAGCTCATGAAAATGTGGTTTTTTTCCCCCTATTTTTGTAGGGTTTTGATTGTGGACTGGGACGTTCATCATGGACAGGGTGTGCAGTATATTTTTGAAGAGGATCCAAGGTATGGTGACTTGCTTTTTTCAGATAAGCACTTGTATTACATTGCATTACCTTGTATTATATTTATATAATATTGGATGGCTTTGAGGTGGATACAAGAATATATTGCACGAGCTATGACAATATTGCACGAGTCGAAGACGAGTGCAATATTGTCATAGCGAGTGCAATATATTCAATGTATCCACCGAAAACAAGCCATCCAATATTATTATTATTATTTATATCAGGCTGACTTGATCCGCAAGAAGCACAATTCAAGACACTGTCTTCATTACATCTTTTTCGTTTACATCAAACGTTTTGAAGCTGCCACTGTAATTGTTAACAACAGTGCGCGTATACCTGGCCTTCTCTGCGCGCTGCATGCGCGCGGCGTGTTCGGTGTTCGACATCACGCGCGCGCTACGCTCTGTTGAGTGGTTGACAACTGTGACTTTCTATGCTCTTGATCAAGCGGGAACCTGCGAAAATGCCCGGATTGACTGCAATAACAATGTTATTGCAGTCAACTTTTTATGAAAGCATACAGTATGCTGATTTATTTTTACCGCCGGAAGCCTGATATAAATAATAAGGTATTATATTGTACAAGCTGATTTACCCGATCATAGATCGGGTAGGGCGTATTTGTGTTGGGGTTGAAAGTGTGGGGAGTTAAATGTAAATGGGGGATTTAGTTGAGAAGACATGTAGCTATAGAAAAGCAATTTACGGTGACGCGATCTGAGGCAATTTCTGACCACGTACGATAGTAAAACAAAAGATCATCTTTTAAACATCATTTCTCGAGTTTGGAGTCATTGAATCAGCTGTTCTGAGCAAAAGAATATTATAGTAGGCTACAATTTTTATTCGGGGAAGAATAAGTGGGGGTAGGGAACCAAACGATATTGCCCGCTTTAAAATGTTGGGGTGGGGGTCCCCCGTCCCCCACCGATTGACGCCGCGCCCATGATAATTATGTACCATGGCATGTATAACTGTCTGTAAATTTTCCCGTTGGTCTGTTAAATTGCATTTTGTGAGGCAGTCGCGTTTGTTAATGTGGGAAAACTGAGTTGAAAGACTTACCGTATAGTACACAGGCGAAGGCTGATTGTACTGTTTTGACAATAAATCATAATGGAATAAAACGTAAAGGTGGCATTTGCAATAAAAATGTTGAGTGTGTTACCATAAAATTACATAGTCTGAATCATGGAGGAAGGTCATTATGAAGGTACAGTATTGGACTCTTAAACAAATGTAAACTTGAACTTCTTACAATTTGCGAGACCTGCGAGGAAAAAGTCGATTTAACTATTTTATTCAAGTTGGCATGGTTCAACCATAATATAAGCAAGGCCAAACAGCCAACAACCGCCAATATTATTATTTATGCACTCTTCGTTATTCCAACCCAACATAGTTCAAAGATCACAATATTTGAAGCAATGCATCGATCCCTCGTTGATTTACCCGATCATAGATCGGGTAGGGCGTAGAGTTGGGGATGAAAATGTGGGGAGATGAATGTAATTGGGGGATTTAGTTGAGAAGACATGCAGTTGTAGAAAAGCAATTTCTGTGGTGCGATCTGAGGCAATTTCTGACCACTAAAACAATTTTTTTTTTTGCAAAAGATCATCTTTTAAACATCATTTTCGAGTTTGGTGTCATTGAATCAGCTATTCTGAGTAATAGAATCATTATACATGTGGTACCTACAATTTTTATTCGGGGAAGAAAAGTGTGGGGGGGGGGGAGGGGACCAAAAAAGTCTCCACCGCTTTAAAATGGGGGGGGGGGAGGGGTTCCCCGTCCCCCACCGATTGACGCCCATGATAATTATGTACCATGGCAACAGTCTGTAAATGTTCCCGTTCTGTTAAATTGGCATTTTGTGAGGCAGTGGCATTTGTGGGAAAACGTACTTGAAAGGCTTGCCGTAGTACACAGGCGAAGGCTGATTAAGAAGGTCATAATTAAGTTTCAGTTTATTGGACTCTTCAACAAACGTAAACTTGAACGTCTTACAATTTGCGAGACTGTCTGCGAGGAACTTGTCGAGTCAACTGTTATTCAACTTGGGTCAACCATCTATATAAGAGCAAATTGTACTCGGCCTCCGAGAAATGTTTGCTCCTGAAACGATCTGAGACCGCGGTCTTTTGCGACGCCACAATCGCTCCACGTCCGTGGAAAAATGTGGAGGGTGTCTTCCGCCGGATCGGACACATTTACGTCGATTTTTTGTGTGACTGCGTTTAAGATCTCGATGTTTGAAGCAATGCATCGATCCTTCGTTGATCCCAGACAGGCCCCCGAAATTATAACGCAACACTGTGGTGGGCAGCGAACTCACAACGTTCAGCCTTGGTGGAAGCATGGAGCTGTATTAACACACGATGGAAGCAACAGAGCACTATACACGTCACTCACATGCTTGTGCTTCAAATCATGCAAATAGCGAGCACCGTAGACCCAACCTCGTTTGCAGGGTGTGGAGCAGGCTGCAGTACGCGTTGTCATCGACAGTTTTGCATAGCTCGGAAATACTACGCAGTGTAGACTTTCGATTGGTCAGACCGCGCAAGGCATACTTAATGTGAAGTCCTTCTGAGTATTCGTTGCACTCGGCGCAGGGGCGGCAAGCGAAGCATATGAAACAATAGGGGCACTTGGTGGCCACGCACCATGGAGAAAAAATATTTTACCAAGGTCACCCGATAACACAATTTGGTGAACGCTTTTGCAGAAGGGCCGAGTAGAACACGTAAACGGAACCCCTACGTTGACCTCGCTGACCTCGCACAGTCTAGACACGCAGAGAAGCCAGCACAGGGGGCGGCCAGGCAGTCAACGTGAAAGCGCACACGACGGCAAATTCCTGCGAAAAACGCAGTCACCAAAAATCGACGAAAAGGATCGCCGGTCCGTACGGGAAAATCAGGACGACCCGAAGCGTCCGACCCGGCGGAAGACACCCTCCGTATTTTTCCACGGACGTGGAGCGATTTTGGCGCCGCGTGAGCCCGCGGTCTGGGATCCTTTCATGAGCAAACATCGTCTCGGAGGCCGAGTTAAACTCTCTCTTATATATATAGATTACATTGTATTGCATAGTATTACATTGTAGTTTTTCTCTGAATCCATAAAGCCATACATTGCTGGGGGCAGATTTAGGTGTTATAGGGAGTATCAGGTAGGGTAGTTTGGGCAGTACAAGGTCTGTTTATGGCAAACAGTGTTTTCATTTGTGTTTTCTGTATGAACTCCGTGCATGAACAGTAGATAGTGTTTTTTACCTCTTTTGATATAGCCTAAATTGCAGGAACACGCCGTTTGCGTGAAGTGGTCGTGAACATTCGGCGTGAAGTACGCACGACCGATTCTATTCTGAATGTCCACAATTCCAAGGCCTCTTTGCATGAGCATCAGGCATATATGGCGGCAATGCTTTCAAGGGTGTCTCCCAGCGGTCTCTCCCAACTTTGGTTTTAACATGTTAAACCATTGACAGGGTAATTGTGCGCAGGATCCATGCCTGCTTGTGATTTTGTGTTTTGTTTTACATATTTTATACTTTTTTAAAAATGAAACCCTGCTTTGTCTGTTTTAAGAATGACAAATCAATGTTATTTTTGTCGTGGGTCCAGTGTGCTTTACTTCTCGATTCATCGGTTTGAACACCTCGATTTCTGGCCCCATTTGACGGATTCAGACAGCAACGTGTTCGGGAAGGGAAGAGGGCTAGGCTTCAACGTCAACGTTCCTTGGAACAAGGTAAAGTGGCAGGAAAAAAACTTCATATTCAGTGATTTCAAAAGCATTTCCTTTTTTATTTTATCCTATGTAGGCAAAAAACCTCAGTGACTTTGCAACTGAGTTTACTCCTCCCAGATTGCTGTAGCATCAGCTAATTTCACAAAACTTTACGCAATCGCGTAACTCCACTTGCCCCACAATTCATTCCTTAAGTTGCACAACATTTCACGCCAGCAACATTTCAGTTATGACACATTTCACGTGCATAAGCCTACGACTCGTGCAACATTATTATGTACAGTTGTACGCAATCATGTTAAGTGGCGTGGGTTGTGGCGTAGTGACTGAAAATAAACTATTTTACCAGCAAATCATGATCGTTTTGGAGCATGTACAAGACACTCAACATTTGTGTGTGTTGGAAATGAACTGCCAGTTTACTCGTGACCAAATTTTTAGAGTTACCGAACAATTCCGAAGAAGGTAGGACAAGACTATTTTTAAAACTGTTGGGTGCAGGTGTTTTAAAGAGGTTGTGGAATGCTCGAAGACATTTCCGTCATTTTTCGGGTATAAGTAGCCTAAGGTGATGAAATAAAAACAACTATTGTGTGTGTCTTGAAATGAGTACAAAAGGTTCTTTTGAGAGCTGTTTTTCAGGTCCTGTTTTGACCCGAACGTGCAATTTGTGTAAAAGTCGTCGTTGGGGGTAGCAAACAAAACACAGTAAATCGTGACGTAATAAACAGGACTCCCGATGCAGCGTAGTATAAACGAGTCCTGTTTATTACGTCACGATTTACTGTTTTGTTTGCTGCCCCCAACGACGCCTTTTACACAAATTGCACGTTGGGGTCGAAACAGGACCTGAAAAACAGCTCTCAAAAGTACCTTTTGTACTCATTTCATGACACACACAATAGTCGTTTTTATTTCATCACACCTTAGGCTACATGTACCCGAAAAATGACGGAAATGTCTTCGAGCATTCCACAACCTCTTTAACTACTGTTTCATGACAGAACAAAACAGCCCTGGAAAATGCTGCTATTATCCTTTTATTTAAAATGTTGTGGAGCTACACTAAGTTTTGTGAAATGGATCGTAAGTTTATTGCGCAGCTGCCCAACAAATTTGTTGCGTAAGTCCTACGAATGACGTAAGCTACGAACTGTTTCATGAAATCGGCTACAGGGAAATTTTTTATTGGGGTGGGGGTGGGGTGTAGGTTGGAAGTAAGGGAAGAATGAATATTTATAGTTGCTAGGCCCATAGGTATTACATTTTTTTTATGATTTAACATTCTCTTTGGGGTCACAGTTTTAATACATGAAATGGCCGATTCATTTTTTACTGAAGCACTTTTTTTTTAAATCACGCCAGTGGTCACGATGCTATCTTTCAGGCCTGCAGCTAGTGCACATGTGTTTTTTCCATCTGAACTTTGTACCTACATGTATCATGCAATCATGAATTAATGGACTAATGAAAGCTGGTCAAGAAGGAGCAATACTTTTTAAGTATTTTAGCCATGACATTTTTGTATGCACTGTGCACATTACTGCTCCGCTATTGATAACACAAGTGTTTGATGATGAAGAAACGAACTACAATGTACATGTGTGGTCAACTTCAGTTCTTGATTGGTTTTTCTCATTCATTGACAAAGTTTTTTTACGTTTGTTTGTCGCGAAGGTTGGGATGGGCGACAGTGAATACCTAGCTGTGTTTCAGCAAGTGCTTCTCCCTATGGCCTATGAGGTATAGTTTGATGCTTGCATATTAAAACTAAGCCTATCAGTGGTAGAAATTATGAAACAATTAAAGGTATAGTCCATCATTTGTAATTTGTGCATTTTGTTCGTTTGAAGCAACAAAAGTGCTCAAAATCTAAACAAGGGTGCTGAACAACTAACCTGATGAAGTTTCAGCTCAGCTTCAGCTGTATATTTTGAGAAAAACAACATTCTAGGCTTTCGATTTCAAATCAAAACTTGCTGAACCATGTTTTTAATCGGGCCTGAATTCAGCGTCCGAGACACGTTCTCACTGAGCCGATTGCAGCCACGCGATGTCGCGCACCGATTTGACGAATTATAGCAACCACGCGCGCGTGTGCATCGTGTCAACGCTTGCGCGCGCTTCGCCGAATGAAAAAACGAACTACTAACGGAAATTTCCAACGGTGCGTCTTAAGAAAGGCCTTCTTTCGTTGATTACTTCAAAATGACAGCTTGCCAGAAAGAATAATTTCACAGGGAGTTTAGTCCCCTTACTATCTTTCAACCAAGTATGTTTTTCAACAATAATTACGCCAGTTACTTTTCGGATAGCTGCAAATGATGGACTATAGCTTTAACCTCTCATTTAGTTAAAAATTATTCACCAATATTGTGATTAGGTGACTTTTCGAGCAAATTATGTAGATTTTTTAAAACTCGACCTGAACTAGAGGTTAACAAGACATGGCCTATGTCTTGTAGCAACGTTCTCTTGAATTTGTTATTTACACTTGATGTTATCTGTTCCCTAACAGCTTTTTTTTGTCTTCAAATTGCACAGTTTAACCCAGATTTGGTGCTGGTTTGTTGTGGTTTTGATTCTGCAATCGGCGACCCCAAGGTACAGTTCTTGAGTCTGTTCTTTTTTTTCCACTGTAAATCAAGCAGAAGTTCTGAAGATAAGACTGTTTTTCTGAAAATTGATTTCAATGTACTTCTTACAAAGTGAAATAAAAGACAGGATTTATTTATTTTATTAGGGCTGTGCATTTACCAATAATTTAGTATTCAATTATTCTGACTTGGACTTGGTCGAATAGCTGAAATGCGCTGATCAAGTTTAAAGAGGTTGTGGAATGCTCGAAGACATTTCCGTCATTTTTCGGGTATATGTAGCCTAAGGTGTGATGAAATAAAAACGACTATTGTGTCTGTCATGAAATGAGTACAAAAGGTACTTTTTAGAGCTGTTTTTCAGGTCCTGTTTCGACCCGAACGTGCAATTTGTGTAAAAGTCGTCGTTGGGGGCAGCAAACAAAACATAGTAAATCGTGACGAAATAAACAGGACTCGTTTATACTACGCTGCACATTCGGGTCGAAACAGGACCTGAAAAACAGCTCTCAAAAGTACCTTTTGTACTCATTTCATGACAGACACAATAGTCGTTTTTATTTCATCACACCTTAGGCTACATATACCTGAAAAATGACGGAAATGTCTTCGAGCATTCCACAACCTCTTTAACATGTGCCAGCCTTGACTGGCCATTGATCGGGATTTGCATGTGCCAGCACTTGTCAGGAATTGATGAAGAGTTTGTTAGAATAACATAAAGAACAGGAGGCAGAGTGGCTGTTATAATTTGAGCCAATATTCCTCATTGAAGCTCTCAAATCATCTGTGAAAATGGCTTTCCACTAATACGATAGAAATAACATTGTGGGCATTTTTCATCATCTCTTCAAGACGGCTCACATTTATATGAATGTTTGAATTGAGCAAATGCCATTTGGATATTTGGTTGATCAAATATTTGAATATTTGGCATGTGTGTCACAGCCAAGCGCTATATTAAATTACTATTGTCTATTTGCATATCTGTGTTTGTATTCCATACCGGTGCGTCATCGAATCCGATACATGCACGTTTTGCTCTACACAAACAGCACAATGCGTGCGCGTATCCGCTGCAGATGATTAACCGTGTTTTTTTTCTTCAAACCGTTACACGCGCTTAAGAAGTTTGCGCTGCATTTAGAGTACACTTTCAAAATTCAATCCATCTAATTTCATTGTGCTCTACAAACACGCACATGAATTCAAAATGTCTGAGGCCAGGACGGCTTCAAAGCGTCTCCGCGCTTAAGAATGAGGAGTTAGCGCTCTAGTAATTTAATATAGCTCTATAGCCACAGCCCTAAACCAAGTATTCTTCAAGGCGTGCAAGCCTGAAGGTGCTCAGAAAAGGAAAACAGTTTCTATTTCTTGAATCTTGTTTTTTAGGGTGAGATGGCAATTACTCCAGTGGGCTACACCCATCTGACCCATGCTCTGATGGGCCTGGCCGACGGGAAAGTCGTGCTTGCTCTTGAGGTAAATCAAACTTGACTGAATTTTACTTTTTGAAAACGGAAAAGTGTTGATACCACACAAAGTTCGATGCATTGCAATAAAGTTTACCATGCGTTCAATCCATCATAAGTTTCTTACCGGCCATCTTACTTAATAATGCAGAGAATTATTCATTGTATCTTAGGGTGGCATGGGTGGCTAGTGCATAAAGCGCTTGCCTCTCACCACTGTGGCCCTGGTTAGTTCCTGGCCGCGGACCATATGTGATTAGAGTTGTGCGTTGGTTCTCTCCTGTGCCACGAGGGTTTTTCTCCAGGCCCTCTGGTTTCCTCCCTCCAAAAATATTAAACTCTTACGATCTCTGGCTGTGCTCCTTGGTCATATATGGGTCGATGTGGCCGGCAGCCATAGGTGCCTTTACGTGCCTGCGGCTCGACCACGTTGTAGCCGCGTCCTTTGCAATTCCGCTTCTCAGCTGTGAGTAAGGATGATTAGCATCCAAAATTATCTAAAGTTATGACAGATTGCAGTGCTTTGTGAAATCTGCATCGATGGAAGTTTGTTTTTGTCCAACTGCATGATGCTGAGATCTAGTGTTTTATATTCAGGGGGAAATGTGCTCTATAAATGACATATTATTATTATCCATAGGATGGAATGGACATATACAAATATTGACTGCTTCGGGTGGTGTAGTAAAACTAGCCGCCCGAGGTGATCCATTGAGCATTCTTCGCCTCGGGAAAAAAGAATGCTCCATGGATCACACCAAGGGAGGAAAGTTTTACTACACCACGAGATAAAGCAGTCAATATTTGTTTTATAACAACTCTCCCACAGATTCTACCTGATTTTAAGCGATAACTGATTAATTTAATATGAATACAATAAAAATTACTTCTTTTTCAATACGAAATTAGTTGAAAATTAACTTGCACTTTTTCTAACTACCCTTTTATGAAATGTTTGAACCCAGCTCTGTAGCGCTCGCGCTTGGAAACAATACGTGCAATGCGCAACGTCCCCCTATGCATTTTGCTCACAGTGTGTATAGTTCTTTGGTTGCTAATGGTACACTTTGGTTGCTATGGGTAAAGTGTTTTTGGCCATGCACTGAAAGATAGCAAAAATAAAAAATACCATGTGACTTGCTCTCGGCCAATCAAGACACAGAATCTGTGGGTGAGGTGTTATAATATTAGATGCCCTTGAATTCAAACACTTAAAAATTTAAACTTTGACAGGTGGACTAAAAAAACCCTGACAATATTTTGTACTTGGCAGGGCGGCTACAATTTGAAAGTGATGGCAGAGTGTGCAGCGATGTGCACACAGACGCTGCTGGGAGATCCCTGCCCTCTGCTCCCACCAACAACTGAACCCGATGAAAGGTAAACCAGAATCTGGGTGAATCTATGTAGCACTTTTTTGTAAGGAAAATGAGCTTTGGACCCATTTCTTGATTTCAAAAGAGGACCAATTCAAGAAAAGTATTCAGTTGACTTTATTGGAAAAGTAGGAGTTGGAAATTTTGTAAACTTAACTATAAAGACTGTGTCCCCCCAAAAAAATTTGACTCAAATTATGTTATATTATTAAAGCTGGTATGTACGTGCTATTTGGGTGTGGCGGCCCGAAAAATAAATTGTTGATAGTTTGTAGCATTGCATTAGTTATGAGCTTTCTAATGAAACATCGAACAAAACAGTCGGCCCGCGATATGTAACCAATTAAATAATTTCAATTTTTGAATTAGGATCTCCTGCTCCCTATTCAGTTCTGAAGCCCATCTGGCCCTACCTAGTTACGCTTGCGTTTTTGCAAAATGCAGTTTATGAATAATAATCTGAACACCACGCATTACAAGTATACGTTTGTGCATGTACATGTACAGACCATGGACCATTTACTGTACACAATGTGCATGTACACGTACAAACACACGCATGTTTACGTTACATACCAAGTGTGGACATCCCCTTGGTTTCGTGTAGTTAAGAAAAACTAATGAAAAAAACTTATTTTTCTCAAACTGTGAAAACTCTTTCAACCCAATTTTTTTTTCTATGATCCCCTTTAGTATTTCTCTTCATCTTGCCACAGATAAACCTAACCCAAAAATGCCTCTAAACCTGTTTTCCAAAAATGGGGAAACACTGTGTGGACTTGCCCAAGTCCACACAACGTCTCCTCTACCTGGTTTATGTGGGCCTCTTTTGTTCGGAAGTCCACACAGTGAATATAATGCCTACCCATGTGTGTATACGCGGTATGGTCGTTCTGTATGGCAACCACGTGAAACAAGACTTGGAAAACCGCAGGTTTTGCAATCCTCTGAGAGGAAAAGATGCAAACGTAGCAGAGATTCTGATAGATTGTAGGATCCGTGGTGCAGCCAGGCCGGCCTAGTTACACAAGGGTCTACCATGATCGCAGAGCATGTCTTTGACTGGCTGCGATCATTGCGTAGCTGGGACCTGGCCAAGTGAAAACAAAACGCACGATTCCAAAATTAACATACATGCTGGCTCCTTCACTAGCTATGAATATTTATAGCATTTCGTTCAAAACTTTTGAACTGTAGCACACTAAATTTGTTTGTTATATGACATTAAACTCCTTTAAAATTTGTTCGGAAAAGAAATTCGGCATTTTGAAAAAGCATGTTTGTGCTAGCTTTGTAGTCGTACAGACTTAAATGGGTATGATATTTGGTTGTGTTTTATTTTGCATTTGAATCGCAGTGCTGTTGAGACCATACTGGATGTGATCAAGAATATCAGGCCTCATTGGCAGTGCTATGAGTATCAAGGTATTAAACAAAGTGCATCTCTATTCCACATGCCATGAGGCCAAGGGCCAAGTAGCATATGGAACACATATGCACTACAATATTCCATGTTCAACTCGCACTCGTGGGATAGCTTATAATAGTATTATTATTTTTTATTTCTGGTAATGAAATCAAGGATTCCTCAAAAGCGCCCCAGGCACTTTAGCTTGCAAGCTTGAAGAAACCTGTAGAGAGAAGACAATGAGAACAAATTGCAGTTTTAGAGGTGGGAGGAAAAGCCCAGAAGAATATTCTGGGGAAACCCACGGAATCAGGTAGGGACTGAAAACCCAATCCACATGTTGGCCCAGGCGGGATTCGAACCCGAGTCACAGCAGTGGAAGGCAAAGAAAGTACCGCTATGCCAACCTGACTGCCCAATATTGTTCTTACCATGATGAGCACTGCTGGCCAAGTGATGGGTTTTGGGGTTTTTTTTTAATGGCTTCTAGTCACTGACAGGCCGTCTAGAAAGCATATTGACCATTGAGCAAAGAGTGAAAAAGAGTGCTGAAGGCTATTACATTCTTTTCTTTTCTTTTTTTATAAAACTTCATGTTATAATTATCGCTTGGTGTTTTCATGTATGCCATTCAGCTTGGAGAACCCCTAGACAGAAACAATGTTTCTTTTGGGCAATCCTTCGGGAGCTGAATGGTATTTTGTTTTCGTTTGTTTGTTTTGTATCGCAAGCTTTCACTTTATGCATTCATTGTAACTTTGGTCATCTGTGTACATGTATTTGTTGAAAAATCTTACTTTCTTTTTTATCATCTAAAAATCTCTCAACCAAGCTTGCCTTTATACTACGAGGTATTTCAATAATTTCATACCTAAATTCAAAACATACTTTTCAATGGTATTGGAGTAATTCATGTAAAACATATATGAGTAATGGTTATCAAATGATATGACTCTTTAGATAACTGAAATTAAAAGGAACTTGTAGTCTGGAAAAGAAGTATTTATACATGAAAAATAATTTGCTTGTTACTTTCAGTTGCTCCTGAATATGTACAAAGTGATTTGGTGTCAAGCACCAGTTCAGGCAAGATGCCTTCTCAAGCAATCAAAACTGACCAATCACCTCAAAGAGGAACAGAGCAGGGGGCGGGGCCTTTGGATTCAACTGTCCAATCAGCTGAGGGGTTGGAGACTGTGGATTCAAACACCCAATCAGAAGGAGCAGCCACCAAAGGGGTGGAGCCTGTGGTTTCAACTGTCCAATCAGAGGGAACAACTGATAAAGGGGTGGAGCCTGTTGTTGGTTTGACCTGCCAATCAGAGGGAACAACTGAAAAAGGGGCGGAGCCTGTGCAATCGACAATCCAGTCAGTAGAGAGACCAACCAGTAAGGAAGTGGAGCCTGAAGAGATTGACAGTTTGGTCAACAGGCTGATTTCAGAAGTTGTCCTGACCGTTCCCAAACACAGGTTCGTTCATTTCTCTAAACTTGATGTACAGTGGGTATCAAAAAAAATGCAAACAATATATAGTAGAATGCCAGTAGTAGAATGGGTTGCCAACATACATGTAGATAATATAGGTATGGTTGGAAAGATGCGCCTAAAAATGTTTATCATGTCAACATGTTTACAAACTGATAGCAAGAAAGTGGTTAGATTTGTGTTTGTCGGCCAGGCGAATATCCACACACAGGCAATTAGGCAATTTGTCTTTATGCTTAAAATTGAAAACTTGGTCCCATGGTCAATTTGACCTCTCTTGGAAAAGTACTCATAACTCTGTCAAAACTTATCAGATTGGGACGTTTGATGTCTTATTTTAAAGTGGAAAGGCATATCTTTCAAACCATACCTATATTATCTATGTTGATTACACATTCTACGTCTGGCATTCCGTTATATTTTGTTTGCATTTTTTTTTGATACACACTGTATATGGCGAGCTGATATCAGCTGAAAATGTTGGCAGGGGTATTGGCAAAACATTTGTTTTTAATGCATATTTGCCCTGAACAAGGCTATGAGCCTCTCCAGATACTTTAAGAGAAACTAGAAAGAAGAGTAGGCACTCAGGAAAACTGAACGTAGGAATAAACATTCCTCTTGAAACAGGACAGATTATAGGTTGGAGGGAAACAAGCACCAGGCAAGGAACTCCAAAGAGATGCAGCACTTTGGCAAATGTTGTTGCAATATCCTTGTGTACTACATCTAGGTATTGCAACAATATTTGTATGACAACAGGCTTCAAGCGAAGTTTCTCTCTCCAACACTTAAATTGGAAAACATATTGTTTTGATTCCAACTGTAATTCTGTGCAGTTAATTTCATCCGTACTTTAAATGTTCGGCCATTGCAAAATTTTTAATGGTAAGTCCTGGCAAGCTAAAAGTCGAAACCAAATTTCAAAACCTGTTTCTATTGTTGATTTTCAGGACTTGTCTAGTTTACGACGCAGAAATGATGCAACACAGGACAGCTTTGTAAGTTTGATTTCATTTAAGCTACATATTGTTGGAAGCTAGAAACTCATAAAAACAATTCACAAACATGTAAACAATGTTCTTGTTCTGAAACATGTTGCTTACATGTTTTTAAACTCATGATTTAAAGGGAATATACAACATTTGCTTTCGCTGTAATTTTCAGACATGAATGGATTTGGGGGATTAGTATTTCATAGCAAATATTGTAACACTGACCTGTGTAAAGTTTTGTGTTCATAGATGTTGGAAAAACCAAGAAAAAATGTTGTTCTTGTAGTTTGGATCCCTGACCTCTCTTAAGATGAAACGGAGCAAATTATAGATGTTGGGGAATTGTAAGGTCAGGGAACCAGTCTAGCTGGCTTGCACCGATTGCAAACAAAGTGTGGACTTATAAAATTTGGTAAATTTGAGGCAGTATTTGAAGACAAAAAAACACTTTTTTTCCAACGATGGTTGGCCGGTCATGGTTGGCAAATTCCGGGCAGAGCATACTGTTCGAAACGTTGAGTCCCTCCGGTTCTTTTCAGAACCACACATACTCACAAAAGAGATTAATTCACATGGTGCTACTGCAAACTTATCTTGTCTGAAATTCCACGTTGCTTAAAATTGTGACCACACCAGGTGCCACGATTTTACAGGATGCTTTAGACTGTCTTTCACTAACAGTCAAGTAAGGTATTTCATAATAATTTGGTAGTTCTGTTTTTTGACGTTTGCAAATGTTGTATGTTGCCTTTAAAAAGAAAGTGTGAATTTTTTTCGTTGACCTTTCAGCAACCATCCAGAAAGGCCAGAGAGGATTTCTCGCATCTTCTCCAAGCATGAGAAAATGGGACTTGTCCAGAGGTGTCTTCGAGTAGAGGTAATGGAAAAAATCAGGAATCTTTAAATAATACAAGAAAAACGGGAAACTTTTTACCCCCAGCCAATATCGCTGGTTGTATACAGAAACAGCATGTCATTCCGCTATAAACATTAACTTGCATAGCAGCCCTGTCCACATTTCTCTGCTTATTTTGTCTTGGGCTTGATAAAACTTTTGAATCCGAAAAGTTCTCTTTCAAATTGTCACCAGATTTGTAACAAAGTGCTCCAACCCTCCATCAAAACAAGTAATGCTGATAATTGAAATTTTACCCATTTTTTAATACTTTTTTTTTTCAGTCTAGGAGAGCAACAACAGAAGAATTGCATTGGTGTCACAGGTAGGCTAATTTTTCATTTTTCCAAACAAACTGACTTCTTACAAAAATAATTTTTATGTAGAGTTCTTCAGTAGCTGGAAGTCTAAACTACTATTTATCATTGCACTTGCTTGCAAAACAAAACGTTGTTATATTGCAATTCTTTCGCAGAAAACAAACAATCTCTGGTACTTTATTATAAACATAGGCCCAAAAAAGTTTGGGGAAAAAATGAAGGAATTGTCAGTTGTAAAGGAAAGCAAAACTCCAAAAAACAAGTGCGAGTACACAATAAGCTCCGGCCGTCTTGCATGAAAGTCTTGCATGAAATCCTTGCATGAAATCTATGGAAACGATCCCTGCCAGAGCTTAAAAACGTGACACCAAAAAATGCGACGCTTATGGAACATATGGAACACCATACTTCAGAAGTATACCTAGATTTTATAGCGATTTGTGATAAATACCATGTGACTATAACATTACTGCACATATTTTGCCTCCATTTACAGACTTTTCATAAACATCTTATCCCAATTGTTATAAATTGTATTTAATTGATTTTGTGTACTTTTTTTTGAAAACTAAAATTTGGTAGTTATATTTTGTGGGAAACTTATGGGGCTTATTTTGGTCAATTTTTCGGAGACAGACATGTGCAAAATAAGCGCGCATGCGCATCGATCAAAACAAAATGGCTGTTCCGAAAACCGTCAGCAAGAGTGCATTTCATGACTACGGCATGGTATTTGGTCAATTAGTCAATTATTTTTGGTCGATTTTCGGGAACAGACAGACAGGCAGACCGACCGACTGACCGACCGCCCACCAAGTGACATGTAGAAGCTCCTGTCAGAGCTTAAAAATATTCAAGGATCACCTAGAAAATCAGCTTTAGCAAAATGCTCTATCGTTTAACAAAATGATAACTAAACAACTTGAAAAGTACTGAAAAATCAACATTTTTGTTTTGTTTGCAATATCAGCCAGGTAACATATCTTATCATCTTTCTTGTTTTGTTTTCCGCCATGAAGTGCTGAGTACATCGAGAGACTTCAGGCCATGCAGGAGAACACATCCCGAGAGCTGTACAAGATGCAAGACGACTTTAATTCCATTTATCTCCATCAGGTAGCAAGCCATTCTATTGAATTAAAAGCATTGAAACTGAGTGCTGTTTTTAAAGCTATAGTCCATCATTTGCAGCTATCCAAAATGTAACTGACGTAATTAGTGTTGAAAAACATACTTGATTAAAAGATCGTAAGGGGACTAAACTCCCTGTGAAATTATGAAGGAACACAAACCCAGACTTGTGATCTAATTACTATCTTAATATGTTATCTCTGTGCTAATACGTCAATGACACCAGAAACTTTGCACCCTCTGCATTGCTAATTAATAATATATCTGGTCCTAATGCAAAGACTGTCATTTCATGGTAATAATCTTAAAGCTACAGTCCATCATTTGCAGCTATCCAAAAAGTAACTGACGTAATTATTGTTGAAAAACATACTTGATTAAAAGATCGTAAGGGGACTAAACTCCCTGTGAAATTATTCTTTCTGGCATGCTGTCATTTTGAAGAAATCAATGAAAGAAGGCCTTTCCAACGATGCGCCTAAAGACGCATTGTTGGAAATTCCATTAGTAGTTCGTTTTTGTATTCGGCGAAGCGTTGACACGTTGCACAGGCGCGGGCAGTTGCTATAATTCGTCGGTTCAGTGCGTGACATCACGTAGCTGCAATCGGCTCAGTGAGAACGTGTCTCGGACCCTGAAATCAAGCCCACTTTAAAACATGATTCAGCAACTTTTGATTTGAAATCAAGATCCTAGAATGTTATTTTTCTCGAAATTTACAGCTGAAGCTGAGCTGAAACTTCATCAAGTTAGTTGTTCAGCACCCTTCTTTAGATTTTGAGCTCGTGCCATATTTTCAATGGGGAGCACTGATAAAATCCTACAATCATGCACACTATATTAACTAATGCACCCTTCTTACGACCATTTATTTAGGGTGAGACCGTTCACATGTACGTCACATTCTTACATTTTGCTAGTGCAATTTTTATGCCCCGCGGCGAAGCCGAAGGGGCATACTGTTTCCGCCTTGTCCTTCCGTGGGTGGGTGGGTGGGTGGGTGACTACAAATTCGTATCCTTGTGGAGACACACACACAATAGGGAACAAAACATTGTAAAGGTCTCCACAGGGCAATTTCTATAGATGAATAGGTCTCCACAAGGTTTTCACGAAATAGATATATGGGTTTTACTCAAAAACTAGGAATTTCCAAGGTGGGTTGATCTGTCGCAAATGGAAGAGTTTTAGAAAAGGGATATTAAGTCCAAATTTCAGCCAAGGAAACTAATTCTGGTTAAAATAAGAGCATTTTGAAACTTCACTTTCAAAATTGAACACTTTACTACACGAGAACAAAGGAATGTCTCCACAAGGATACAAATTTGAGAATGGGTGGGTGTGTGGGTGTGTGTGTGGGTGAGCTTGTCTTACATACGCAGTGTGGACTTCCGAACAAAAGACGTCCACATAATGTAGGTAGCACCGACGTTGTGTGGACTTGCCCACGTCCACACAGTGTTTCCCCATTTCTGGAAAACAGGTTTAGAGGCATTTTTGGGTTAGGTTTATCTGTAGCAGAATGAAGAGAAACACTAAAGGGAATCATATAAAAAAAAATTGGGTTGAAAGAGTTTTCACAGTTTGAGAAAAATGAGTTTTTTCACTGGTTTTTCTTAACTACACGAAAGCAATGGAAAGTCCACACTAGTCATGTGAAACAAGTATGTGTGGGTGGGTGTGTGGGTGTGTGTGTCCGGACAAATCTTGTCAGCGCGATAACTTGAGAAATACTTTACATATGAACTTCAAATTTGGTTTGTGGATTGTCCTTGGTAATCCTAAGAAGCCTTTTGCATTTGGGGCCAAAAGGTCAAGGTCACAGTGGCAAAAACAAAAGAAATTTTGTCAGCGCGATAACTTGAGATATACTTTACATATGAACTTCAAATTTGGTTTGTGGATTGTCCTTGGCAATTCTAAGAAGCCTTTTGCATTTGGGGCCGAAAGGTCTAGGTTCAAGGTCACAGTGGCTGAAACAATAGAAATTTTGTCAGCGCGATAACTTGAGAAATACTTTACATATGAACTTCAAATTTGGTTTGTGGATTGTCCTTGGCAATTCTAAGAAGCCTTTTGCATTTGGGGCCGAAAGGTCAAGGGTCAAGGTCACAGTGGCTGAAACAATAGAAATTTTGTCAGCGCGATAACTTGAGATATACTTTACATATGAACTTCAAATTTGGTTTGTGGATTGTCCTTGGCAATCCTAAGGAGCCTATCGCATTGGGGGTCGAAAGGTCCAGGGTCAAGGTCACAGTGGCTAAAACAATAGAAATCTTGTATTTATTCTGAGATCATAGGGATTAGGGATTAATTCATATAAAACCTACAGAAGACACTAATGCTGTCAATGAACGCTCCATTTGACCAAGGTACATGTAATTTGATGTTAGAGTGGTGTTATGTCATGGAAACAGTCACGGTTGCGGGGCATTTGTGTTTGTAAACACACCTGACTTGTTTTTTTATGAAATTTATTTTTGGGGGTTAGAATAACTTTTTTTTGGAGGGGGGGCTAAAGCCCCCCCTTGCCTCGCCCCATAGAACCGCCACTGCAAATACCACCCTCCTATTGTGCCCGCCCTACTTTAAAAAGGCTTATTGTTTAGTACTACTATAGATCTTAATTTTTGATGAGTTTTGTCAAATCAACCCCAGTCTCAATGAATCTCAATGGTGACTGTGCCTTGCATCATGTTTCTCTGCAGAGTTCCTTTGACTGCGCCTCTCTAGCTGTGGGCTCAACACTGAATGTAGTTGACATGATTCTGTCCAATCAGGTAAGAAATGAATGTCATGTAATCTTAAAGGGAAGATACAACATTTGCAAACATCACAAAACAAAATTATCAAATTATCACGAAACACCTTACTGGATGGTTTGGGAATAATAGTCTAAAGTATCCTGTAAAATCGTGGCTCCTGGTGCGCTGACATTTTCAAGAAAAATTGTATTTTTTCCAATGCTGGTCGGCCGACCAGCGTTGGAGAAAACTGCTCCTAATTTTTCATAATTAGTTATTCCGCATTTTCTTTGCAATTTATAACACACCTGTGAAGGGGTACAAGCCTGCTAGACTGATTCTCTGACCTTACAATTCCCCAAAGTCTACAAATTGCTCCGTTTCATCTTAACTGGGGTCAGGGAACCAGACTACAAGAACATGATTGGTTTTCTTGGTTTTTCCAGCATCTACAAGCCCACAACATGAAACAAGTAATTTTAACAATATTTGCTATAACATACTAATCCTCCAAATCCATTTATTTCTGAAAATTGCAGCAAAAGCAGATGTTGTACATTCCCTTTAAGCCACTTTAAACACTCATTTCACAGACAATTGTGTTTAACAAGTTTTTTAATGACCTCTATTACAAATGTTTCTAGGATTGAGCCATTACCTTTGTGTTCCTACTCACAATATTTTCATATTTTACATTCATAATTGGGTCATTCCGTGTCAAATCAACACGCTTTTGGACCCGACCCTCACAGATTGAAACGATATTTGGTGTGATGATTGGCCTATATGAGAAACCCCCAGAACTGAATTTTTTTGAAAATTGACTCGTTAGTTTTTGCGATACGGGTCAACGAACTTTTGACTAATTAGCATGACCTCCGAACTTTAAATACTTGTATCTCAAAAACTATAGTGCCTACAAAGCCAAGTTGTACATCATATTAAAGTTCTTTGAATGGCCTCCATTTCATAAAATAAAACCAAAATCGTAGCATGAAGTGCAGAGAAAATACGTAACAAAATGACCTTTGACCTCGAATTACGAAAAACAATATGCTTCAAATTTTGTAATTTTTTTTCAACTGTTAGTTTATGATGTCAGCAACAATCTTAAAAAAAAATTGGGATGGGCGTTCTTAAAGTTTTTAAGTTATGATTTTTTGAAAAAAGCCTGTACATCAAAAAGTATGCATAATATTAAATGTACATGTACATGTTCATGTATATGTATACTTGTACTGTGTACATGTACATGTGCACATTTTACCTGTGCATCATGTTTGCCCTTTACAACCGCATAGTCTCAACTCATTAAGGGCAGAACAAAATTACTTATAAACAAGTCAGGTGTGTTTACAAACACAAATGCCCCGCAACCGTGACTGTTCCTTTGACATAACACCACTCTTTTAACATCAACTTACACGTACCTTGGTCACATGGAACGTTCATTGACAGCATTAGTGTCTTCTGTAGGTTATATATGAATTAATCCCTAATCCCTATGATCTCAGAATAAATACAAGATTTTTATTGTTTTAGCCACTGTGACCTTGACCCTTGACCTTTGGACCCCAATGTGATAAGCCTATTTGGATTACCAAGAACGATCCACAAACCAAATTTGAAGTTCACATGTAAAGTATTTCTCAAGTTATCGCGCTGACAAGATTTCTTTTGTTTTAGTCACTGGGACCTTGACCCTTGACCTTTCGGCCCCAAATGCAAAAGGGTTCTTAGGATTACCAACAACAATACACAAACCAAATTTGAAGTTCATATATTAAGTATTTCTCAAGTTATGGCGCTGACAAGATTTGTCCGGACACACACACACACCCACCCCGGTTTACGTTACATACCTTGTGTGGACATTCCTTTGTTTTCGTGTAGTTAAGAAAACTCGATACAAAAAATAACGTTACTTAAACTGTGAAAACTCTTTTAACCCATTTTTTTTCTATGATTCCCTATAGTGTTTCTCTTCATTCTGCTACCGATAAACCTAACCCAAAAATGCCTCTAAACCTGTTTTCCAGAAAGGGCAAAACGTTATGTGGACACGGCTTAGTCCACATAACGTTAACACAACCTGCATTATGTGGACATCTTTTGTTCACAAGTCCACATAGGGAATGTAAGACAAACTCACCCACACACACCCACCCACCCACGGAAGGACAAGGCGGAAACAGTATGCCCCTTCGGCTTCGCCGCGGGGCATAAAAATTTGTTATACCAGTCTACGTTACTTTCATTTTTCGCTCAACCAAAGTCTGTGTTGCAGTGTTCATCTTCCCGGCGGAGATCTTGTATACGCGTCCTGTTTCAGTGACCGGTTCCACTGCTGTTAATACATCCATGCCGTGAATTACAAGTGTGTCTGGTCGATAGGGGAACTTGAAAGATGGAGATGGCCCATGGGGATGAAGGAAACTCAGTTCCACTTCTTGGGATGCTGGAAGGATCTCCTGAACACATGCTAGCCACCAGTAACAGTCATACATCACTGTAACATACCCCTTGATATCTGCAAAATCAATACATGCAGTTTGTCCATGGACTTGGAGGCAAACTGGTTCCTCTCTTGAGTCTGAGGAGGAGGAAAAATCACGCACCTTAATATTGTCTTTAGACATCGGACAAAAACAGTGCAGCTTTTGTGTTCCTGGAATGGTACGTGCAATTTGGAACCTTTGCCTGAGAATAACCGCTTCATTCTTCATCTCCGCCGAGGAGATGAACACTGCAACACAGACTTTAGTTGAGCGAAAAATGAAAGTAATGTAGACCGGTATAACATATTTTTTATAAGTAGTTTTGTTCTGCCCTTATGTGTTGAGACTATGCGGTTGTAAAGGGCAAACATGATGCACAGGTAAAATGTGCACATGTACATATACACAGTACAAGTATACATACATGTACATGTACATGTACATTTAATATTATGCATACTTTTTGATGGACAGGCTTTCTTCAAAAAATCATAACTTAAAAACTTTAAGAACGCCCATCCCAATTTTTTTTTAAGATTGTTGCTGACATCATAAACTAACAGTTGAAAAAAAATTACAAAATTTGAAGCATATTGTTTTTCGTAATTCGAGGTCAAAGGTCATTTTGTTACGCATTTTCTCTGCACTTCATGCTACGATTTTGGTTTTATTTTATGAAATGGAGGCCATTCAAAGAACTTTAATATGATGTACAACTTGGCTTTGTAGGCACTATAGTTTTTGAGATACAAGTATTTAAAGTTCGGAGGTCATGCTAATTAGTCAAAAGTTCGTTGACCCGTATCTCAAAAACTAACGAGTCAATTTACAAAAAAATTCAGTTCTGGGGGTTTCTCATATAGGCCAATCATCACACCAAATATCGTTTCAATCTGTGAGGGTCGGGTCCAAAAGCGTGTTGATTTGACACGGAATGACCCAATTACCAAAGACAGTTTACCCATTCCTCTTGTTCGAGAGCCTATCGCGTGGCCGGTCTTAAACGGATGATAAAGACAGGCTGGCTGGTCTGAAACACTTTCAAGTGTCCATGAAATTTGGACTCCTATGAAATCCAGTGCCTTTTAACGTTGTATTGGTTGCACATTCACAATTCTCATGTAGGCATGCGCAATACTACCAGTGAGTCAGTATTCCATAGTCTGAAATCGCACGGCCACAGCTGCATTCTGTGCGACATCGCGCAGTGCTTGCGACGCGCGTGTCAATCTCCATAAAAGGAGTTGTTTACAACTTACTTGCGAGCTGCACACTCCATTATGGGCTTTTCTGAAAAGATTTAATAAAAGTGTTTTCTTTGTTCTTTCTTTTTCTAGGCTCGAAATGGTGTGGCCATAGTGAGGTGAGTTGAAAACTTGCTCTCTCTGAAATTATGGAAATCGTTAATTTTGCAACCTCCCTCACTTTTGGCAAAATTTAATTTTTTAGTAATTTAGTATTAGAAGCCATTACCGAGGCACTGTGCTCGTGTGTGCAGGTCTAATACACACACACTCAGTGGCCTTTCATCAGGAGGTTGTGGGTTTGAGTCCCATCCGAGTAAGCTTGTGAATATTTTAATCACAGGCCCTCCGAAAACACTGAATGTATAGTGTTTATGACTTTGACGTCAGTGAAGGGTAAGACTTAATATTGAATTTACCAATCGGGTTTTCATCTTACACCCACGCCTCACATTAAAAGATGTGTGCGATATGCGAGTGAGCACTCTGCCCCTCAGTAATGGCGGTTCCCAAGTGTCTAAATGATCGCAGGCCGAGTTTTCGAGATCGAGTGTGATTTTGTTACCGCCTGCGTGATTTCCATTATGATAATATATAGACTGGTTCCCAATTGTATATATACAAGTGCATTCCTAATGATAGTGGAGAGTCAGGAACCAGGGTATGCATAATTTCCATTATAATTTCCGATCGATCATGAAGGAACTGGGGCGGAAACCTGTGTGATTAATATGCATCATGTGACAATGATTTGTCGCGCTCAATCTCGAAAGAACCTGCAAGCGATCAAATTACACAGATATATATACTGCAGGTTTTGTTGTTCCTAAAGCAGAACATGAATTCGTATTCTGCCTGAGTCCCACAAGACCGGGGTCTAAAATCTCCTGAGGCTGAAGCTGGAGAGATATCTGCTCTTTCCAATCTTCTCCTTTTCCCACAAACAGCAAATCTTTGCTTCTCTTGTTGATTTTCAGACCACCGGGCCACCATGCAGAAGCCCACACTGCTATGGGGTTCTGCTTTTTCAACACTGTGGCACTAGCAGCACGATATGCCCAGCGCAAGTTTGGACTGAAAAGGTAAGGACAAATACAGAGTTAATGCATGATTGAAGACCACTAAGACAGTTGTGTTTTAAACCTTAGTTCCTGAATGGCCCCAAACCATCCTACCTGTCACTATCTTTACCACCCAAAACTATGGCAATTTTGCCTGTTACTCCTTGTACTGTACTGCCCCAAACTGCCCTGCCTTGTACTCCCTGTACTACCCCAAATTGCCCTGCCTGTTACTCCCTGTACTATCCCAAAACTGCCCTGCCTGTTACTCCCTGTAGTATCCCAAACTATCCTACCTGTCGCTCCCTGTACTACCCCAAACTGCCCTGCCTGTCACTCCCTGTACTACCCCAAAACTGCCCTGTACGCACTCCCTGTAGTATCCCAAACTGCCCTGCCTGTCACTCCCTGTACTACCCCAAACTGCCCTGCCTGTCACTCCCTGTACTACCCCAAACTGCCCTGCCTGTTACCCCCTGTACTACCCCAAACTGCCCTGTCTGTTACTCCCTGTACTACCCCAAACTGCCCTGCCTGTTACTCCCTGTACTACCCCAAACTGCCCTGCCTGTTACTCCCTGTACTACCCCAAACTGCCCTGCCTGTCACTCCCTGTAGTATCCCAAAACTGCCCTGCCTGTCACTCCCTGTACTACCCCAAACTGCCCTGCCTGTTACTCCCTGTACTACCCCAAACTGCCCTGCCTGTTACTCCCTGTACTACCCCAAACTGCCCTGCCTGTTACTCCCTCTACTGCCCCAAATTGCCCTGCCTGTCACTCTCTGTACTGCCCCAAACTGCCCTGCCTGTTACTCTCTGTACCACCCCAAACTGCCACTGTCTGTATCACTTGTCTCTTTATCCTGTGGTTATAGTAGCCCAATCCAAGAGAATTTATGAGAAGTTCCAGGCAATTAAACTGTCAAAATACGTACCAGCTGCCATCCAAATGTGATTAAGTTTTAAATTGGCCTTGACCTAGGCTGTCAAACTAATAACGTCTGGTCATCACTGGATCTGAGCGAGCTGTTGATTCCGGTTGGTCTGACATGTCTGATGTTCTCGTTGTTCAGACCCGCTACTTGTCCTGATGAATGCAAAGGAATATGTCTTAGTAAAATGAGATAAAACCTGAAAATGTAAACACCTTGACCCAAGGGGGGGGGGGCGGACCCCTCAACTTTTTCCATGATACCTTTGCACAAAAAATGTTCCCGACCCAAGCTTTCATGATGGTAAATTGTAAATTTTTCACATCTATACATTTATTGGCAGAAACCTGAAATAACTGACAAATAGCAATCCGACTTTTGTGACACTTTAGTAAGCCCAACTCGGAAATAAAAAGTATATATGTTGAGCAATAAGACAAAATACATTGTGATGTCAAAGAAAGTTCAGTTTTTTGTCTGACTATACATGTATGCAATTCTCAGAAATTGACCCCTGTAAGAATTCTCACCTGCCTGCTATATTACATCAAGTCCGTTCACCTGGGCAGTCTTGAAAGACAGGTGCCATCAAATCAGATTTATTCCTAATCCTGGGCACACTGTTAGGCAAATTTCATGTTAAAAATGCTCCAATGGCTGCATCGATACGTCTGGGTTAGCAATCATGATTCACCATTACATTCTAACCTAATGTCTTTTGTGAGGAGGAATTTAGTGAGTTCTTTTAAAGCTACAGTCCATCATTTGTAATTTGTGCATTTTGTTCGTTTGAAGCAACAAAAGTGCTCAAGATCTAAAGAAGGGTGCCGAACAACTAACCTGATAAAGTTTCAGCTCAGCTTTAGCTGTATATTTCGAGAAAACAGCATTCTAAGATCTCAATTTTAAATCAAAAGTTACTGAATCATGTTTTGAATTGCAGCTATATGCGACGTAGCGCACTGATCCGACGAATTATAACAACCGCGCGCGCGTGTGCGTCATTCCAATACTTGTGCGCGCTGCGCTGAATAACAAAACAAACTACTAATTTAAATTTTCCTACGGTGCTTCTTAAGAATCACCGTTGGAAATGCCTTCTTTCGTTGATTACTTCAAAATGACAGCTTCCCAGAAAGAATAATTTCACAGGGAGTTTAGTTCCCTTACTATCTTTCAACCAAGTTTGTTTTTCAAAAATAATTACGCCAGTTAGTTACTTTTCGGATGGCTGCAAATGATGGACTATAGCTTTAATTGGAATGAACTCTGGATTATTTCAGGGCACGACCTTGTAACATTTTTTGACCTCCGTACTCCACCATGGATCCTTGTTCTCTTCTGCGCAAGATAATGAAAATGAAATGTGAAAATGAAAGCCATCAAAGCGTTATATTTGCCCTTACCTTTACAAATAAAACTCACAGTTATAGTGTTATAGTATAACAAGCTGCCCCTTCCAAAAACAAACAAAAGTTGCTTCTAAGATCCCTAAAAGAAAATTGGGTTTGTTTATATAAAATAACAAAATTGTAATCATACCTGAATCTCCCTTTGTTTCTGCTCAATAAAGCAATCAAATGAAATCATGATTTGGACATTTGGAAAATTTTCAAAGATTTTGTATTGATTGTATTGTGTTAATGAATGGGCAGAATTTTTGCTCATTGTTTTCATGATAACTTCGGTTTTCTTGTAGTATGCATTCAGTATTTCCAGTTTTATGTTACCCTGCATGGTTAACATTTGCAAACATGAAAAAAAAAACCCAAATTATTATGAAATACATGTACCTTATACTGGACTGTTTCAAAGTGAATATTAGTCTCAAGCATCCTGTGAAATCAAGGCACCTGGTGTGCTGTCATTTTCAAGGAAAGCGAAATGTTTATATCAATTTCCAACCATGGACGGCCAACCATCATTGGAAAAAACGGAGTTAATAAGTAGTTCACATTTTGTTTGCAATCGGTTATACATGTACATCTGTGAATGGGTGCTAGCCAGCTAGCCTGGTTCCCTGACCTGACAAGTCCTGTAAATTGCTCTGTTTCGTCTGAATTAGTGTCAGGGAATCAGACTACAAGATTAGCATTTTTTTCTTGGGTTTTTCAGCATCTATTGAAAACAAAACTTCAAACAGTTCAGTGTAACAATATTTGCTATAAAATACTATACCCCAAATTCCGTCCAACTCTGAAAATTAAATGTTGTATATTACCTTTACATGTAATTCAACAAAATGTTTCGTTTCCAACAATTGTTTTTCTTCACATTAATCCGTTGTCCCCCCCCCCCCCACACCTCCCCTGAAACCTAAGGGTCCTCATTCTTGACTGGGATATTCACCATGGCAACGGTACCCAGCATGCCTTTGAGTCAGACCCCAGCGTTCTCTACATATCCCTGCACCGCTACGAGAACGGGATGTTCTTCCCTTCCAGCCCCGACGGTGCCCCGGACGTGACCGGCCAGGGGGAAGGGGAGGGATATAATGTCAACATTGCATGGAACGTGGTAAGTATTGAAGCAGTATTAGTATAATTATAATGTAGATTTTGTAAAGCACACTTGTACAGGGCGAGTCAAAAAAAAGGAAACCCAAAAAGCAGGACCCATTTTGGAATGAAGTTCTGCATGTAGCACTTTCAAAATCTAGGATATGAAAGCCCAATTAATAAGCTTTCTTTTACCTTAGTACAAGAATCATTCAAATCACTCTTTTCCCTTTCAAATTACGGGATTTTAAACACTGTTTTAAAGTTCTGTCCACGGATCACTCAAAAAAGGTAAGTGTTCTTTCAGCAGAACAAAAACTATTCATGTACGTCCCTATGTGAATTGTTTTTGTTTTGCTGAAAGAACAGATTTTGAAAGTGCTACATGCAGAACTTCATTGATAAATTAATTTCCTTTTTTTTTTTAACTCACCCTGTATACGTCTTCAGGGCGCTACATCATTATTAGCCCTGCTCATCATCGGGCCCATAAAATGTTGCAATGATGATCTCAGCATCCCGGGGAGTATACAGTTGGATGCAGCCAATTTGGCACAAATTAAAGCAGCAAAATTCAATCACGGTAACCATCTGTGCTCTCACAGGTACCTATTTTACTCCTGGGTGGAGAGAAGCAATTAGTGGCAGAGTGTCTTGCCCAAGGGCACACGCATCACAAGCGCAGGCTGGACTGGAACACACAGCCACAATCTACAGATCTTGAAGAGTTCAATGCTCCAGACCACAAGGCCACGCCGCAATGAGTAATGTCAAAACAAAAGCATGAATAACAGTAGTGAAATACCATTGAAAAATATACAGGTTCAAACTGTTAGGCCAAAAAAACCCAATACTCGGTCTTTGGTCAGCGCGCTCGTCGATTTTTATCATTCACATCAATCTTTCTTTTCCCCAAATTTTCCACGGTAGCTACAGCAGCGATCTCTATTGCCGCACCAACTCAAATGTTTGTACCAAGGAGCAGCAAGGAATGGGGACATTGCTCAAAGGCAAATGATGGAGGGCACCAAGGCAAATGATGGAGTATACCAATGTATATGAAGACACAAAAAAGCAAAATAGTCTGTACAATCCAAGCTTGACAAAAAAGAAAAACAAAGCGTCGCCGCATCAATTCCGTAACTTTGGTCTGACCTGAGACCGATTATTTTGTTTTTGGCCTAAATCATTCCAGTGAATGTCTTTGTTCAACTGGCAACAATTTGTTTTCCTTGTGCCTGTACTGGAAGAAAACAAACAAACAAACAAACAAACACCCCAACATGTTTGTCCCTATTTCTGTCTCTACATAAATCTCACGGTTTTTGGCTTCCCCTCACTGATCAAAGATGAATTGGTTTCCATAGCAACACATCTCTTGTTAGGCAACACTCTTAAATCATGTCCAGCAGGACTTAAATTTACAAATTCCAGAAAATATTGTTTGATCCCTTTAAATAGTTCCTGAGGTAGTACCGTTGAATTATTTTTATGTTTTAATGTTTGTTCTCGTCAACAAATTCCAGAAAATATTGCTTGTTCCCATTTAAATGCTTCCAGAGGTAGTAACTTCGAATTATTTTTATGTTATATTTGGTTATTTTTTTCAGATATTTTGTGTGAAAGTTTAACATGAGCTATTGGTAAATTGTACAGAAAGTCTAAATTCTCTTTACCATTCCATTTGTCGTGTCAAAATTTGGCATTCTGTTTTAAAGGTAGAGCACCTTAGTTGTCATTTGTGCATTTTTTTCGTTTGAAGCAACAAATTGCACAAACTCTAAAGAATGTGCTTAACAACTAACCTGATGAAGTTTCAGCTCAGTGAATGCTGTCTTTTCCGATAAAAACAATATTCCAGGATCTTGTTGTCAATTCAAAATTTGCCTGGCCATGTTTTGAAGTGCACCCAAAATCAGCGTCCAGGACACGTTCTCATTTCGAATAATAGCAACCGCTCCTGCATGTATCGTGTGGTGCGTGCACCTATTCAACAAACTACTAACGGAAATTTCCAAAAAATGAGTCTTGAGACGCACCATTGGAAAAGGCCTTCTTTTATTTATTTTTTTCGTCAAAATGACAGCTTGCCAGAAAGATTACTTTCACATGGAATTTGGTACCATTAACATTATTAAATCAAGTTTTCAAAAATAAGTTTGTCAGTTACTTTTTGGATAGCTGCAAATGATGTACTCTATTTTTAAAGTTTTTATCTTTGAAGTTAAATTTCAAGTATTGCATTATCATGCATAGTTCTCGTCCATTAAAATTCCCAAAGAAATTCACAGACAAAAAACCCAATCGAACCAATTCTTGGTTATGACTGCTTCTGACCGCCATAACACATCCGTGGTACGGTAGTCAGGATGTCGCAGGTTCAAATATTGCTCCAGTTAATTTCTATGCTCAACTTGAAATTAAATAATATTCCTCTTTCCCACAGGACTCAATGGGGGACGCAGAATACATCGCTGCGTTCACTCAGATTGTCATGCCCATAGCGTATGAGGTAAGGAGTAATATTTATGAATTAAAATACATGCTTGAGTGCTCGGGGAGGGGGAGGGGAATGTTTACACTCTCTCCAATAGTTTCTCTTAACTACTTCACGCCAGGATTATTTTTGCGAAAGGCAAAATTTTCCAACCAACTTCTGATAAACAGCCAAAATGCCACAAAGACTGATTCGCAAGAGTCATTTCAACAGTTTTTGTACAATAGTTCTTGCTAAAACCTCATGGTTCCATACACCGGGGTGTGCACTGGAGCGTAAATTGTACAGCAATAGGCCTTGCACAACGGCTAAATTCAAGATCAACACACGGTCCGCATTCACAGACGTTGTGTGTGTGGACAAAGGCTCGAGGGATTAGCGTGTTTAGACGTCACCTGGAGGCGAGTCGAGGCAATCTTGACGTCTTAACCTGTCAGCCGTGCCTGTTTTTAAGAACAGTAAGTGGTTGTCCTCCGACGTGAACTGGTAAATTGGGCTTTTGAGCCTCAGTCAGCAGATGAACCACCATGAGCATCTCCACAATGAAGAGCACCACCTATTGTCCTACAGTGTCCAAGGTTGTGAGCTATGAACAATGCCTTCAATAGTCGGATGGTTTCCATCGCTTTTCTCCCCACACCACCACTGACCCACCCCTGACCACCCCCTCCCAATGCTTTATTATATTTTGAGACGTCTAGCTGACTGGCCAACAAATTCCTGGCTACCTTCCAGTACAGAAGAGTCAGCAAATTTGTTGTTCCAACCCCAATCAAACTGGTCCTGCTATGCCCCTGACTGCAGATTTGATTGTTAAAATAGTGGCAATTGTTTTTATTTGTTGTAACAAAAAACTTTGTCATTACATTTATGTGCTTCTTTGAACAAAACTTAATTTGGTTTAATTTAGAAGGTTCAGAAATCAGACAGTTTGTGCCCTTCTGAATTCTTAACTGATATTTGGGAAAAACTATTCAACCACGTATCAGTGATACTAAAAGAAACAAAATCAATCCTACCGGTATAGGATTTCTTTTTCTTGCGTTCTTGAACCAGTTTGCATCGGAGGACGTGATAACACGCACTGGCTGTTTTTGTACACAGGCACGGCTGACGAGTTAAAATTGCCAAGATTGCCCCGACTCATACATGTATAAACATGCTTATCCCTCGTGCCTTTTGTACACACTCACAAAGTCTGTGAAGTTTGTAGAGGCGGACCGTGTGTTGATCTTGAATTGGCCGTTGTGCACGGCCTATTGTTGTATAATTTACACTCCAGTGTACACCCCAGATTATTGAAACATGAGGTTTCGGCAAGAAATATCGACCAAATAGTGTTGAAATGACTCTTGTGAATCAGTATTTTGTGGCATTTTGGCTGTACATGTGTATCAGAAGTTGGCTGGAAAATAATGCCTTTTGCGAAAAATCGAAAGTTTCGGCGAAAAATAATCCCGGCGCGAAGTGCTTAATATTCCACTGATGGTCCTCCCCTTTTTTTTCTTCAAAAAGTGATTGTTATTTGTGTGGAAAAGGTTCCCTTTTTCGGTATGCTTGTTGCTCAACCCATGCTCTTCAACATACTCAATTTGTTTCTCCTGACTGATTTAAAGGTACATTTAATATACAGCAGTTGCAAACATCAAAAAAATAAAACTACCAAATTATTATGAAATTCCACACTTGACTTTAAGTGAATAATAGTCTCAAATGAGACTGTGAAATCACCTGGCACTTAGTGTGCTGTCATTTTCGAGAAAAGTGGGAATTTTGTATCAATTTCCAACGATGGACTGCCGACTGTCGTTGGGAAAAAAAAGACCTCTTTCCAATACTTCCCCCATTTACCAAAGTTAGTTAGTCCACATTTTGTTTGCAATCGGTTCCACATCCGTGAACAAGAAAAGTTGTTTTTTAAATTTCGGGCTATCCCAACAGTTCTGAATCCTCCAATTTCAATATAATTTTGCACACCCCCTAGGGAGTTGGGGTTAATTTGCCCCAAAGAGCACAGCAGACAGCCTGTAATATTGTCAGATCACGACTAATTAGAATTTGTCGAGGGTAATTCCAGCATCACAAGAGGAAAGATAATGTCTTTGACAGAGCTAATTATCCATGATTTCTAATTGATGGTTCAGGGAAGTGGTCCAAAATGCATAGTCAGTAATCTTCTTGATCACTAGCTACATGTAGATGATGGATGGTAACTGTATGAGATTTGAAAAGTACACTTTCAGGTTTGTTATTAATTAAGCTCTTAAAAGCTCTGTCACCGATGTTTTTTAAAATGATGGAATTGCCCGAAAGGAAATACATTGTAATACCCTAACTAAAAGTGAATCACTTTTGCGTTGCTAGAGAGGTTCCAATAAAAACAAAACTAATTTTTGGGAGAAACTCGATAATAGCACTAGGGGAGCAATTTTATGGAAATAAGACTTTTATGACTTATATAATGTAGAAGTAGATTAATTATTAATTCATAAATACCTCAGACAGTTTAGCCATTCCTATTGGTCGAGAGCCCGTCACGTGGCCGGTCTTAAACGGATGATAAAGACATGGCTAGCTGGTCTTAAACACTTTTCCAGTGTCGCAATAAAATGTAGACCCCTAAAAATCCAGTGCCTCTTACCGCTTCATTGGTTGAACGTTCACAATCCTCACGTAGGCATGCGCAACACCACCAGCGAGTCAGAATTTTATAGTTCTAAATTCAAAACGCAACGCGCCAGGTGCGTTCTGTGCGACATCGCGCAGAACATGCCACGCGCGCGTCAATCTCCATAAAAGGGCTGTTTACATCTTACTCGCCAGCTGAACACGCCATTATTTTGCTAGAGGGATGTTTCAAAAAGCATGAAGTGAACTTGTTGAACAAATCGGTATTTTTTGAACGAATTATTTGATATTTTTTAACAAAAAGGTATTTATGAATGGGAATAAATGTGTGCTCAGTCGGTATTTATCACTCTGTTTAAGACCACTTAGAGTCTGGGTGCTGATAATTACCCTCGCCTCCGGCTCGGGTAATTATCAGCACCCAGACTCTAAGTGGTCTTAAACAGAGTGATAAAAACCTCCAGAGCACACATTTATTCCCTTATTAATGAATACAAAATAGTAAGCATTCATGCTGCACTATGAAACTGCTGAATGAATGGCGAGTTGAAAATTGTTAAATAATTAAAGGTTTGCGGAAACACCATGTGCGAATAATTTCACAACTAAGAGAATGGTTCTGAAAAGAACCAGAGGTATAAACTGGACGTTCCGGTCAGTATGCTCTGACCATCTTCAGGAGAATAACGTTTCTCCTGAAGACGGTCAGAGCATACTGACCGGAACGTCGAGTTTGTACCTCTGGTTCTTTTCAGAACCATTCTTTTAGTTGAGAAATTATTCGCACATGGTGTCCGCAAACCTTTCATTATTTAGTATCTCCACCATGCAAAGCCTCAAATCTTACTTATTGAAAATTGTTTGTTTATGTATAAACCTGACATAATTGCATATAAATTTCCAGTAATAACATTACTCAAATTCCAAAGCAGAATGTGTAAAACCTAACCTGTTGAAGTTTCCGCTCAGTGGATATTACACTTTTCAAGAAAGCAGTGAAAAACCTAGGAACAACCATTCGATCACGAAACCTGATTTCATTAATAACACTCGGTATTCCAACAATCAGTCAATTGGCTGATCTTTGGAAATCAGTTGCACTTCTCGAGTTCTTCGAAATGACAGCAAGCCAGAGGAATAATTTTAAGGGGTGTTTAGTACCAGTATGATTTTTAATAATCCAACTAAATATTTTAATAATAATTCGGCAGTTTACTTTTGGGAAAACAAAATGTATGCAAATGATCCTATATGCCTTTAAAAGGAAGATACAACATTTGCAAACATCAAAAAACGAAATGATCTAATTATCATGAAATATCTAACTGGATTGTTAGGGAATGACAGTCCAAAGCAAGTCGTGGCTCCTGGTGTGCAGATATTTTCAAGAAAACTTGTATTTTCCAACGCTGGTCGGCCAACCAGCAGTGGAAAAAACTGGCTCTTTTTCAAAAACTGCTCCTAATTGTTAATATATTTAGTTATTCCACATTCTTTTTTTCAATTGATTACACACCTGTGAAATGGTACAAGTCTGCTAGACTGATTCTCTGACCTTACAATCCCCAAAGTCTATAAATTGCTCCGTTTAATCTTTAGGTGGGTCAGGGAACCACACTACAAGAACATGATTGGTTTCTTGGATTCTCCAGCATCTCCGAACCCAAAACGTGAACCAAGTCAGTTGAACAATATTTGCTATAACATACCGGGGTACTAATCTTCCAAATCCATTTATTTCTGAAAATTGCAGCAAAAGCAAATGTTGTACATTCCCTTTAAAACGTTGATTGAAAATGGATGATTTTGACCATCACAATCTGGACTTTGAATTTTTGAAGCTCTCCGTATTAACTCAGTATCTGTGTATGGTGGTGTGCCGTTGTGTGGAACACCGTCTTTGCATAATGGTGTATCTCTAGTCTTATCTGTGTACCGATTCAATAAGGCAGAGACCAGATGTTAAAATTCGTCTTTATCAGTTTCCCTTTGAACAAGCACGTTGGATTGAATAGTTTGCTGCCTCCATCAATACGTCTGCAGCTGTTCATTGTAAAACAAAACAAAACAACAGCTAACCGCGCGCCACACTATCAAATGATTATTTCCTGACCCGTGCCCAATTCAATAAATATTTGAAGAGGAGTCATTGCATATTTTCAGTTCAGCCTTTTGTTTGCAAAGCCAGGCAGGAGGGAGAAACAACTAGAAGTTAATCAAATAAGAGCCAGTCTGTTCCATCGCATGCGGTCAGCAAACTTCGTTAAAAATCCAAGTCTGGAAATAAAGAGAAAGCTGAAATTGAATTACATCGCATTTTGGTTTTGCTCAGTTTCTGAGCAAGATGCCATATTTGAAGGACAACATAAACATTTATTGTAATCAAAACAACATATCTGATCAAATTATAATGAAAACAATTCTTGCTGTAAGTTATTTTGGTCAAATAAAAACAATCAGGTATTCTATCTGGTATGTTAATATATTAAAAAGAAAGTACCCGGCATTTTTCAACTAATTTTTTTTTTATATAAAAAGATTTCTGTAAAATTTTAAATACAAGAAAATGCAAAATTTCCAGGTATGAGACTTGTCAGACTTTTTGAATCTGAGAGAAAGACTAAACCAGTATCTGGTTTGTTGGTAACAACGTCACACACGCACGCGCACACATGTTTGTTTTACATACGCTATGTGGACATTCCTTTGTTTTCGTGTAGTTAAAAAAACTCGGTACAAAAAATAACTTTACTCAAACTGTGAAAACTCTTTCAACCCAATTTTGTTTTTCTATGAATCCCTTTAGTGTTTCTCTTCATTTTGCTACTGATAAACCTAACCCAAAAATGCCTCTAAACCTGTTTTCCAGAAAGGGCGAAACGTTATGTGGACACGGCTTAGTCCACATAACGTCAACACAACCTGCATTATGTGAACATCTTCTGTTCACAAGTCCACATAGTGAATGTAAAGACAAACTCACCACTGTAGATTGCTAGCGCCCATTGGATAACCACTCAGGTTGTGTTAGCTTCCGGTTCCAATGGTTCCTATGCTACTTAATGTGAAGTGGGCGTGGTTTAAACTGAACTGACGTGACACTCACAAACCGGATAGCTCCGCTACTCTGGTTCATTAGTAAAAACGTCACACACGCGCGCACCACTGATAACTAGCACCCATTGGTTAAACACTCGAGACCTGTGGGCTAACTTCTGGTTCCATTCATGTTATGCTACACCGTGTGAAGTACGCATGGTTGAATTGAGATGACGTCACACTAACGAATCGGATAGAAAGAAGTACATCTTTTCAGACCTTCCTCCAATTTTCAGAATTTTTTTTTTTTTAATTGACAATCTCATCCCTGAATTTCACATTGAGTGATACCATTCTTGCTCTCCCAAAAATCAGTGATAATTTTTAAGATAATACACATGTCAACATGTACAACAAGTAACCATTGCCGGTAATTTATGTTAGGGGTATTTAAGACAATGAGAGTATAACATCGCCCCAAAATGGAAGGGTTGGTTCATGTATATAGGGTGAGTCAATAAGAAAGTGACCTGGATTAGTAATGGTTTTTTTTATCACAATACACCAATAAAATACGTCTTAAAAGAGCATGTTCTTCCACTCAGCTGAAAAAAAAAAGAATTACAAAAATTGATTCATGCTATCAGAAGTTAGGCATGTTTTTACTAAAAGAACTATATTTCATAGCTGTCCATGGATTGCCATTGGAAGCTATTGAGCTGAGTGAGAATTACATATTATAAATACAAATGCAAATGAGATTTTAATCATTTGAATCAAGACTGAAACATTATGTTTACTTCGGAGTTTGTTTTTTGAATATGAGGAGCAATTCAAGTTAGTCAACTCCTTTTTCCCTGAAATATTGATGGCGATTTTTAGTTATTCATCAGTATATTTATCGGTAAATGATCAGTGGTAGACAGCTGAATTTTGTGATATTTTTATTAAAAAATATAGACATACCTGTAACTTGAGAATAGAGTATGCAAATGACGTGAAATTTTCACAGACTAGTTAATAACATGTTCTTTATCCCTATGTTATTTTCATGCAACGGAGGGAGCCACTATTTTTAGAAATTTTTTTTTCTTCTAATTCGGTCACTTTCTTTTGGTAACACACTGAGTATACAGTGTTTATACGTCGGTGAAGGGCAAAACCTAATTTGATTTACATCACCCCGACACAAAAATTCCATCTTATGAACACATTCTTTTGACTCACCCTGTATGTATACATTTTGAGGACAACTGACATGAGTAGATACTAGACATGCTTGTAAGAAGGTACTTCATTATATCCTTACAAGCATTCCGGACCTGTAAAATGTACATTGGGTTATTTTGCACTTCCAATAAGTGGAATGTACATGTATGTCAATAAAATTTAAAATGTGACCGGCTCTACAAAAAAGGGTATTATGTCGCAAAAAAAGTGAAATTGAGTAATATACATGATTGTAAAGCCCACAACTTAAGTTTTCATTTGGTACATAATAGAGCCCCACAGCCCCTCCCAATCAGGAGATATGATGTATTTGCATATAAATAACTTCCTTGGAGTTCAAATTACACAACTGAGAAAACAGGCTTTGAAATAGCTGGCTTTGCTGTAGAACAACAGAACAATGCACACAAAATGGTTGTTTTTTCCACTTTATTCTATTCATCGAAATCATCATTTCTGTGAATGAACCCTGAAACTGTAGGTAATAAAGATGTCAGTCATGACAAAAAATTAAAATCACATTTTGACAAAATGTTCAACCTCTCAATGTTGAGCGGGCCATTACACAATAATGCACAGTGCGACTTAATACCCTTTTTGGTGGAGCCGGTCACAAATACAAGTTTTATTGCCTATAAAATAAAACAATGAAAAACAAACATACAAGTGCCTATGGAACTACATGTACACCCAGGATTTTGATGGTCAGTCAGGTTACTAGAAACCCAGGATGTTTTTTTTGTTTGTCTAAATTGGTTATCGCTTCTTCATTTGTTTTTCTTTATATAGTACAGTCCTGAATTGGTGCTTGTGTCCGCCGGTTTCGACGCTGCATGTGGAGATCCCCTGGTAAGAACGCAAATCAGACATTTGTAGAATTGAAATCACTGAGCAGGATTATACTCTAACGGTCAAATTGTTATCTTACGCCAAAAAAAAAAAAGTCTCCGGTTTCTGGTATGCACGCGCGTCGCCGTAGCCATGCGCGTCGGCAAAATGAAAAAGTTTTTTTTTCAATGAAAGATGATGTCTCAAAACCGCCAAACTCACTGGTTTGACTGGAATCCTGCTGCTGCACAATTTTAACGTGTTTTTAGATTGGGTTATGGTCGAGAATAAGCTTTATGTGGCCTCTCTGGACTCCCATATATTTGCACTAAGTTTAGTCGGGCACCATTTGCAGTCATCAGCCGACATTTGAAGCAAAAAATCAGGTAAAAAAAAAAAACAGCCGCGTCGCCGCACCACTTTTTGGGCAAGCTCCATACCAGAAACCGGAGACTTTTTTTTTTGGCCTAATACCTTTCTCTCGATGTAATTTACTCAAGTGAATCAACTGCATTCCTTAGTCAAATCACGGAGTGTACGCGTCCTCACGTGTTTACAATGCGTACTGATGTAGTCCTGTAGTAGTTTTGCTAAGTGGTTTTTGTTTCCTTTACTGAAAAAACTAGGACATCTGAAAGGTGGTCCAGGTGAATGGTGCTCTCTTCTGTGTCTTGCTAAGTTTAGGTGTCCATTTGATAGATCTTGTTCAGTAACTGTTTCTTTGTTTGCTTGTTATTTTACACGCTCCCTGAGAGGTTTTCCATCCAAAAATTCAATTGCTGTACCTTGTGTAAATACCTGTTGTGTTTCTATGTGGTAGATTTTGCTTGCTTAACTCTTTCAGTGCCCGCGAAATTTGAAAAGTTTAACCCTAAAGTGCCCGACTTCGAGCGTTTTTTTTGTAATTGTTCAAAATTCTGCAAAACAAAAGTAAATAACATTTACTCACTAAATTTGTTGTTGTTGCTCTCTGGTACATCCTTGGTATATTGGAAAGTCAATAGTAGTCATGTACATAGTGATACACCCTGAAACACTGTCCTGCACACAGGGGAATTCTGCACTTTTTGCAGAAAATACGAGTGTCAGTGCTGCGCCCTCTCGCAAGAACTCGATTAAAACAACTTAATACAGGTCGTACCTGAATGAAAATGATATTATTTGAAAGAGCGAGAGCACCCCCTTGTGATAACATGCTTACTCTACCTCGTACATGTACGAGGTTTGGCGATTTTAAGTACGAACATTACCTTGTACATGTATGAGGTTGGCATTGTCGAACTAACAAATATACCTCGTACATGTATGACTTTGGCACTGAAAGAGTTAATAGAGAATTTGTGAAGTTAAAAAGCACTGTCCAATCGAAGGAAAACAAGTCTGAAATTATAATTGGAATTGAATTTGTGCCTGGTACAACATCACTTCTTCATTCTTTCTTACCCCTAACAATCTTTACTTAACACTACTTATTATTAAATAATTATTTCGGAGAATGTCATGGAAAATTCATGACAGTTTCAAGAAACAGGACTCTGAAACATGGACTTCCTATTAAATAATTATAAATTAAATGACAATATTTGTTGGTTGTAAATCACACTTTCCTGAAGAACAGGCATCCTTTTTTTCGGTGGCTCCTATCACAGTTTCTATGCAACCTTGCTCCAAAATATTGCTAAACAAATTTAATGTGCTAAGCAAAAGTTAGCGTGGAGCCAGCCGCCACCAGCGATCAAACAGCAAGTAGATTGGTTGGTAACCGCTTATTGCTGGGAAAATATTTTCAGTGCTTAGTAATTTATGAAATTGGTCCAAGGTATTGCAAATGTTAGGTCTTTTAGACTTACATAGATGGGTCATTCTTTAAATTTAAGATCCAAAAGTGTGACATTTTTCCTGTCTCTGTTACCTTTGGTACTTCATAATTTGCCATTCAAGTATTCTTAGGAATGACTTTGAATGATTTTTTAGTAGTGGGGTAGCTTGCTATTCATAATTAAGCTAGAGGAACGACTGCATTAAGGAGTGCATCAAAATTATTTGAATTTAAATTACTTATTTTTTTGAATAAGTAATTTAAATGTATATTTTTTGGTTTAATTCATTCTACATTTTTAAATGTTTTACTTCTATGATTTGTGTGTACAGCTCATTTCTTGTACTATTAACTGTTTCTGTTCACATGTGCTGTTCAGGTTATTGATTGATTTATTTATTTTTTATTATCAAAGTATACTTTTTGTTGTTTGCTTTAAAATAAATTCTTTAAATATATTTATATTGTTTTATTTCATTTTACAAAATTTGCTTTTACTTTTTGATTACTGTAATTTACTAATCTTGTCTCGTTTGTATATTAATTTTTACTGCTCTGGTGATTGTATAACTACTGTTATCCGTTTAGGTCATAGTATTTTATTTCTTTTTTTATCGTTTAACTTTTCTTCTTATTTTGTTTCTATATTGTCTGATTTTTAAGCAACACGTTCCCTTGAAAAACAACTTTGGTTGAATGGGCAACCGTGTATAAACAAGTTTAAATAAAATAAATTTTAATAAATAAATAAATCAAAATTATGAAATCTTTGATGTCAAAATGTAACAGGGACAGGAAAAAAAGTGGACCCCAAATTTAATGAATAATCCATGTATCCAACGACCAAACTTAGAAGCCATTATTGCGGTGCACCTCACTTGCATGCAGTATGCATGCACTCGGTGCATCTTCTTCGAGTAGAGTCAAGTTGAAAGTACAAAAATGTACACGCTCCTCAATGCGTGACCAAGCATGGTAGCACTTCAGTAATGGTGACTGCCAGATTAGTCCGTAATGAAGCTGATGTTTCCTTATATTTGATAGGGAGGATACAAGGTGACTCCTGCAGGGTACGCCCACATGACCCACATGCTGAGTAGCCTGGCCAACGGCAGAGTGGTTGTTTCTTTAGAGGTAAGAAAACAGTACTTGTGTTTCTTTCTCACAATCTCACAGTCATTCCTGGCACTTCCTTCATCAGTAAGAATGTGATGTTTCCATTGTAAAAACTTTACATTAAAATAAATTATTTAAGCGTGCACAAAGTCTATGGAATTTGGGATAGAATAAGAAGAAGAAAAAGAAAAAAAATCAGAACCAAAACTAAGGCTTTTCTTAAAAGGGTTCCAGAAACATTCAAAAGTGTTAACAAATTGCCCAGACGTTTTATTCACATGTTCTGCATTCCAATGTTTAGTTTTACAAAGAATCAACGATGCCTTTTAACCTATTTAACTTATAAGGCATTAACAAGCACCTTATTTTTGGACACATCCCAGGAAGTCCATTTTTTTTCCAATTATCATCAACTATCCATTGAGCCAGCCAGATACGCTGTATGGAATTGATTGTGTTTGATGTTTTCACTACACCGCCGTGCCCAAGATCAACATTCAGAGAGCCTCTCCTACGTGCGACCGCACAAATACTGGGGCAGGCAGTGGCCTTTGTGTTGGATTAATGTTTAAACTTATAAATGGTGCGGGAAAGGTTTACAAAAACGTGTCTCAAATTAAACATGGCTATCCGTCTTTAGTCATTATTACATTGTTATTAAAGTTCATATGGTTAGTGACGTGGCATCGAAGATTCCAATTTGAAGGGGTATATATAGGCAGTCACTTCCTGGAGGGGGTAATCAGTGGTTGTGGAGTTGCTATTAAAGGTTCTTGCTTTTCTTCTCCAAACTCTAAACTAGAGCACAGGCCCCAATTAGGGAAGGGGGAATCCATGCATTTAATTGATTACCTCTGTTGATGAATTATGAAACACTTTGAGTTGTGACTGAAAAAAACATTTAGTGCACTCTTAGATTGATTCAATTAATCTCCCTTGTCTTTAACACACTTAAAAGTAAAAAAAAAAGAGTACAGTCTGTCGTGAGCCAATGTGGCCCATCAGGCAGGCGTTATCTCCAGTTTCAGTAGCATGAAACAACTGAGAATATTTCTACTCCCCCTGGTTGGGATATGTCAGTCCATCGCTGGTTACTCTAATGCTGGTACCCATTTATACTCCTGGGTGGAGAGAGGCAAGTGGGGATGAAGTGGCTTACCACCCCTGACCCTCTGACCATGAGTCACGAACCCTAACCGCAAGGCCACACTTAAAAGTCCTTAACGAAATACTAACAATCATCACAATTTATGTGGTTCCTTTAAAAGACCGATGGTTTGAAGTGTTATTGATATAAAACATGGAACGATTTTTAAATACTGTAAGAATAAGCAGTGCATGCACAGATTTGCACGCATGTACATGTATGGCGTTGAGTGTGCCAATCCAATTTTAACCATGATTTGCACAAACACTCTTTGTCACTTGTGAAACACATCAGCCAATTATCACATTCTCCGACTTGTGTGCGGCGATACGTAGGTTCAAATCGTGAATGGAAACATGGTGTCTGTGTTCAGATCAGAGGCAAGACACTTTACTGCAATTGCCTCTCTCCACCCAGCTTGCCCAGGAGTATGCGTGTACTTTTTTGTGTAAACGGATACCTGTGGAGGGGTAGAGACTGGTTTGCTCCTGTGGAAAACTGGTATCATGACCTTACGAACGGGGTTCCGAAATGGGCAATAACAGCGTTATGAAAGGTTTAATGTCCAAGACAGGGTCGGTTAATCATGATATCTAATAAATGATTCAGAGAAGTGATCCAAAACTCCTAGTCTGTTATCTCCTTGATCATTGCTAGATGATAGATGTATAAGATTTGAAAAATACATTTTCAGATTTATTCACTGAATTCTTAAAAGCTCTGTCATGTACATAACATAACGCTGGAATTGCCCAATTGTGATGTCCTTTGAAACAATGATATTATTCATTAACCCTAACCCCCTAGGGGCCTTTTTGCTAGGAACCATCCTCAATCCTCCTCCTAAACTTTGCGTTTATGTTCAAATGAAGGGTACCCAGCGACTCAATCCTTCAAAATCGACAGACAGTTCTGTCTCTAAAAATGCATTCATCCTCAATCCTCCAAAATCCTCATGTTTTTCAAACACCATTCATCCTCAATCCTCCCAAATCCTCCCAAACTGCAATGAGGTTTTTGGAGGATTGAGGTGGGTTAGGGTTAATTTTTCACATTTTGCGGGGTACAGGTACACAAACTCGATACTAGAAATCTTCAAACCCTAAATAAACGAAGAGAAAAACAAAAACAAACGGTGAACAGCTTTCTTCCTTTGTCCTTGGTTCCGTCTTGTATCAGGGTGGTTACAACTTGAACTCCATCTCTGAATCCATGGCCATGTGCACCAGGACGCTGTTAGGTGATCCCTGTCCATCCATCCACCCCGGCTCGCCATGTCCGAGTGCCATCCAGGCGATCTTAGAGACCCTGTATGAACATCAAGAGTACTGGAAGAGCCTCAAGTACCAAGGTCAGTGTTGAGAATTTGTAAGCACTGTGGACCAATGGTTACAGTGTTTGACTCACGTGTTCGGGTTAGAACCCTTACAGGGAATACAGTGCTAGTGTTCTTGGGCAAGACACTTTACTGCAATTGCCTCTCTTAACCCAGGAGTATAAATGGGTACCTGTGAAGGTAGAGACAAGAATGTGCTGTTCTTGAGCTGCTGCTACTGCAAAAAGAATGGTCTCATGGCCTGATGAACAGGGGTAATTATTGTGAAGCACTTTGAGACCTTTAAGCGTTGTATAAGCACCATATTATTATTTATAGGGAATACTCCGTAAGAAATCTCGCTACATTTGTACTGAGTTTGTGTTGACTAATTACTTGCAATTAATCCTCATGGACCACTCGAAGTCAGACAATTAGGCTCTGTGTTATTTGAAAAGCTATCGAAGTCGAATGTCACATATTTTTTTCGCAAAGTACGGTGTTGCTTCTCATCACGTAAGGTGTCTGTAGTATATCTTCACTGGTATGTCATGTTTGCCACTACGGCCAAAATATTACGTGTTAGCGAGCTGCTTGGCACAGATATAATTGTAAGTCAACTACATCTTGCCAAATATGGTAATATTATTCAACTCATGATAAAGTCATTGCAAAAATCAGAACTAGAGACAATACGCACTTGGCATCATTTACTTTAACCATCTATACGGTTGCAACTGCAGGTTTTTTTTAAAATTCTTTCAACCGACTGACCCGACTTCAGAAGCCAAAAAATATGAGCACCATAGAAATTTTAAAAAAAGGACGCCCTAATATTCACCAGTCGTTGCCTTCATAAACAAATCCCAGATTACTCCTTGAATCAACCCCTCTTTTTTTGTTATTAAAGAGTCTTTTCTTTTGTTCATGTATGCAATCAAATCATTTTATATTTGGATAAAATTCAGATATTGGAACTAAATCATGTAAGTCCTCCTCTCCGTATTGTGGTAAGCTCAGCGTTCCTCGAAGGATTTTTTTTCAATCAGTTTTTCACGGCCATTCAGAGGGTGGATAAAAATAAAATTGAAAAGAAAGTCTGTCTGTCCTCTCTGAATTACAACATCTGCATTCAGTGTGTGGACGAAACCTTGGTTGAAACAACATGTAAATCCTGCGGCAAGCTGTTTGCTGGGCTGTCCAAATCTTGGCTGATTTGATAGATACACGTACATTTAGATGTGGTTAAAATGCGGAAGACAAAATCCCACTTAAATCCTATCCGCTTTCAAAATAGGGAAGTTGACTAGTAATTTGTGAAGAATACAATCCCCCCGTTGTATCAGTAGCGGATCTAGGATTTCACAAAGGGGGGGGGGGGGGGATGGTTGTTTGGTAATTTGTGAAGAAATCCAAAATCCCCGTTGAACCGGTGTCAGTGGGTATCCAGGATATTACAAAGGGGGAGGTGGGGGGGGGGGGGGGGTAGTTGATTGGTAATTTGTGAAGAAATCCAAAAGTTCCATTGTATGTACGGCAGATCCAGGATTTTGTCGGGGGGGGGGGGGGGGGCAGTGCGGCAGTGCAGTCCGAGATTTTTGAAGGGGGGTGGGAGAGGGGTTACAGACAGTGCATTAAAAGCCAAAGGCCTGAGGCAATAAATCAGGACATTATTCAGGGAACTTTTTTATGTCCGATTGTTGCGGACAGGGGGACATTTAGGTCATTATTATTACTATTTACTGTGTGTGTGTGTGTGTGTGTGTGTCGGGGGGGGGGGGGGGGTTCGACCACCCAAAATAAAATAACCCTTTTGGATCCACCCTTGCCAACCACTCCCTTGGATCCGCCCCTGAGTGTTTGTTTGCGCACCGTTATAACACGTTTCAAAAGCATCTCTTAAATCATGTGACGTTTTATAGAATGATTTGACGTTTTATAAACCTGATGTGCATTTCTTTTTTATTTTACATTGACTAACCCATGCAGTTAACCTACCTACCAATAGCTCCGTAGAAGATGTCAAAGCAAAAGCTACAAGCACACAGAACAAGGACGCTGTTTGGTAAGTACACATTGAATTTTGCATTTTGTGTAAATGCTGAATATGTTATGCTCAATGTTGCTTGAATATTTAGGATGCTTCCCGTGGTCTTCTTTCTTTCTTTTAAGAGCTAAGAATCTGATATTTGATGGAACAGGCTTTCTTGTATTGATTTTTTTTTATTGTAAATGTGACCTTGAAATTTGTCTGAAAGAAGACAAACAAAGTTGTGATGCGATCAAGCTCAATGAGTCGTTTATCAGGAATTTTCATTTGGAGATTCAGGCCAAAATAGGGCCACTTCATCACATCACTTCATCACATCTCTTAGTGTTCCGACTTCCATAATTTTGGAACAAAAGATGGTATCAGCTTGCGTTTTTCACAGCAGTAATGCTAAGTTTGTGCTCTTTTCAAATCTGTAATAAAACAAATTTTGACCAGGGTCGACAAACGACTCATTTAGCTTGATCGCATAACATTGGCAGACATCATTACGAAAAAAACAACTGTGGTAATAATTATAATGTTACCGTAATTCTTCCTAGACGACACCGGTTAACAAATAACACATTTTTCGTGCTAGTCTTGGTCCAAGCCTGGATTTGGTTTTTTATTGCCTTTACAAGCGAGGTCACTATCAAAAGACTATCTAAAGACTTCTCTCATCATAGAGTATCACCCGTTATCCACAGAGCCCAGACTCCTATCTAACGTCTGATATATCAAAGCATGCAGATTTATGCGATCTCGCGCCTCAGCCAATCGGAGTCGACTTTACTAAATCGTGACATCATTTCATTCCCAAATCAGGACTAACGTTTGATTGGTCAGTTCAAATGCAGCGTTTTTAAATACAACAACAGCCGGGCGCGTATCGCGTAATATAATGCAGAGTGCGTGACCACAGCCTTTGTTGCTGTGTCTAGGTTTTTTTAATCCATGTCTTTGACGCGACAACAGGTAAATGACCGAAGATCCGATATGCAAAGCGCCCGCTGATTGGTCAAACTCTAGAGGTCAAGATGCGGTTGTCTTGCAAAATTAATCAGCGAATTTGCTCAAATGTAGTAGACCATGGCTATAGACAGCGATATTGGTAGGAAAATTACAACTGCGTATTCAACACCATCTGGTGCATGTGCTCGCAGTGCCTAAGTGTTCTGAACACGCACGCATGTTGCTTGAAATTTCTTCGAAACCGAAAAGGCGGTTGCGTGTCATGCAAATTTGACTCTCAAAATGCAGATGCATGTGACAATCTGTAGGCAGTGGCGTCATTTGAGAGAGAACTATTGGGTCTACGATGCCTCAAGTAAGTTAATGAACCCCCCCCCAAAAAAAAATCAAATGCAATGTTCTCTGTTGATACTTGCTCATTGAGAAAATTGATGCATGTGTAACGGCGAAAAATGGCTCACTCAAGAAAATCCTGGTTCAAATGATAAAGTCGCGATTTAGTTTTTAAACTGGGACAAGAAAAGAAAAGAAATCAATGAAACAAAAATGGACTTCTCAAAAATTTAATTCAAACAGATAAAAAAAGACCAACAATGTCTATCCTTCAGAAAATTAGGTTTCTCAATACTTAAAAAAAAAAATTCACTCTGGATCAAACAACAAATAAAACTCAAAAGAATTTGCCAAGGGTAAAAAATAAAGAGTTGGATAAAATTTGGGGATGATTACAAAAAACTAAGGTAAAAGAATAAAAATCAAAGGAAAAAATGGTAAACCCACACAGCACTAGACATGCTAGAGGAAAATGACTCTTAAAGATACAGAAGCGAACTAAAAACCAATGCCTGGACTAGTAGACAAACCCAAACAGCTAGGAAGACACTCTCCAGGTAGGAGGAAAATAAATGACTATGACGTTAACTTGACTCTCTGCTGGTCTGCTGAACTAAAACTCAATCTGCTTACAGCATGTACAGACATGATCACAGACATGATCAGTTTTTCGATAGAAAAATAAGAGAGATTGCAGGGGAAAGAAAAGAGGCAGAGAAAGACAAGACAGTATAATAATACAAGACATTTATTCAGGATGAAAAATGTAATTTGGAAAAGCGTACCTGTACTTTTGGAAAGTTTGATGCCGGAACATTGAACAACTGAAGTGGAAAATTGGCTTTAAGTCAATTTCACGGACAGTGGGTCGGGAAATATACTTGATAGAACGTCCCATTTGTTTTTGCGTGGATGGGGAGTAGGATTAATTTGTCAATTTGCTCGTGTTTCTCCCCTGTGTAAATCGGACACGGAATGGAACATCTCTGATGTTTTTTTCCGACTTGTTTTTTCAACCCGATCCACAGTACTGATACATTAATCCTGAAACGTCCTGAGGGCATTTGTCATTTTGCCATGATTCATTTTATTTCACAAATCGGCCCACAACTCCGGAGATTAAACACAGGCAATTTGTTGGATGGCACGGACGGCAAAAGAAATTGAGGAATATTTGTATGGAGGTTTCACTTTCACTAAGTAAATTTGCTTTGGTGGGTTGCTTTAGGCGTATGCAACTTTCACATTTCATACAAAGTAGTGGTGGATGCAGGATTTTCCTGAGGAGGAGTGGTGTTGCTGGGGTATGTGTTGAAATCCGGGGAGGGGGGGGGGGGGGGTTGCAGTCAGTGCATAACAGACCAAAGGCCTGGAGCAAGAAATAAGTCAAGATGTGCAATATTGAGTGATGGTGCTCTTTAGAGAACTTCATTACAAGTCAAAAAACGCATCCCAAATGCCAGGACCCATTTTCGAATGAAGTTTTGCCTGTAGCACTTTCAAAATCTAGCATATGAAAGACCAGTCATTAAGCTTTCTTTTGGTACAAGAATCATTCAGATCACTCATGTACTTTTCAAGTTACGGAAATCTGAACACAAACACCGTTTTAAATTTCTGTCCACGGATCACAAAAAAAGGTATACCCTTTCAGCAAAACGAAAACAATTCACATGCATCCCTATGAGAATCGTTTTCGTTTTGCAGAAAATTACTTGCGATGCGGTGTTTTTTTTACACACTATGTATATTACCTTTGAGATTATTTACTATTGTGTAAACAAGTAGCATCAGTCATGGGTATGGATAGCACCCCGCCCCCGATCCACCCCGTCTCCAGATCTACCTCCATGAAAAAGAACGTTGAACGAAACCCGAATTACAAAAAAGGAAAACCTACAACCCCGCGTTATTTTCGTTTGAGTTAAACATACACAACATAAATTTATTGACAATGTTTACCAGCAAACTTAATTTACAAATTACACTTTAGAAGCACCGCAGCGCTTGATTTCATTCGAGGTACACTTAGTTAAGTTGTTACTTTTTGTAGTGACTGCCCACGCTTTATTATGTCAGTCAGGCTGGTCTGCAGATAATGGACAGGTGTCAGCCTTTGTGAAATGGCTAAACGTTTAAATGTTTAAACAGTGTTAAAATATTTGTTAAGGGTTTACAAAAATAAACCTTAACCTCCACCCCTCCCAAGCCACCCTTGTATAAAGGATAATACATGTGGATTTTACCATGAAACCATAAAATGTTACGCAAAATTCGCTTTTTCTTTCACATTTCCCCTAAACTACAAGCCATTTTTTTTAACAGGGCTGATAAATGTGACGTCTGATGGACACAAGTACATGATTAAGACCCATTAACTTAATAAATTGCTTCCATTATGGCTCGCATGTGGCCATTTGTTGCGGGTTATCGAGAGACCAGTCTCATTAATCTAAGGGTTTTGATATTAGGGGAAATGCACAGTAGTTGGCATATCACTTGACTGGCCATTATTTTTTTTTTTCAAGGAAAATTTATCGAATAGCTTTTGACATATGAGAGCCAGATTTGAAAATAAATGTCGGTTAAAACAGGCGGCAGTGACAGATAATATATAAGAGGGAAAATGTAATCTCACTGTGTACTTAGAAAAGTTCCTGAATATTATGTTAAATACAATTTGTCCCCCTAAAAATTATAGCAGCACGAAAAAAGCAGGATTTTTCACACTGAATATAAAAGGATGTTTAAGTCGTTTCTGTTTACAATATTCACACGGCCTAGTTTGATTTTGACTCGAAGGTCCTTCGTCGTACAATTTTCAGATTCGTTTGTTTTTAATAAAACAAATTGGATTTTAACAGCCACAACATGAACATGTGTATAATACCCGAAAATATATAAACAGATAAAACAGTCCTGCTTGAAAAAGGTTAATACTTAAAGGCATATAGGCCTAAACAGGAGCATTTGCTTTTCACGCATTTTGCTTGTTTCCAATAATAAAACCACTCCAAATCCAAAGAAGAATGTTCAAAACATAAACCTGTTGAAGTTTCAGCTCCGTGGATATTACACTCTTCGAGAAAACAGTGACAAACCGAACCACGATTTTGTCAACAGACCTTTTATTTCAAAAAAAAAAAACAGTCAATTTACTGATCGTTGGAAATCACCTACATTATGTTGATGTCTTCTAAATGATAACAAGCTGTACGGGATTAATTCACAGAGTGTTTTTATAGTACCAGTACGATCTTGATTAAATCCAAGTAAGCACGGATCTTCTACACTGTAGAAGATCCGTGAAGTAAGTAAGTAAGATTGCTTATGGGATATATGCCTTTAAACAAACATCATATGGCTGCACTGAAACAAATGTATACACGTAATAGAAATGTGGAGGAAATGTTGTTGGTAAGACCACCACATTTTGCCTTTTGATAAAAAAATATTAAGCTATATGTTCATGAATGAACAAAGAAAGTTAGGACATTATTCACGAAAAACAAAACAAGACATGACTAGTCGACTTGGACCCAGAAGTCTCGGGTAAGGACATTGTTTGTATCCAGGGGGAGTCAGTCAGTCAGTCAGTCTGTGATTGGGGAGTCAGTCAGTCAGTCATGGACTCAAGGACGTTAAGCTGGCCCGTCGAATCCAGCAACAATGAAATCAACATAACGTGATGCGATCAAGCTAAATGAGTCGTCTGTCGGGAACTTTCATTTGGAGATTCAGGCCGAAATAGGGCCACTTCATCACATCACTCCATCGCATCCCTTGGTGTTCCCACTTCCATAATTTTGAACTAAAGATGATCAGCATGCGGTTTTCGAAGCAGTTATGCTGAGTTTGTGCTCTTTTCAAATCTGTAAAAAAAAAAATGACCAGGGTCGACAAACGACTCATTTAGCTTGATCGCATCTCATAAAGGAGACCAAGGACAGACAGGCAACAGCGGACAAACAGAACATGAACATTTCACTTTTTTAAACAACTTTGTCAATCTTAATTGTTAAAGGCTTTCCCGGTTATTTTAAAAGATTTTCCATTCAAATTCACCAACTCTATCATTCAGTTTCGTCCACGAAAAATTTCACACGCTTTTAACAAAACCAATTTAGTCATTTACCATTCAATTTCAAAGTTTGGTCACCCTCTTTAGTCACCGGGTCTAGACTATTCATCATTACAGATCCAATTCGTCTAAGCTGTTGCCAAATGGCAGCATTCAGAGATCGAATTCGTCTTATATAAATCGATGAGACGAATTTGATTTCTGAATAACAAGGTTTGGCGAAGACGAGACGAAATCAAATACTCCAGGACGAAAACGCGTGCTCGTTGTTTGAATTTGCTTGAACTGAATTTGAAATTGTCTGACAAAAGACGAAATTAAACGTTGGAAGTGCACTAAATCGATGCTGATGGACGATTTTGAATGTTAGAAACGGTGAATTCGAATGATATAAACGTTTTAAAATAGCCGGGAAAACCTATAGAATACCAACTTTTTTCACCACATAATGTGCACGATACGTGAGCGCAAGGCAGTTCGGTAGTCGAATTGTGCGTGCGCCTATATTCTTTTTTTTTTACCTTGGGGTAAACGATCCGTCTGGCGTTGACAAACATAAAGTTTACCAACGAAATTAAAACTGTGTGCAAGAAATAATTTCCGTAATTTTTAGGCAGCGCTCCGAGTGAAAATCTTAAAATTGGGATGAACGCATGCGTATGTATAGGTGAAATACCAAACTAGCTATATTTATGATGGTACACTGAATATTCCAGGATACATATAGGCCTATTAAATTTCATTTTTAATTTCCCCCCCCCCCCAAGAATTACGTTAATTATTGATATTGATTGAAAATCGTTAAGAAATACAAGGTTGTTTACTCGACTTTTACCGCCAGAACGAGATCCCCGGCGGCCCCATGCATTGTACTCCATTGAAATGGACTTCACTGCCATAAAATGCCCACTACGTACATGTATAAGCGCATATCGGTAGAATTGCCATTATTAACGGGCATAGAAGCGCATTGCCCTTAAATTTTAGACCTAAAATGATGGTTAAATATTTTATACGTCGATTTTAATTTTTTTTTTTTTTTTGATTATCAATATTAAATGAACATTATCACCATGACAATGAAAAATAATCGTGTGATGTAATGACATTCTGCGTTTTAACCCTTAAAAGGCCGGGCGGACTCCGCCCCACCCCCAACCTTTTCCCGCGATACCCTTGATTTTTTTTTTCGCGACCCGAGCTGTCCTGACTTTTTAGCCTCGAGTCTTGCGCATATTTTGATACCAAAAACATAAAATTCGGACGACGGGTTGCCGCCCAGCGAAACATTTTCCGGCGAAAACTGAATTTCCCCATAATACGTAGTGTACACAAAGCACTAAAGCAGAATTACCATTGGTGCATATGAATAATTAATTAGCCTTAGCCATAATTCCAAAACCCTGTGACCTATGCGTATGCTTATTTTTGAAGGACGTGGGCGCAGAAGAAGATATTTGGTCACAAAAAATATTCTCTTCAGAATTTTTTTCTCATCATTTTCTACCTTTATATAGGTTTTCCCGCACATTTGGAAACTTTTTTTTCATTCAGATTCATTAACGGTGAACTTCAATTTCGTGTTGAGAAGTCTGGCACGCGCAAATGCTACAATTAATTTAGTCGTTGGTCATTCCAATTGATCAATGGTCAATCAATTTCAACAATTTGTTCAATCGATGTCGTCAAATTTCATTGGAATTCGTCTCATCACCTGATGACCATCTACATAATGTAAGGATTGAATTCGTCTTTGTTCAATCGATTTCAAGAAATTTTCGATCAAATTCATTAGGCAAATATCAATCAGAACATCTTTTTCATTTGAATGGCCAATCGATGAAAATGACTGCCCATAAACGAATAAGAAAAGAAAAACGTGGTCATACGTCATTATGCCTAGCGACGTTCGCCGCTGTGTCAACCTTTAAAAGATGTCAAAAACTTAAGGTAAGAATGCTGCAAATAAAGTCTTGAATGCACCAAAACGAAATAGAATGCCCCCAAAACGAAATCAACATTAGAAACAAAATCTTGAGTGCCAAAACATTTGAAATTGAATGGCCCAACAATGAAAAAGAAACCCCAATTTGATCCGATGTGTCAAAATCACGCGAAATTGAATGGCCAATAATGAAAATGATCAGAATAATTCGGAAATTGGCGGGGAAAATCTATAATTATTACATGGAAAATGTTCATTTTAGGTTATAGACCTACGTTAAATAAGGAGATACATGTACTAAACAGACACAGCAAAATAAAGTAATAATGTTTACGTAGAAATGAACAGATGGACTGACGTAAAAATACCGAAGATAGCATACAATCATAAGACGAATTTGAATGGAATTTACAGAACATTGATTGCAAAATGACTAAATTGATTCATCTATCGTACGTTCGGCAATTGTGGACTACGAAATTGAATTGTCTTTCACGAAAAAGTATGGCTAAGGTACGAAGTTGTTTGAACAATGAGCGACCAAAGACAAAATTGAACGTGGGGTTTGCAAACTCATAAGTTTTCAATACGAAATTGAAGTAAACCGTTTATGAATTTGAATGAAAAACAGTTTTAAAATGTGCGGAAAAACCTATTGTAAATAGGTTGATGTAAAGTTCTGCCTTATGTTTAATTTAGCGATAAACTTATACGTGTAAGTTTGTTCTTTATGTTTTAGCCTCGCTTTGTTCAGTTTCATAGTCGAACCTGGCTGCGTGACATACATGCATTCACTAGGCCCCTTCAATGGAGATACCATTGTGCACGCTATTGTACAAAGCAAATGTCCCGTGACGGATTAACTGAACAATAGCTAGCCCAATGCTTTCGCCATTCATGGGGGCCTTCGTGATAGAATTGATAGCGCGCCAGGATTGGTCTATACATAAAGGGCAAACCTTGACCCTCAAGTGTAGAACTTTTTTTCCCATCTCACAAGCCAACAATTTCTGTGACTTCGCGACCTCGCATGGTGGTCGGTAGGAACCTAGCGCAAGCCTGCCTGAAGTGTCTGTTCATAACGACATAGACGATGGGGTTGAGACAACTACTGAACCAGACGCACATCCCGCAGCAGAAATGGAAGGTCATGTTATTGACCTGCGGGTCCACTAGGGTTGCCATCATGTAGGGCACGTAGCAGGCGATGAAGACCAAGAAAATACAAAGCATCATTTTGGTGTACTGGATGTCCTCCCGGTAGGCCTTTCTCTGTTGCCTTTTTGTCGCCCCTGAGGTACCAGTCTCTGTCGAGGCAGATATCTCATCCCCCGGTTCGACGCGCATCTTCCGGACCCGCTTGTGGTTCACACAGACCGTCTGCAGGATACGGAAGTAGCAGAAAGTTATCGAGAAAGTCGGTAATATCAGCGCGGAGATCATGAAGAACATGGAGTAGCTGGAGTTACTCCCCCCGCGCAGGAAGGTACATGTCAGCGTCTTGGGCTCGTAGCCCAGGCGTCCCCATAACCCTGTGATGGGAGGGAGGAGGAAGATGAAGGGTAAGAGCCAGCAGAGGAGTATCATACCGGCCGCACGGCGCTTGATGGTGAACAGTTTCCCGTACAGCGGGGACTGGGTGATCTTGAGGTACCGACCGAAGGCAGTACCGGCGAGGGACATGATGGTCGAACCGACGAACGTGAACATGAACAGGGGGTGGACCTGGCAAAATGCCGATCCGAAGATCCAGGCATTACTGTAGAAAGTCGTCAGGAGTACAGGCAGCACGATGCAGCAGTACATCAGGTCCGACACGCTCAGACTAATGATGAACAAATTGGTGGGTGTCCGTAGCACCGGTGTTTTGGACACCACAACGATAGTCATAAGGTTACCAAAAAAGCCGAGTATGTCCACTGGTATTCCAATCACCAGGGTTGTGTATTGCACCGCGGATGAGTACTTCCTAGGCGAGTCAAACACGTCATGATCGCCGACATCAAATAACGTCTGATTCAAACTTTCACTCGTGCCGGTCACAACACTTGACGTTTCCATCTTTCACGTCAAATAAAGCCGCCTTTGTGTCTCAAGATATAAAATTGTTGTCGCGTTTCCTGTTTATTTTCCCTTATGCAGTTAGATTGAAGTGCATTGCTACTTAGAACATCTACCGATCCAGATTGATATATTTCAGAATCGTGAAAATCGCATGATCGATCTTACCCAGCCGCCGAAACGTCTGCGGTGTCGATTTCACCGATTCCTCCTGCCAAAATGCAAAAGATGTCGAACGCTGTGGAACGCTGTGGAACTTGCCGTGCCACCGTCACTACACGTGAGCAATAATCAGAAAAATGTCCCTCGTCTCATGTTGTCTAGTTGCACCGTCGAGTATCCACAAGAACAGTCCGTTTATGTATCCACTCTCACTCTTGCAGCGGTCCTGTTTGTGTAGCGTGTGGCAAAGAAGCCTGCACTTCCTTTAAAGTAGCGGACGATTACTTTGCGAAACAACGGCACTGCACGTCTATGACGTATACTGTCAGATAAGCATTTACCGCTTGCCATCGATGGGAGCTTTTACTATTGTTTCTTGAAATTCACTGCCAATGCGCGTGACAACTCATCAACTTGTGGCCCTCGCAGGAACAAAACATACCTCAGGTAAGGTCACGTGCAAGACCGATATCCAATCAGACAGTGCCGATAATTCTGCACTACCCCATTATGTGCTAGACATATCAACCTGCTTTATAGATTGTCTATTGATTTCTGTGTGTCTCTAGCACTTTTTTTGTAACCGACCTTTAATGTAAATAGAAGTCTCGTTTGCGTAGTGGGAACATGTATGGACGCAGTCAAGTAAATTATTAGCAACCTCCCACTACTTGTAATGCTGGTATCGTACGCTCCGTTTGCGTGTATTGAACTACTGTCTTGCGCGGTACCAAATTTAATTATCTCGCCTCTTTGCTTTTTACGATTTGGCGGGCTTCGATTTTTTGACGCCCGATTTCCTCAAGGCGACGTTTTACGTCCCGTCTAGTTCTCACCTTTGTCGGTGCATAATGGTGAAGTTCGCACAATTTATTGCCAGTATAGGGTTCCTAGTACGTGTTGATTTCCAATTCAGTCAGGCCCTTTCTGACATTGTGGTTATTGAAGCCTTATGAAGAAATTTGCAACTGTGGTCTGTCCTTGAGTTTACTTGAACCTATACCAATAGTGACATGTGCGAAATGTTCCCACCGTACCGTGTAATTATACATTAAAATCGATACAATTTGCACGAGCGAAATGTCAGTATTCAAAATGTCACTAAATATATATTTTTTTTTTTTTTACTTGGGATCCGGCGGCGAATTGTTTTTCCCAAACGACATCCGTTTTCCATCTTCTGATTGGTCCATTACATGCATATCTAATGCCTTGTTCTCCACAACAAACGCAAGATATAAGAATTTTACGTCTTGTGAGAAATGTTCCTTCCTCACTTTAGTTATTTAAAAGGTAACATGAGAAATAGTGAAAAATGCTCACTGGGTTGACTCGGATCACCTGATTAGATTAGAAGTGAGGACTACTTCGAACCAGTCCACGAATCAGTTGCCAACGTCGGTGACTTGGCTGCTCTTCCGGCTTTCATCACTTGTACCATGATTCGCACAGCAGAATAGTCTTGTTGACCAGTCACCATCGCGATTTGCCAGTCCGTCCGTAATTGTGCAGCTCGCCTCAGGTAATATCAATTTGGCGCCGTTTTGGTCTTAACTCAAGACAGTCAGTACAAAATGCAGGATTTTGTTAACGAGAGACGTGCGCATCAGTTACTTCTTGTTATCAACCAAAACAAAGATGTTACTAGTCTTATCCGGTCACGACGTTAGAAGGTCAAACGCACAAAAAAAACATTGCTATAAATTATAACAACACGAAATCAGAAGTATTTAGTTAGAACTTGCTTTTACAGCGAAACAAACAAGGCAACAAGGAAATGCATAACAATTTTTGGCCTTGGGGCTTTCGATGGAAGCTGGAATTGTTGCTTTAAGAAGTAAGATGCTCAAGGCCCAAAAAAAACCAGAAAAGAAAAGAACAGAATTCGTAGAATTGCAAAAAAGTCACTTCCTTTCAGTTTTTGCCTGATAGGCGCGTACGTAATTGGTATGATATGTTATCGTGCGCACGTACTTTCGCCGTCACGCGCCAGATTGTGTCAACAAAATTGTCAAAAACGAACTCTAGAGAAAATGTCATCGATACGTGTTCCAACAGTAATTGATTAAAGTCACGTTGTATTTTGCAGGATTACTAACTGAAGCTTTAATATTTAGTGTGCTGGTGCGTGTTTGGAGGGGGGAGGGCAATGTTGCGTTGGTGGGCGGGTTATTATCTTTCTTAAATAGTATAGTCTCCAAATTACTTAGAAAGCAAAGATGCAGTTAGAAAACAAAGATGCGGGATACAAAATTTCCTCCTCGTAAGTTGAAAATAATATTTATTATTATTTTTATTATAATAATAATTCTTGAAAATCTAACGGGTGAAATCTACAAAGGGTGAGACAAAAAAAATGGATTAATGGTTTTATTTTCTTAAAGAGCAATCAAATTTGATTCGTATACGTATATGAATAAAGCAATTTTTGAAAGAGCATGTTCCTCCATTCATCTGCAAACAAGAATTACTAAAATCGATCCATTTTATCACAGAAGTTATGCATGTTTTACTATAAAAAGAACCCATTTTTATAGCTGTCCCTGGAATGGCATTGGAACTTTGGAAGCTAATGAGCTGAGGTAAAATTACAGATTACACAAATGCATTCAAATACGAATAAGATTTTAGTCATTTTGAGTCGAGACTGACACTTTATTTTTACTGTCAGATTTGTGCTTTGAATATGAGGAACAAATCATCTCTTTTTTCCCCCAGAAATATTGATGGCAATTTTTATCTGTTTTCCTTTGCAAGTTTTCGTTCATTCATGGAGGTGGGAAAACGTTGCATGTTTCATTGTATTTAATGGCTATTCATCACTTCGTCTAACGGTAAATGATCAGTGGTGGACAGCTGAATTTTGTGATCTTTTTATTAAATAGACATAACTTGGGAATAGAGTATGCAAATTACGTGAAATGTTCACAGTAACTTGTTAACAGCATGTGCTTGAAGCCAATGTTATTTTTCATGAGGTCGAGCGAGCCACATATTTTTTTTTTTTTTTAATTCGGTAACTTTCTTTTTGACTCGCCCTGTATAGATCGTGGGATTGGGACAGTATAGAATGAATTATCGTGACATTGGCAAGTCTAGACTATTTCATTCCTAAATTGGATCTGGAAGGGAGCGTGGGCGCTCATTCCATTATCATGATTACAACTTGGCCCATTTCAGTCCTCCATTTTCTGTGAACAAAAAGATTTTACATATTCAATGTAATTCTAAACCGTATGGAAAAAAGCTAATTACATCATTACCACAGGGTTAGCAAGTCCTTTTTTAAATGTCCAAAAGGTAGTCCTTGATAATACGGATCTCTCGAAATCGTGTCTCAAATTTGAGTAATTTGATTTTGTGCCAATAAACCATGAAAGGATTTCGGATTTCTTCCCCCAAAAGAGGAAAAACAGGAAGTGTCTAAAAGCAAGGCCGCGTCACGACCCGGTTAATTCCCGGCTGTCGGGAGCGTTTCTTCAATAGTTAAGCTCTTTCCATATATCCTGGTCCAGATAGGTGTATCGGTTTAAGCAGAGACATTGTCTGTGTTTGATTTAATAAAATGAAAATTCAAATATTGTTATGGCTCACACCATCCAGTCATTTCAATCTGTGTGGAATTGTTTTCCTGAGCAGAAAATGATCGGTGTGAAAAGGCAGAGACTGTCACCATGCTAAACACATCTTGGCGTTATCTTAATTCCCAAGGATATTGATATGAAGCTTTTTGTTGTTGTTGTTGGTTTGGGCCGGGGGTGTGGTGTGTGGAGGGTGGTAATTTGACCCCTCGGGAGTGTCACCCTGTCTGTCGCACACCTGCCTTTACAAGGACACTGAGTTTCAGGCGTTGTAGAATGAAACGATTTTGAAATATGTTGATCAGACTGAGAGTGAGAATTAATATTGCGAAATGTTAATTAGCTGAAACATTATAGGCATAGTGGACGTCTTACTGTTATAATTATTTATGATAAAGTATTTCATAGTCAAACCTATTTACAACTTCCATATAGACTTTTAGTTTTTGTTTACGTTCACGTTACAAATTACTCGATCCTATCGTCATAAATGAAATACGTACCAATCCGGCTCCGGTGGCCCGAAAGCCAGACGGCATCCGATAACCACGACAACGGGTGAGCATTCTCCAAGAGGTTGGTGTATTGATTAAGCGGGCCGAAGTATGCAGCATAGTGCGCATATTGATACCTTTCCGTTCGGGAAAAAGTGCAGCTACCAGCATATCAAAATAATCAATTTCATCTACTTTCATTGCTTTGCTAACCACATTTAGTGTGCACTTGAGAGTGTTTTTTTTTTTGCCTGGTGTGCAAAGTATTGCTAGTGGATGTAGCTTCTGCGCGAAGTGTAAACACATCTGGAAAAAAGAAATATATCGAACTCCGGAGTACTTTTGCTACGAATGTTTTGTACCGTCTAATTTGATTCGCAAAGAGCTTCTGCACTGATGACGTCACATTTTTTTTTTTACAATGTGCGCTTTTCTGTTATGGGCTATGAGACCTTCGTCCCCATGCTACCATAGAAAAGCGCACATGCATGTAACGTCACCAGTACAGAGGCTTATTGGGTGCGCGTTCAGTATGAGTCGGTGTCATATATGAAAATCCGAATCCTATGAAAATCGGACTCCTTTTCCCTATTATTGGTTAATCCCTCGCACGTGACAGGTCACTCTCCCATTTATGATCCTAAAAATAGCATATTTTCGTGCTTACGCATGCGCAATACTACCAATGAGTCCATATTTCATGGAGTCGGATATTCACGCTACACCGGCACCGGCACAAAACCATCATTTGCATTTATCCCAAAATAACCTACCGCATTGTTTCAAAAAACTTACTTATAGAATTAAGGTCGTACTGGTACTAAACAACCCGTGAAAATATTCCGTCTGGCTTGCTGTCATTTAGAAGGGAAAAAACCAAGAAATGTGGGTGATTTTCACCGACTGATGTATCGAATGATATGTATTTGGAAGTAGAGGGTGCGTTCGTTTAGCTCATCCGGGTGGACACGGGTAATTTAAAGGCAGACAGGTCAGCCGCGACAGCCGGGCTAATCGAACGCTCAACCTCGGGCCGGGCCATCACGATCCTCAGGTGACGCCCTTGCCTTAGCCGTGGCCGTAGCCACTGACAAAACGCCCGTTTCGGCGGATTGGGTCTTAGACTGAGATTTACTACCTTTTAGTCAATTGCAAAACTCAAAAAAGTTGGGCTGAAATTATAGCCTCAAAAGTTGCAATGAACTCAATAACCTTTTAGACTTCAAATAAAGTCAACTTTTAAGTCCACTTGAGATTTCCGCTGTCCGGCCGCCATATTTAATTATGTCCGTTTCTTGCGTCAGCGGTCCCTTCACAAAATCTTCGAAAAGGTTTAGTCGCCACTAGCGTAGCCTTGGGTAGGGAATGAGTACAAGCAATATACAATTGTTGCCTGTGGTGATGGGGTCCATGGTGTTTTGTACACCCGAGGTTCGCTCGTACCCCCCGCCCTGCAAACAGGACGCTGGGATACTCTGATGAGCTTCACAGAATCTTGTGAAGGAAGTGGCCTATGACCTATGTATAAAGCATCTGGCTGCAGCTGTTCAAGACCGCAGTTAGACAATGTGCGCAAATGCTATCCGAAAACTTCCCATAGAATTGCGCACATTCCATACCGGATGTGATTTCTGTGTCATTGCGGACCATGTGGACAAAATTTTGAGCGTCGCATAATGTAATCCGACCGTTCGTGATTCGAAACGGAGCCTGAGCGAGTGACGGGAATGGTAAATTAACAACAAAGATACATTTTACAGAATTTCCTACATTATTACGCTTTTCAACGAGAAAAAAACATCTCTAAACTGAAATAAAAGAGTAATGAATCAGTCTTAACGGCCGTTTCAAACCTTGCAGAGTCATGACCTTGATCACGCGCAGGTCACTGGTCACGCAAAATCCAACCAATCAGAGCGTGAATTCATCACAGTATCCCAGCGTCCTGTTTGCAGGGTGGGTACGAGCGAACACCTGAGGGTGCAAATGTCACCCGAGGGTTCGCCGCGCCGAGGGAACATTTTGCACCCGAGGGTGTACAAAACCCATGGACCCCAATCACGGCAGGCAACAATATTGTTTTGTTATACCATGGTAATATTCCAAGCGTCTGATTTTTTTAAAGTTAAAATGTTACAATCTGGCCCGCTAATACGCAGTATCACATTTCATATTTATATGAGCAAACTGGAAAGGAAAGGAGTATTTTTGAGAAGGCATGGACGTTATAATTACAATGATTTTGAAAACACGTAATGCACGTTGGAAATAACAATACCAACTACACGATATAAATCCATTACTAGCAAATTGCGGTATCGAATCAGGATACAGGAAGAAAGTAAGTTTCTATCCAGGGCTTACTATTGGAAACGAGGTTGGAAATAAAATAAGTACTAGGGACGAGGTTGCCACGGGGTGTACCCTGACACTACACATGCGTGTTTGTGGCAGATCACGTGCTCGGTTCTCGACCAATTAAACATCACGATCTATTACCAGAGGTGGCAGCAAGTCATTTTTGCAAGTCCAAGTCAAGTCACAAGTCATTGTTTGCAAGTCCAAGTCAAGTCACAAGTCATTAGGTCCAGTCACGTCCAAGTCAAGTCACAAGTCATTAGGTCCAGTCACAAGTCAAGTCACAAGTCATTTGGTCTAAACACAAGTCAAGTCACAAGTATCTTTGTCCAAGAACACGTCAAGTTGCACATTATTTTGTCCAGCTGTATAATAAGCTAAAAGAACCTGGCGTCAACCTACGAGCTATTTTGAACATGCCTCCTTAATTCCCCTTTTTCAATGTGTTGCAATTACTATTCTTGTAGTTTATCACATATCTGTCGGATATTAGCCCTTTGTATACTTTAATAAATTTACTTTACATTGTAGAAATAAATGTTGAGATGACATGAAAAAAAGACTTTGTATTGTTACCATGGAGCTTTACATGCAGACATGCCTGATCTGGAATTAGGGAAAATATACATTCTGTCTAGGGCAGATTTTCAAGTACTAGAGGCTAGAAGTTATTTAGATTCAATAGCCATATGAAGCAAGACTACTCACCGCTCATCGTGGGTTTTAAGGTGCCGCACGAAATTGCTCGTTGTGTTTGGGCCATCAGTGACAGTGGATCCACATATTTTACAAACAGCAGACCTAGCGTCTGACTTGGGTTGGTAACAAGTCATTTTTTGCAATCCCAAGTCAAGTCACAAGTCATTGTTTGCAAGTCCAAGTCAAGTCATAAGTCAGAGCTGGTATTTACAAGTCAAGTCACAAGTCACAAAAATAGCGACTCGAGTCCGACTGGAGTCCAAGTCACATGACTCGAGTCAGCAACTCTGTCTATTACCGAGGTATAACAATCGGTTTGCAAGCATATTGTTCCAGTTCGCTTGTACATGTACTTGCCATTACGCCACAAATTTCGTTCTCGCATTCGCGCCATTACAAAACCAGCTGTAGGGGTTGGAAACCAAAGTACAACGATCTCTGAGCACTTAATATCCAACAGCTGATTATCCTTTTCACCTCTCCAACATTGAATAACCTCGCCGAGCGAGCCACAATGCATACCACTCCGTCATTAATTTTGAATCAAGAGGCGCAATTCTGTAAATTTAATAAGATTCGTCACAAGTCTAGGCAGGGAATTACAAGACACTTTAACTCTTGCTGTGGCGTATATCTCATATTTACAGAAGCGCAAAGCACGCTCTGCACGCACTAATGATCCATCTTCGCTAGCCCCGTCTGGCCAATTGGCGAATTTGGGCCCGGAGCACGCACGTCTCTGTTGACGGAGATTCCAATTCACCTTGGACCGCTACATCCTTTTCTTGGATGACACTGCAATTCAATTTTTGGAGATTGAAAAAGGGTCGTTTCATTAAAAGTCTAAAGTACTGAAGTAGAAAAATCAAGTAGGAACTTTGGTTCCCTGAAAAGGCCCCAGTTCTCAATGGCATGTATCTCTGAAAGGCACTTAAATGATCTTCACGTGAATTTGTCTTAGGAACACATTTTGTGCGACTTTGTTCTACTTTTGTATGTATGCAAACTATTTGACATTCCCTTTTGGATAATTTTATTGAAAAGTGCACTTCTTTAAGCATTAAATATTTCACGTTTTCTGAGGGCGCTGTTGCTGTGGTGCCATTTCAGGAAGGGCCTGATCAATTTGAGAATTTTGTGTTCAAATTGTGAACCCAAAAATGTGTTCATTGAAAACGTTTGTGAGGAAAGTTTGGTCATTGGCTTATTACTGTATGTACTGACACAGCAAGGAAACACGAAAGAAAACACAACTTACAACAGCAAAATATCCAAAGTTATGGCAAATTCTGGTTTTTGAGGTTTTCGCCTTAAACGACATCACACTTTTGCTCATATATATGGAAATTTGCATAAAAACCAAAAACGCACCAAAATACCAATGGCAAAACGAAAATTGAAAATATGGTTAAATGGCACACAAAGGTGCATTTTCAAGGATTACATCAAAATATTACATTGCATGGGCCCTTTAAACTCTTGAATTAATAAAAAAAAACGAAGATGTGAAAAGAAATGTTAGAATGCAGAACAAACAAAAAACAAGCAGTAAACAAGCAACAGGCATTTTAGGCGAGGAAACAAAGTTGACAACAAATCAACAAACGACAAACAATCAAACATCGAAAGTGAACAAGCACAGGAACAAACAAGTATAAATATGTAACGGATATCATTATAGACTATTATACAAAAAATAGCGTTCAATTGTAGATTTAAGAAATAAAGTACATGAAATCCTGAGCAATGAGAGTATAATTATCCATACGCCTATAGGCCTATCAAGTTCAGACAGCATCTTAGAAAACCTTTTTTGAAGCCCCGAAATCCCAGTTAAAAACGTCGGTCATTCCTACCCCGTTCCTCTCTCCTTTTCCTATCTGTGCTACCTCTCTACTAAAGAATTTCGTACTTTCATTGTTGTCTAACAGTTCACAACCGAGAACATCCTCATCAGGCGGAGATATGGACAAGCATGGAGCTGACGATACTGCTTCTAGTTCTCGCCCTTACCTTCACGACCCCGATGGAGCTGGGGAGTGCGCCCCCAAGAGTGAGGCTACACCAGCTGACGCTGCCGCAGCACCAGTTACTGGAGGGAATGGTAAATAGTTCGTATTTTCTTTCAGATTCAGAAGAACTGAGAATCCTTATCTTATGAATAATTCTTTCAGATGTTCTGTAAGCTCAAAGGCTGATAACTGACAAAAATAAAACTGGAAACCTTTATGTCAACATTTTGATATTAGATTGTGACAGTTCTTTTTATCTGTTGGAAGTGCATAACTGAAAGTTCCTATTCCTTCAGTTAATAACGATGGAAAATATGGGCGGCAAAAAGGCCAAAATCAAACAAATTCTACAAGGACTAAAAGGACGAACAACAATAAAAAACGAAAGACAAACCGTTAAAAGAACAAAGAAGCAATCAAAGGACGAACACCGACAAAATGACGATGAAACACTACCAAAGAAGGACTGCTAAAGCTGCTAATGTCCTTTGATTATTGGATTTGTCTTTTGTGTCTTTTACTGTTCGTCACTGTACCTATAGATTGTTTTTAATTCCGTGTATACTTCGTTCTTTATGAATGTGTTTCTCGTTGTGTATGGTTTACTTCTTCTTTGATAGTGTTTTATCGTCATTTGTCGGTGCTTTTCTTTGAGTGCTGCTTTGTCTTTTAATTGTTGATTTATCTGTCGTTTGTTCATATTATTGTTTGTCCTTTTTATATTTGTTTAATTTTGGCCCTTTTGGCCGCCAACAGGGAAAGTCGTAAACATTATACAATTGAGAGAAGAGTTTACTTTACATGCTTTGAATGACTTTACATGGCGTCATCCATGCAAGGCTGCATGCGTCCAAATTACTTGGCTGCGACCAGTAGTACCATAAGCGCCTATAGAAGTGTGTATTCCCGCCAGCCGTAGCCCACCAATCTGGACAAAGCCCACTATTTCAGTCACTCCCTGTATTTTAATCGGTTCATTTTGGTGGTATTTCTTGCATGGTTTCTGTGTAGGAGACAACAAACCGTCGATGGAGGAGCTTGGGGCAGCTGGTGGAGTCGATCCCGCTAATAAAAGTACGGTCACGTCATCCGCTGGTGAAGGCAAAACCATTGCAGATGTCTTTGGGCAACAGGTTTGTTTCAATATTTGGTCATTTATTTGAAAAAAAATTTTTTTAGGACTTTTCCCCAAAATCGAAAAAAAGGGAGAACGCTTTTTTTCATAACACATTAATTATAAAACAGCTAATATTTCGCCTGTAGTCACTCCAGTTGTTTCATAAGTTACATAAGTTACTTCGTTCAGATTCCAGACTCATTGGTTCAACGTTTTGTTTTCAGCCAGAGCTGTTTGCTGTGGTGCCTCTTCCCTGGTGCCCACACCTAGAAGGTCACGTGTCACCCATCCCCGTTTCGTCCCCCATTGATACCAGGGACCCTTGCAGTGAGTGTGGGGACACCAGCGAAAATTGGGTGTGTCTACAATGTTACCAGGTAAATGTTTTACCAGTTAGTGCGTACTTTGGCTAAGCAGGCTTTCTTGTGCTTAGTACAGTTCTATAATTACCGGCTGCATATAAACTTCAGCTGTTTATGGCAGGAATGGTGGTTTGCATTATCGTAAAGATTTCTTCATCACTTTACTTTGGCATATTCTGATAAGAATTTGTCTTTGGATCCTATTGTGCGATTCTCATTTGAGTTCTTGATTAAATGGTGTCGTTCATGTCTCTGTAACTTTCTTCCTCTCCAATTCAAAAAGACAGTTTAGTTTAACTGCAACATCCTTGTTCGGATTATTGGAATAATCTTAGGCAGTTTCGAATTCAATGTACATTTCAATGTTCTTCAACTCCCGTTAGGTACTCTGCGGCCGGTACGTGAACGAACACATGTTGTTCCACAGTATTTCAACCTCCCACCTTGTTGTATTGAGCTATGCTGACTTATCAGTGTGGTGCTATGGGTGTGATTCCTACGTTCACCATCAGGTAGGACCGAACTTTGTCCTTGTATTTTGATGAATTCATAAATTCCAATTGCTGTAAACGCATGCATTGATTCACCAAACTTCCAAGGATGTGGACCAACCTACTCTAAATGTATATGTATCATTTTCAAAACTCTAAGTATGGCGCAATATTAAAATTGTTGGAGTAGAAATATGAGCAAAAAGGGTCCCAGACGCTTGTGTGTAAATTTGACCCTTTTTTTGCACCAACAAAACATTGAATCCCAAAATATTTTTAGATGAAGTTGTCATATACATTATAATATGGACAGAGTTTTACGACTGTATATCAAGAGTGATGCTTCTGTTTCAGTGTTTACAAAAACTTGTAATTTGAACCTAAAATTCAAAAAACCGTTTTTGTTCATTATAGAAACTTAAATTTGAAGGATTGAAGGATAACGAGGTACATGTACATTTTACAAACCCTTGTAGTTCGAAAACTTCAAAACTTTGCAGCATTGGAAAGCCCCGTCTTGTCACGTCGGACACTTGTATCCAGTTTTGTTATGTCTCTCGTTTTTGGGCTGTTTTTTAATTTATAAAGGTTTCCTTTAAAAGGTCCGGATTTGTTTATACATTTATTGTATTGAACGGCTCACTTTGAATAATTGAAGGTTGATTGGGCTTTTAGCTTTTATCAAAGACAAAATAGAACCTTTTGAAGGATACAAGAACGAGATTGTACCATTGCTATAAACACTTGATTAATTCTGTTGATTGTTTCAGATCGTATTTCCTGCGAAGAGAGCCGGTCACATCAGTAAATTTGGCTGTGATGATCCCGGGATATGAGTGCACTGAATGCCATGTCGACATGCAGGGCAGTTCGTGACATCTTGTGTCAAATATTTTTTAAACGTTATAACCGACTTGTGCAAGTTTTCTATAATCAATATAATATGCATGTAATAACATCCGAATTAACCTATAACGTATTCGATTTATTTTCGTGCATTTTCCATTCAGTTTTTGCTTTGCAGCTTTAGGCTTTCCTGGACGGAAGCTTATTCTTAGAAATTCCAAAGAATGATAAATAATGAGACCGTCATGTTTGAGTAAATTAGAGGGGAAAAAACTGAAACAAACCCAATGTTGTAACTTAGGCCTATACAGCGTTTTCAAGTTGAACAGTTTTTATAGTTTAAAAAAATGGTGGCACGAAAAAAAAATGACATTTTGTGTTAACCGCAACATTCATCGTCCACTTAATATGTTTTTGAGCTAACCAGTGGATAATAAGATTGTGGACGAGTTGCCTGGATTCGTGATATTGTTGTTCAGTTAACACTAAAGACGTGATCAAGATCAACAAACAAAATACACTTGGGCAAAAACGACATGATCAGCATTGACACTGAATTGTAAAATTACAGATGTAATGATAAGTTTCTCGCAATACCAATCAAACGATATTGGACAAAACAAGTGAAAACATCAAAACTATCAAAGAACATGACAGGAATTTAGTTGGAATGAAATATAAAAGCAGCAAAATCACAGTTACATGTGTGAAAGGTTTTGGAATTATTTGGTGCTTTTTTCCATGTATCATAGCGCCCTCACCCGGTCGTAAGTCGACATGCCTCTCCAAAACTTGTAGTTTTAGAGGTGATAAACAAATCTTTTTGTAATATAAAGGTATTCAAGACAAGACAAATCCAGTGTGCATGCTTTAAAGTTCCTTTTGGTAATTCGAGGTGCAAAAGAAATAGGAAACGTATATTTTTACATTATTAATTTGTTTTCTTTTATATTTAAGGAGTTAAAAGTATGCAATATATATATCATTGCTTGATTAATTATCTATATAATACGTGAATCTTAATTCTTCTATTATGCAGGATTAAAAGTGTATATCTGATTTTAAAAAATCGTTATGGTTATAATATAGGTTTTCCCCGGCCAATTTCCTAATATGTTCATTCACTTCGGTCATTCATTTTTGAATGAATTTGAGAATCGCTCTGAACACGCGTTTCATTTTCGCTACCAGAGCAGTCGATTCCATTTCAGTGATTGAGCAGCACCTTTCGTTTATGTCCATTTAGATTCGTTTACAAGACTTCTTGTTCGCTTTTAGAGGGCGATTTCAAACATTCACCATTCGATTTCACTTTTAGTTCAATGCCATCGGCACCAGATACAAGTAGGGGTTTCTTTTTCATTAACCGTCAATCAAATTAGCTGTACCTAAAATCAATTTAGAAAAGGAATGCTTGCGTGAATGAATGCACAGGTAACGTAATTGGCCGTCTGTTTCTCAAAACCGAATGCACGGACAATGAAAACTTTCGTTGAATTGAAATGGGATTTAAGAAGTGCATTCAAATTCCGACGAAAACGAATGACGGATTTTCAGGGGTGAATGAACATTTCAGGAAATTAGCCGGGAAAACCTATATACTTTGAGTTGGTTTCTTTCTCTACACAGGGCGAGTCAAAAAAAGGAAACCCAAATGGCGTCGCTATTTTATAAAGAAGTTCTGCATGTAACGCTTCCTAGATCCAGGATGTGAAAGCCCAATTAATAAGCTTTCTCTTAGTACAAGAATCATTCAAATCACTCATGTACTTTTCAAGTCGTGGAATTTTGAACACAAACGCAGTTTTTAAAATTGTGTCCACGATCACGTTTAAGGTACGTGATATTTCAGTAAAATTAAACCATGTCGTATCATGAAAACGATATCAGAATTATCCCATAAATCTCCGGGTAGCCAAGTAGAAGACAGGGCAAGACTATAAACTCTTGACATTTTAAAGCAACTGAGAAGCAGGTGTTTTTATTAAAGATTATGATAAGTGCCATTTCTCATGGTTATGAGAGTGTTCTGATGTGTTTTTTTTATATGTGAATTATTTTCGTTTTGCTGAAATATCAGTTACTTTATTTGTGATCTGTGGACAAAATTATAAAACTGTGTTTGTGTTTAAAAGTCCATAATTTGAAAAGTATATGAGCGATTTGAATTATTCTTTTACTAAAGGATCTTTTACTTTTACATCCTAGATCTTGAACGCGCTACATGCAGAACTTCTGTAAAAAAAAAAATGGGGGCGCAATTTGGGTTTCCTTTTTTTTTTTACTCACCCTTGGCTTTAGTAACACCCATATTGATAACAATGAACCAGTTCTGTATTCCAAAATAGTGGTGCACAGCAAGATTCGACGATTTTATTCGGGATAATCGCGGCAGATAAATGCACACAAGGCTATGGGGGACGTGGTAACCAAATATACATCATGTGAAATGTTTCGTGCGATCGAAAAGAGATGGATCTTTCGTTCACACACAAGTTTTGACACACAAGACAGCTTAAAACACTTCGCTGTCCAAACGGGTTTTTTTGCAAAATGTTACACTTCAGAACACGATGATCTCTTCAATTCTGTTGGTACTCCGCTATGCTTTTGCACGCATACGATGAAATTGTATCCCTCTAAAAATCGGCAAATCTTGATGTGCACGTGCGCACGCAGCTGGAATACCGAACTCGCTTGTTATGAGAAATCTATTATCATAAGTGTAACCAATTAGACCGAATTAATTGGTAATTATGTAATGTCGAAAAACACAAAGACGTAACGCTTTGTTTACATGACATTGTTGGCTTGCCAATAAGATTCAAGTAGGGACGATCGTCGACGAGAGCCCCAATGCCCTCATAAGAAAATGCGCATGTAAACAAAGCGCCGACGTCATGTCTCAGGTGTATTGTAAATGTTTATCAGGTTTAATGACATTCAACTTATTTGGAAAGTGTGATTATCAACATATTCCTTGATTTTGTTTCTAATATATTCTTAACAGTAGGCGAAGTAAAAAAAACACTAGATGATCGTCCGGGTTTTTTTTTCTTTTAAAAAGAGGAGGATGAGGGCCTTTTTTTTATATTAAAAAATAGGGTAAAATTGCCATATTTAGCTTACACGATATGTGCCTTAAAAAGAAGGCCCTTTTTATTTGGTAGGTCTGGGTAGTTGTCTACTAATTGATGACCACAAAACCTTCTTAAAGTGCGTATTGAACTTTTGTAAAGCTGTTGAAGCATATGAGCTTCTGAACCATCTTAAAAAAAAAGTTATGCCAGAAATTAAAAAAACTAATAATAATAATAATTATGCAGCCAAAAAAGGCAGCGGGCGGGGACTATCAACTGGTATTTTTTTTTTTTTTTGGGGGGGGGGCCTTATAACCGACTGTTCAAGTTTTCTATTATCAATATAATATACATGTCATAACATTCGAACCAAACGTATTGGATTTATTTTCGTGCATGTACCATTACATTTTTCCTTCGCTTTCCTTCTTGGAATAGGTTTGCCTTGAAGGAAGCCTTTTCTTAGCGATTCAAAAGAATAACGAGACCGTCATGTTTCAGTAAAGAGGGGGGGGGGGGTTGAAACAAACCCCAATGCTTTAACAAATACAGAGTTTCCAAGAGAAAAAAGATGATGGCACACACAAAAAAACAATGGTGAAAAATGACTACTCTCTTTTTAGACAATCACCTTAAGTCAACTATTAACTCAAAAAATCTTCAAAAATCTTTCAATACAGTTTCCTGGACCTGCAGTTATAACGTTTAGTGTGGAAATCGACCTTTGTCAAGTTTACATGGTTTTCATTACGTTTGTCCGATTTGAAAAAAAGGGAAGAACAATGATACAACTTTTTTTTTGTAAACAGACTCCCTTGTAACTTATAAACGGAAAAGGACCCTGTATCTTATTATCCATATTAATAGCTATCGGAGGCAATGTAAAATCACCGTAAAATTGAAGGGGGAAAAGTAAAAGATATTAAAAAAAAAATCTATGGCTATTTTCTCAAGTAACCGATAACCCGTTTGACAAAAAAAAATACTATATGCCTACAACTCTCCACAACCTCGAAATAAAATAACGACAGTGAATCCCCTTGCAAATAGACCAACCGTGATCATTTAGCTCCGTGGTAAAGTCAGGGACACAAATATTGTGAAAATCATGACATGACGTGACACTTCAGTAATCACACGGACCAATAACATAAACCCAAGGCCAATCTTTAGCCCTCCCACGACCGATTCCGCGAGCGTACATAAATCGGTTACTAGGGCAACCGGTGTCCCTGAGTCCCTGTACCCCCAGGGCAATAGTTACCCGACTTCTATTGCCCTGAATCTATTGGGGATCGCTCCATTGAAATAATCCGCAATGTTGACTCAATACTTTTGTTGTCAACACAAAAGCGTCTGCAATGCACGAGTGATCGCTATTAAACTACTGCTGTAGTGCCCACAATATTTGCCACCGTGGAGGATTATTCAGAAACAGGCTGATGTAGAGACCTGCTCGGATTATTTCCACAGATGATCCGGAACTTTTAAGTTCAAGGGTATTGTGAGTACCACAATGGGTATTGAATGCACGCCATTAGGCTTATACAGCGTGTAGGCTTCACTACGACTGCGCACTTCGATGGTTTCGGTTGGAAAGTTTACTTGAAGAAAACCAACTCTCCCCCACAGAGACGAGAGTTCCATCTGGCGGAAAGACAACTATTGTCCATGTCACGTCTTCATTGTCGTCCCCAAAATCCCTCTTTTCAGTCACCGGAGGCCAATTTTGATTGGAGTTAACTGCGTGGAAAGATACAGGCGAATTGAGTGAGATTAGGGTATTCATGAGCACTCACCGCAAGAGAGGAACGTAGATTTACATGTACAACAGGTACATAACACATTGCTTAGAAACGGGACGCCGAAGCCCACAAGTTTGCACGTAGGCCCGGGCAAAGTGTCGTTCCGGACGGCACCACATGTAGCGTTGTTGGGGTGGAGGTCAGACCAAAACCCGTAAACATTTGGATCAGCAACACAGTTTTGGGTGACATATTTTTTGGTCTTTCCTGGACTGAAACCTGTGACTATGGATATAAATGAGGCAAGCCTTCTGGATTGGAGAAAGTGACGGCAGTGCAACATGGAAATTGAAGAGGCAAGTATGCAGTCTTTCAGTTTTACGTTTTTACAAGCCAAATTCAAACTGATTTCACACTTTTCGTAACTATGGCCTAGGTTTCTGCTCATGCTCATTTTTATGTGCACTGGCAACACACGTATTTGATGGACTTCAATATCTGTATCTGAATCGAACATTTAATTGAATCGAACATTCAAAAGCATTTTTATTTTTACTTCGAGTGTGTCAAGTCTTGCAAGTAGAGATGTTGGAAAAAAATGTTGCAACCTGAGGCCATATTTCCTTCACATAGGTCAGTCATTGCAAAAATGATGATAAGACATGGATCTGGGACTGAGAAACATTTCCGATTTTGTTAGGAAATACTTAAAAAATGTTTTCGACACTCCATAGACATTGTACACAACCGCTGAAGTGGCGTCAGGTTGCAACATTTTTTCCCCAGATGTTTGCTCCTAATGATATTTCAACATGTACTGCGTTTTGTTTTCATTTAGAAGGAGATTGTTTTCTTCTTTCCTGTCCAAACTAGATTAATGCGGGGAATTTAGACTTTTTTGTTCTCGAGTAATACCAAAAAAGAAAATCTGTACAGAAACTACAGATACTATATTTTAATGATTTATTGTTGATGAAAATAATACTGGATTCGAATTTTAACTCTTTCACTTGTTTAAGAATACTTACAACTTTGCTTTACATGTAGGCCTACTATTGAAAATGCTGCTTCGCTCGCTGCTATACATGCTAGGTTTTTAATTATTTAGGGACTGAGACAGAAATCAATAGTACGAGCACAAAACCTTGTGTGTGCCGGTAATTTAAAAACCAAACAATGAAAGTTAGACCCGCTTGTTGGAATATTTCATTATTTTTGTATGAGAACTGGCGGAACGGTATCTTCGATTCATTGTTGATTTCAATAGAATATGAACATTTCTTAACGCTTTTCTTAATGTTGGTCAGATAGAAATCTACATTTGTGCCGGTTCATCGCAACATAGTCTCTTTAAAAAGGGGGGGGGGATCCGTTAGAATATAAAATCCTAATATTCACATTCGTCAGTCAAAATACGGGCCAGGGGGCAATAGGCTTTTTGACGTATATTTTCTCTTTGGAAAAAATGCTGCTAATGATATACAGTGCGTCATCATTCAAGGCAACGAAATCATTCAAGCAGCCTTTTTATATAAAACCGCAGGCCTCGAAGCAAAACCTTAAAACCTATACAAAGTTGTTATATTATATCAACTTTGGAGACTGTTTCATTATGACCCTATAAAAACCTGTATTTTCATTCTGCCATACATATCAACATTTTTTTAAAGCACTGTTAACCCTGAACTGCAGCATTTGACCAACACTTTAGTCATCGTAATTCAAAAGTATAAAGTAGGTACCTTGTATTACCAGTATTGGAAAACAAAGGAAAACAAAGAAAAACAAATACTTGGGACCTAAACTTTTGCTTGTAATAAGTATGACGTTGTATTAACGGTGATCTTCTTATCAGGGTTCGACTGTATATGAATCGCTTGATACCAACGCAGCGCATGCAAATCTTTGATGAAAACAAGGCTGTGAGAAGTGGGCTCTGAATAACCTAACGTATGTTATCTAACAATGTGGGTTTGGCAATAAAGGGGTCCTGAGTTTTTTTACTAAACAAAAGAGGGAATAATTTAAAACATTCCTAACATTTTCCCCATTCACTTACAGGCAATAAATTCCGGTCTTGCAGGGCGATTGAGGAAAACAAAATTACACGGCCTACCTTTTCATGATTGTGTGTTTAATTCCAGCGCAGTCGCCTCTTGTGTTAACAGAAAAGGCAGAGACGTTGTTAGCAAATACGATTCGCAAACACAACTATTGATCATTGTGCAAAACCAGAGTTGGCGCTTGAGATGCAATGTGGACCCATCACGGACGGCGTAGACATACAACAAATAAAATGCTGGACAATTCGCAGATCAAGAATTCTCATTCACGTCAATAAAACGTTATGACGATATCGTTTATTTTTGCAATTTTTTTGTCAGCATTTGAGAACTTATAATTGTAGGTCCCCCTTTCTAAATTCGAAATAAATAGATCATGAAAACTAGGTTTGTGTACCCTGACAAATACATACATTGTACATGTAGGCCTGCTAGTACTATACAGTTTATCAGAGGACATTATTTTCAAAACAGATTTTCCAAATCAGCTCAAAGATTTCAGAAGAAAATTGTGTTGGTCATGTTTGAAAAATCGGGCATCTTTGCGATAATGTCCAATCAGTTGTGCGCGGCTGTAATATTTCAGTGAAACTACTGAACTTTAGTAACCGTATTGGAAAAGAAAAAATCACGATATTATGCCTGTATTTAAATTGTTCTCTGCGCGTTTAGAAAACTTTAATAAGGGCTCTATAAATAAAGTCACATTCGTGGCTGATTGTTGATTTAAAAGGGGTTCTATAATACTGTTCTATTTGTGGCTGATACTTGATTATATAAGGGGTCCGGATCTAATACTGAAATATAGTCCTAGTCATGGCTGAAGTTGATTTAAAAGGGGTTCTAATACTGAAATATAGTCAAATTCGTTGCTGATATAAACTTGATTCAAAAGGGGTTCTCGTGCTGAAATACGGTCCTATTCAGTATTCGTGGCTGATAGTTGATTAAAAGGGGGTTCTAATACTGAAATAAAGTCCTAATCGTGGCTGATAGTTGATTTAAAAGGGTTTCTCATAATGAATAGATTTAAAAGGGGTTCTTATAATGAATATAATCCTATTCGTTGCTGATAATTGATTAAACTTCTTTCGCGAGTACTCTGTACTGTTGCTATGGTTACTCAAGTTTGTTTCGCCGTGATACTAAAACACTCCCTAAAAATTCCATTGCCGGTGGAGTACAAAAGCTTCACTTTCCATGAAGTCAGCGACCCTGAAAGATGACAAAAGGTCTTCTCCTGACAACGTCATCGGCTTGTTCGACAAGCCGAGTTTTTGTCTGTCCTGAAAAAAAAAATCGATGATGGCGTTAAAAACTTTATAGGGTGGTTCGATATTTTACCCCCACGTGCAAAAAAAAACCAATCAGGTTATATGTTTGTGGCATCACTGTGGCGTATAATTGCAGTGTTCGGTGACAGAACTGGGCTGGGCAGTGTAGCGATCAGTGTGGATTTTTACTCCGATGTTTTTGTGTGAAGTGTCTTCAGAACGGTAGTGGATTTTTAATGGAATAGAAGAAGATGTTTAAGATCGAATCATGTTAAGGCTGAACGAGCAAGCGACAGTAAGTGTTAACGTGTTTGGCTGTGTAATAATATCTCACGACAGTGATGCCGATTTTTGGTACAGTTTTGACGCCGGTAATTATATGATGATTGGGTAAATGAGACTTGTAGGTTTGCATGGGTGACATGAACAAAGTATGGAAGGTGTGCAGTCAATACCATGTGAATATTATCTCTCTTGAGTTGTTCGGTTCCGAGAAGAATGCAGTTGTTTTAACTCGACGTTTCGAACAACGTGCTATGTTCATCATTTAGGAGACTGATGTGTGGGTCTTCTCAGAACCACACAATTCAACGGAGATACAAATCACATGGTGCTACCGCAAACTTTCCATATGATGATGGGGTGTAAAATATTCAGGATGTCAATGACTCAGATGACGATGGTTAAGATGACGGTGATTAAGATAAGATGTGATTTTGGTGATCTACATGTGTAAATTCTGATGAACTACTCCGATCCCCAAGTAACATTGCCATTGAAAACAAAAATTTCTTGATAAGACTGATACCCCCAATCATGTACAGTGGCTCTTGCAATATATACAATCATGAATAAACTTGAGGAAAGAATATCTTGGTTTGCAGCGCCAATACATGCAAGCGTTTATTATACATCATTATATTACCGTATACTTCCACAATAAAGAAAACTGTTAATCAAAATATTTACAGCCAACCTCTAAATGAAATGTTCCATGTTTAGGAATGTGATATCGGACACATTGATGGAAGGTCGCGTGTGGCAGTTTTGATTGTTACTCGGCAGATGGAAATAATCCGTAAAAAAAATTGCAAGGAAAGTGGATTTTCGTTTGCGGACTGAAAACTTTGTACATGAAATTCTATACCGACTTTTAAACTTATTGTGAATGAATATCTCAGGGAATTTTGAAATGATAACTGCGTTAGAATAAGGTGGGAAAAAAACACAGAAAACGTATAGGGCAATAATTAATGGTTAAAATTTAACACCGTACATGTACTTATTTATTTCTGGCCTAGCAAAGTATTTTCAAGGGCAGATCTTTTTCAAACGATTCTGCTGGGATCTATAAACGCCAGTCCCCATATCTGGAAAACAGTTGCTAGCAGCTATCAGATTTGTATTTACAAAAAAAAGGTAATCACTCATTCTGTTTGTTTGGCCTGTTTTTGATTGGCAGTTATAGTACTTGAAACATTTCTTTTAAATGTATTTATAGTGGAAATCTCTTCTTTTATCATCGTGCAGGTAGCGGCTCACAACGCGGATGTTTACAATCCGGGGAGGGGATCAGCTCAAAAAAGAAAGGTTTGTAAAACTTGTCATTTTGTAAAAATACAGAATAAGAAATGAATCAGATGTAACGAGAAAATGTCCGATACATTTACATTTCAATATTATCTTCCCGCCAAAACCAATTATAGTAGTCGAAGTTTTCCTTTGTTTCATACACACAACTGACAAGAAGTATAACTTAATTACATCATGGGGGAAGGAATAGAAATTAAGTACCGAATTATACGGTTTTATCAGATTGGGTTGGGCTAGAATATGGCGTGTAACTTCAATCGTGAATTATGTTTAGTTTGGTATAGTGGCACCCTGCTGTTGCAAACACATGTAAACTTGACATCGTTTCCGTTCCCATAACATCATGGGAAACTCGCCCGAGGCTATGACATCCCGAAATCAGAGTGATTTGTGAAATCCCTTCCGAAGACCTCTGGACTTGAATTAAGACAGTAGCCACCGGCCTTGATGGACTCTTGGGACCCCATCTGGGTCTGCACCGCGCACCCCGATTGGCCAGACTTCACCCCCTGGCCCCGATGTTTGGCCCGGGAAAGGGACCTCCTCTGAGATACCTAAAGGGCCCAGTTAAGGAATAAAATCACAACTCATTCAGTAGCTGGGAGGCCACCCGGCAACGCCGTGTCTTTTTGTGACCCGGTCGTGTTGACTTAAATTACTCACAAATTTTGACATGTTTATTTCCTGAACTTTGAAGTTTGTACAAGCGCGTACATGTTTTTAATTGCAACTTTAATAGCGCGGCTCCATTTTGGTAGCAGTCTTTTGATCATGAATGAAGCTGTGTGTACAGAGACGTTGTGTATTCTCGAAACGACAACAAAAATGGAAGCAGCTTTGAAGTTTTGATCGTGGACCGTTTGTTCTGATTTGTTGCCATGTTACAGCGGCCGATCTTTTCAAAGAGTCGGGTAGGTTTTGGGGCTGTTTGTCAGTGCTATTCTGAAGTTATGACATTGAAATAGTGCCGGAGTATTCTGTATTCTTTGAATTTTTTTTACATTTATGAAACCATTTTTTTCCACAGAGGGAGAAAGCGCAGGACCAGCTCCGTAACCGAATGAGAAGACGGAATAATGGTGAGTGCCTTTTTGTTTGTTTTCTATTCAGCTTTTTCTTGACTAGAAGATATAGTAAAATTTAGACAATTTTCCTTTTCATACAAATCCAAAGAATAATGTTCAAAACCTAACCTGTTGAAGTTTCAGCTCAGTGGATATTATACTTTTCGAGAAAACAGTGAGAAAAACATGCACGACCTTTTGATCACGAAACACGATTTCTATACTAGCACTCTTCATTTTCAAAAATCGGTCAATTGACTGATCACTTCATTTCTTGAATTCCTCTGAACGACAGCAATCCAGACTGAATAATTTTACGGGGTATTTAGTACCATTAGACTACGATCTTTGATCCAAGTTATCTTTTTGATAATACATGTAATTCGGCAGGAGGTCTTTTCGGATATTAAGTGCATGATGGTGATCCTCCTATACGCCTTTAAAAAACCCGATAGGAAATGGAAAATATTGTTCACGTAAATAACGTTGGACAACTCGGAAGGCCTATCAAAGCCTAAGTTTGGTCGTTTGCCAAAATCAAGATCATTGTCAAGAATACTGATGATGAATGGCTATATTTATTTCGATGACAGCCAGTTTAACTCTTTTCTATACCCTCTATACTTGTATTGGTATTGCGAAAGAATTATGCTTTGCGTTCAACATTTTAGTGTTATAGTCAAAGGGTTTTATTCGATTGAGACTGACAATGACATGACTGAAATTTAAAACTGTATTTTTTTGTCTGAACAATTCTTAGTGGGAAGAAAAGAATTTAAATATAAAACAATTTAGTTGGTTAAGATTTGCGCTTTTCTTTATAAAAAAAAAATATCTGTCCTATCCTCCCATGTACGTATAATGGTTCCATATGTTTGCATGGTGATGTCCAACGTTTATTTTAGCCCTTTCATTCGATTTTTTTTTCTTCATTATGAAAGGTCCCTCCACATCAATGGTATCCACCCGATCATTCAGGAGCTCCCAGCGTGACAAGGACGAGTCCACTCTCATGCCGGGGGTGAAGTCCTTGTGGGATGATGCAAAACACAACTCAACAAGTGAAGAATGGTAAGACATTGGTGTAGAAGTGGTCTTTCCAAACTTAAACTCGGGGATGGGGAAAATGGATGATTTTTCTGCGACCTCATTTTTTTTCATATTTCAATCAGAAGGGAATGAGGGTAATTCCAGTTGTGCGGTACACTGGTGATTTTATCTCCTTAAAAAAATGAAATAAAAAATTGCAACGTTGATTGAAACAAAGTCCAATTGTAATTTACTTCTTTATCAAATACAACTCAATGATGTTTTCATTCGTAAAGTTGAGCGAGTATTACTACATGTACTAGCACTGAATGCGAGGTGCTTTCATATCTTCCAAAAGACGAGGCAGGCATAGTATCTTCCCAGAGCACACAGAATTCTACTGACTCCATTCAGAGTTGCTATTCACCAGAAGTCTTTTCATGCATCTGGTCAACACAATGGGCAGATGCAGACAGGGCTCTGGAGCGCTCTAAAACGTGCAAAACTAAATCAAGTCAACTTTACTCACTCTTTAGCCAGCAAATTTCTCCAAAAATTCCACTGGGCAAAGAAAAGGTCCTCAGTATTTCACCAACCAAGTTTGCAGACTCAATTCAATTTTTAAAGGAGACTTTTCTTCAATATTTTGAACATGAGAGGGAAGTCAAGAGATTTCAAAATGAGGCTTAAGTCAGACTAGACTGGTACATGTCCAACCATGGTCCAACTACATGTATTTGGAAAGACTGACCTCTTCATTCAGTATCATTAGTCTGGTGGCTGACTATGGAGAAATGTTTAGTAAATTGAGACTAGTTCCTGGTTCATGCCACATGTTTCTTAAATTCTTTTGGCATGGTTGATTGATGCAGTACTGAAGCGGTGTAAGTTGGACTGGTTGTTTCCGGTGCCAGTCTATTTTCTTGAATTGCATGCCATGTTTTCAATACCTTAAGTTTTAGGACTCTCATACACAGTATTGGGAGTCCCAAATTTTCGGACTAGGCCAGATGTAGCCCATTCATTTGTACTGGGCAATCCTATATGAACGCATTGCTTAGCTCGTGTCAGTTAGTCATTGACTCAGTCAGTGAGTGAGATAGGTACAAATTAGAGCACACCAGGCTAGCCCACACACCGTCTGAAGCCACAAGCCCGACTCACCCAGTTCCACTATCTCCTCATTCTCCAGGAGGAGTCAAGAAGCCCGCTACACCACCTTGGCCCACCCTGACAGGGTGGGCGCAGATAAGAGACACAGACAGGGGGAGGTACCGCTGACAGAACTGGTTGGCAGGGTCATGCAGCGGAGAGGTCACTCTACCACTCAAAGCTCGCCTATGACCATCAGGTAGTGAAATGTTGATGTTACTTTAAAAATTATTGTTTTTAATTAAGTAATCAATATTAAATTTCGAAACTAAAGCAATACTTTTACATTATCTAATAATAATATACATGATGTTTCGTTTTTTTCTTCTTCCGCAGAGCCCTCAGACCCCCTGCACCTCCATATGCCATCCAACATCGGGGCCTCATTAGGTGAGTAATTCAGAGGTCATTGAACAAACTTTAACAGAAATGTTTTCACTGGTTATGGACATTTGGCTTTAACCAAACAAATGTCAAACTTCATGTTATGAAACAGCAGTATTACAAAGACTTCAAACTTTGCCTGACTGGTGTTTGAAAAGGGCAGTTTAGCATTTTTGTTATAATTTCCTTTGCGATCAATCTTTCAAACTGGATAACTTTAAATTTACCTTTTAGACCGTACAAATTCAAAGATAACAATGACACCTTTATCTTAAATCAAACAACATTCACCGAGTTTCCGAAGTGTTTAGTTTCTTAATATAATTGAGTATTTGAAACTTTAGTATTTAGTTTACAAATTAAATTTACAAATTTAATGATGCAGCTAATGTCTTGAAAGGAATTAAAAGGTTACTATAATTATACATAATTTTGGCTTTTTCTTTACAGAAAAATACAGCCCGTCAACAAACGGAAGCCTGCAAGTGGAGGGCCTTATGTTGTTGTCCTTAATAGAAGCTCTTCAGCTAACCTATCAGGACCAACGGAGAGCAAGGAACCGAGAGATCTACCCCCACTGAAGCAACATCACAACTCCGCTGATGTGGAAATTGCGACATGGCGGCCAGAGCTGACAATGACGCATGAGCCCTACGTGCACCCGAACGCCGAGGACAGGTCGGTGACAAACTACCGACTGCAGATGCAGCAGGCTATCAAAATAGCAGAGCTACGCTGTGACTTTTCCACCAGCTCCAAGCCGATGCACAAGCATGCGCCGCTTCCTGCCATCCAAGTCGCTTACGAAGTCTCAGACACCCCAAAGGCTTGCAACTCAAATGTGGAAGATAAGGCAGATGCTGTAGGCACTGAGAAAGATCAAGTAGCTCATCAACCTGAAAGTAAGTTGAAGGGCCTTCAAAGAGAGACCTTTCAGAAAGCTAATAGATTCACGTCCAGCCACGAGGTCCTGCAACAGATGCAGGCTCGCAAGCATGCCAAACGCCGGAAAGCACACGGCAACGACTTCAACAACCCCCTGAGAACTCGGAATCGGTTCACAACCAAGATGAAAGTCTTCAAGGCGGACCTGCAGAAGTCACGGGAGTTATCCATCATCCAGGAGGATCAGTCGTCTATCAGTGAACGTCTCAGCAGGCTGTCAGCTGGACGGACAAGCGCCGCATCTTTCAGGAGTGTGGGCTCCTTGAAAAGGATCGAAGAATCTGAAATCCCAAGCATTACCAACAAACAAGAGGTGTCAGGTGCTTCCAAGACTGAAAGTAAAGAAAACAACAGGAACCCAGACGCACTATCAACAGTGAATATTGTAGAACATCCAGACACAAACGTGCTATGTGAAAGCACAGGTACACCAGCTGATCCCGATCCACTGTCTCAAAGTGATGAGATGTTACCTCTACTTCATTCAGATGACAGTGCTGACAGTTCGGATGACGGTGCTGATAATGCAGATACTACTAGTGATTTTGCATCAGACTCGGTAGAACCAACTTCTGAAGGATTAAGCAATGGACAGGACTCGCAAGAGTCTTTGACCAACACAGATCTATGTTCACCATGTGAAATCAGTAAAATCCTACCGCAGCAAGTGCAAGACATGCCACCTGAAGTTGGAACTGACAACTCAACCTCAGTTCCAAGTCAAGACGATGTAACAGACTCTGATACAAAATGCATCACCAATTCAATGATAAATTCTAGCCAATCCATGGACTCGGCGACACCTGAGGATTCAAGATATCAGCATGGGTCCATTATCTCGGACATCTGTGACACTTCTTCTAGTTCTGAAGATGCAAGTGTGCTCGTGGAAACAAAATCGGCTATGAACCAAAAACCTGATGGTTCTTATGTTGAGAAAGCAGACAGTCAGCAGGGTTTTACTGCGAACACATTTGATTTGAGAGATGTTATCTTGCCAGCTGAGACAGTCCAATAATTTTCTCCTGTCTCTGCAGACCTGTCCGATGAAAAGTAGCAACAATACTAATTGCAATGCTGCGTGTTATTAGCATCTGAAGTGTTTTTTTTTAAGTTATGCAGATGTACTAGTTGGTTGCTTTACAGAATTTGAACATTTTACTATATCAAGGGCTGTAAAAGGCATCTCTAGATGTGTAATGTGATGTTTAAAAGGGCACTGCGTCCTAAAACCCCCCAAAATTTTATGCTTTGGATTGTTTACATATCTTATTTCAAATATCTGGTTGAAAGAAAACCAACCTAATGTCTTACCGTTACCGAGAAAAGACGGGAAAAAAAACACGTTGTATACATCGGACACGACGGTGTACGCATAGGTTTTCCCGTCATTTTCATTCAATGTATGATACATGTTGTGTGTCACATAAATATTACACACAGCACCAATGCACAAATGCGGTTTCTTACACGTCTGCAAAAAGCAAACAACTTACGGCTGAAGTCACAACTAGCACGAACAGCCCGATTTTTGGGTTCGCAAAATTGGAACCAGAAATTCAGTCTCGCACGAATAACGCAAAAATGCCCAGTTTTTAAAGGATAGTTGTGTGGATGTTTATATTCTACTTTTAAATGCTCTTTTTGATTAACATCATTTTGTTTAAAATGCACTTGGGCACTTTCCAGGACGCAGTATCCCTTTAACACAACCTGGTCACCCCATTGCCTGGCACGAACCAATTTCAGACTATTTTATTTGCTGGCGGTTTTGCAGAATACTTTTTGGTTAATGGTATTTCAATTTTTATGGAGATTGTCTGCAGAGACATCTACATGTATATGTGTGTGGTTCAAAATACTTCTGTATCATTCGCTTCTATTTACAAAATATATTAACAACTCAATTTCCTGTACAGCTAAAAATGCATTACAACCGAATGAAATATGGTTTAGAAGTTACAGTACACTGAACGAGTGGCTGGTTTTGGTAGGACACAAATTCAAACAAGGATGGGAAAATAAGTACTTAGGCCTATATTTGGGAGGCCGAAAGGAGTACATGAACACACAGCTTGGGCTTTTGAGTAATGTCGCCTATCTTTAATTTCCCATCAATGATGTAAGTTTGCAATAAAGTTAATTAAATACACGAACATGTATAACTGTTGACTGTAATCCACTGTAATTAAAATACAATGATCTAATTGCAAATGCCTTCTTTAAAGATGATTCCCCATGTTATTTTGGGGTTTTCAAACCACACCCTCCCCCCCCCCCTCCCAATTTTTTTTTTTTACAGTCGAGTCTCGTTAATACAAACTCGTTCGGGCCTAGCCAAATTGTTTGTTATATCAGAATTTTGTATTAAGAGGAATATCAGTCTCATTCATTGTGCACATAAATGCACAGTCGGGACCAAGGCTTTATGTTTGTTATAACCAGAATTTTGTATGAACAGAGTTTGTATTAACGAGACTCGACTGTAATTGGTATATTTCTACTTTTTTCTAGCACTACTTTGTACAAAAGTTGTTTACTTTTGAATGAGACGTCGACCGAAAACTTCGGCCAAGTTTCTCATGGAATATGCTGGTTCCCATCTCACTATCAGTATGGTTGCTTATGACAAGATAAAAAAAGAGTGTTTTGTGAGGTGGGAATAAAATTGAATGTGTTCAAGACCACAGGGAAAACATCTTTAATATGAAGAAATTTTATCTACAATTATATAAAAATTGTTTTTGAAAATACAGTCAAAGACAGGCATTCGTTGTCCTAGTTCATGGTAATTCAAAGAAGTTGTGATGATCACACAATGGACATGCAATTAATAGCAACAAATTATTATTTTTCTGTTTTATTTTTCAACAATTACCATTTTTTCCCAAAAATGCAGCAAAATTATAACAGCAGTGCGAATTTGGTGTGTTTATAATCTATACACTTTGTAATATCAACATTGAAATACATTTGTTTTTCTACAAATCTTAACACTACATCATGTACACGGTTAAAATGTCCTTTTCTTATATTGCATAACAAATATTTCTTTTACTTTAATACAAACTGACCAATTGTTGTTCACTATTTTGTAACTGAAAGACTACCTGATGACTTTATACCCATGTTGTTGAGATAAGAAATGTACTCAACATATATCCTTTAAGACAGCATTCATAAATACCTAAGACCGTTTACGCATTCCTATTGGTCGAGAGCCCGTCACGTGGCCGGTCTTAAATGGATGATAAAGACATGGCTAGCTGGTCTTAAACGCTTTTCCAGTGTCACATGAAATTTGGACTCCTATGAAATCCGGTGCCTTTTAACGTTTCATTGGTTGAACGTTCAAATTCCTCCCGTGCATGCGCAATGTACTACCCTATAGGTAACGAGTTGTGGATGGGCATTCCATATTATAGTCAGAGGGGTGTTTCGTAAAACATGATGTAAAATTGTTGAACAAAAAGGTTGGCAACGTCTAGTTTTTGACATTTTTTTATTTTATTTTGGACCAAAAAGGTATTTATGAATGGGAATAAATGTGTGTTCGGTCGGTATTAAATACTCTGTTTAAGACCGGTTTGAGTCTGGATGGGCGATAATTACCCTCGGCATCGCCTCGGGTAATTATCGCCCATCCAGACTCAAACCGGTCTTAAACAGAGTGTTACTATACCTCCCAAACACACATTTATTCCCTTATTAAAATATTTCAGAATATTGTTCAAAAGAAAGCCCTGTGTCAAAAACTTACGCATAGTTCTCCCACAACCAATCGTGATACTTGTTCAGCATGTGGTCAGTGGGCTTCACCTACAAATACAAATGAAGAAGAAATGAAATGATAAAAGAGTTATTCAATGTCCACAATTAGACACCATAACTGTTGTGACATGCTATCAATTGTACACACACGGAGGCCCCCTTCAATGGTGAATGCATTGTGCTAGCTATTGTACAAAACAACTACCCCGTGATGGATTATCTAGGAATGGCTGGCACCTAGCCCATGTACAATGTGACAGAGTCCAGGGTATGAACTTTTGCTGCCATAGCGAATTTTTTTACACCATTTTTTAAATGTTTACCTGGTGGAGGAAGCTGAATTTTGTTTACATATTCAATGTGTCCGAAATTACAAAGATGCTTGGTTTAGAAAAAGTAAATATGTGGGTGGCATGTTAAGAGAAAATAAAATGCTGAGCAACGCTTTCCTTGTAAACATCCTCAGTATGAACTTCTTGTGTGGAGACTTATGCACGCGATGAAACAGGACTTAATATTTTGGGCACAAACCCAAGCGTCTTCGCGTGAGTGTCGGGCATCTTCGGCAATGCATTGCAGTGTCTCTGAAACTCTCCCTTTCTTACCATTGAGGTGTAAGGAGCCCATGGAATTTTTCAAATAATATTCTTTGGAGTCAAACAAAATAAAAACAATCCTCTGCCTTTGTCAAGTAACTTACCGATGTATGAATGAAACTGAATTCAAAAATTTCAGTCTAAGGTAGTGCCTGGCCTTGCATTAGGGCTGTGCATCTGAACCAGGTACCCGAGTACCCGACCGTCAATGTCGGGAACCGGTTCCAGATTATGGAATCGAGTACCCGTAACCATCTTTAGAAATCACTCAGTAACTTCTCAGCGAATGAAAAAGAACAGCTTCGAATGTCATTGACAGAGAAATAATTCGAAATGAAAAACAGACAATGTGGAAAACAAAACCAATTCCATGTTTATGCTCGTGATAGTTGCAGTTTTTACCGTACAGCGAAAGAGCTCACTCTATACATTTGTAACTTGCGTACTGGCGCACCAATATGGGGTAGTATTAGCATGCAGACCTTTATGAACAATCTGAACAGCAACTCCCGCGATTGACATTTTTGGAGTTGGGTTTCTTTAATGGGTACCCGGGTACCCGTATTTTGTTTCAATAGGGTACCCGCTTCCTGTACTAGCCGTAAATGCACACCCCTACCTTGTATCTCTTACCTGCTTCCATTCATTGACACAGAAGATGCGATAGGAATCGTTGCCATATTTCCCTATGCCATGCAGCTCAATGGGGTAGGTCCAGTCCTTGGTCAGATACTCATCTGCATGCAGAGCAATGATTGGGATAGTTCAATTAAGCCTTGCACCTGTTTCTGACTAATTAATTGATTCCCAAGATTGAAATGAAGTTTGGTGTATGAAACAGTTAAGAGTGACTACTGAAGGTCATTCAGTCAGCCAGTCACAGATTCGGGGAGTCGGACAGTCAGTCAGGCAGTCGATTGACTGTCAAACAGTCATGAGTCAGTTAGTAAGTACATGTAAGTGACTCTGTCAGTAAGTGACTCAATCAGTCAGTCAATCAGTCATTCAGTCAGTAACTCTAAAAGTGGAGTGCCTGGCCTCGTTGGTCTGGAGCATTGAATTCGTGGTCTGCGGGTAATTCTGCATGTTGTGGGTTCAAGTCCAGCCTGCGGCTACGGTGCGTGTGCCCTTGGGCAAGGCACTTTGTCACTCATTGCTTCTCTCCGCCCAGGAGTAAATGGGTACCTGTGAGGACAGAGGTGGTTTTGGTTACTGTAGTTCATTTTATCTGCTTTGCTTTGAAATGGTAGCATGGAGCAGTGTACTCCAAGGGGAACTGAGATGGTATTTGGAAAGGTTTTACTGGCCCAAAGAGCAAGCCTGAGGTAATAATGATTAGGGTGGATAATTAGGCTATATACACATTCATTTAGAGGACAATCAATGTACATCAGATCGAACCGGCCAATCGATCCCGTTAGCTCGGTGGTCGAGTGGTAAGACATCTGCACTAGAAAGCAGGAGGTCATGGGTTTGAGTCCCACCCGAGTGATTTTTCCAACTTTCACTCGAGAGGTAACACACTGAGTATACAGTGTTTAAACGTCGGTGAAGGGCAAATCCTAATTTGATTTATATCACCCCGACGCAAAATTCCATATTATAATCAGAGTCTAGCCCTTCAAGTTCGGCAATGGGTCCAGCAATATAAGAATTCTGACCTGATAATCTGACAATCATTTGGGCTCTCTTCTGGTGGAGACCTAGCGGCCTCAGCATCTCCACCATGTCCTTCCAGTCTGCCTTGCGTGTCACCTCAGGATTTGGCCACGAGTCAAAGAACTTCCACAGGACTGGTATCGCTTTGACACCTTCAAGATGAAAATCAAAAACGTTCTCATGGTCAAACTTTACAGACAGCTAAAAAAATACTGTCGAACATTGGCAGGCATGCAAACTGGGAATTAACACACACACACACACCCACACAAATCACTTGGAGAGGATACAGCTTTTTTATCACAAATTTTCAAATTGGGGAACCGCCAACATAGGGCTGGATAGCTCAGTTGGTAAGAGCACTTGAACAATTATCCGGAGTTCGTAGGTTGAAGCCCCATTCCAGTCAATTTCTTTGTTCAACTTTTCAATTGTTATAATTCACCTCGTCAGTTTCCCTGCGGGGTTCATTTGAAAATTTGTAATAAACAAGCTGTATCGTCTCCAAGTGATCCCCGTTTGCTATTTCCTAGGTCAGTATCGTGACTTTGGGCGTGATCCCTAGCTGTATGGCATACTGGTTTCTGGCTTCTGACTAGCACCCCTTGAACAAAGATACTGACTTATTGGGGAATCCCCAACATATGGCTGGGTATAGCTCAGTTGGTAAGAGCACCGGAACGGTTAGCCGGAGGTTGCAGGTTTAAGCCCTGTCCAGTCAATTTCTTTGTTCAACTTTTCAAAGTAAAAAATAGATATCTGTTTGTATTTCCTACGAATGAAAGATTGTAGGTAAAAGGGACACATGTAAGATTTAGGAAAGTAAATAGTAGTTTCTAACTTTTTTTTCACACTGACCTGTCGTACGATTCAGGAACATGGTAGCCACAAGAAGTTTCCATGGGTCATGAAACAAACTCTCCTGAACCAAGTTGAAAGGTGACTTGGGCGGCGTCCACTTCTTACCAGTAGGTTTCGGAGGTGCCTTGGTGGCCCCTTTGCCAAAGTAGGGACTCTTCTTGTGAGTTGTTCTCAATCTGGTTGACGTCCTTTTTCTCGGGGGTGGGGTCATTTTCCGCATCCTCTGTCTCTTTGTATTTCTTGGTGACACAGAGCTACCTTTTGCTTTTGAGCTACCTGCACCGTGCAGAGACAAATCAATTCACAGTGTTTCAATATTATGTTTCAAACAATTTTGAGGACCTCCGGAATAAACTTGATTGTCCTCTAGAAGCCATCCAAGGCCCAGGAAGATTGTACATTTCTACCCCCACCATGAAAAGTGAAGAACTTACACTGTCTGAGAAAACACTCTTCTTCCTTCTCATTCAGGATTACAAAAACACATGGCACAACCTGATTTCAAGAATATGGGCGATGCATGCTAAATTAGGACCCCCCCCCCCCAAAAGATGGTTCTGCTTCCGGTTACCCTACCTACCCTATATTGACAAAAAACAATTCCCTATACTACAAATGTACCTACCCTATTTTGAAATGCCATGTTATCGGAAGCAGAATTTTTGTTTTTGGCCTTACCTGAAAAGTTGGGTTTCTAGGCCTAAACGTTATGCGCCTAGACAATTGTTTTTTTAGGCCTGAGGGACTGAGAAACATTTCCATATTTGTTAAGAAATACTTTAAAAATTGTCTTGACTCTCCATGACAACCGCTGAGGCATGTGAGGTGGCGTCAGGTCGCAACATTTTTCCTGCATGCATCGCCATCGCCGTTTGGCTCATAAATTCTCTATTTACAAAAAAAAATACATATTTAATAATATGGAGCTATGTACAGCAATGGTAGTTTACAGCTCTGCAGCAGTTACTTGCCTGAAGTCTGGGCGGGAGGACCCACCTCACTCGACACACCATCACCATCATCAGGGACTGAATCATGTGAGGGTTTGCCCCCGACATCGATATCGCCAGCACTGACTTGGCTAAATTTACGCTTCTTCGCCTTGCGTTTCATATTGAGTTGTACACACGTCTTTCCGCCCTATAAAATGATCCAAATCATTCCACCTTTTCCCAGCACAGATTAGAAAAGAATATAAGTAGACTGTCACTTGTCAGTAATCTTGTCTTCGATCCTGCTAATAAAATGATGTAGCGTGGTGCAACACGCGGCAATGATGATCGGATATGACTCACGTATAGCTCCATGTTTACACACACAAAACGTAAACAGTGCCAGTACACATGAACACAACCAAAACATACGGTGCCGTAAAGGGCGCCACCAGTAGTTGGAATTGCGTTAACAGTAGATGTCACTTTTACTGCAAACAAAATTAATGGTTCTGGCCGAGGCTGCACTGTATGATATTTGTATAAATTTCGTTCATGCACTCACTACTTTTATATTACAAAGCTGATTGTCTCATAAAAAGAGAAGCTCGTTGTGTTTTTCCTATGGTTAGGGACGGTGACTTCGCAACTTATGTAATTAACTACAGAGTCTAGTTGCGCGTGGCAGTTCGAGTTTTTTTTTAAAAAATCATCCACGAATCAAAACTTGTAAACGAAAAAAAAATGTTAAATACATACCCTCATTCAGTGGAGAAGAAAACAAAATTAAAGAAATATATAATTGAAAAAGTGGGGTGGTTTATAAAGCGTCTTAAGTTAACTTCTCAGGCCAATTGTGTCGAAGGGACTCGAGGTGAGGTGTGAAGAAGTCCACTGATCTTGCTGTGTTGCGCAACAGTGAAAACTTTGATAAATGTAGCCGTAGTTAAATGAAATTTCAAAATGTTCTATCACTGAATGGTTTTTATCTCCCCCTCCCCCCCCCCGCCCCCACTTCCCAGTGGCCCAAGGTATGCCCCTCCCATGTAAACACCGGCAATCGTGGATTGTCCGATATCATCATTCCTTTGTTTGTACTTTTGTCCTAGGCTAGGTCCACGAGTGCTGGTGCTTACATACTCACCTTCAGAACCTTCAGAAATTTATACTGCATGAAAACACATGGAATGGCTTTCTAATTCCACACTATACAAGTGTGTATTTGCCTGCAATCGGGATCTACACCCTATTGTCCCTCTGTTGTTTGTACCTTAACTTTTTTTTAGGAAGACATCCATATCTTTTGTAAAAGTCCGTAAATTGGGGACTTTCGGGAAATTGGGAACCCTATTGTCCTCTATATTGTTCAACACCCCCTATTGAATGCAAGAACAAACTCACATACACCGGTTTGTTTAAAATCGAGGATTGTCTATTGTTCCTCATCATAGATTTTTGTTTATACTTTTTTGCAACGGCTCCTATTGGATTTGTACACGTTGTCTTACTCGATGATGCTTCACATGACTGTGTACACCAAATTTAAATCATCAAAATCACAGCCTACGTTGAAGACCTTTTCCTATGGCCCTATTGAAATATCAACACTATGCTTGACAGGCATATTGCCTCCTAAAGTGTTCAGAATTCACCGCTCGCTACCTGCCCCCATATTGGAAGTTCGAAGGACAGTAGGAAAGAAAATCAGACTAACCCCAAAACGATCGAGCAACACGGTACCAGAAAACTAAACAAATCAATAAACATATAATCTAAATAAATCAGTTTTAAAATTGACAAATGTCCTAAACAATCACAAAGCATTTTACAAAGGGGAGGCGAGACGGCGTTCCCCATCCTCAATGCCTTTTCCTTTTCACTGGATTTCAAAGCCTCTCGAGGCTGATGACGTCACTAACATCAAAGTAGGCTATACAGAAATCAATATTTTTTAACACGGCATATCTTTCAACATAAATGACAGTTGTAACTAGTATGATTCAGATATATAGCTGAAAGTCTTGCATGAAATCTATCAAACTGATGCCTACCAGAGCTTAAAAATCCGACGCCAATGGCACTTATGGAACACCATTCTTCAGATGTATACCTAGATTTATAGCGATTTCTGATGAATACCACGTGACTATAACATTACCACACATATTTTGCTACCATTTACACACTTTCCATAAACACTCATCTTTCTGAATTGTTGCAAACAAGTTTTGTTGAACATTTCATTGATTTTGTTTGCTTTTTTAAAATTTGGTAGTTTTTGGTAGGGAAACTTATTTTGGGCTTATTTTGGTCAATTTTTGGAGACATAATTTATGCAAACTAAAAGCGCATGCCCATCGCTCGAAACAAAACCGCTGTTCCAAAAACCGCCAGCAAGAGTGCAATTTATGACCGCGGCATGGCATTTTGTAAATTAATCACTTATTTTGACATTTTGTTGGGGTAAATCATCAGGGACAGACAGCCCTACCGACCAACTGACCGACCGACCACCAAGCTCCTGCCAGAGCTTAAAAACATCACCGGCCGGCCTCCGGCATTCATGACGTTTAGTATAAAGTCCGTTAATTTCAAATGTTCATTATCATGTGACGGATGGAAATAAATCAAATTAAATCCAATCCCATCAAAGTTAGTGAAGAAAGTTGAGGTGTAATGGTCACGTGTCTTGCCAGTTAAAAGTTCTTTCACAGAACTTGACAAGTTTTACTCTTGGGTTTTTCATGAAGTATTGGCGGATTTTTTCTTTCGGCGCCACGTTTTTGCTTTGGTTTCCCTTGATTCATCGTTGAGGGCGTGCTTGTGGAGACATCAGTGATTAGATTTGATGCTTGCTCATTGCTGGCGCTCGCTGATTGGAAACGAGCCGAGAATTTCAGAAATGCAACTCTACCGTCCTGTAGCGTTACAACAGCAGTGTTGCATTTGGCGGACATTACAATGGAGCTGTTCTTTGCGTAGGTGTGATACCTCATCACATGCTTGCCAGTCTTAGTGTCCCACACTTGAATGTAGTTGTCATGCTCACCACTCGACACCAGGAATCGGCCGTCGGGACTGAATATCACACTTTTGACGTCAGACTCGTTCGCCTGCTTGATGGAATGCTTCAAGCAATGGGATTGGACGTCCCAGATGATGACATCACCGCCATCGGCCCCAGATGCCGCCAGGTTTCCATCAGGGGAGAATGCCGTTGACATCACACGAGTTGTGTGTCCTTTCATCGCCGTGATGTGTGAGAAGCTGTCCAGGTGCCACAAGTGAACGTCGTGGTCGCTGGAGCCGGCGACGAGCCTCTTTTCGTCCGGCGACACGGCAATGGACAAGACGCGATCATCATGACCAAGCTGTGAAACGACTTGCCCCGACCTGCTGTCGATGAGCTGGAGTATCTTTGTCTTTCCAGAGGGGTCGTACATGCTCGATAAATATTGGTTGACGAATAGGCCATTACTCAGCATGCGAAAATCACACGATCTCAAGTTGATGATTTGTTGTGTCTGCCCTGATTCCAGATGGAAGATGCGGATTTCCCACTTGAGCTGACCGAGTCCTGCCACAAGTCTTTTGTTATCGGGGGTGATGACACAATGAGATGGTTTGATCCATTGCTCTTTGAACTTGCCTTTGACCGCAAAGTCTGGAAGGCTAAGTACGTACCATCCGTCGCTAGATCCGACCATGAAGGTATCATCACTGCTAATGGCGACAGCATAGCAGTTTCCATCCATAGGATCCTGGAGAGATTTGATCAGCTTCCCACTCTTCAAATCCCAGAGTTTGATGGTTTTATCATCTCCAGTTGTAATTATTTTGTCTTCGGTGTTCAGGGTCACTGCTTCATACGTGTAACCGTCGTGTTTACTGATCATCAATTCTGGCTCCTTGGTCGATGTTGACTTCTTAAGATTCCCAACATCCCAGATACGGACGTTCTTGTCTTCCGATGCAGTGAGAATCTTGGAACCATCCGGTGTCACAGCGACCGACGACACGTTTAAGATGTGTGGAAGTTTGGCCTCTATTTCCAATGTTTCCAGGTTCAGAACTGCAGCTTCTGACATTTTCAGTGCAGCAACCACGTACCTGAAAAAGCCAAAACCATTCAAAAGAACGATATCATTAAAAACGCTGATCTAGATATATTTATATATATATATATATATTTAATGGGAGTGTCGCTCCCTTGTTGAATGTCACATATCAAGGTAAAATGTCAATCTCCTCAATTAAAAAGCTGAAATTTTACATAAATGTAAACATAAACATACATTTCGTTCGGAGTAACAACCATACAGGTGACATCACCATCTCTCTCGAAGTCTTCTTGTCGATTGAGGAGCGTTCTCTCTGTGCCCTGTCCAGTCCCGAACGTTTTCACGACACCAGTTGAGTGACCGGCAATCACGCGAGAGTTGTCTCTTGAGATGTACATGGTTGCGACAGTGGAGCTAGACTCGGGGTCTCTTGAGTCTCCTAGGTATTGCAAGTCAGGGAAGCTATGGAGCGATACTTCACAGCCGTGGACAGCGAGTAGTCGCCTATCTTGGGAAAGCGCCACCGTCCAGATGGGAAACGTGTCTTCGTCCTCCATCTCCCGGATCGGCTCACCTTTCAGCATGTCCCAGAGAACCAGCATGTGATCTTGAGAGAACGATATCGCCACTTGTCGGTCATCCACCTCAGTTGTAAGGACGCCCTTTATATCATCTATAAATATATGACGGAAGACACAAAAATGACTGAAATCAGGCATTGAAATCGCATGTGTATAGCTTGAGGTGTTTGATGACACAAAGACGTGGCAATCAAGCCTAAAGCGTCTTTCTCTATTGAATAATTGGCCAAGATGTTAACTCATTTTTGTGTTGACTTACCTGTGTGCTTGTTCAACCAGTGCATGGCTTTCCCAGTCTCTAGGTTCCAGATGATCACGACGTGTCTGCTTTCATCGTCGTATTCTTCCTCATCCCAATCCTCGTCATCTGACTCATCTCTCTTCGTCATGAACTCTTTTTTCTTTGCCAACTTGTGTTTTTGTTTTGAATCAGAGATGATCTCTTCTTCCTCGTAGTCCGTGTCTTCATTAGGGTCATCATAGTCGACTTTTGTCCGCAGTCCGGTGACGGCGTACTTCCCGTCCACACTGATGGCCAAGTTTGACTCGCTTAACCCGGTGTGCCCTTTCAGGCGGTGGATTAGATCTCCAGTCTCCATATTCCAGACGCATACTTTCCCTGACTTCATGTACTCTCCCATATGGCTGTACGTCACACAACTCTGATCATCCGGTGCAATTTCGACCCCGTAAACGGTTTCTCTATGACCTGTCAAGGTGTGTACCAAGGTGCCATTGTCTATCTGCCAGATCCGAGCGGTGTTATCTTTGGAGCCAGTTAGCACCAAACGGGAGTCACTTGTGATTGCCAAGGAAACTACCTCCTCTGTGTGGCCCTCTAGTGACGTCAGCAACATGCCACCTGGAGGTTGCAGGCACGTGCTGACTGGCAACCACGGGAGAGACAAGCTCCCTCTTGTATTTGCTTGATCGACGAGGGACTTCATTCTTGGGAACTTATTGGCTGCGTTCATCAATCTTCCCATGACCTCTGGCGCCAATTGGTCAGGATCGTTTGAGATGACTGAAGAAGAGAGGCGTAGGGCGCCAAGCAGTAAGCTGATCTCCGCATCAGTTGTCTTCTCTTCAGCATTATAGAAATCAGCCAGGACATCTTGCATGGAGAGGGCCTTGACCTTGCACAGCAGAAAGTCGAAATTAAAGAGTGCAGATGTCTTTAGAGTGTCCCAATCTTCAGCTTCTGTCAGATGGAAAGGGAGCTGAGTGAGCTTTCGGAGGTTGAAGGTCAGATTGGCTTCAGTTTTCCCCGTTGCACCCGAGAAAGTCAGTGGTTGGCTGGAGACTTTACGATCTTCCTCTGCCTCAGCTGGAACCCCGAAACGCTCGACTTGTAATGCCGAATATCGGCATGGTTTCTTGCGTCCATCAGACCAGGTTCCGTCAAAATACTCGGCACAAGTCTTGTGGAGCTTTTTCTTCAGGTTGGCATCGTGGAGGTACCTCTGACGGGCTGTCTCTATGAACTGACGATGATACCAATACATCACTGTCACACCGTCTGCATCTCTATCGACTAGGTACGAGCTGATGTCATTTCGGACTCTTGTCCAAAGGGATGGAGGGATTCGACGAACAGGTGGCATCCAGAATTGGTAGACATCGTTTAAGACGTCATCGTCTAAGGACAAGAGATCCTCCAGCTCGGTCTCTGTGAGACCGGTAGGCGACAAGGTAATGTAAGCAAGGGATCTAGACACGAGTATTTGGCCGTGATACTCTTCAAGTCTGCCGAATATCAGATTGATCATGTCTTGGATACTTGTCTTGAGAATGCATCTTTCCAGGGGATGGTAAGAATGCCATTGAATGGACTGGTCCAAGACAAGTTTAAGGAACAGAGGAAGGCTGCACTCCGCCAGTGCCTTATCAATCAGTTCAAGTTGAGGGCTTGTGACACACTTTTTGGCAGAAGTCAACCATGCCTCTAAGATACCTGTGCTTTCCTCTTGGGAAAAGGGCACCACTTTAATGTATGGAGATGAGTCAGTGAGTCTTTCCTTGACTGTTTCCAGGATGCCATGCTCTCTTGGAAGTGTGGAAACTACGAGAGCGACGTACTGTGGCAGCACCTTCGGGAGCCAACCCATTCGATGAGCGCCATGTTCACTTGACAACTGATCAAGTGAGTCCAGGAAAAGGACAAGGGGCTTATCAACCGTGGCGAATTTCATGACTTTAGAGAAGGCCGTAACAAGTTTGTTATAATCAGTAGGAACTTCGAAGTCTTGCTCATTATACACCTGCAGTATCTGTTTGCAGAGTGTTGTCAGAACTCGCTGGATGGATGAGGTATTTGGACTTGTACCAAGAAATCGTAGCACCATGGCAGTGCCGGAGCCTGGAAGCCACGACTGCTTGACAAGAGCTGCACACTTTGCCATGATGGACGTCTTCCCGCTTCCTGACTCTCCGTGCAGAACCATTGGAACACCACCTTTACCGTTATCACCCTTCACCCGTCTCAAGACGTAGTCTTCCACCTTCTTGATGACATCATCTCGACCCTGGAACCCAACACATTTGGTGAGACAGAAAGACAGGTGCTGCAGAACTTCCTGGTGTAAGGGATCTTCCAGACTAGCAAGCTTCTCCTTAAAGACACCAACATCGATCATGCTTACCATCTTGGTGTAAAAAGTATCCAGGAAACCTTTGATGTACTCTCGATGTTTCTCATTCTCAAGACTAACCCCATCCTTCGTCCACTCGCCAAGCTCAGTTAAGATTATATTGGATGGCGGGAGTACTTGGGCGATTTTCGTATCACGAAGATCAGACAGTAATTCTTGCGCATCGGTATCTACCTTCCCAGCCTGGAGGTCAATGAACTTTGAGGCTTCTCTCGTCTCACTCTTGCTCTCCAAATCGCTGAATTTCCGGATGAAGCACAAGCAGTGCTCCTGTCTATCAAACGTTACCGTCAAAAGGGCGTGATCAACCTCGTCGTGAGTAACTGGAATACAAAACATACCAAAAGAAAAGAGTTCAGGTAAGCCTGATGGACATGTTGTTTTGGTTATAAATCTGATTAGTATCCATATGAAAGTATGGATGTGGAAGATGTCTTACTCTTTAAGATATGGGCAAAATGGTAAGCATTGTTTTTTTTTCCCCCTTTTTTTTTCAAATCACATTACACCAACCTGATATTCTGTACTTCTTGGCCTGGTCTGCCGTAAGCAAACCACGCTTCTCTGCTTCGTTAGCAGCGAAGCGCAACTGGCCCTGGATCAACTCAAACGTTGTCCACCATTCTCCCTGATTCGCTTTCATTTTTTCCGGTTCGTCTTGTCGATTGAAGTATGGTAGCTTGGAGCTGATTGGTTGAAGGACGTAAACAGGCGGGACGCAGTTGTCGTCACGGATGAACCACGTGTCGAGCGTTTCCATTGGCTTACCGTTGTCAACCAACGTTTCGCGCAATAGTTTGAACTCGTCGTTTTCAATTTTGGGCGGGAATGGTCGGTACCCGTACTTTTGACATAGGAACGTCTGCATGCCAAAAAAAAAAAACAGCCAGGGATTGTGAGTTTGCACATGACTTTATATAAACCATGTTACCTCTCACGTCAAGCAACATTGACAGGTATTTTTCCACGTTATTGTGCCCACATTGAAACACTTAGTATTTTAACCATTCATATTTCAAGAGCTATGCATGCAGTGCAAAGAAGAACCGTTTGCTGAAAGTTGGCATAACGTAACCACAACTTCCCATTTCGTAAACAAACTTGACAAGATATATATAAGAAAGATAGGTCATATGAAACTTTATTTTAAACAAAGTTTAGAAATTTTAGAAATGGTGAAAGCATCAAAGGCAACTTATTTAAAAAAGAATGTGAAATTGCTTCCTATCGCCAGAAGCAGAATTGCTGACAAGGTGCAATTGGTTGAAATTGAATGTACAAGTTGCGACTCACCACAAAGTTTGGACCCACGGAAAGTCGCTGGCAGGCTGCGATCTCCGCCATGCATAATTGTCCCGTCATGTGATCATCCGTGGCTTCGTCACGTACCCCCCATCGCATGTCAATGACCTGGAACTCCAAGCCATGGTTTAACTTGCAGTAGTCCTTCAGACGCGGGTACGTTTCTCGCATCAGAGCGTTACGTTCTGTGGAGGTGTCTATGAAAAGAAAAGATTTAAAAGATACGAAAAATTGTTATTCGATGGTTTCCTTTCAGTTTATACCGCCCTCTACATTGGCAGTGAATGCGATGATGGAGGGGGCTGGAGCCAGTCGACAATCAGTCGACAATGGCAAACCCAAATGGCATGACAAATTTTTTTATTGAAATTATGCATGCAGCACTATCAAGATCTAGGATAATGAAAGCCCAATCATTAAGCTTTCTTTTACAAGAATCAGTCCAATCACTCAATCAAATCATTATGTACTTTTCAGGTTACGGAATTTTAAATACAACCACCCTTTTAAAGCTCTGTTCATTTAAAAGCAAGTGTTCGTTCAGCAAAACGAAAGCAATTTACATAGACATGTATGTGAAAACTTGAGTATAGTAACAACAATCTGCATTTATAAATACCTAACACAGTTTATCTATTCCCATTGATTGAGAGCCAATCACGTGGCCGGTCTTAAACGGAAGTTAAAGCTAGCCTAAACTCCTTTCAAGTGTCACATGAAATCCAGTGCGTTGTACCGTTTTATCGGTAAATTTAACGTTCACAACCTTCACCTAGGCATGCGCAATACTATACTCTGCAGCCAGTGAGCCAGCTAGTATTTCATAGTCCTAAATTCACAACGCAATCACATCACCACAGCTGCATCTGCGCGTAATCACGCAGTATACGCACGACGCGCGCCAATCTCCACAAAAGGAGTTGTTTAAGTCTTACTCGCGAGCTGATATATCTAGAGGGGGTTTCTTAAACCTGAGAGTAGAAATTGTTCAACAACATCGTTGGAAATATTTTGACGTGTTTTGACTTTTTGACCGAAAATTTTGATTTTTGGACCGAAAAGGAATTCATGAATAGGAATAAGTGTGTGCTTGGCCAGTATTAAACACTATGTTTTAAGCCTGGTTTGAGTCTGGAATGCTGAAAATTATCCTCGGCTTCGCCTCAGATAATAGTGTTCAACACCTCATAAGCACACATTGGTTCCCTTAATAAACCACGGTTCCTTTAAACATTTTCACTACAAGCAATGAAAACGCACGAAAAGGTCAAATGCTAAAACACAGCTAACGACAGGGGGATAGGTCGGTACAAGTAAAATAAGGACGGTTGTTACAACTGATAATGTAGTAACCAACGGATAATGTATCACCAACCGATAATGTATCACAAATTGACTGATACTGTATCACTAACCGATATTGTAAGCAAAAATTGACTGATAGTGTAGTAGAATTTGTATCCGATAATGTATCACGTGTCGACGGATAATGTAACTACAAAATAACTGTATCCGATAATGTATCACCACGGAACGGATACTGTATCAACCGATTAAGTACCAAAAATCAACCGATAATGTATCAAAAATCAACCGATAATGTATCAGTACGGGGAAAAGGTGTTTAAAAAAAGTTTGTTTTATGTCCTATATATCCCACCCCACTTTTTGACCGGGGAAGGGGGTCTGGGCTATTGGATCACCCCACCCCCATTATTTTCTATTTAGAGAAAAAAAGGTAAATTTTGAGTTGGTTTTCAAACTTCCCAACCGCCGAAATGAATTAAATAGTACTGAGAAAGGGAGAACAAACACAAAAAGCTTGAAATGTGCTGATACATCTGTATCATGAACACCCCCCCCCCCCTCCTGTTTTTGATTTTACCATGGAGCTATGGGCTCCGTGCACAAGTGCCCCTTCAACGCCAGAAACGGAGAGTTGGGGGAGGACCTAGACTTGTCCCGGTCCATCCACTGGGTTTTTTAAATGATGCAAAGTTATAGGGGGAGGGAATAGTCTGTGAGACCATCGCAAGTTAAATGGAACGTATGCGCGCGCCGACGTTGCCTGACAATCATGCGAAGACGTTCGCTCGTACCCCCCGTCCTGCAAACAGAACGCTGGGATACTCTGATGAGCTTCACAGAATCTTGTGAAGGAAATGGCCTATGACCTATGTATAAAGCATCTGGCTGCAGCTGTTCAAGACCGCATTTAGACAATGTGCTCAAATGCTATCCGAAACTTCCCATAGAAATACGCACATTCCATACCGGATGTGATTTCTGTTTCATTGCGGATCATGTGGACAAAATGTTGTCGTCGCATAAAGCAATCCGACCGTTCGTAACTCGAAATGGAGCCTGAACAAGTGACGGGAATTGTAAATTTACAACACAGATAAGTTTTTACAAAATTTCCTACATTATTACGCTTTTTTCAACGAGAAAAACATCTCTGAACAGGAATAAAAGAGTAATGAATCAGTCTTAACGGCCGTTTCAAACCATGCAGAGTCATGACCTTGATGACGCGCAGGTCACTGGTCACGCAAAATATAATCCAACCAATCAGAGCGTGAATTCATCAGAGTATCCCAGCGTCCTGTTTGCAGGGCGGGGGTACGAGCGAAGCGAAGACGCTGCGGCTAATAGCCTTGGCACATTCTGGAAGTGGCGTTGAACTTTACGCGCGAACCAGTACAGTACAGTTCGCACATGCTGTGTCCCGTCCATTGATCTCCATACGGAGAGCACGGAGCCCATACGGAGGCCAAGTGTCCGGAGAAAAGAACTTGTCCACATTTCGGCGCAGATGTGCGAATGCAGTTACCCCCCCCCCCCCCCCCAACCCGCCTCAAAAGCTGGATACGCCACTAGCCTAGGAAGTAGAGCGTCTCCAAACCAAAGCAACTCCCTCCCAAATTCACCAAAAAAATATTCTTAATGATAAACTTTCCCGAGTGGGGACTTATCATAGCAAAGACACTTATTAGACTTTAATTAATTTGAAATATTTCCACCTTTTTCAAATAAACTGATTATCGGTTGATTTTTGATGCATTATCGGTTGATACAGTATCCGTTCCGTGGTGATACATTATCGGATACAGTTATTTTGTAGTTACATTATCCGTCGACACGTGATACATTATCGGATACAAATTTTACTACACTATCAGTCAATTTTTGCTACATTATCGGTTAGTGATACAATATCGGTCAATTTGTGATACATTATCGGTTGGTGATACATTATCCGTTGGTTACTACATTATCAGTTGTAACAAAGGTGACTGGGGGATGGGAGGTTGCATGGGAAGGGATGTGGTTAGGTGTACAACGGGGTTAGGGGAGGAAGGGAGAAGGTCTACGGCAAAAAAAAAAAAACACTCAAATGCTACACAAAAAAATGGACATAAAGAAAAAGAAATACAAATAAGTTCAGGATTGTGACTAGGGACCAGATCCAGATTATTTGTGATTTCCATTCCAGATCTATGTCAGAATAAACGGTTGGGCTTAGTACCCCGTGGACTCTCTCTTTGGAGTCTAATTACAAAGAGAACTTGTTGCAGTTTCTGAGATCCCTATGATGAATATCCCTCCTACTTGTACTTGGCGGCAGCCAACAGTAAACGTGTTTGGATGCAATCAGCGATTGGAAGAATTTCATGCACATCTGCTCCCTCCCTTCAGCCAATGTGTAGAGGTTGCAAAACGAAAATACACTTCCACTCTACTGGTACTGGCTTATTTCCGGACCATCACATTATATTTTGAGTGCCTCCAAAATATTTCCATTGCCCCATTGTTCTTAATTGTGGTATCTCTACTGTTTTGTTTTTTTACAAGAAGTAGTCATCGACAAGAAAACGTGGGCAGGATACAACTGCACACTACATGCATAGCAGCACGATTAGTTACAAGCACCAATTTTTTTGTTGGAGGCCATATTCTATAAGAACTTTATTCTTTTTCTTCGTTGTTGTTTTCTATGATTACGACGTAGTGGTAGATGAGAGGTTATCGCATAAAAATTTTGAACTTGGAGTGAAAGGGTTACATTTCACAAATAAGCTTGGTAAGCTTCTATGTTTGCATAATATTAAATAACTGATACACTGCAAACGGAAAGCTCACTTGTTGCCCAGGCCACTAAAAAAGGAAATATAATTATATCACAGATGTGCACTTAGTTTTCACATGGGCATTATCCAATAGATTGAGAGTGCTTACCTGTAAATGTTGAACTGGTGAAAATCCGGACGACTTTGGAGCGTTGCTTTGGCAACTGGACGCTCAAATCCCCAAGTAACACAACTCGCTCTGCGTCTGCAGTGTTGCTCGCTTCCTTGCTGGGCGCCGGCGCCATGTTGGGGCAAATAGTACGGCACCGTATAGACAGACAACACAATATCAAAAGGATAACGGTGTTTTGAGAGCAACACAGTCTGTTCCTAAGCCATTCTGACTCCCTTGAGCCACGTGCCTGTGGGCTTGTGATGAGGTAGATTGTCACTGTCGGCTAAACACTTGTGATGAAGCCTCCTGCTTTTCAACAGAGTGAGTGAGTATCGACGACACAGAAATTGTATTGTTGGCAACTCAAATTTAGCAAGTCATGCAGAGAAGTTGTAGGCTAGCACGAAAATGCAAACACAGTGTTGATGTTAGTGCCATTGTCAACAAAATATTGATTGACTTTGACCCTTACACGCTGGCGAGGTTGATAATGCCAAGTACTAGATTTGAATAGGTCCTTCATGCATTCGGTTTTTCCTCGGGTTAAATTAGTTTATATTGTATAGCTCGATCTTAACTGTAATTGTAATTGAAATGATGTTTCTTTCCACCTGCTGCTATTATTTATGAACACATTGCGTTCTTAGATCCACTTGCAAAGCGCAGGGTCAAAACAAATCGCACTGGTCCAAAACGAACACAGGACTAGGAAAAGTTTACGCACGGGTGTCGCCATGACACTAAATATTGCTTGTAGTTGCTAGGCAACTTGTAGTTGCTATAAAGATGCCTTCGGACTGAAGGCTGTGTGTAAACACGTGTTGCGCCCACTTCCCTGCCTTTCGCAAAACAAATTATTTTAATCAAAATAATTAAGGATTACAAATAGAACTTTTAAAAAACTACAAATATTTAGAGATTACGTCACCAAATCGCAGAATAATTGCTCAAGCATTCATGTAATGTGGGTAGACTGCAGCATCGGCGGCGGAACAGTTGTCAAACTGGGGGGGGGGGGGGGGGGGGTGCATCACCAAACCGGGAAACTAGCTCAGTATAAAAGGCATCTTCCATGGGGGCAGCAGCGTATCCAACATTTCTGTTTTTTCATTTTCCGCACATCCTTGCTGAAATGTCGACACTTTTTTTTTCACCGGACACTTGGCCTCCGTATAATCGAGTAGTGTTGGGGGGGGGGGGTGGTTGGAGGCAGGTACCATCTTCCAAAACTAGGGGGCACTCTTTAAAACCGGCTATTATGTAAACTACACATTATGTGCCCATTTTCACGGCACAGTATTCTTGTCTCTTCTGATGGATCACATACAAAGACATAGGCATAGAAGTTGACGAATACCACGTTCCAAAACTTGCAAATATCATACGACATCAGGTTGATGATTTGCTGTGTCTGTCCTGTTTTCAGATAGAAATGTGTTTTTTCGTAAGGTCAAATTATTTCCGTGACCGTAATTATATTGTTTCTTTCTACCTGCTGCTATTTTGTATAAACAATACGATCTCAGAGACACCTCTAAAACAAATAACAAATAACAATTCTCGAAAGTAAACAAATTTAATACAATCCTGTAACTATAAGGCGTAGATATTCCCTGTCCAACACCAACAATTATCAAGCAACACGTACCCGAAAGCTCCCTAAACAAATCAGCAAATCAATAAACATAATATATAACCTAAAAGTAATAAGAGTTTTTAAAATTGAAAAATTTCCATAACAATCACACAAACATTTTACAAAGGGTGGGGGCGTTCCTCCTTGTTAATGTAGGCGCAGTTGTACGCCCCCCCCCCCCAAGAAAAAAAAAAGTTGTCTACCCCCCCCCCTCCAAAAAAAATCCTACTTGTTTTTGCAGAAGCCAATTTTATAAGTTGACTTCCGAATTATCTCACCCCCTACAAAAACAGTCGTGAGAAGGGGGCATTTGAACACTATATGGTATTAAAGTATACATGATTTACAGGATTTTAACAGCGCTCCCCTTTTTAAAATGTGGTGCGGACCCACCTCACCCTCCCACACCCCCTATTGATTTTCGGAGGCCTAAATGTCAGGAGAAAAAAAAAAGGTCTACATTTTAGCACGCCTCCCAAGATCCACCCCTGCTAGCCCCTCCCCCAAAAAATATAGGCTCTAGGACCACGCCTACCTTAATGCTGTTTCCTTTTCACTGAAGTTCAAAGCATTTAGAGGATGATGACTTAACTAACTATTAAAGTAGGCTATACAGAAAGTAAATATTTAAACACGGCATGTCTTTCTAACTAAACGACAGTTGTAACTAGTATGGTGATTAGATAGTTGCTGTACCCTGTTGTGTTGTTTCTTTCTCCTTTTTTTAGGGGGACATTGCTTTGCTTTCCCTTGAGTCAGGCATGATATTCACAATTCGTAATCAATCACCGAAATCTTGAAATCACAAACCATTAATTAAACCTCTACATTGTTGTAAAAAAACAAGGGCGATATTTGGCTTCTCGTAATTCCCTCGCTAACGCATGTGATAAAGCGTGTGCCCATCAACCACCTTCAATTGTTGTTTTCTTCCGAATTAAACCATTTCAAGCAGAATATTTGCGCAAGGTGCTTGGTACCAATCTTCTTCACTTTTGGCACGGATTTTCTCGTAAAATCAGATAAAATCGGAATAGTTATCGAGTAAATGTAAATGTCTGACCATAAGTCTTAAACTATTTTTTTTCTACCTATCGCTACATATTATTTACATACCCACTTCGTAGTTATTGAAGTCTTATAGCTGTATATTTCAGTTTGATTATTTTTGTCGTGTTAAATTTCAACTCAAAACTGTTTACTCATCAAGGCGGCTTATCCAAGTACACGTACAATCTTCGGCTTTCTGCCAGCCTCCAGCATTCATCACATTCGGTGTGAAATCCGTTAATTTCACATGTTCATTATCATAATTATGATGAATGCAAATATAAGTTTTCCCGGTCAATTTCCTGAAATGTTCATTCACTTCTAAAAATCGGTCATTCGTTTTCGTCTGAATTTGAATGCACGTCTTTTATCCCTTTTCAATTCAACGAAAGTCCAATCGTTTTCATTGTCCGTGCATTTGGTTTTGAGAAACAGACGGCGAATTACGTTACCGGTGCATTCATTTACGCAAGCATACCTTTTCTAAATTGATTTCAGGTACAGCTAATTTGATTGACGGTTCATGAAAAAGAAACCCCTAATTGTATCTGGTGCCGAATGCATTAAACTAAAAGTGAAATAGAATGGTAAATGTTTGAAATCACCCTCTAAAAGCGAACAAGAAGTCTTGTAAACGAATCTGAATGGATATAAACGAAAGGTGCTGCTCAATTACTAAATTGATTGAACTGAAATGGAATCAAATGCTCTGGTAGCGAAAATGAAACGCGTGTTCAGAGCGATTCTGAAATTCAGATGAAAATGAATGACCGATTTTCAGAAGTGAATGAACATTTTAGGAAATAGGCCGGGAAAACCTATAAATCAAATAAAACCCAATCAGATCAAAGTTTTAAGGGAAAGTTAAACTTATGGTCACGTGTCTTTCCGTACTATGATGGTTTCACAGAACTTGACAAGTTTTACTCTTGAGTACTTCATTAAGCATCGGCGGAATTTTTCTTTCGGTGACACGTTTTTGCTCCCCAGACATCGTTGGGGGCATTTTAATTGAGACAACAGTGTTTGCATAAGATGCTTGCTCATTGCTGGCGCTGACTGATTGGTAACAAGCCGAGAATTTCAGAAATGCAACTCTACCGTCCTGTAGTGACACAACAGCAGTGTTGCATTTTGCGGACATTACAATGGAGCTGTTCTTTGCGTATGTGTGATACCTCATCACATGCTTGCCAGTCTTAGTGTCCCACACTTGAATGTAGTTGTCATGCTCACCACTCGACACCAGGAATCGGCCGTCGGGACTGAATATCACATTTCTGACGTCAGACTCGTGTGCCTGTTTGATGGAATGCTTCAAGGAATGGGATTGGACGTCCCAGATAATGACGTCACCGCCATCGGCCCCAGATGCTGCCAGGTTTCCATCAGGGGAGAATGCCGTTGACGTGACACGAGCTGTGTGTCCTTTCATCGTCGTGATGCGTGAGAAACTTTTCAGGTGCCACACGTGAACGTCGTGATCCCTGCAGCCGGCGACGAGCCTCTTTTCATCCGGCGACACGGCGATGGACAATACATCATCATGATGACCAAGCTGTGCCATGACCCGTCCGGACCTGCTGTCGATGAGCTGGAGTATCTTTGTCTTTCCTGAGGGGTCGTACATGCCCCATACGTATTGGTTGACAAATACCCCATTCCTCAGCATGCGAAAATCATACGACCTCAAGTTGATGATTTGCTGTGTCTGCCCTGATTCCAGATGGAAGATGCGGATTTCGAACTTTGGCTGACCGATTCCTGCCACAAGCCTTTTGTTATCGGGGGTGATGACACAATGAGATGGTGTGATCCATCGCTCTTGGAACTTGCCCCTGACTGCAAAGTCTGGAAGGCTAAGTACGTACCATCCGTTGCTAGATCCGACCATGAAGGTATCATCACTGCTGATGGCGACAGCACTGCATTTTCTATCCATAGGATCCTGGAGAGATTTGATCAGCTTCCCACTCTTCAAATCCCAGAGCTTGATGGTTTTATCATCTCCAGTTGTGATTACTTTGTCCTCAGTATTCAGGGTCACTACTTCATACGTGTAACCGTCGTGTTTACTGATCATCAATTCTGGCTCCTCAGTCGATGTTGACTTCTTAAGATTCCCAACATCCCAGATACGGACGTTCTTGTCTTCCGATGCAGTGAGAATCTTGGATCCATCCGGTGTCACAGCAACCGACGACACGTTTAAGATGTGTGGAAGTTTGACCTCTATTTCCAATGTTTTCAGGTTCAGAACTACAGCTTCTGGCATTTCCAGTGCAGCAACCACGTACCTGAAAAAGCCAAAACCAAAATATGTATCTATATAATGGGAGTCTCGCTTCCCTTTGTAATGTTAGATATCAAGGTATTTAAGCCTTGTTACTCTCCTAAATTCAATGCTGAAATTGTATCCACATGTTACTTTATAAAAGTAAACGTACATTTCGTTTGGAGTTACAGCCATGAAGGTGACATCACCCTTTCTTGCGAAGCCTTCTTGTCGATTGAGGAGCGTTCTCTCTGTGCCCTGTCCTGTCCCGTACGTTTTCACGACACCATTCGCGTGACCGGCAATCACGCGAGAGTTGTCTCTTGTGATGTACATGGTTTTGACAGTGGAGCTAGACACGGGGTCTCTTGAGTCTCCTAGACAATGCAAGTCAGGAAAGCTATGCAGTGATACCTCACAGCCGTGGACAGCGAGTAGTCGCCTATCTTGGGAAAGTGCCACCTTCCGGATGGAAAACCCGTCTGCGTCCTCCATCTCCCGGATCGGCTCACCTTTCAGCATGTCCCAGAGAACCAGCATGCGATCTTGAGAGAACGATATCGTCACTTGTCGGTTATCCACCTCAGTTGTAACGACGCCCTTTATATCGCCTATGACGGAAGACACAAAATTATCAGAAATCAGGCATTAAAATTGAAAATGGAAATCAAGCCTAAACTGTCTTTCTCTACTAATAAAATAAAAATAAGCCTGCCCAATGAAGTTTGCTCAATTTTGTGTTTGACTTACCTGTGTGCTTGTTCAACCAGTGCATGACTTTTCCAGTCTCTAGGTTCCAGATAATCACGACATGTCTTTTTTCATCGTCGTATTCTTCCTCATCCCAATCCTCGTCATCTGACTGATCTCTTTTCGTCATGAACTCTTTTTTCTTTGCCGCCTTGTGTTTTCGTTTAGAGTCAGAGATGACCTCATCTTCCTCGAAGTCTGTGTCTTCGTTAGGGTCATCGTAGCCGATTTTTGTCCGCAGTCCGGTGACGGCGTACTTCCCGTCCACACTGATGGCCAAGTTTGACTCGCTTAACCCGGTGTGCCCTTTCAGGCGGTGGATAAGATCTCCAGTCTCCATATTCCAGACGCATACTTTCCCTGACTTCATGTACTCTCCCATATGGCTGTACGTCACACAACTCTGATCATCCGGTGCAATTTCGACCCCGTAAACGGTTTCTCTATGACCTGTCAAGGTGTGTACCAAAGTGCCGTTGTCTATCTGCCAGATGCGAGCGGTGTTGTCTTTGGAGCCAGTTAGTACTAAACGGGAGTCACTTGTGATCGCCAAGGAAACTACCTCCTCTGTGTGGCCCTCTAGTGACGTCAGCATCATGCCACCTGGAGGTGGGAGGCATGTGCTGACTGGCAACCATGGATGAGACAAGCTTCCACTCATATTGGCTTGCTCGACAAGGGACTTCATTCTTGGGAACTTAGTGGCTGCATTCACCAATCTTCCCATGACCTCTGGCGCCAATTGGTCAGGATCATTTGAGATGACTGAAGAAGAGAGTCGTAAGGCGCCAAGCAGTATGCTTATCTCCGCATCAGTTGTCTTCTCTTCAACATTGTAAAAATCAGCCAGGACATCTTGCATGGAGAGGGCTTTGACCTTGCACAGCAGAAAGTCGAAATTAAAGAGTGCAGATGTCTTCAGTGTGTCCCAATCCTCAGCTTCTGTCAGATGGAAAGGCAGCTGTGTAAGCTTTCTGAGGTTGAAGGTCAGATTGGCTTCAGTTTTTCCCGTTGCACCCGAGAAAGTCAGTGGTTGGCTAGAGACTTTACGATCTTCCTCTGCTTCAGCTGGAACCCCGAAACGGTCGACTTGCAGAGCAGAATATCGGCATGGTTTCTTTTGTCCATCAGACCAGGTTCCGTCAAAATACTCTGCACAAGTCTTGTGGAGCTTTTTCTTCAGGTTGGCATCTTGGAGGTACCTCTGACGGGCTGTCTCAATGAACTGACGATGATACCAATACATCACTGTCACACCGTCTGCATCTCTATCGACTAGGTACGAGCTGATGTCATTTCGGACTCTTGTCCACAGGGAAGGAGGGATTCGACGAACAGGTGGCATCCAGAATTGATAGACATCATTTAAGACGTCATCGTCTAAGGACAATAGATCCTCCAGCTCGGTCTCAGTGAGACCGGTAGGCGACAAGGTAATGTAAGCAAGGGCTCTGGACACAAGTATTTGGCCGTGATATTCTTCAAGTCTGCCAAATATCAGATTGATCATGTCTGGGATACTTGTCTTGAGAATGCATCTATCCATGGCATGGCAAGAATGCCACAGCGTGGCCTGGTCGAAGACAAGTTTCAGAAATAGAGGAAGGCTGCACTCCGCTACAGTCTTATCAATCAGCTTGAGTTGAGAGCTCGTGACGCTCTTTTTGGCAGAAGTCAACCATGCCTCTAAGATACCTGTGCTTTCCTCTCGGGAAAAGGGCGCCACTTTAATGTATGGAGATGAGTCAGGGAGTCTTTCCTTGACTGTTTCCAGGATGCCATGCTCTCTTGGAAGTGTGGAAACTACGAGAGCGACGTACTGCGGCAGCACCTTTGGGAGCCACACCATTCGATGAGCGCCATGTTCACTTGACAACTGATCAAGTGAGTCCAGGAAAATGACAAGGGGCTTTTCAATCGTGGCGAATTTCATGACTTTAGAGAAGGCTGAAACTAGTTTGATATACTCAGTAGGAACTTGGAAGTCTTGCTTATTATACACCTGCAGTATCTGTTTGCAGAGTGTTGTCAGAACTCGTTGTATGGATGAGGTATTTGGACTTGTACCAAGAAATCGTAGTACCATGGCAGTGCCAGAGCCTGGAAGCCACGACTGCTTGACAAGAGCTGCACACTTTGCCATGATGGACGTCTTCCCGCTTCCTGACTCTCCGTGCAGAACCATCGGAACACCACCTTTCCGGTTATCACCCTTCACCTGTCTCAAGACGTAGTCTTCCACCTTCTTGATGACATCATCCCGACCCTGGAACCCAACACATTTGGTGAGACAGAAAGACAGGTGTTGCAGAACCTCCTGGTGTAAGGGATCTTCCAGACTAGCAAGCTTCTCCTTAAAGACACCAACATCGATCATGCTTACCATCTTGGTGTAAAAAGTATCCAGGAAACTTTTGATGTACTCTCGATGTTTCTCATTCTCAAGACTTACCCCATCCTTCGTCCACTCGCCAAGCTCAGTTAAGATTATATTGGATGGTGGGAGTACTTCAGCGATTTTCTTATCACGAAGATCAGAAAGTAATTCTTGCGCATCGGTATCTACCTTCCCAGCCTGGAGGTCAATGAACTTTGAGGCTTCTCTCGTCTCACTCTTGCTCTCCAAATCGCTGAATTTCCGGATGAAGCACAAGCAGTGCTCCTGTCTATCAAACGTTACCGTCAAAAGGGCGTGATCAACCTCGTCGTGAGTAACTGGAATGCAAAACATACCAAAAGAAAAGAGTTCAGGTAAGCCTGATGGACATATTGTTTGGGTAATATAGTATTTTATATAAAAGAGTGGATGTGGAATATATCTTATTCTATATTAGATATTGGCAATATGGCAAAGCTCAATACTATAAGAACATTGTTTCGGGCATGCATGTGAACATTAGTTTTCGCTCTCCTTGTTTTCATATATTCAAAAGCCAACCTGATATTCTGTACTTCTTGGCCTGTTCTGCCGTTAGCAATCCACGCTTCTCTGCTTCGTTAGCAGCGAAGCGCAACTGGCCCTGGATTAACTCAAACGTTGTCCACCATTCGCCCCGATTCTCTTTCATTTTCTCCGGTTCGTCTTGTCGATTGAAGTATGGTAGCTTGGAGCTGATTGGTTGAAGGACGTAAACAGGCGGGACGCAGTTGTCGTCACGGATGAACCACGTGTCGAGCATTTCTATTGGCTTGCCGTTGTCATCCAACGTTTGGCGCAATATTTTGAATTCGTCGTTTTCAATTTTTGGCGGGAAGGGTCGGTACCCGTACTTTTGACACAGGAACGTCTACATGCAAAACAACCAGAGATTGGGAGTTTGATCATTTCTTATAAAGCATGGTACTGCTGACGTCAAGCAACGTTGACAGGTATTTTTGCACGTTATTTTGCCCACATGAAAAAAACACTTAGTCTTGTAACCATTCATATTTCAAGAGATATGCATGCAGTGCAGAGAAGAACCGTTTGCTGAAAGTTGGCATTACGTGAAAACAACTGCCAATTTCGTAAACAATTAGTACTATTACATGTACTATTAGAAAGATATGTCATATGAGACTTAATTTTATACAAAGTTAAGAAATTTTTGAAATAATGAAAGCATCAAAGGCAACTTATTAAAAAAAATATATAAAAAAAAAGCAAGTGAAATTGCTTCCTATTTCAAGAAGCAAAATATATAGTTGCCAAGTTGCAGTTGGTTGAAATTGAATGTACCAGTTGCAACTCACCACAAAGTTCGGACCCACGGAAAGTCGCTGGCAGGCGGCGATCTCAGCCATGCATAATTGTCCCGTCATGTGATCATCCGTGGCTTCGTCACGTACCCCCCATCGCATGTCAATGACCTGGAACTCCAAGCCATGGTTAAACTTGCAGTAGTCCTTCAGACGCGGGTACGTTTCTCGCATCAGAGCGTTTCGTTCTGTGGATGTGTCTATAAGAACAGATAAAGGGCCGGGTTATTGTTATTTTGACCATCTCTCAGCCGGGGGGGGGGATACCGAACTTAATAACGAACACGAGAACTTAATAATCCCATACTGTGTATGGGAGTTTTAAAACTTAAGATATTGAAAACATGTAACGGAAATATTGACTGGCACATTTAGAAAAAACAGTCCAATATCCCTTTAGTACTGTATCAATCAACTGTGTGAAGCCTAGGATCTTGTTCTATTTCTACATATTCTCTATGTAAATTCAAGTTCTGGTATTCTTACCCATGGCGTACCTCAGGGATCCATCCTTGGGCCATTTTACTTTTTTCACATAATGACATTAATCACCTTGTGCACACAGTTAACAAGGAGCTTAAGTCTGCTGCGAATTGGTTCGCAATCAATGGGCTATCCCTTAATACTGCCAAATCAAACTACATGTTATTTAGTAATTCTGCTAGTGAACTTCCATGTGAAGTCAAGATTAACGATTCCATTATTAAACAAACTCTTTGCTGTAAATTTTTGGGATTATTTATTGATTGTGGGCTAACATGGAAAAGTCAAATCGATCATAATTATTTGTAAAATTATCGCTAGGAATATTGGTGTTGTTAATAAGATTAAACATTTCTTTCCCGGACCCGTTCTTGATTCTCTGTACAATACCCTGGTTGTATCATACATTAATTATGGGATAATCGCATGGGGAGGTGCCGCTGACAAATATTTAAACAGACTTCTCCTCTTGCAGAAACGGGCCCTTCGAATAATAAACTTCTCAGATTTTAATGCACATACAGATCCCCTGTTCTTAAAACATAAAACTTTAAAACTCAATGATATTTATCAATATCAGCTTGGGTCCCTCATGTACAAGGTCGCCAGTAACAATATACCTTCCTCCATTAAAAGTATTTTTTTCTCGGAATCTCGAAATTCATTCTTACTTTACTCGTCAAGCCTCTAATTTTCACATTCCATACACCCGTACTAGTACTTCTTTTGCCAGTAAAACGGCGAGGGACCCATGCTTTGGAATTCAGTTCCTGATAAACTTAAAGCCTCTAAAACATTTCGACCTTTAAACGTATTTACAAATCTATTTTGTTAGAAGCTTATAGCTGAATCTCTGCAATGCAATTGTTCATTTAAATCCAGTTAGCGAGCCTACATTGTATATAGCCCATGCCCATAGGTACTTGTCTGTTTTTGTTTGTTCACATCTGTAAGTTAAACTTAGCTTTTGTAAGCAACATGTGCACTGAGCCCTGTTGGTATTTTTGTCTCCCAATCTCATGCCCTCTCTTTTATCTTCTTTCTGTAGGCTCAATGCACGTGTTTGCTTTATATAGGGACCATTGCTTACAAGCTTTGCTTCTTAATGGATCCCTCTGCAGTATCACTTGTTCGTTAATTGCATCTTTATATATCCATTTATTTATTTATTTATATATTACTTTCTATGATTAACTTTTGTTGGATTAATACTGTGGAAATAAATAAACCTGAACCTGAAACCTGAACCTGTTCATGCATGCGCACCGGACTAAGTGTCAATCTAAGCAAAAGTTAGACAAGCACCAGTCCAGTCATTAGCTTCAAATTGAAATCACTTGGCTTCACTCTCAGGTGCAAAATGTTGCAGAAACATTTCCTTTAAAATTTGAATTGAGACCTCAAACTTGGCTGGTGAAATACTGAGGACCCTGTCTTTGCCCCATGAACATTTTGGAGCATTTTTGTTCGGGTAACGTGTCAGTAAAGTTGGTGTGAACTTGTTCGCATGTTTATCTGCACTCAAGGTCCCAGTGCGGATAGATAGGGGCATACACAAGGAAAGTTTTTAGTAATAAAAATATTCGAGAAAGAAAAACGTTTCCTTCCCCTACAACAATCACCCCTTTTATGATACCTTCTCGGCGAATTGATAAATACTTCCCCAATTTTTCACGAAGGCCCTTTTAATGTTGTCAGTTTCGATCAGCGGCGTTTAATACTTTTGTAAATTTTTAATCTGTAAATCTTTAATAATTATGTGCAAAGAATTGATCCAAAAGCCGCGCATCATAGTGAAAATCAAGGGTCTACATGAAACGACGGTAATGGAAATTGTACTAAGATCCAGCTATTACAACAGACTATAACCTAAACAATTCCTCATATTGTCGGGTCTCCATTAGTGAAAATCGGGCGTTTACATGTGCAGAGCTACACTAACAGGCGAATTTTGTGACCCTGCGCATGCGCGCCAGCAAATCTGAGCCACTTTTAGAAATTTTATTGACGTCATTTAGAGCGGAATTGCGGCCGAAGCTGTTGATGGTCTATCGGTGGCCAAAAAAAAAAACACCTGCTGGATCAGCCGTGAGAATTACTTATAATGCTCCTAGACGGCTTTATAAACCAACTTACAAGACAATTAGCGTCCGGTATGACTGTGTGACTGTCTTACTCATCGACTGATTCTTTTGACTTAGCCTGGCGATTGGCTTGGGAAGAGAGCCGGGCAGTGCTATTGTATAGGATTTATGGGCTAAATCCAACCCAGTGTGTACACCAGATACGTGAAAAATACTTTAAAGTAAATGGCCATTCAAATAGTCACTTGAATATATTTTTGTGTGCACTGTGACCAGCTTTGCAGTCTTGCCTTTCCATGATCATTCAAACCTACTCCTATCCTTTCTGAATTATGAAATGGCGCGCAAGAAAAGTCATATAGCAAAGACACGAAAAAGGAGCTATACAATCAGATCGTAAACACGAATGCTGGTATTATTTAGGGCCAATTAAGATTAAGTTAAGCCTACTTTTTTCATGTCTCTGTTTGTGTCTCCTCCCTCCCATAAAAAAACTGTGGCGCGAAGTGATGACGTGCCGACATTTAAACTATGGGCTGACCCTATGGGAAAAGCAAAAATCTGACTGTAGGCGTACTATATACTAGACTACTACTTGCACAGGAAAGCCTTTATGTTTGTTTAGCCCGCATCAGTTGGGAACGGCGTAAATCAACGTAGCCAACTTGATGAATTTGAATATCGAGGATCCGTAATGCTCACCTGTATCCAATCATACAAATAAAAGTGTTTACCTGTAAAGGTTGAACTGGTGAATATCCGGACGACCTTGGAGCGTTGCCTTGGTAACTGGACGCTCAAATCACCAAATAACACAACTCGCTCTGCATCTGCACTGTTGCTGGCATCTTTACCGGGGGCCGGCGCCATGTTGGGGCGTATAATTATGGACAGGCCAGACCAGAGATTATCATCGAAAGGGCGAGGTGTTTTGGGAGCAACTGTTGCAAAGCTTTTCTAACCAGGCCTACTTTCGGCCACGTTGTGTCACCGGGCTTGTCATGATGTAGATATTCAATGTACACTCGCGATGAAGATCCTTCTTTCTGCAGAGTGAGTCGGTATTTCCAGTGTCGACCACACAAATTGTATATTGGCAACTCCAATCCAACCAGTCATGCAGAGAAGTTGCTATCGCGATATTGCAAACGCGGTCCTGGTGTTAGTGCCGTTGTTAACAACAAAATGATTGACTTTCACTCTTTTATACTCAAGGCCTACAAATGTCAAGGTTAAGTAGAATTGAGTGGGTCCTTCATGCATTCGGCTTTTCGTGAGGTCAAATGAAATCATTGTTTTTATAGCTCAATTTTTACAGTAATTGTTTCATTCCCACCTGCTGTTTTGTGATGTTTATGAACATTACGTTCTTAAATAGAGCCATCTGCATGCAACGCGAAGGGTCAAAACAAATTCCATGGTCCAAACTGAACAGAGGACTTGGTAAAGTTTATGCCAGGTGCAGTTCCCATGGAACCGAGTGCTGCTTATTGCTGCTAGGCAACTGTGGATGTGTTCCTGCACGTGTAGCGGTATATTTTGATCGTGATAAGTCGGTTGAGGCTATACGGGGCATCAGTCTTTACAGAAGGCCCCGAGGGCGCACTCAAACCTAACTTTCCCAAAATCCGGCAGCTGTTGCAAATCCGATACCGATAGAAGGGGGGGGGGGGATTCGTTGTTTTCCTCATCACTTGATCCAATTTATTCATAGTTTTTTTTACATCCGTACGGTGAAGGGAATTAGAATTGATTAAAAACTAGTCATGCACATTCATTTTCAAGTTTAAATGTGTGGCTGTGTTAGTGACTAATGACTTTCCAATCCCGGTAAATACCGTTATATCGTTTTACCGTTTTGGATTTCCTCAGAAACGAAAAACAGTTAACGAATCATTTACCTTTTACAGTTTTTGTCAAACGGTCAAACGGTATTAAGATATATACGGTTACTCCGTTTTATCGGATTAGTGAAATTCATTACAGCATAACGATCAATGATTTTTGTTTTACAGTTTTACACAAACAACTTTGTAAAACAGCAAAACGGTCAGAGTTGAATACAAAGTGTGCATCTTGTGGCGGTGGGAAAGGAGGGGGCGGGTCAGGGGACCATGCCGTGCACAAAAGAGACTGTTACGTAGTTGTATCGGCATAATTGCATGGGGTGATTCCCTGGCGTGACCCTGACCCCCATCTACTGCTATTCAGTTGGTGGGGCTTAAAGAGGTGCATGCAAAAATGGCGTTGGGAAATTTCAAGGAAATTTCAAAATGGATATAGGATAGTAACAAAAGATGAAGATCTTCGAAGTTGCAGATATGTTAAAGGGGCACTATAGGTCCTGAAATCCCGAAAAAATTCATGTTTTGGATTGTTTATCCTTTTTCAAACATCTGGTTGAAAGGAAAACCAACCTAATATCTCAGTTACCGTTCCCGAGAAACGATGAAAAAACCCGGTTGTTTACATCGGACACGACGTAGTACAGATACATTTTTCCTGTCGTTTTAATGTCGATGGTGTGTGTCTATTACAGCACCGACCGTGCTCGCGGACGGCGGTGACCAAACACTAATGCACAAAATGCGATTTCTTACACGTCCGCAAAAGGCGACCACATTACGGACGAATCCGAGCTAGCACCCAAACAGCTCGACTTTTGGGGGTTGCAAAAACGGTAGACCCCGAAATTCGTTCTCGCACACACAAAACAGGAATAACACACAAGCGCCCAGTTTTTAAAGCATGGTTGTGAGGTTGTTTATATCCTAATCTTAAATTGTCTTTACTGATTAACATCATTTCGTTCAAAGCGCGTTTTGTAGCCCAATTTAGCTGTTCCAGGACGCAGTGCTCTTTAATAGCCATTCGCAAATTCTGTCGTGAGAAAAACATTAGGGGTGCAGTGAACTAATTCAAGTGAGAATTTCTACGTGAGCTCATTAGCAAAGAAGGCCCCCCCCCCCAACAATTTCTTTTGAAAACGGAGACCGTTTGGCTTTAAAAACGGTGGAATTGTGTAAATATGGCCAAGGATCAACTGCCTGGTTTTGGGGGCTTCCGTCTGAGGGCAGACTTGATAAAATTACGGTTGAAAAATGGGTCCTATATTTGCCTGAGAAAGTGGAAGGATGCCAATTGTAAAATGGCTATATGCAGGCTTGGGAACTATCACTTTTCGGGAGGTGATTTTGTTTTGGTTTGAGTATTTAACAATTTAATTGGCTAGTCTACCCAAAATTGAAAGAAATAAAAAGATGAAGGACTATTCCCTGGAAAGACGTATTCTCAAGACAAGTATTGAAGACTTAATCAATCTGACATTCGGGAGACTTGAAGAGTACCACGGCCAAATACTTGTGTCTAGAGCCCTTGCTTACATTACTTTGTCGCTTACCGTTGGAAAGGCCTTCTTTCGTTGATTACTAGAAAATGACAGCTTGCCAGAAAGATTAGTTTCACAGGGAGTTTAGTCCACTATCTTTCAACCAAGTATGTTTTTGAACAATAATACGCCGGTTACTTTTTCGGATGGCTGCAAATGATGGACTATAGCTTTAAGCAAGTCAAACCTGGCCATCAGTGTGGACAGGAAGTATTTGAAAATTGCATTAGAATGGGGAGGGACATGCCCCTGTAAAATGGCATTCCTTTACCCAAAATACAACTTCCTCCCCCCCCCCCCGATCGCGCTATTTTTCAATACCACGCGCTGTTTAGTATGTACATAGAATTATGCTGGAGGGCCCTGCAATAGTATAATGTTTAAAACTACATGCAATGTAGTGTCATGGATACTACATGTACATTGGATTACAAATCCGATGGTGCGAGTTCGATTCCCATTGGATGCTTTTTGTGGTTTGGAGGAATTTTTTTTTCAAAGGAAAATAAAGACCGAGAACCTGACTTGCAACTCAACGTACTTCGAAATACGCCCATATGCATGTGTACGTAAAAAAAAAAGGCGTACAGAAAAAAATAGCGCTCCCCGTCTACCGACATTTCATGAATGTTTGAACAATTATTATTCCGAGATTTTGTAAGGTAATATCTCTGAATACACAGGCTTAAGTTCTGTGCAGGCTCGGCTCCCGGTAAGACCATGCACCCACGCATGAATCATAATAGCAATGGCCATGAGCAAACAGCCGCGTTGCCTAGTAGCCACAAGCAATATTTAGTGTCATGGCAACTGCACCTGTGCGTAAACTTCACCAAGTCCTTTGTTCAGTTTGGACTGTTGTTATTTGTTTCGACCCTGCGCGTTGCAGGTGGATCCAAGAATGGGATTTCATATATAATATTAGCAGGTGGAAAGAATCAATTATTATAATTGCAATTACTGTACAGGTGGAGCTATAAACAAAAACTAATTAGACCTTAGGAATGACCAAACGCCCAAAGGACCCATTCAAATCTACATGACATTATCAACCTTATCATTGTCAGGGTCGAAGTCGATCGATTTTGTTGTTGACAATGGCACTAACATCAGGACTGTGTTCGCAATATCGCGCTAACATACCACTTCTCTACATGGCTTGCTCAATTGGAGTTGCCAATACAATATCTGCGTCGTCGATACTGGAAATACTTCATTCACTCTGTTGAAAAGAAGGATCTTCATCACAAGTGCACAGTGAAAATCTACATCATCACAAGCTGCAGGCACGTGGCTCAATGTAGTTTGAATAGCTTTGGTCTTTGTGGACCACACTAGCTCTCAAAACATCTCATCCTTTTGATAATTTCTGGTCTGTCTACGCCCCCAACATGGCGCCGGCCCCCAGTAAAGCGAACAACACTGCAGACGCAGAGCGAGTTGTGTTACTTGGGGATTTGAGCGTCCAGTTGCCAAAGCAACGCTCCAAAGTCGTCCGGATATTCACCAGTTCAACATTTACAGGTGAGCACTCTCAATCTATTGGATAATGCCCATGTGATAACTAACTGCAGGACTAGACTCGGAGTCTCCCCACAGTGAGATGATGATATTCACTTCTTCCAGTGGCTTGGGCAGAAAGTGAACTTCGAGTTTGCAGTGTATCAGTAAGTTAATATTATGCAAACATAGGGAACGGGGGACAAGTCCCCCCCCCCCCCCTCCCACTTTTTAAAGTGGGAATATCATATCGTTTGTCACCCTCCTCCCCCCCTACACACACCCTTTTTGTCTTCGAATAAATATTGTAGCCTACATATTGATTCAATTACTCCAATTACAGTCCCTACCCCACTTACAGTCCTGGAGAACTTCATGATTTAACATTGCAATTGGTCGGGCTTATATAGTTATCGTAATGCGCCTATCAAATGTCCCCCCCCCCCCCCGCAGCCCCAGGTCCGATGTCGGGATTTGGTCACGTTTTTCATGCCCCAGGGTGGGGATTTGGGTCACTCAAATTACATTGTTACCATTGGCGTACACCATGGAAATGCATTTACCAGTGCGCCCCACGTATGTATGTTGGGGCATGGTCGGGGATTGTCACTTAAATTTTGCCCGAGGGGTGGGGATTTTGTCACTTGAAAAGTGACAATCCCCACGTCTTGGGTGGGGCTGCCGGGGGGGGGGGTAAAAATTGATAGGCGCATAAGACTCCATCTGAAATGCAAAGCCATCTTGACAACCCTTGCCGAGTGGGTTCAGAACAATCACATGAGACTCAATGCTGATAAATGTGCTTCCATAGCACGCTGGTTACATTTGCAAGGGAACCCAGCTACCACTAAACAATCAACGACACTCCACTCCAGTCAGTCGTTGCAGTTAAGATTCTGGGACTGCAAATAACTAAAGACTTAAAATGGGACACTCACGTCAAATCTATCCTAATGAAAGCCAATGACCGGATTCACATGATAGAGACACTGAAACATTTTAATATGCCTTTACAAGCAGGACCTGGTTACAACCTATTCATGTTCATGTTAATAGACCCATAGCTGAACATTTCGCTCCTACGTGGCATTCTGGGCTAACTGATTGAGAAAGCTAGATGCTTGAGAAAATTAAACGCAGAGCCTGTAAGATCATGATGGGCAAAACAAAATACACAAGCTATACACTAAAAAAAACGAACCCAGACTGAAGTAATATTAGACTAATTAAATGACTGAATAATACTTAAAACTCAATTTTAGTTGCTTTTACGTTGATATTTGAGTTTAAACCGTTGCTATGACGTCACACTATTGTTAAAAGTGTGGTTTCGGAACTACGAATCTGTTACGCTGGTCACAAAGTGTGGATTCGGAACAATTAAACCATTGCTATGACGTCACACTATTGTTAAAAGTGTGGATTCGGAACTACGAATCTGTTACGCTGGTCACAAAGTGTGGATTCGGAACGACGAATCTTTAGTAAAGTGTGGATTCGGAATTACGAATCCACACTTTGAACACGTCGGACAATTGTTCTCTATAATGAGCATTCATAAATACCTCAGACAGTTTAGCTATTCCTATTGGTCGAGAGCCCGTCACGTGGCCGGTCTTAAACGGATGATAAAGACATGGCTAGCTGGTCTTAAACACTTTTCCAGTGTCACAATAAAATGTGGACTCCTAAAATCCAGTGCCTCTCATCGTTTCATTGGTTGAACGTTCACAATCCTCACGTAGGCATGCGCAACACTACCAGGGAGTCAGAATTTTATAGTTCTAAATTCAAAACGCAACGCGCCAGGTGCGTTCTGCGCGACATCGCGCAGAACATGATACGCGCGCGTCAATTTCCATAAAAGGGTTGTTTACATCTTACTCGCCAGCTGAACATTCCATTATTTTGCAAGAGGGATGTTTCAAAAAGCATAAAGTGAATTTGTTGAACAAAATCGGGATGTTTTGAACGAATTATATGATTTTTTCTTACCGAAAAGGTATTTATGAATGGGAATAAATATGTGCTCCGTCGGTATTTATCACTCTGTTTAAGACCACTTAGAGTCTGGGTGCTGATAATTACCCTCGCCTCCGGCTCGGGTAATTATCAGCACCCAGACTCTAAGTGGTCTTAAACAGAGTGATAAAAACCTCCAGAGCACACATTTATTCCCTTATTAATAGGACCGTCTGCGTGAAAATTTCTTCCGCAATTACCAATGCATCTTCCCTGTCAGATTCTCCGCCGTCACTGCATGCAAAACCTACTTCGAGTCAGAAAGAAATCATCGTCTAATTTGTCAACGGAAGGAGCCGGGACAAATGTTGCAACCTGACGCCACTTTTTTCCTCCATATATCATCTCAATGAAGGGCATTCATTGCAAAAATGATGATAAGACATGAATCTGGGACTGAGAAATATTTCCAATTTTGTTAGGAAATACTTTTAAAAAATTATTGACTCTCCATAGACTTTGTACACAATCGCGGAAGTGGCGTCAGGTTGCAACATTTATCCCAAGTCTTTTCATCTCCACTCACTGTTAATGCCAATACTTCTTTCGACGCAATGGTTTAAGTCGAAGAATACACTCGCAAGTGTGGATTCTTAATTTACGAATTCACTCGGCGCTTCGCGCCTCGTGAATTCTTAAATTACGAATCCACACTTTCTCGTGTATTCTCCTTAACAGAATCTTAAGTAAAGTGTGGATTCGGAATTACGAATCCACACTTTGAACACGTCGGACAATTGTTCTCCATAATGAGCATTAATAGGACCGTATGCGTGAAAACTTTCCTTCCGAAATTACCAATGCATCTTCACTGTCAGATTCTCCGCCGTCACTGCAAAGCCTACTTTGAGTCAGAAAGAAATCATCGTCTGAACTATCCATATGTCGACGGAAGGAGCCGGGGAAAATGTTGCAACCTGACACCACTTTTTTTCTTCATATATCATCTCAATGAAGGTCATTCATTGCAAAAATAATGATAAGAAATGAATCTGGGACTGAGAAATACTTCCAATTTCGTTAGGAAATACTTAAAACATTTTCTTGACTCTCCATAGGCTTTGTACACAATCGCGGAAGTGGCGTCAGGTTGCAACATTTTTCCCAAGTCTTTTCATCTCCACTCACTGTTAATGCCAATACTTCTGTTGACACAGTGGTTTTAGTCGAAGAATACACTCGCAAGTGTGGATTCTTAGTTTACGAATTCACTCGGCGCTTCGCGCCTCCTGAATTCTTAGATTACGAATCCACACTTTCTCGTGCATTCTCCTTAACTTAAAAAACATAAAATGTTAAAAATGAATTATACTTAATTTATTTAGTTTCATCCACACGAAGAAAATGAGTAAAAATTAAGACAAAATCATTTAAAATTGAGTTAATGATACATAAACTATTTGGTTAATATTACTCAAAAAACAGATTCCTCACGTGCACTTAATTCATTTCAGTTCTAAATACTTAAATCCATAACTTGTAGATGGAACGTGAGGTATTTACGTCATAAAAACACAACAAAGCTAAGTAAAGCCAATATCGATAAAAAAAAAAAGTCATTAATTATACGTAAGATTTGATTAGCAAGTTTGAGTAATAAACACGTAAATCACAGAGAGTGCGTATAAATTAAAGTGTTTAAGTCTTCAATGATAAATTCAAAGTTCAATAAAAATTGGTTTAATATTAGGATGTATGTATTTGACATTAAATTGCTTTTCGTGCGAACATAATATATAGTTTTTTTTCGGGGGGGGGTGTATTAACGTCCAACCAACCACACAGAAAACACAAAGTGAGTAATTTACTCATTATCGTTATAAATGAGTCATTTTGTCCGTGTAGTGAGACACCTTGAGCCAAAGTGTGTCACTACACGGACAAAATGACTCATTTTTGACGATATTGAGTCAAATTACTCACTTTGTGTTTTCTGTGCTGCAGCAGGAGAGAGTCCGATGAGTTCTGAGTGTTATGGAGATAATATTAAATGGCATTGCGCGGCCATCGTATCCCTGTTGTAAATCGAGCACTTCAGTGAATGCGCGCGGAGTCTTGTCTTTAGAATATTAACAGTGAGTAAATGCAAACAGTGCACATGTGCTTTCACAAGTGCTGTCGATATTGAATATGAAAATTCAACTTAGAACTGCGTTAAATAATGTGTACCGAGATTACGTTGTGATAAGTGAGGATACCCTGAAGTGTGTAGCAATACTAGCAGATAATTCCATCATTTCATTCATTACTAGATTCCCTTTGTATGTGAGTTGCAATTAGTCTGGTTCCCAGACCTGACAATTATTCCCGACGCACTCATGTCTAAATTGTAGGTCAGGCAGCCTCCGTAATAAATATGACGACATCGATGGCCCTTTTTCAAAGCTCGGCTTCGTTTCCGATTTCGCTTTATCACTTAATAGCTTTTAATGTTCTGATCAAATTTGTAAATAATCACTTGCTTCGTAATATACAGTTATGATGATACAGTTTGATATTTCTGTAAAGATAACATTACTAATGTTGATCTGGAATCTTTAAATTTAGGCACCCAAATAGCACTGTTAGCAGGCGGAGCCGAATGAAGACCGAGTTTTAGAAAATCTCGGTAACGGTCGTCAAAGACGCAGCAAAAAGTTCGTCCATAGGATCCGAGTATACTTGATGCTCAAATTTGTCGTTTAATTTAAAGTTTTCTAAATAAAAGCAATTAATATTAATTATTAACTCATTTTAAAAGTTTTTAATAAGCAATTAGCAATTAATTAAACCTATATTATACTCGGAAATACTCGGGCGCTATCCGATTGTCTACGAAATTAATTCGGCAAACTTCGGACATTTTCGGAAAAAGGAGGAATTCCTCCCGTTTTGGACACGTGACATGAATTGTAATACAATGTATTACCGGAGGCTACCTGACCTGAGATTCATCAGGAAACTGGAGTAGCGAAAACTTAAAATTATTACAAGTTGAAACGACGTTCTCGAATTAAGGCAACAATGTTGCCTTAATTTTATTGAGTAGATCGAAAGATTTTTTTTTAGTGTAAAACGCACTTGTTGCCTGCAACCTCAACACATTGGCTGAAAGGAGGGAGCAGACGTGCATGAAATTCTTCTAATCGCTGATTGCATCCAATCACTTCGGCAGTTTGCTGCCATAAGTAGGAGGGATGTTCACCATAGAGATCTCAGAAACTGCAACAAATTCTCTCTACCTCTTTGTAAGACTCCAGAGCAGTGGCGTAGCCACGGGGGGCGTGGGGGGGACCCCCATGAAACCTTGTCGCCCCCAGTCGCCCCCCAGTCGCCCCCACTGAGATTTTGAGTTTCTAAAAAAATCAAAAAAAATCATTGATCTACATGACGCCCCCCCCCATGAAATGTTCCAGCCCCCCCCCCCCAGCGGCCCCCCCCCCCCCCACTGAAAAATTCCTGGCTACGCCACTGCTCCAGAGAGAGTCCGATCGGTACCCCCAAAAAATCGTTTATTATGACAAAGATCTGGTAGGAATGAAAATCACCAATAATCTGGGTCTGAGCTCGTCACTATCCTGAACTTAATGTATTTTGTATGTTAAATTTTTGTGTAACTTTAATAGAGTGTTCCTTGGGGTGTTTGTTAGTTTGTTTGTTTGTTTGTTTGTTTGTCTTTGCTCCCTCCCTCCCATAAAGCTGATGTACACCTAACCACATCCCTTCCCAGCCTCCCAGCCCCCAGTCACCTTCCTTCATTTTTTTATTCTCCTTGTACCAACCTCTCCCCCTGTCGTTTGCTGTTTTTCATGCTTTTACATTTTCGTGCGTTTTCATTGCTTGTATGTAGAAATGTTTAAAGAAAACGTCGTTCATTGCAAATTAGATTTACTACTCAACTATTCACATACATCCATAAGTGAATTGTACGGAGCCCCTAAAAGGACATCCAAACTTATTTTTTTTATCTCGTGCGCACGACATAATATCTCGTGCGCACGACATATATCTCGTGCGTACGACATAATTATCTCGTGCGCACGACATAATATCTCGTGCGCACGAGATAATTATCACGTGCGCACGACATATATCTTGTGCGCACGACATAATTATCTCGTGCGCACGACATAATATATCGTGCGCACGAGATAGTTATCTCGTGCGCACGAGATAATTATAAGTATTAACGGAGCTTGCTTGCACGTGCAGCGGACGAGTTTGTGTGTAACGAAAGCAGCGTATCAGGCACTTTACGCTGTACATTTCAAGTCATATCAGTTAAAGGACGGGGATGTTTTTTTAGGGGGCCGCCACCGGTGATTAATTTTGTCAAGTTTTGCCTTTTTCTGAGAAAGAAGTGTTTTATGCAAAAAAAGAACCGGTACGTGCTGGCAAAAATCAGGGAATTGGTGGACAATAACAAGAAAATTGCCGACGTGAATTAAAATTGATTTAAAGGGGAAGGAAATGAGGATTTGTTATCAGCATCAGCAGTTTGAATGGATGCGAGTCAAACGGTCTTACTCTCCCTCCCGTTTTCAACGAAGTCTCATTATAAAGAATGAGTGGGAAGTAGCGAAGGGTGGTTGACCTTTAAGGTTTCTAAGGGTGGGAATAAAGTTAAAGCCCCCGCCCAGAGCAATCAGTTCAATGATTGACAGCTTTTTAGCCTTCAGCAGTGATTTTCTTTGCCTCATTTTTACGTTTTTTTGCAAATTACGGGACTGGTCAGATCAAATTTCTCCGGCTGCTTTTGGTTGGCTTTTGTTGATTCTCCTCGCCATGCCCAAGCAGCCTCCGATGGGTGTGTTTATAGTGGAGCTGCTTAGGTCCATTTTTTTGGCCCAATTCGTGCACTTTGTTTTAAAAGCATGGAATTTGCATGGAAAATGCTCAGAATCGGTAAAAAGATTTGGAGACCTTTTCGAACGATTTTTCCACAACTTTTAGGTCAGCTTTACCAGTGACCAGTATTGACGTTTCGGCATTAATAACGGCGATTTTTTTTTCACAGACATGAACTTTAGAATTTCTTCTTCTGTTATATTTTAACATTTCAATTATACTAGCAGAAGTAAAAAAAACAAATGTATAACTTTAATGACTAACTAAAGAAAAATGTGTGCATAAGCTTTCGTAGCAACAACTACTTCATCAGATGCAATGAAAAAAAAATACCGGTAAAACTGACCTAAAAGTCTTGGAAAAATCGTTCGAAAATGTCTCCAAATCTTTTTACCATTTCTGAGCATTTTGGATGCAATTGGGCTCGAAAGTGGCGCTATTTTGCCATGTTGTGGAGGGATCGTTTTTCAAGATGGCTACTTTTCCGCTTTGGGGAATATAGGTTACGTCTTCTTTGGGTGAGAATATCTAGAAAAGTCAATGGTCAACCCACCAAAAAATAAACAGAAAATGAAAGATGACATGTTCATCATCATTTTTCTGTGCAGCTTATATACATGTGAGAGTTCTGAGTATTTTTAAAAGGATTTTGAAGTATGGGCATTTAGCACTGGTGTCTATGGTAATTTTAATACAAGGTTGCACCCTTAAAATGATTTCTAACCCATTTTGACCCCACACGCCAATTTCCATGCTTTTAAAACAAAGTGCACGAATTGGGCCAAAAAATGGACCTTAGCAGCTCCACTATAAACACACCCATCGGAGTCTGCTTGGGCATGGTGAGGAGAATCAACAAAAGCCAACCAAAAGCAGCCGGAGAAAGATCTTACCGGTCCCGTAATTTGCAAAAAAGCGTAAAAATGAGGCAAAGAAAATCACTGCTAAAGGCTAAAAAGCTGTCAATCATTGAACTGACTGCTCTGGGCGGGGGCTTTAACTTTATTCCCACCCTTAGAAACCTTAAAGGTCGACCATCCTTCGCTACTTCCCACTCATTCTTTATAATGAGACTTCGTTGAAAATGGGATGGAGAGTAAGACCGTCTGACTCGCATCCATTCAAACTGCTGATGCTGATAACAAATCCTCATTTCCTTCCCCTTTAAATCAATTTTAATTCACGTCGGCAATTTTCTTGTTATTGTCCACCAATTCCCTGATTTTTGCCAGCACGTACCGGTTCTTTTTTGCATAAAACACTCTCTCTCAGAAAAAGGCAAAACTTGACAAAATTAATCACCGGTGGCGGCCCCCTAAAAAAACATCCCCGTCCTTTAACTGATATGACTTGAAATGTATAGCGTAAAGTGCCTGACACGCTGCTTTCGTTTCACACAAACTCGTCCGCTGCACGTGCAGGAAGCTCCGTTAATACTTATAATTATCTCGTGCGCACGAGATAATTATCTCGTGCGCACGAGATAATTATCCCGTGCGCACGAGATATCATGTCGTACGCACGAGATAATTATGTCGTGCGCACGAGATATATGTCGTGCACACGAGATATTATGTCGTGCGCACGAGATAAAAAAATAATTTCGGATGTCCCTTTAGGGGCTCCGTAGAATTATTTTCGTTTTACTGAAACTTTTTTTGTGGTCCGTGGACAGAACTTTAAAACGGTGCACGTGTTTAAAATTCCGTAACTAGAAAAGTACACGAGTGATTTGAATGATTCTTGTAAAAGAAAGCTTGTGCTTTCATATCCTAGATTTTGATAGTGCTACATGCAGAACTTCATGAAAGAAATTGGTCATGCCATTTGGGTGTCCTTTTTTGACTCACCCTGTAGACTGGCTCCCACTCCCTCCATCATCACATTCACTTTCAATGTAGAGGGCGGGAACTAGAACACTAAGGAAGGAAACTGTCAAATAACCGTTTTTCGTATCTTTTAAATATGTTCTTTTCATAGACACCTCCACAGAACGTAACGCTCTGATGCGCGAAACGTACCCGCGTCTGAAGGACTACTGCAAGTTTAACCATGGCTTGGAGTTCCAGGTCATTGACATGCGATGGGGGGTACGTGACGAAGCCACGGATGATCACATGACGGGACAATTATGCATGGCGGAGATCGCCGCCTGCCAGCGACTCTCTGTGGGTCCAAACTTTGTGGTGAGTTGCAACTTGTACATTCAATTTCAACCAATTGCAACTTGTCACAACTCTGCTTCTTGAAATAGGAAGCAATTTCACTTACTTTTGTGAAATAAGTTGCCTTTGATGATTTCACCATTTCTAAAATTTCTAAACTTTGTTTTAAAAAAGCCTCATATGACATATATGGCCCCCAAAAAGTCTTCGGTATGGAGCTTGCCCCAAAAGTGGTGCGGCGACGCGGCTTTTTTTTCTTTTTTTTTTGTACTTGTTTTTTCTTCAAATGTCGGCTGATGATGACTGCAAATGGTGCCCGACTTAATTTAGTGCAAAATGTATGGGAACCCAGAGCTAGAGAGGCCACATACAGCTTATACTCGATCGTGACCCTAAAAACACGTTAAAATTGTGCAGCAGCAGGATTCTAGTGAAACCAGTGATTTTGGCGGTTTTGAGACATCGTCTTACATTGAAAAACAAATTACAATCTTGCCGACGCGCATGGCTACGGCGACGCGCGCGCAGACCAGAAACCGGAGCCTTTTTTCGGCCTAATAGTACATCTCTTGTTAAATCTTGTTTACAAAAACTGGAAGTTGTGGTCATCAGGTGATGCCAACTTTCAACAAACGGTTCTCCTCTGCATACATCTCTTGAAAAATGAGTGGTTACAAGACTTAGTGTTTTTAATATTGGCACAATAACGTGGAAAAAAATACTTAACTGTTTGCGTTGCGTGCAGTATGACGTCACAAGTAATATGGTATATGGGTAACAGAAATTATTATGATCAACTAAATCGATCAAATTTGAATCAATAACTTCAATTGTAAATTCCTTGTAATCTCTGCCTGTGTTTGCATGCAGACGTTCCTGTGTCAAAAGTACGGGTACCGACCATTCCCGCCCAAAATTGAAAACGACGAGTTCAAAATATTGCGCCAAACATTGGTTGACAATGACAAGCCAATGGAAACGCTCGACACGTGGTTCATCCGTGACGACAACTGCGTCCCGCCTTTGTACGTCCTTCAACCAATCAGCTCCAAGCTACCATACTTCAATCGACAAGACGAACCGGAGAAAATGAAAGCGAATCAGGGAGAATGGTGGACAACGTTTGAGTTAATCCAGGGCCAGTTGCGCTTCGCTGCTAACGAAGCAGAGAAGCAAGGACTGCTAACGGCAGAACAGGCCAGGAAATACAGAATTTCAGGTTGGTATACTATTATTTGAAAAAAAAAGAAGAGAACAAATTCATGCTCACAAACACGTCTGAAACGAATGTTCTTATAGTACCGGTTGTGAGCTTATTTTAGAAAAAATATATCTTCCACATCCACTCTTCATGTGGATACTACTCAGATTCCTAACCCAAACAACGTTTCCATCAGGCTAGCCTTAACTCTGTTCTTTTGGTATGTTTTTTTTCTCTAATTCCAGTTACCAATGACGAGGTTGATCACGCCCTTTCGATGGTAACGTCTGCCATACAGGAGCATTGCTTGTGCTTCATCCGAAAATTCAGCGATTTAGAGAGCAAGAGTGAGACGAGAGAAGCCTCAAAGTTCATTGATCTGCAGGCTGGGAAGGTGGACACCGAAGCACAAGAATTACTTTCTGATCTGCGTGATAAAAAAGTTGCCCAAGTACTCCCACCATCCAATATAATCTTAACAGAGCTTGGCGAGTGGACGAAGGATGGGGTTAGTCTTGAGAATAAGAAACATCGAGAGTACATAAAAGGTTTCCTGGATACTTTTTACACCAGGATGGTAAACATGATAGATACTGGTGTCTTCAAGGAGAAGCTTGATAGTCTGGAAGATCCCTTACACCAGGAGGTTCTGCAGCACCTGTCTTTCTGTCTCACCAAATGTGTTGGGTTCCAGGGTCGCGATGATGTCATCAAGAAGGTGGAAGACTACGTCTTGAGACGAGTGAAGGGTGATAACGGGAAAGGTGGTGTTCCGATGGTTCTACACGGAGAGTCAGGAAGCGGGAAGACGTCCATCATGGCAAAGTGTGCAGCTCTTGTCAAGCAGTCGTGGCTTCCAGCAGGCTCCGGCACTGCCATGGTGCTACGATTTCTTGGTACAAGTCCAAATACCTCATCCATACAACGAGTTCTGACAACACTCTGCAAACAGATACTGCAGGTGTATAATGAGCAAGACTTCCAAGTTCCTACTGAGTATAACAAACTTATTACCGCCTTCTCTAAAGTCATGAAATTCGCCACGGTTGAAAAGCCCCTTGTCATTTTCCTTGACTCACTTGATCAGTTGTCAAGTGAACATGGCGCTCATCGAATGGTTTGGCTCCCGAAGGTGTTGCCACAGTACGTCGCTCTCGTAGTTTCCACACTTCCAAGAGAGCATGGCATCCTGGAAACAGTCAAGGAAAGACTCCCTGACTCATCTCCATACATTAAAGTGGCGCCCTTTTCCCAAGAGGAAAGCACCGGTATTTTAAAGACCTGGTTAACCTCTGTCAAAAAGAACATCACGAGCTCTCAACTGGAGCTGATTGATAAGGCAGTGGCGGAGTGCAGCCTTCCTCTGTTCCTTAAACTTGTCTTTGACCAGGCCACGCAGTGGCATTCTTACCATGCCATGGATAGATGCATTCTCAAGACAAGTATCCGAGACATGATCAATCTGATATTCGGCAGACTTGAAGAGTATCACGGTCAAATACTTGTGTCTAGAGCCCTTGCTTACATCACCTTGTCGCCTACCGGTCTCACAGAGACCGAGCTGGAGGATCTCTTGTCCTTAGACGATGACGTCTTAAATGATGTCTATCAATTCTGGATGCCACCTGTTCGTCGAATCCCTCCATCCCTGTGGACAAGAGTCCGAAATGACATCAGTTCGTACCTAGTCGATAGAGATGCAGACGGTGTGACAGTGATGTATTGGTATCATCGTCAGTTCATTGAGACAGCCCGTCAGAGGTACCTCCACGATGCCAACTTAAAGAAAAAGCTCCACAAGAATTGTGCAGAGTATTTTGAAGGAACCTGGTCTGATGGACGAAAGAAACCATGCCGATATTCTGCTCTGCAAGTCGAGCGTTTCGGGGTTCCAGCTGAAGCAGAGGAAGATCGTAAAGTCTCCAGCCAACCACTGACTTTCTCGGGTGCTACGGGAAAAGCGAAAGCCAATCTGAACTTCAACCTCCGAAAGCTTACACAACTACCTTTCCATCTGACAGAAGCTGAGGATTGGGACACACTGAAGACATCTGCACTCTTTAATTTCGACTTTTTGCTGTGCAAGGTCAAGGCCCTCTCCATGCAAGATGTCCTGGCTGATTTCTGCAATGCTGATGAGAAGACAACTGATGCGGAGATAAACATACTGCTTGGCGCCTTACGACTCTCTTCTTCAGTCATCTCAAATGATCCTGACCAATTGGCGCCAGAGGTCATGGGAAGATTGATGAACGCAGCCAACAAGTTTCCAAGAATAAAGTCCCTCGTCGATCAAGCAAATATGAGAGGGAGCTTGTCTCTCCCGTGGTTGCCAGTCAGCACATGCCTCCAACCTCCAGGGGGAATGATGCTGACGTCACTAGAGGGCCACACAGAGGAGGTAGTTTCCTTGGCAATCACGAGTGACTCCCGTTTGGTGCTAACTGGCTCCAGGGATAACACTGCTCGGATCTGGCAGATAGACAACGGCACTTTGGTACACACCTTGACAGGTCATAGAGAAACCGTTTACGGGGTCGAAATTGCACCGGATGATCAGAGTTGTGTGACGTACAGCCATATGGGAGAGTACATGAAGTCGGGGAAAGTATGCGTCTGGAATATGGAGACTGGAGATCTTATCCACCGCCTGAAAGGGCACACCGGGTTAAGCGAGTCAAACCTGGCCATCAGTGTGGACGGGAAGTACGCCGTCACCGGACTGCGGACAAAAATCGACTATGATGACCCTAACGAAGACACAGACTACGAGGAAGATGAGATCATCTCTGATTCAAAACGAAAACACAAGGCGGCAAAGAAAAAAGAGTTCATTATGGAGAGAGAAGAATCAGAAGAGGAGGATTGGAACGAGGAAGAATACGACGATGAAAGCAGACACGTCGTGATCATCTGGAACCTAGAGACTGGGAAAGTCATGCACTGGTTGAACAAGCACGCAGGTAAGTCAAACACAAAAGTCAAACATCATTGGCTCATTATTTTATTAGAAAAACACAATTTAGGCTTGATTGCCACGTCTATGAGTCGTCAAACACTTCAAGCTTTGCATACGAACTCTTTGCCTAATTCCTGTAATTTTTTTTCTTCTGTCATTCAATTTTAGACGATATAATGGGCGTCCTTACAACTGAAGTGGATGACCGACAAGTGGCGATATCTTTTTCCCACGATGACGTGCTGATTCTCTGGGACATGCTGAAAGGTGAACCGATCCGCGAGATGCAGCGCCAATTGTTCGACAAGGTGGCGCTTTCCCAAGATAGGCGACTTCTTGCTGTCCACGGCACTGAAGTATCTCTCTATAGCTTCCCCGACTTGCAACATCTGGGGGACTCCAGCAACCCCGAGTCTAGCTCCCCCGTCAAAGCCATGTACATCACGAGAGACAACTCTCGCGTGATTTCCGGTGGATCCTCTGGTCACGTGAAAATGTTTGGGACTGGACAGGGCACAGAGAGAACGCTTCTTAAGCTACAAGATGGCTTCGGGGGAGATGGTGATGTCACCTGCATGGCTGTTACTCCGAACGAAATGTACGTTTTACTTTTTCTTTTGCTTTGATATGTATATGTATATCTTGATATCTATATCATTACAAGGGGAAGCGACACTCCAGTTATGATTTTGTTGATCCTGCAACATCTTAAATCAGCTAATTGTTATTAAATGTGCTGTTTTTAAATGGTTTGGGATTTTTTCAGGTACGTTATTGCTGCACTGAACATGTCAGAAGCTGTGGTTCTGAACCTGGAAACATTGGCAATAGAGGTCAAACTTCCACACATCTTAAAGGCAACGTCGGTTGCTGTGACACCGGATGGTTCCAAGATTCTCACGGCATCGGAAGACAAGAACGTCCGTGTCTGGGATGTTGGAAATATTAAGAACTCAACATCGACTAAGGAGCCAGAATTGATGATCAGTAAACACAACGGTTACACGTATGAAGTAGTGACCCTGAATACCGAGGACAAAGTAATTACAACTGGAGATGATGGAACCATCAAGCTCTGGGATTTGAAGAGTGGGAAGCTGATCAAATCTCTCCAGGATCCTATGGATGGAAACTGCAGAGCTGTCGCCATCAGCAGTGATGATACCTTCATGGTCGGATCTAGCAACGGATGGTATGTACTTAGCCTTCCAGACTTTGCGGTCAAGGGCAAGTTCAAAGAGGAATGGATCACACCATCTCATTGTGTCATCACCCCCGATAACAAGAAGCTTGTCGCAGGAATCGGTCAACCCAAGTGGGGAATCCACATCTTCCATCTGGAATCGGGGCAGACACAGCAAATCATCAAGTTGAATTCTTGTGAGTTTCGCATGCTGAGGAATGGCCTATTCGTCAACCAATATGCATCGAGCTTGTACGACCCCTCAGGAAAGACAAAGATACTCCAGCTTATCGACAGCAGGTCGGGGCAAGTCGTTTCACAGCTTGGTCATCATGATGATGTATTGTCCATCGCCGTGTCGCCGGATGAAAAGAGGCTCGTCGCCGGCTGCAGGGACCACGACGTTCACTTGTGGCACCTGGACAGCTTCTCACGCATCACGGCGATGAAAGGACACACAGATCGTGTCACGTCAACCGCATTCTCCCCCGATGGAAACCTGGCGGCATCTGGGGCCGATGGCGGTGACGTCATCATCTGGGACGTCCAATCCCATTCCTTGAAGCATTCCATCAAGCAGGCGAACGAGTCTGAAGTCAGTAGTGTGATATTCAGTCCCGACGGCCGATTCTTGGTGTCGATTGGTGAGAATGACAACTACATTCAAGTGTGGGACACTAAGACTGGCAAGCATGTGATGAGGTATCACACGTACGCAAAGAGCAGATCCATAGTAATGTCCGCCAAATGCAACACTGCTGTTGTAATGCTACAGGATGGTAGAGTTGCATTTCTGAAATTCTCAGCTCGTTTCCAGTCAGCGAGCACCAGCAATGAGCAAGCATCAAATCTAATCACTGATGTCTCCATGAGCACGCCCTCAACGATGAATCAAGGAAAACCAAAGCAAAAAGGTCTCACCGAAAGAAAAAGTCCACCAAAACCGAAGAGTAAAACTTGTCAAGTTCTGTGAAACCAGTATCACATAGAAAGACACATACCATCAGACTTCAGCATTCTCTAGTACCATAGCTAGCGTTAAAGGCAAAAATAGTGTACCGTTATAGTGTAACTCTACAACGGTCGCATCTCTGCTATATATTCTATTATTGCATTTAAAATTACCCGAAACGTACCAACTGATTTTTCGAGAAAAACATTTAGGAATATGGTACAAAATATAGTTTTGTACCATTTTAGGGCATATGTGTGTCTGTGTGGCTTGATTATTTTCAAACGCATGGATGAGGTTTCATTTATAGTGTATGATTAGAAAATTTGAAGATCTCATTCGCTTCATAAAGATTTTTTGTTGACCGCAATTACCTTTTATTTGATCTTGCACCTTGCATCTGGCATTGGTGCACTCTCCTAAAAGCAATGCTGCTGCCCTGGAGAGGGTGGTTTGCAATTCCATGATGTGTGATCTAGTGCATGTGCAGTTGTGATGCTTATCGGATGATGGTATTGTCAATTTGTCCCGAGAGAGATTGGTAGTTCCCTCCCTCTTATAGGGAGTGCTTCTGGAACCCTCACAGATTGGTCAAAGTGACCGCAGCCACTGGTAGCCAGTTCTAAATCCAAACAGCTCTTGGGAAAGGGCTCTAGAGGTAGCAGTCCACTCTGGCGAGCAGGTTGCCTGTTGCTGTTGATGAGGCTATATGTTGATTTGCCTGGTTGTGTCGTCGGCTAGATAGTATGTTTTGGATGATGTTCGCAGGAGTAGTTATATTTACTTCGCCATGTAGAATTTTGTAGAGGGGATCAACCTGATGGAGGAGACGTCTGTCATGTAGGGTTTCCCATCCCAGGCCAATGTTGATTGGCCTGGTTGTGTCGTCGGCTAGATAGTATGTTTTGGATGATGTTCGCAGGAGTAGTTATATTTACTTCGCCATGTAGAATTTTGTAGAGGGGATCAACCTGATGGAGGAGACGTCTGTCATGTAGGGTTTCCCATCCCAGTGATGTCAGCATGTCAGACATACTTGAATCGCGGTGGTAGTCCTTCATGCCAAAAACGTGCCGATTTGGCGTCGGACACTCTCAACTATTCCGATGTCGCTGTTTGGGTTTTGGTTCCATGCAAAAATATTAAGTTGTGGTCTTACTAGAGTGACGTCTTCATAAAATGAAGTCACTACAATGATGCCATTTCTTGGATCATGGATCTGGCTTTTATTTCATACTAGGTTTCATATTAACGTTCATGTCAATTTGTTAATGACACGGCTAAATTCGTCAGTGTGGTTCTAATCGTGACATTGCAGGCATGTTGGTATAACAGTTTTTATTATGTTAAATTGTCATTATTAATACTGGCTACGACCGCTCTAAGCACTCGTTTAACCGCAGGCTTTTGGTTTCAACTTCCAGTAAACCTGAGAATATTTACGGCTGCGAAGGCCGATCTGTAAATAAGCTCAAATGACCGTTACACAGACTCGGACATTTTGATGTTCGCGGACAAATCTTTGAACATCAATTTCTCCCGTTTTGAAGACCGTATCTTCATGCCACCGAGTTTGTCTCCCTTAATCCCTTCAAATAATTCAAGGCGATTTTTTTTTCACTGACATGAAGTTCATGATTTCTTTTAGAACTATTATAATTTTACGGAAGACGGATAGTGCCACTCAGTGAGTGTGAATATATTTTTTGTACAGCGGCCGCCACTTATTATCTGGCGGCCGCCAGATAATAAGTGGCGGCCGTTGTACAAAAAAATATTTTCACACGTACAAAAAAAATATATTCACACTTTTTTATGTGGCGGCCGCCACTTATTATAAGTGTGAATATATTTTGTCTGTACGTGTGAAAATAATTTTATGTTCAGCGGCCGCCACTTATTATCTGGCGGCCGCCAGATAATAAGTGGCGGCCGCCACTAAGTGGCGGCTGCTGTACAACAAATATTTTCACACGCACCAAAAAACATATATTCACACTCACTGAGTGGCACTATCCGTCTTCCGTATAATTTAACTTTTCTATCATACTGAGCACATTTTTTTTTTTAAACAGAACGTTCAATATAGTTTGATGCACCTTTTTGGAGTCAATGTGCATTTTGTTAGAATGCATGTACATGTATTCGTTTATTTGGTATTCAAAATGCGGCTTGCGAAAATCAAGATTTGATAATTTTCAACTTTATGCCGTGTTTAAAAATATTTAGTTTTTGTTCAGCGTATTTTAATTAATAGTAGTTCGTGTCGCCATCAGCCTCGAAAGACTTCGAATTCCAGTGACCCCTGAAGGAAACTTAAAAACAATATTAAAATTTAGATTAACATTATAATGTTGCCTGCTGTGGCAGGGTCCATGGTGTTTGTACACCCGAGAGGGCGCGGGTGCCATTAACTCCCGAGGGTGTTGGTGTATACCCATGGGCCCCGTCACAGCAGGCAACAATTGTTTTGTTATACCACGGTAATATACGGAAGCGTTAAAGGGACATAATACAATCTTTAAAATAATAATAATAAGTCATAATTATGACATATCTCATAATTATGAATTATAATTAAGTCATTGTTATGACATATCTAATAATAATGACTAAGTATGACTTATACCTCATAATTACGACTTAGTAATTGTTTAATCATAATTTTGACTTATATGTTATACTAATGACTTTAGTATTAAGTCATAATTATGAGATATCCTAAGTCGTAATTACGGCTTAATACTAAGTCGTAATTATAAGATATAAGTCATAACTATGACTTAATAATAAGTCATAATTACGACTTATTTTTTCATATTTTTAGTTTGTATTATGGCCCTTTAACGCTTCCGTAGTAATAGATTACTAACGTCCAAATAATTGGGTCACTTTTTTCCTGTTACGGTACATAATTGGCGAACTTTTCGCACAAAATTTTCTAAATTTTTCTTCGTGCTGATGCTGTCCTGTTCAAAAAGCAAATTTCTTGTATCGTCTTTAGAACGAGAGAGAAACCTCTTCTTAAATTGGTGGAGACCTGGTGTCATCTGCCGACATTATCACGGTGAAATTACTGCGAAATTTGCACAGTTAAAAAAACAGACGAACAGTGACGAACGATGTAGCAACAATGTCGGTTATACTAGCAGAAATATTGCTTCACTGTCCACCATGGCACATCTCGTAAAAACATACATCGATTAACGTAGTACCAGCGTAGCTACAACCTCGTACCCGGTACCGAGGTCACACAAATATAATACAAACGCGGTGGAAACGACAATTTGTTTTTAACAGCGGGAAAGAAAAGGGTAATGCACCCCGTGAGGGTCATGTACCCCGCGTGTTTGTGACATGACACGTGATCGATGACCAATTAAAATTCACAATCTATTACCGTGGTATGACAATAGGTTTTGTCTCATAGCATGTTGTTTTTGAAGATTTTTTAATGAAGTTATCATGTTTTGATTTGTCTGCTTTCGATCTACTGAAATAATAATGACGTCATTAGTTTGATGCACCGTCTTTGAGTCATGGTTTATTTTATTAGAATACAATGTTTGTAGTCATTTATTTGGTATTCAAAATGCAGCTTGCGAAAATCAAGATTTGATAATTTTGAACTTTCTGGATGAACAGTACACCCTACAACGTTTGCAAAATCATGGATACAAACGCAAAGTTCACAATTCCGAACTATTGAAGTGCAAAATCCACAGATATGTTTTACAGGAGTTTGTGTTGTTCATAAAATGGAATTTTGCGCCGGGGTGATGTAAATGAAATTAGGCTTTGCCCTTCACCGATTATACTAGTGTGTTACCTCCCGGGTGAAAGTTGGAAAAAATCCGTCAGTGAAGGGCAAAACCTAATTTGATTTACATCATCCCGGCGCAAAATTTCACCTTATGAATATTTCTTTTTTATTTAATGAGAAAAGTGCAGATTTCAGATTCTTCCTCCCTTGAGTGGTGTTGCCGGGGCCGGGGGGGGGGGGGGGGGTATCTGGGGCACCATGGGGCGTACCCACAACCAAATTTGCTCAAATTTGTCAGGATGGCGGGCCGACGGGGCAGCCAGTTGCTGCAAATTCGAAAAGCGCAGGGGGAGGAGGAACTGGATCTTCTTGGATGCTTCATTTTTCACTTTATTCACATTTTCATAAATCCGAAGGGTGAAGAAAATTAGCAAATGTCGTGCTTTTTTTTGGGGGGGGGGGGGCGGAGGAGGGGTGGCACCTTGCAATGGGATCACTGGAAATCTGTCCTCTCTCTCCTCCCCCCCCCCCCCACCCTCCTTTCCACCCACCCACCCGGACCCACGCGGCAACCCCTCGCCCCCTTTCATATACCCCTGCTCGCTGCAGCAGCATGCTGTGTTTATTTCGATACCATTGTGAAATCCCACGCGCACAGCAAGCACTATGAGGTTGGGCTAGAGAGGGCGCACTTCAATATAGGCAAAATGGCGGAAGGTTGTGCTGTTCCTACTTTGGCGGCAACAGACGCAGGGCTATCGTCCAGATCCAGATCGGGGTAAAAACATTCATCTGTTCTCTTTCTCATTCACATCTTTGATGTTTTTAATGTATCTTACAAATGGTGAGGCCACATGGTTGAATTGCCAACTCTGTGTTAATACAAAAGATGAGGTAAAATAGGCTCACACTCACACAGTCACACTCATGACACTACTAGCAGACTAGTCGTCGCGTTTATAATTTAAACAAAATTTAGACCCGCCATAATAATAAGCTGCTTAGTACTATTACTAGTAGGCATATTGATAAAAATGATAGTCTAGCTTGAGAAAGTCCAGCTCCAATGCTTATCGGAGTAATCCTTATCTTTAGGACACCTCTATTTTTTACGAGTTCTGTTCAAAACTGACTTTTGCGCAGAAAACTGTCCAGTACCAAAGTGACTTTTGCAGGCTAAAGCGTTTTTTTTTCTTCATTTAAACTCATGTTAGTTGTAATTTTGAAAGTACTTTCAAAGAAAATGTGACTTTCCTACCTTTTTTTTGCAGTCAGACGTGCATCTTGTAGTTCTCACAACACGAGTGAAAGCCCTACATAAAGAAAGCCTGATGCTGATTGGCTGCTAAAAAAAATAAATAAGATATTTATTTTTTATCAGCCAATCAGCATCGAACTTTCATTGCATCGAGCTTTCACGTTTGCCATCTTGGTTTTTGAGTCTGTTTTCTGGTTGTCACCGTCATCTTTTACCCCTTAATTTTCCTCATAAATCAAAGCCGTGCCCTCTTTCCACAAAATTAAACCTGCGGATATTCAAGAAGGTGTCATTGCCAATTGTTCAGATGTGTCAAGAAATATCAGAATGTCAATTTTGAATGTCATTTAGTCAACTGTTTTGGTGAGTCTTTTCCTTTCCCTATATAGGAACGGGGTCAATGTATGTTGTAGCCAGCACGGCAGCAGTCTGAAAATATGGCATGTATGGGGGAGGCCGTGAAATTTGGCCTCAACCATGTCAACACAGCCGCCGAAATTTTTTTTTTTCGGATTTTAGACATTTTGTTCAATTTTGTAGTCGATTTATAGCTTCGTGAATCATTCATGAAGCAAAGGATCAACTTGAAAGAGAACAAAACTGACACAAAAAAAGTCAAGATTTCCGCTGCTGTGTTGACGTTGAGGCCAAATTGCATGGCCTCCACCATTTTTAGACCGCTGGCTACAACGTACATTGACCTCCAGCTCGAATTTCAAAGTTTTCCCTTCTTAAAAATGTCCTCCAAACGGATGAATCAGTACTTACATTTTTGTACAGCGTTACTTGAATGGAAAGATCGAAAGAAGTCTATGTCCAAATTAGGTCCCCTGAAGTGGCTGCGCGGGTACGTGGATATGGAGTGGGATGAGTCGGGGAAGGTGCTAGAGGGCGCTGTTTTCCCTTATTAAGAAATCCTCAAAGCGGATGAATCAATACATACAACGTAAATTGAATGAGGAAGATTGAAAAAACATACAGAGTGGGAAGTGCAAGCGAATTGTGGGTGAGCAGTCAAGCGTGACTCCGTATAGGCATACATGTAGCTGGCTACAAGGCGGGATGCATGTAGATGAGTGGCGGGGGATTATGCAGTTGTGCCAAATTATTATTAATTCACATTTGGGGTTCTGTTCTAAACTTAAAGCAGACTTTTTTTTCATGTCATACATATCATAAGCAAGATAACTGTGCATACAAACTTCAGTTTAAAATTCTTTTTAAAAGAAATCAAACATTTGTTCTATTCATACAATATTTCAATGGATGAAAGGCAAATTTCAGAGGGAGGGAATTACAGCTGGGCATACATTAACAAATTAACATTCAGGATTTTGCCAACAACATAAACAATTTACCATATTTGTCCCAACAAATTTTTGCTGTAAGTGCATTCTAAATGCATGTGGCACCTTTTTTTAATATTGCTTGCTTGTGTTCCGCAGATCCTCCTCTGGATCCAGTGAGAGTGATGGATCTCCAATCTGCAAGATCAGCCCCCTCGTCGCGCCTGTCTCGAGCTCCCCTAGACCCCTGACGCCAAAGAAGCGACATCGGGCAGAGATGGAAGAAGAGGCAAGGAGGCAAGAGGCCCTCCGAGCGACAGAGAAGGAGAAAGCAGAGAGCGAAGACAAGACACTATCAGCTGACGACAAATCAAAAGAAGAAAAGGAACTCACTGTAAAAGTGATACCGGAATCCGAGACAGAAACCCCTGCCGAAGCAGAAGCAACATCGCCGTCTACTACCCCAGTTAAGTCAAAAGACACTGAAATTGAAGCTACACCGACAGAAAAAGACAATAAAAGACGCTCAACTAAGAAACGCAAAGCAGAAGAGGATGTCAAGGATCCTGATGCTGCAGAGACCACACCAGCCAAACGACGGACCACACCCAAGAAGAAAGAGGTTGCCAAGACACCCGTGCCTTCAAAGTCACCGACGAAGGCCCCCAAAACACCCTCTTCAGCGACAGTCACTGAGTCCGGGGATGAGCCACCCTTACCAGACGGATGGAAGAGGATGGTAACTCAGAGAATGCAAGGGGAAAGTGCTGGCAAATTTGATGTTTATATTTGGAGGTGAGGTTTCAATTTTCCAGCAACCTAGTTCCAATCAAAGTGTAAGCTGCGGCCAAAATTTCATAGACCTGCCTAATAGTAAATGTTGCTTAACCACTTCGCGCCGGGTTTATTTTGCCGAAAATTCCGTAATTTTTAAAAGGCAAAATTTTCCAGCCAACTTCTGATATACAGCCAAATGCCACAAATACTTACTCACAAGAGTGATTTCAACAGTATTTGTACGATATTTCTTGCCGAAACCTCATGTTTCAATACTCGGGGGTGTGCATTGGAGCACGAATTGTACACCACTAGGCCGTGCAGGCGTGCACAACAGCCCACATAACAGTCGGCACACGGTCTGCTTCCACAGACTACACAGACTTTGTGTGGGTCCACGAGGGATTAGCATATTTAGACATCACTCGGAGGCTAGGCGAGGCAATCTTGATGTCTTAACCCGTCAGCCGTGCCTGTGCACAAAAACAGCCAGTGTGTGTTATCACGGCCTCCGGCGCAAACTGGTTAAATTTTCATGCTAAGAACCTGTCGCAAACATATATGCATTTGGGATAGCAATGCAAAACTTGTCAGTGCCAATTCAATTTACATGCTAGTGCTCCATAATATTAGGCTATCAGGCTTTTCAGATTGTAATAAGGATGTGAATTTGCGTTTAATTTTGTAAACGTTTAGCAAATATTTTAAGAACAGTTTAAACGTTTAGCCATTCACAAAGCCTGATGCATGCTCATTGTGTTTGCAGACCAGCGTGATTGACATGATAAATCAATAATGGCAGTTAATAAAAACGTAAAAACTTAACTACGTGTGCCCCGAATGTGATCAAGTATTGCAGTGCTTCAAAGGTTTGGTAAATTAAATAGGTTTGAAATAATTAATTGTGCTACGTGTACATGTATTCAGGTTTAACTCAAAGGAAGACTGCTTGAACGGAGAACGTAGGTCCCTTTTATATAATTCGGGTTTCGTTTCAACTGCATTTGCGGAAAATTTGTTGACGGATTTTTAGACGTTTAAATGTGTAAACGTCACATCTTGAGATTGTAAGCATACAGTGAAGCTTTCCGAAATAACTAGAAGATTATTTATATATTTTTTCTTGTAAACAGTCCATCAGGAAAGAAATTCCGGTCCCGCCCTCAACTTCTTGCCTACTTGGAAAAGACGGGCTCCCCCCTTTCAATTGAGGATTTCAGCTTCAAGCCCCCTCGTTCTAAAACCTCCGCCACCCCAGCCAGGATAAGGAAATCATCACCTGTCAAGGAGAAGAAGACAACGACCCCGACGAAAAAGAAGAAAAAGACAGCAGCGGTGGAAAAAGCAACCCCGAGGAAAGACCGGCCTAAGAAGAACAATGTGGCGAAGAAGTCGCCAGGAAAGCAGGCCGCGGGGAAGGCCAAGAAAGGGAAGCAGCAGCGAAAAGTCATGAAACCCCCGCCGGATACGGGGTCCAAGAAGGCCAGCCGGGCTCAGCAGCTGCAGAAACTCCTGGTCAAGATTAACTTCCAGAAGCCGGGCGACATCAGGGAAATGTCAGAGGAGGATTCCTCGGAGGAGTCGTCGGAAGACGACTTTGATCCCGGCACGACGGAGGAGGCGGGTCCTGATGTCAGTGATGTCTCGCTGACCCCAAGCCCCCCAAAGTCCAAGAAAATCCGCAGGCATTCCTCACCCACCGTTTGAAGACACTGAGTAATGAAAAGGTAATCCAGCAGCTAATACAGGAACGAGGGTCCGAGTCTGATGGCAAAAGTTCTCTCAGTTTAATCAAGAGCAGTGGTGTGTGGACAGAGCATTTTGCAACATGTGTTTCATTGTGCTCTTGGATTCTCACACCCATTGATTCACTTCAGTCGGTGTCTCACACAGGAAAAAGGATTCCATTTTTCCCCCAAGTTAGGGCCCGTGACCATTCAGCCCCCCAGTAAGCTTGTCCCCTCCCAAAAAGTCCTCTCGTACCGTCCCAGCTACCAGCCCAGGAGCTGGTCCGGTTGCTAATCAGGAACTCCTCTATCCTGGGGTCTATTGTTTGCAAGTATTGACACATGTAATATATCCCAGAAGAAGCCGGTTGTGGTTTTCATCTCTCAGCGCGAAACAATAGAACACTTTTGTTGGCACAGATCAAAACCCCTGCCATGCGGTTTCGCGCACAATGGGACCGTAAATTACCTAGGCGTTAAGGAAGAATTTTATCTTTAATCCGGTAAGTCTGCTATTGTTCTGCTCTGGACGTTCTCTGAAGGGCACTAAATTGATGCGCCTGACTAACTTCAAAACTTCTGGTCAGACAGGACCATGTACCGGATGAGACTGGGCTGAAGACCGGACTGGCTTTGGACCGGACGAGGTACCGGGGGGTCCTTTTCATACCAGGGCTGAATGGTCACGGTCCCTTATGATCAGTTTAATTGGGTACTGTATTTGTGATTGGGAGGTACATGTACAGAATGGGAATTCAGGTGAACCTATGTCTACATGATTAACAATCTGTGGTTTAGTATGGATATGGGAACCAATTGTTTTACTTGAAGAGCAAGTAGCACCATTTCAAATGTGTGTACACTAGCTGTTTCCGAAAAATATGATGATCAGGCAAAGACAATTTGTAAATTTCTGTATATTTTGAAATATAGACAGCAAGCAAAACAGTGGCAAAATTTGCTGTAAAACATCACAATATAAGTACCAGATCACTTTTTTTAAATGCTGATGTTGATTTGTATTTTTTCTATTTCTCTGTTAAGTTAGGCCCAAGATTTTCATCAAAAGTAAAATAAATGTCTAGATTTTGTTTTCAATTCACTTTTGAAGATTTTTATATTTCTGGGAAATGAAGGAGTCGGAGGAATTTGTTTGCTATTGTGATTTGCAGCTCTTCAAATTTTCCTGCTTGTTTAAGAAATTATCACAAGGTGCCAAAGGAGTCGGAGAATGATTGGTCTAGTTGGTGAAACTCCAAAACAAAAACTGAAAAATTGAAATAAACGACTGGACTGATTTGTCACCTTTTTTGAATGAAAAACGAGAAATTGTTTTGTCCTGGTGTAGAAATATTCATTGTATCATACATTTGGGTTTTTTTTTCAGATTTGTATATAAAATGTGTAGTGTACATATCAGGTGAGAAATGTTTTTAATTGGTAAGTTTGTTTTACGTTGTTGTTGTTTTATTTTGAACAACATTCCTTTAATGTTTGCTTTGATGAAAGAAGAAAAACTGCAAAAACACTCGGAACTTGACAAGTTTTCGTCAGATCTTGCAGACCCTTTTGGGTCATAATGTGAATCATGAATACAAATTAAGGCCGGTTCATACTTCATGGGGATGTTGGTGCGAAGCCAATTCCATGAGGTAACAGTGAAACTTCACTTGAAATAGAAATGTGTTTTGGCTGTCACTATGAACCGGTCTTTAGGACTTGAGAATTTTCTGAAAAACCTTTTGTTTTAAATAACTGTGGATGTGGCAGTTGTAGTGGTGTGTAGTTATGGTTAAGGCCCTGTCACACTGTCTGCGATCTTATATGCGCTCTCACTGCGTCCTTGAAAAATAGCTGGGGCGCAAAAACAACTACTAGATCGCAGCGACAACTACAAAGGTCGCCAGATGGGCGCCAGAGGGTCTTAATGGTCTCCGATGAGCGCCAAGGTCTTTGAACATGCTCAAAACAATCGCAACACTTCTGCGCCCTGGCCAGGACGCCGTAATGACGCATCTCGGGCGCTGTGCGAGCGTGAATCGTGCGACATTGAAGTGGCATTGAGGCAGCCTATAGGCGCAAGGCAGTCGATGTAGTCTCCATGAGAAAGTAACTCGCGATGTTACTGCGATGAACTTGTAGAATAATTTTGAAACTGGACTTTGTATTGACCGTTTTGTCGTGGTAGTTATACAGTGCAAGTGACGTCACGTGAGCGTATTTTGGTCGAAAAGAGAGCGCGACGCGAGCTACTAGGACGTATCAACAGCGAGCAGAGCATAGTGTGAACGCAGTGACAGCGCAGCGGCAGCGACTAGATCGAGTAATTGAGCTTGACAGGGGCGCATAGAGAGCGAGTTGAGCGCATCGTAAGCACGGGAAGAGCACAGTATGAGCGTAACTTGAGCTTCTTTGAGACAGAAAGTTGTCATTTTCTTGCGTCCTCGCTGCGATTGTTAAATTTATGAAATATTTTTGGTCGCCGTAAGTTCTCCTATTAGATTGCATATAATGTGACAGGCCCTTTAGTACCGGAACCGGGTACCCTATTGAAGTAAAACACGGATATTTGGGTACCCGTAAAAGAAACCCAACCCCCAAATTCAAATCCCGGAAGTTGTCGGAAGGGGTTTATGGTTTTGGGGTGTAAACTGCAGCTTTCACGAGCGCCATCTGTCGTGCCTTAACCCTAACAGAGCTCAACCCATCAAACCCCAACGGCATGTTTTGTTGGAATCTGTCAGGATGGGTACAGTACCCCTACACTGACACCTCCAGAATCAAAGTCGGAAATATGTGTGTGCAGTTTCCCATATGGTGTTGGAATTTGCCAGGATGGGTATGGTTCCTAGTAAATCATGCTAGGGAGTTGGGGTTAAAATGACCACAAATTTGTATTAGTTTGACCATGTAAAACTAGCCTGGTTTTCATTTTGAAAATTCCCCACAAATGGTATTCAAAATCTTTCTTTTCCATTGTCTTAGAAGTTACAAAGTAATTTGTAAAATTCGGTACTGACAGGTACCCGATCCCATTATCCGGAACCAGTTTACTGACATCAGCAGTCGGGTTAGTCTGGTACCCGGTTCCAATGCACACCCCTAAGGCCAAACAAAAAAAGTCTCCGGTTTCTGGTATGCGCCCGCGTCGCCGTAGCCATGCGCGTCGGCAAAATGAACAAGTTTTTTTTTTCAATGAAAGATGATGTCTCAAAACCGCCAAACTCACTGGTTTGACTGGAATCTTTCTTTCTTTTTTTATGGTAAACTTCCTGCCCACAAAATGTGGAATGCATCAAGTCAAAGTTGGTAGCCTAATTTTGTTTTCATAGAAACAAACTCTTCAGGAAAATTTTGTTTCCTTCGTACATGTAGGTGAAAAGCATAGGAAAATACTGATGTATCGTCCGGTTATTGTATTAATTATTATCATATTTTTTTTTTTTTTTGCTTTTTCATTGAATCATATTTGGGCTTGGCTTCAGTGTCTCCGCTGCTTTTTTTTTTAAATTAATTTTCACAAGAACAGTATTTTCATTTCCCATTTATAGTAATAAATCAAACCTGTCGCTATGAAATATCATTTTAAATGTGTATTTTAGACTATTTTTCATTGTACATTGTACATTTAATGCAATACGTTCATGTGCAAGTGATATTGTACATTAATTTTGCATGAACTTATTGTACAACGTGTTGTACCTCATTTAATTTGAAATAGTGTGAAATAAAAAGAGAAACATTTAATAACATACATTTCATTTGTCATGAAATTGAAAGCAGTTTTGTCTCATAGCCAATAGACTCATTCGGCAATCTAAAAAATTAGAAGCGATTTCAGAGGTGGAACTAGGTGTACGCTCTGGTAGTATTATGCACTCTGGGCTCCTTTGACCATAGGGTTATGAAAAGGCGTGCAGCCCTTATGAACATGTGTGGCATGCGTGGGAACTTGATTTCACCTAAAAAATGGCTTCTACATTGTACACTAGCTGTACGCCTTTAAGAATGCGTGTGGTCTTTAAGAATACATGTTGCCTTTTATAAGAACTCGTGTGGCATGCTTGGGAACTTAGTTTTACCTCAAAACATGGCTCCTATTTTTCCACATAATAACTAGAGGTCTATGTCTATTTGAAAACAGAACATATGATTTTTGTATGACTGCTTTTTTTGCCAATGTGCAGTCATGTCATTTGTTTTCAAAATTCATAAAAGTAATATTGAGCTAGTAGCCAACAGATAAAAAATATTGACAATTAGTTGATGTCATCTTGACGTCACTTCGGATTTTGCATATTGATGTTATCTAGCTTTCCACCAAGTTTCATGACAATATGACCTTCCCTTATACATGTACTTTTATTTTTTAAATGCATTTTTTTTATGACGTCATCATTTACACACTTTTCACATTTTTGTGCAAATATCTATGTAACCCACATACAAACACAGTCAAGACAACTATTGTTTTCTTGTACAAAAAGTGCCAGATATTTAATTTATTTTGAAATGACATGCAAATGTTTCAACATTTTTTTAAGTAGCAGTGTCATAAGGAAGTTATATGATACAATTTGGATTAAGAATGGTATAAAAAGTCAAGATCTCCGAAAAATTTGCTTGTTTTGAAATCTTTTAACACTGGCCCAGTTTTATAACTTGTTAATATCCTTTGCTTTGCATCTATCTTTGGGGTTGTGTGCTTTTGTTCACTGCATGTTTAGACCTCTTGTGCCTACATGTAAGTAAAACTGAATTTGAATTTAGTTTAAAAAAAAAGCCATAAGTATTGGCTTCCATTACAAAAGGGGGTCTATAACAATGTTTTGTTTTTAACGGAAACAAAGCAAACCACCTCGTTCAACCCGAGAAATATTGATTACGATCAAAGGGGTTTATTTCAATGAAATCCCTACACATGCCATTGTCACAGTAATTTCTAGATTATAATTTATTTAAGGGGAGGGGTTGACGGAAATCAAGGAGTTTATTGTAAAGGGGAAGGGTCAGGCTATTGCAAAGGTGAGAGCTTGATGGAAAAGTGAGAAAATGATTGAAAGAGGAGGGCTTGGGTTACTGGAAAAGGGGAGGGGTTGATGGAATGATGAGTGGTTGATCGATTGGAAATGGGAGGCGTTGGTTGAAAGGGGAGTGATTCAAGCAAAATACAGAGGGCCGAGAATGGAAGGGCATAGATCTGAAGAGTAGTGTAGCAAATGACGAGTTCAAAAACAATGGAATATTGTCATCATGTCACTTCAGTTAGCTAGCTAGGGTAGTCATCTGACATCGTGTAGTGCCTGCTGATTTGGGGCATTTCCCCTACAGTATATTGCAATGCTACATCCAAATACCTGGGGGCAAAAAAATAAAAACGAAATGGCGAATATTTAGATTTTCAGAAAGTGTGTAAAAGCTGAAATCTTGAAACAATGAACACATAGGTTTTATGAACACCTAAAAACAAACTGTTCTAAGTTCACAGTGTTTCAAGAAATGGTATTTTGGCCAAAAAACTTCCTAACCTCCTCCTCCGTGCAACAAGTGCATCCTAAAAAAGGGGGGGGGGGGGGGCAAGGAGTCTTTCAATGCACATACCGAGAATTTGTCATCCCTGGCGAGAGCGTTATCAGACCCTTCATCTCCGTGTCTTGCTCTACGCTGACTGGTTCTGGTAGGTACAGCACACTCTGTTTCCAGTGGGTTGGGCTGTTGGGACAAAGAAAGATGTCACAGGTAGTTGAGTCAAGTCACAAGTAACTGATGAGGATGAACAATGACAAGTGGATGTCCAAGTGGATGTCTTGTTTGTCACAGTTCATTCATGTTCCCATTCAAAAGAAAATCCACAAACAAACAGGCAAACTCCTTTCCCCTCTAATACCGTGTTCACCCAGGCTGGTTTTGTTAGGAAGAGGGTCTTAGGGAAAATTGTACAAAAAAAGGTTGATAAAGGCCGACATTCACTGATTCGCCATATTCTTATTTTTTTCATTTGACAAATTTGTAGTTTTGGTCCACTTCATCTTGCACGTGTCAACATACACGATAGGCTTTGTAAAAGATGGAGACCTTTTCCTAGTTTATTAACAACACACTGTACACAACATCCAAAATCAACATGACAGGAGGGACAGAATATATGATACCAAAAGTAGGGTAACGAAAGTCCGATTTTTCAGGAAGGGCGCAATACTTGGGGTCCTAATTTCCTTGCAGGGTTTGGTCATAGTTTAGAAGGCTACAAAGCTATTTTTGTCTGAGAGGGGGGGGGGGGGGTGTCCGCACATCTCTCTCTTGTACCTGCCCTACTACTACCAGGGTAACGCCGTTTTGAATCAACCTGTTTTTGTGGAATAAACATTGCCACTGTACTAAAGAGGAATCTTCCTAATTAGGTCTTTTAAAAAGCCACATCTGAACTACACATGTCTATGGAAGTGGCTGAATCTACTTCCAATAGACCTGTGTGTTACTGTGAGCCACAGCCAGGTAATTGGGCTGGGGCTTATAGTCTGGTGCCTTTACTCACTGTTTGTAGGGCGACGTGGATATTGTGACAGGATCCCTGTCCTGAATGTCATCAAAGGTCACCGTAAACCAGGCGGCGAATCCGCAGAACTTTGAAATGCCGAAACACTTGAAGTCGAAGGATCCCTGGAATTCAAACAGTCGCATGTCAAATAAATCAGACATTTTTGAATTGGAAATGGGAAATTAGGTAAGGCCATCAGAGGATCAGGTTGATGTGGGGATACTTCCCTTGCCGTCTACTTCTGTGACCTGGGTTCGAATCCTGATTCAAATTTGGGTTTCCGTCGAAATTCACTCTGAGGCTTTTCTTTCAACTCTGAACACTATAGTTTCCGTCCCGATCTTATACCAACGGACTTCACCGGAAATATGTCAAAAGATTTCCACGTGCTATCCTGGCCTAATGCCAAATCACATTCTAGCACTTTAAAGTTCAAATCACACTTCTATAAGCCTTGTTTTGTACTCTAGCATCGTTGTTTGGTTCATGTTTGCAGAGGAGATTCAACTCTAAGAGAGGATATCTCCCTTTGAATCACATGTGCGCTAACAATTAGCAATAATATCTCGGTTTCGTTTATTTTTATCCACCCGTATAGCCTGGCCCCTTGGACCAGTAAAAACTGTAATTTGTTTTACCATATTTATCCAACCCCTAATAAACACTTTCCCTTCACCAACCTGTATTGACTGGAGTTCTTGTTCTGTTATCGTGCTTATGTCGATGGTAGCTACCTCGCGTTCATGCGCGATCAAGTCTGAGCCAATCACGTCTTCAATCTGGACAGAACCTGATTAGACAAAAAGTAAATACTTTAATATATTTAATTTTTTTAAATTTTGCCAATATCAAATTTTAGTTAGAGCATGGCCTGCACATATTTCTGTATATAGAATAATTTCCCTCAATATTCCATCAACCTACAGTGGTTATCCGGCGACCAGAATTAGAAGCTTTTACTGCGGTGGTGTCACACTTATGTGCATGCTGCAAGCGTTCTTAAAGACCAGGCATGCAACTGGGAATTTAGGAAAAACAAGGAAATTCCAAACCACACAAGATTTTTGTACAGTAATTTTCAATTTGTAATGGCATTTCATGAGAAGTAAAAAATGAGGAAATCAGCCGATCCGAGGAAAAGTTGCATGCCTGAAAGATGAGGCGCACACGCATTTTGGTATTCCTATTGGTGGAAGGAGCCCGGAGTGCGTGCGTACTACCTGAGCGCGACTCGCGCGTGCCTTACGCCACCGCGGAAAATGGCTGCTGCCAGATTCGTCTACATTGTTACTGAAATGTGCACATGCCAAGAATGCGTGCAGCTATGCACGAAAGACTTTTTCTACATTTGTATCAAATGGCTTTCAGTTATATTTTGTCTATAAACCGTTTTAAGGAACTAAGTATGTTTTCCCTCTTTGTGTTGCCTTTTACCTCAAGTGACCTTTTTCCAAGGCCTTGTGATCAATGTGATGGGCAAATGCTTATCAGTAAACCTTAAAATTTTTTTAAAAAAACACTGTTAAGAAAGGGTATAACTCCATTTCTTACCAAAAATGCATTCCTTTGCATACGGGATCATGCAATCCATATTCAGCCTGTATTTACTCTTCACTTCTGACCAGAAGTCGATCCTGAGAAATAAAAAGAATTGGAAAAGATTTTCTGATGATACACTACAAACCCTTTTTTTTGTTTTTCGTCCTGGGCTTTTACAATTTTTTCAGTTTTCCTATTGCACAAATTTTGAAATAATTACTGCATAAATGTAGACAATTTTCAGCTGCAGGATAGCAGATCAAAAAATCAACATGTCTCTTCGTTAGTCCATTAGTTAGTAACAAACATTGGCACTGTCTATTACCTCTACCGATTTCAACCAAACTTTGTCAAAAGTATCAGTAGCCCAGCCCCAACATGTCACATGACCAAATTGGGGTCAAGGGTTATCTTGGGGTCACTGGAGTCAAAAATCACATACATGAAACAAATTTGTTGGCCCGCAGCTTCCAAGATCCGATCATGCTTGTTTTAATTATCATCAACTCACCTCTCTTTGTATATCTCTTCATTAGTAATCGGCGCCAAATATAAAGATGCTTTTGATGGAAGAATGATCCCTCCCTAGAAACAAAAAAAAGTTGAATATTTATATAATATTGGATGGCTTTGAGGGGGATACAAGAATATATTGCACGAGTCAAAGACGAGTGCAATGTTGTTACAGAGAGTGCAACATGTATCCCCCCCCCCCCAAAAAGGTCCAACATTATTATTTTATTTATTTATATCAGGCTGACTTGATCAGAAAACAACTGCTTTAACTCGTGGTGTAGTAAACTGGCCTCCCTTGGTGAACCTTGGAGCATTCTACTTCTAAATACAAAGTTCATGGATCACCTCAGAGGCTAGTTTAACTATATGCAACTCGAAGCAGTCAATATCTGTATGAGAAACGTTGCCCTTCCGAAAATGAATATAACATTTAACATGATTTTGAAGAGTTAAAGGGAATATACATTTACAAAAATACCAAAAAAAAATTCCAAATTATTATGAAATACCTTGCTGGACTGTTAGTGAATGACAGTCTAAAGCATCCTGTAAAATCGTGGCACCTGGTGTGCTGACATTGTCAAGAAATTGGATGTATCAATTTCCAACGCTGGTCAGCCGACTCGTGTTTGAAAAAAAAACAGGCTTTCTTCAAATACTGCCCCCAATTTACAATAACTTGTATCTTGTTTGCAATCGATTTCACACTTGTATGAATGGATAAGCCAGCTAGACTGGTTCCCTGACCTTACAATTCCCCAACGTCTATAAATTACTCCATTTTTATTTTAAGCGGGGTCAGGGAACCAGACTACAAGAATATGATTGTTTTTCTTGGTTTTTCCAGCATCAACGAACACAAAACTGCAAACAAGTCAATGTAACAATATTTGCTACAAAATACTAACCCCCAAATCCTTCGATTTGTGAAAATTACAGTAAAAGCAAAACTAGCATATTCCCTTTAATCAAAATGCAATTGGCTCACCTTTTTCAGCCACTTGTCTCTGGCATAGATGACAGAATTCAACATTGATTCGTACAACAGAAAGTGCCCCTTGAAATGAAAAACAAGACAAAAAGGGATAGGATTTCATGTTGAGTAATGGTGAAATAAGACGCATCAATCCTTGAACAAAGGGAACCAGATGTTTCATTCGGCCTGTTGATCAATCTCCTTACCATCCACTCGCTGACAATGACGTCCACCTTCTCAGGGAGTTCGACGTCTTCTACTTTACCCTGGATGACCTGGATCTGCTGTTCCATCCCATTGGACTTGACCACCTTCCTGGCCTGCTCCGCTATGGCACTGGCCTCGATGGCATACACTGGACGGTTAAAATATGAACAGGATGAGAGTATAGTCTTGGAGATTATAATAAATGAGTAATATAAGCACTAAGGCTTTTGTACTTAAAGGGCCAATGCAATGTGATTATTTAATGCAATCCTTGCAAGTGCAACTTTGTGTCCCATTTAACATTTTCACGGGTATTTTGGTGCTTTTTTGCTTTTATGCTGATGCCGATTTCCATATTTGTGAGCAAAAGCGTGATGTAATTTGGAAACCCTCCAGTGCCCCCCTCCTGCGGGGGGGGGGGGGGGGGGGGGGGGGGGGGGGGGGGGGGGGGGGGGGGGGGGGGGGGGGGGGGGGGGGGGGGAGGGGTCCCCCTCCCCCCTCCCTCCCTTGGCTATGCCACTGTGCATGTGTGGGATGTACTACCCAGGAATATGTACAGTACATACTCGCACAATGTGTTCACAAGCATTGTGCAATATGCACACGAACCCAAGGTGGGTCAGAATGATCATCTGTAGTGACTTGTGACTGACTGGAGAACATCCCTGCAATTATTGCATTCGAGTTGGAGCACTTACCCTTCTTAGCTCCGGCTTGTGCGCAGAAACAGCTGAGAATTCCTGCAGAGGGGGAAAAAAAACAAGACAAGACACGCCTAGTACAGCTGGTTCCAGAAAGCACAAAAAAAATCCTATTCAATTGATTCAAAATGGCTTTTCACTAGAAGTCTCTACAGCCATCTGGTTTACACAATGGGCCGAATTTAGCCAATTCATATCAGGTAATCCTATATGATAGCACTGCCCGGCTCACAAGTGGCAACCAGTCAGTCAGTCAGTCACAAAGAGGACTGAAGGCTGGCCTTCTTGGACCAACAAAAACAAACAATGACAACGGGCCAAATTTCTTCCACAACCTATAGACCTGTTCCCTAACACACATTCGCTTTTGTTAATCGGGTGACTTGTGTACCAGTTCCTGCCCCTATATCGGCCACAATCTTGCCTGCAATCTGTTCGCTGCTGCGAAGTATGGCCAGTCTGCAAGACAACAAAGATAAAGATCAACATAAAAATGTTGAAAATTATAAAATATACATTATCAGCAAAAAAGAAATTTCAAAATATTATAAAATGACCAAATAATGTGGTCCCCACAAAATTCTGTGACTTTTCCATGACTAATTTTGTAATTTTTACAAATGTCCATGACTTTGCCTGGCCTGGAAAAGTGAAAGTAATATTCCTTTCCCATTTTTTTTCCCCCAGGCCACGGCAACCCTTGAGAAAGCACTCCAGCATTGAATGAATCGGAGGTTTGCGGTAACATCATGTGAATGATATCTCTTTGTGAGTTGTGTGGTTCTGAGAAGAACCAGTTGGTTTAACTCAACGTTTCAAAAGGTATGCTCTGTTTGTCATCAGGCATGTCAGGAGACTGTCAGACACTTGCTGGTGTAGTGCTTTATAAGGTAGCAGACCAGTAAATAAACTTCCATTGACCCCAATGGTAAATGCTCCCACTTCAGAAATTCGGGAAAAATACTCACAACTCTCCAAGGTGTTCGAGACACACATCAAATGGCTTATTTCATCATCTTTCATTTTCTTTTCAATTTACAGGGGGGGGGGGGTCTACTGATGACTTTTAGGAGCAATTTTCAACCAAAAATGATCACCCCTGAAAATAGTCCTGAAGCCCATCGCCATTTTGAAAAACGATGCCTACACTCCTTTGCAAAATAGAGTGCTTTAGGGCCCCAATTTCATCCAAATTGAACGGAACTACAAGCTCACAGTCCTGTGCACGGCTTCCATCCATATTTTCCACAAACGCTCCAGTTCATGGCCCACAGTATGCTCAAATACTGAAGATTTTGAGGGCATGCAAATCGTGATTTGGCCAGCGCAGGCAATTTCGGACCGATTTACTGGTCTGCAACCATAAGCAGTGGATGGTGAGTCAGTGGACCGTTGAGGCGGGAGATTCTGGAACAGGATGCCAAGTTCACTTCAGCTTTAATGGATCACAGAACTGGTGACAAAGTTTACTTTTCAGGTCGTTTCAATGCACAACACCTCATTAACCCTATAACCCCCAAGTTGTTCCTCAGGACTACCCTGCTCAATCCAACAGAGTCCAACCAGAGTTTCCTGCTCAATCCACTGTGCCTCATTTTTTGTTGTCTGCTGAATCCAACAGAGTCCAACTTGGCATTATAATGCGGTTCAGTTGCCTGCTGAATCCAACATTTTGCATGAGGAATGTACACAAGGGGTTGACTGCTAAATCCAACAGGCTCCATCAGGCATATGACTTAGTTGGATCCTGTTGGATTCAGCAGGGTTAGAGTTTTAATTAAAGACCACTTTCTTTCTGTGGACACTGAAACATGGTAAGGGGGAAGTTTTGATGCAGTGTGGAGTAAAGTTGTTGATGGAGTAGGGAAGGAGGGATTATGGAAAACAGAAGTTCCAAATGCTGTACCTGTATGAGTTTGTCCTGACTTCATCCCGGATCATCTCTTCATGGATCGAAACACCCGCATATGACCTGAAAAATGAAAAATGAATTTTTTCATAAGATGACATTTGCGTTGGGGTAATGTAAATCAAAACAGCCTATAAGGTTTTTTGCCCTTCATGACGTATAAACACTGTATACTCAGTGTGTTACCTCCCGAGTGAAAGTTGGAAAACATTACTCGGGTGGGACTCGAACCCACGACCCCCTGCTTTCTAGTGCAGACGTCTTACCACTCGACCACCGAGCTTGCGGGATCGATTGACTGGTTCGAATCTGATGTACATGTAGCAGAGAGTACCGCAATGGACTTTTCCTAAGATGGACTTTGCCTCGAGTCCCACCCAAGTGACTTTTTCAAACTTTCACTCTGGAGGTAACACACTGAGTATATAGGGCATAAAGAAGCTAATATTGAAAATGGAAAAATTTTGCATATTATTTAAAGAAGAAAAGGTTGTTTCAAAGGATAAAATGCTTTTTGAAACAAATGTTCCCTCCGTGACCCCTGAAAAACCTAACAAAGTCCAAAGTTCTTTTTTGTCTGGGAAAAGAAGTTTCAATTAAGGTAGAATTTGATTAAGAAAAGCAATCCTATTGATTTAGCATCTATAACATTAACAGAAATCAAGAAACTTACTTGAAATAAAACCCATCCTCATCTTGCCGCCTTCTGTATTGAAAGAAAAGTAATCCTTAGGCTAGTATAAATAACAATGTAAACACAAACATTTTCACGCACATGCATGACATGCTTACGTTAATGTTTTTATGCATGAAAAAAGTAAGACTGCTGCAAACTGCTTACTGACTGGGTGGACCTGAAATATATAAATCTAAAAATTAATGTGGCCTGACGTTGCGAACTTAGCAAGTTCTTCTTCAGAGGCTAAAACAGAAATGACAGAGGTACATACATTAACATGGGGGTGCACACAAACATGCAGGGATGAAAGAAGAAACACAAAAGGAGGATTAGGTGGGAAAGGTGTGGAAAGATGCAGGGGAGGGTGGATGAGAGAACAAAGAAACAAAGGGAGATGGCAAACCACAAGGGGTCTGGTATGAACAGGGGAGGGACCAGAAAGGGGAAGGATCAAAGGTCACAGGGAGTGGGAACGGACAAAAGAGTGTGGGAGTGAAGGGGGATGATGTGGGGGGGGGGGGGGACAGTATGGAGGTGGAAAGGGATGAAAGATGGGGAAAGATGGGTAAACACAAACAATGAAGACCAGGTGGATTATCTGTAACAGAAGACAATGGAGGAAGAAAAATATTAATCATTTCCAAGTTGGATGTCGAGACCATGTGGTTGAATAGTTCGAAGACGATTCATCCACACTTTCTCTCTGCTGAGGCGAACTGAGTCCTTGCGATGGCCAAGAGATTCAATGCCCTGCAAAATCATATCAGAAATGGAGTGGTTAGGCAGGTTGAAGTGATGACCAACAGGGGTGTCTAGTTTCTTGGTGTTGACCGTTGACCGGTGGGCATAGAAACGCTTCTTGAGCGTATTCTTAGTCTCACCTACATACTGCACTCCACAGACCCTGCAAGAAATGAGATATATGACATTAGGGGTGTTACAAGTGATGTTACCAATGGTTCTGTGGGTAGTGACAGAAGAGTGGCCAGAAAAGGAGTCAGACTCCTGGATATGAACACACCTTTCCCACCTAAATCCTCCTTTTGTGTTTCTTCTTTCATCCCTGCATGTTTGTGTGCACCCCCATGTTAATGTATGTACCTCTGTCATTTCTGTTTTAGCCTCTGAAGAAGAACTTGCTAAGTTCGCAACGTCAGGCCACATTAATTTTTAGATTTAATGTTTTTATGCGTGCGCTTTTATTCAACCATATGGACAAATGATGGAATTGAACGTTGCAATTTTGACAGCATTTTGTTGTAGACATTAGCACTTACCGTTTTATCCGTTTAGCTGGTGCCTCATCTGATCCATTACTTGCCATGATCAGAAAATGGAGCTATAAAGAAGAACGAGTTTCCAATTAATTCATTCAGAAACAAACCTGTTGAATGATAAGCCCAACTTGATGCTCTTACATTGTACGTTGGCCCAGAAAAAAATTACTGAAACTTCGTCCTTTCAAAGAAACTTTTGTCCTTTCAAAGTTTCAGTTTACGTAGTGGCTATCGTTACGACAGCAGTAATGCAATTTTAAGTGCTATCGCTACAGTTGTGAATCCATTCCAACCAGAGGCGCTTTGGTAGTTCGATTGGTTAAATGTTCGACTACAATGCCGAAGGTCCCAGGACTGGCAGTGTACGGTCTATAACTGGTATGTGGCAGGCGATCACAGGAGGAGGTGGTGAGGATTCAACAGACAAGATTAAGACAGAGAACTGGTGAAATGAAATCCACGGTGTTACGGAAAAGAATCTTACAGTTACACCAACTCCTTCAGGCCCAGGCCCCCTTCCCATAGTGGTACTGGTAGGGAGGATATAATGCAATGAATCTTGCCAACCAAAATAAACGGAGGAAAGTTCTTTAATGGGAAATTGACCCATGATGATGCAGGACTGTCAAGAATCCGAAATGAGGTACTGAGAAACAGATGCAAAATAATCTTTAAACGTGTGTCAGTTTTCATGAATACATTTCAATTGGATTAAGAATGATATACACTATACCTACACTCAGGCTACAGTGACTTGTCCTATGTGACTGCTTGTGTTGCGATTCTGGAATCTGTTCGGCTTGCGACACAAGGAGAGCTATAAAGTAAGAGCAATCAGTCGGCCCGGAATGCATGCACAATGTGTGTGGAACGGTCGTGTGGAACACGTGCAACATGCAAAAAAAACAACAGCGTCATTGCGCCCTCAAGTGACAGCATAATTTCCAAGATAGTCCCACTAGTCGATCTGAGTAATTACACAGACTAACTAGTCGACTGCTATGCCAGGAATTCGGCTCACGCATGCTTTGTATTCCCCGTGCTATTAGGCGTAGCCGGGGGGGGGGGGGGGGGGGGGGGGGGGGGTAAGGGGGTATTTACCGCCTAATATATATTTTGTAAAGAGTTCTCTTCTTTTTAACAAGTGCCTTTTTATGAGCAAGTGACCTTTTTTTTGTGCCGTCGGCCGTTCCGGGTTCCTTTTTAAAAATTCAGCCTCACGCACGCATATCGCCCTGAAAAGCACCATCCCTTAATTTTTGCATAATCGTCGGTTTTGAATAGTGCCCCCGTCGATAGATGGTACCAGCCCCCCCCCCCCCCCCACCACCACCACCACCACCACTATTTGATTTTACGGAGCCCAAGTGTCCTGAGAAAAAGAAAATTTGTTTAGAAACGGGTCTACATTTCAGGACGGATGTGCAGGTGCCCTTTTCACTTACCCCCCCCCCCCCCCCCAATGAAATGACCTTGCTACTATACTGTATTTTAGAGTTTCACCACGAAAAAAAATTAAGATTGTTTTCCTTTTCAATTGCTTTTTTCCTAGCAATATAATAGTTAGTCACTTTTGAATGACACATTTGAACGAAAACAGTCCGGCCACCGACGTTTAGTTATTGACTTTTTTCTTGAATTCTTTGGCTGCTTGAATCGCAGGGCAGGTATTTTGTGCACCCCCAAAAAGTAAAGCCCATTTTCAGAGGGTTGCAAACGCCCAAATTAAAATATAGGTTTCCCGACTATTTTAAAACATTTTTTCGTTCGAATTCACCGATTCTTATATTCTATTTCGTCTAGCAACATCAATTTAGTGCACTTTCAATGTTTAATTTCGTCTTTTGTCAGACAATGTAAAAGTTAGTCCAAACAAATTCAAACAATGAGCACACGTTTTTGACCCGGTGTATTCGATTTCGTCTCGTCTACGCCGAATCGTGTTGTTCGGAATTCAAATTCGTCTAATTTATTCATATATGACGAATTTGATCTCTGAATGCTGCCATTCGGCAACAGCTTAGACGGATTTGATCTGTAATTACGAACATTTTCGACCGGTGACTATAAAAAGGGTGAACGTACTGTGGCGGGAATATCTGTGACCCGATCCGTAGTCCCTATACCCAGACAACCTAGCTTAGGATCAGTATCCCAGCAGCCGGGAATGCAGGCCCGTTTGGATGGAAATATACCGCCCTATACGCGTAGCAGCACTCACCCATGCCCCTCAACCTCAAAGATGGACAAGGACAGACAATTAAGTACACAACAGTCAATGACCTCAATTACTGCTTGATTTATTTACACAGAATCAATGTCATATGATGGACCTCTCGTTAAATTATAATGTTAGCCTCTAATAAGTGATTGGTCTCCGAGCCTCTCAATTATCTCTGTAGGGGTAGCCTCGCATTAGCCGCTACGGTAAGGCAGTGCTGGGCAGCACGGCGATGCCTGGCTGGGGATAGCCTCTGAATCCCGGGTAAGAACCGTACGCCTCTAGCGTTCCTGTGCGCCTCCACTCTCCCGCCCTCGACCGTTTCCAGTCGCAATCCTTCCTCGAGGCGGCGGGTAGATGAGCGCGCCCTTCCGGTTCCGTCACGTTACAATCGGCAGATCGCTGTATGTCGCTCCGCCTCCAGTAGCCTCCGCGGACTCCGTGCCTCCTTATGCCAGCCCGACTTCACCGCACCACCCAGCACACGCCCGTCAGCGCGCGCAAGCTAATTTGCCTACCGTCTCTTCCCCGTAGATGATCTCGGCGTACGCTCGGAAGGTTGTGTCTGAGATAACCCTAATTTGTGACTGCGTGTGTCTGAGCTGTGTCTACCTGAGCTGAGTCTGTCTCGCAACTGCTCCGGGGCCTTATATAGGGCCCACAGCCGCGAGCGCGCCCTCTCTAGACTACGCTGCTATAGTAATTTGCGCCACAAAGCCTCCTTCTTAGCATGAACGTCCTCGTTCATAACAGCTAAAGACCTGATATTCAAAAGCAAATTACTCAAAACTTTCTTATCAAAGCTTTTAATCTAAACAACGAAAAGGTCCATAACTTCAACACGTCGGCGCCTCTTTATACATGCGCCTCATAACAGAAACATAGTTAACTTTATAAAACTCTGAGAAAACTTTATATAAAACTTTATAAACGTTTAAGAAACTTTAAGAAAACTTATATAAAGGTTATAGAAAACTGTGTATAAACTTAAGAAATGATGGCTTAGAGAAACGAGCCTAACTCATAGGAACCCGTACGAAACATGTTGCCTCTGTGATCTCTCGGTTGCGCTGTTACTTCTTGCGGAAATCTTGGTCGAACTGGACATCGTACACCCTCTCCAACCGCTGCTCACGAACTTTCACACCCTCCTTGTACTCGAGGGTGGTCGACACCTCCTTCACTCGGGTAACCCTGCCCCTCAGTACCTCTTCCAGGGATGTCACGTGGATTGGGCGCAGATCCTCTCGGATGTGCGCAGCTGCTCCGTTGTTGGGTGCTGCCTCAGCCGCCTCATGTTGTTGCAACTCTTCCGCCTCCTCTTCACTGCTCTCCCCGTGGTCCTGCTGGGCCATAAGGAGCATCCCCCGAGGCTTACCACCAAGTGGCTTACGCACTGGGACTGGCACATCTTCTTCTAGCAAGGACAAAGAGGCCGGTGACAAAGACAGTCCTCCACTCGCCTCCGGTCCTACAATCGAGAGATCCAGGGGGCCTCCTTGAGTGATTGTACTCTGCTTAGCGGACTTCCGCTTGGCTGGCGGTTCCTCCTGTGCCTCTGGCTCACTTTGAGTCGGTCGCTTCTCTCCCCGTGGTTGTTCGTCGACGTCGTCTTCCTGATGGAGTATACGTAGGGCCTCTGCCCATGTCTCAGCATCTCCAAGATCCTTCACCTTCCGTCCCTCTGTTCTCTTCACCACCATCCGTCTGGTCTCCTTTGCCGCTTTTTCTCCCTCTTCCGAACGTCGCCTCTGCGCCCGCTCTCTCTCAGTCTCCAAGGGAAGAAGATCCACCTCATGGATGTGGGCCTCGTGATTCTGACGGTAGTGTCTTCGCAAGTTATCCTTCCTCGTACTCTTGAAGGGACACCGTACGCACCAAGCGAAGATCTGAGACGGGCCATGACCCACCTGTCTATGTCGGGCCAGGCTGGTCCTGTGCTGAAACGTCAGTGAGCACTCTTCACATTGGAACTTTTTCTTTTCCTGCTCCTTCATTGTGTTCAGTCGTCGTCACCTAATAAGTAAACAATAAAAACAAATTGATAAGTTACTGAATTTGTACAGAATTATATACCGCCTAACGGAAACGGAGAGGTAGCCTCCTTTCCCTCCGTGGGTTTCTTCGATTCTGGCTTACAGGATCATTCTCCGTGTCCTGCATAGTCTCTGTAATTCCGTCTCCGTCAATGCTCCCTATGTCAAGTACTGGGTCAGTTTGTGTGTCCTCCTCTACACCTCTGTCAGGAATCGTTTCCTCGTCACTCCTCTGGTGATGCCTCCCTGCAGGCGATCGCTCCTGATCCACATGAGGCGGAGTTTCAGTGACTTGTCTCGGAGGTTCTGTTTGCCAAGACTCGATAGGAGTGCCTTTGTAAGGCTGCAGTCTATCGAAATGAACCACGAGCATTTTTCCTCTGGGTTTGTCTTGTATCCTGTAGTTTACGTCTGACAGCTTCCTTATGATGAGGTACGGCCCTTCCCATCTTGAAACTAACTTCTGGGAGGCCCCTTTCTTCCTTGCATGGTTATACAACCAGACGAAGTCACCTTCATTATAACCTGCACCCTCAACTCGTCTGTCATACGACAACTTTTGGCGTCTAGCACTAGTCTTGGTTTGTTCTCTGGCTCGCTCGTGGGCCTTTTGCATCCTCCTGCGCAACTCCTCCCCATAGTCTGTCTTTGGTTCCATGGCCTCGTCATCAGGAGGAGGCGCTTCTATAGTAAGGTCCACCGGCAGCATAACCTCCCTGCCCAACATGAGCATGTTCGGAGTCTCGCCTGTTGATTCTTGTGGTACCGATCTGTATGCGAATGTAGCAAAGGGGAGTTGCTGGTCCCAGTCTCTCTGGTTACGATGGGGGTCTAGCATCATCGCCACCGTATCGATAAGTGTTTTGTTATACCGCTCCACTAATCCATCTGATTTGGGGTTGTAGGCAACCGTGCGAGTTTTCTGAATGCCTAATATCTGACACATCTCGGCGAAGACGTCCGCCTCGAAGTTGCGACCCTGATCTGAGTGCAATTCCTTTGGTACGCCATATCGGCAAACGAAATTCTCTACAAATGCCTTGGCTACCGTCTCGGCTGTACTGTCGGGGAGGGCGTAAGCCTCCATCCACTTGGTGAAGTAGTCGGCTATAACTAGCACCCATTTGTTGCCTCTCTCCGTCTCCGGCATTGGGCCGACGAGATCCAACGCCACCCTTTCCATCGCAGCGCCGATTCGGTACTGTCTGAGTGGTGCACGCCTCTTCCGAGCAGGCGACTTTCGTTTAGCACAGATATTGCATTTCCTGCACCAGGCTCTCACGTCCGCCGCCATTCCAGACCAGTAATATCTCAACCTCAACTTGGCAAGTGTGCGACTGATTCCAAAGTGTCCTCCGGTCTTCCCTCCATGCAACTCATCCATCTTCGCCTCTCGAAGGCCGACTGGGAGGACTATCTGCCACTTTACCTCCCTACCGTCGTTCGATTCCCATCGCCGACATAACACTGACTGTCTCATCTCTAGTTGGTCCCATAGCGACCAATAAACTTTGACTGCAGTTGCACGGGAGGACATGCTCTTCCAATCTGGCCTCTGACCTGACTCCTCTTTCTCAAGTACTACCCAGGCAATGGAGGGGTCTTTCAGCTGACCCTCCCGCAATTCGTCTGTGGTAACGTTTGGCTCGGCAACAACCACTCTCACATCCGCCGGCATAGGTGCCTCTACAGTATCGTCGTCCACTCGTCCACACTGCTTGCACGGTCGACGTGACAGGCCGTCTGCATTTCCATGTTTCTTCCCAGGGCGATGAACTATTTCATAGTTGTACTGCCCAAGCACCTCCAGCCATCGAGCGATCTGCCCCTCTGGGTTCTTAAAAGTGACTAACCACTTTAATGCCGCATGGTCCGTTCGTACAGTTATCTCTTGTCCGCATAGGTACTGCTTGAAGTGTTTAAGATAGACAATAATTGCAAGGAGCTCTCTGCGCGTCACGCAATAATTCCTCTCAGGCTTGGAGAGTGTACGGCTCGCGTAGGCTATAACGCGCTCCTCTCCATTTTGCACTTGCGACAAAACAGCTCCGATGCCGACTCCGCTAGCATCTGTATCCAACAAGAACTTGCCCTCGGGTTCTGGGTATGCCAGTATTGGCGCCTCTTGCAGGTGAGTCTTCAAAGTTTGGAACGCCTCCTGGCATTCGTCACTCCAGTGGAAGACACGTGCTTTCTCAGTTAGCCTATGGAGCGGGCGAGCCACATCAGCAAAACCTCTGATGAATCTTCTATAATAGGAGGCCAACCCAAGAAAACTCCTCAGTCCTCGGACGTCAGTCGGAGTTGGCCAAGATCTTATCGCCTCCAGCTTGTCTGGATCGGTAGATACTCCCTCCGGGGACACCACATGTCCCAGATACTTAACCTGCTGTCGGAAGAGGTGGCATTTCCCTGGCTTTAATTTAAGTCCAGCCCCACGTAACCTCTGCAGAACCTCCCTCAAACGGTTGATTTCCTCCATGATGGTTCGTCCATATACAATAACATCGTCTAAATAGACGAGCAAGGTTTCCCACTGGAGGCCACGCATTATCCTCTCCATGAGCCTCTCGAATGTGGCGGGGGCATTGCACAGACCGAAGGGCATAACCCTCCAGCTGTACAATCCCCCGCGCACAACAAAGGCAGACTTCTTCTGAGCCTCTTCATCAAGTTCGACTTGCCAATAGCCGGAGGCAAGATCTAGGGTTGAAAACCATCTTGCCCCCGCTAGTGCGTCAAGGGTGTCATCGATTCGTGGGACGGGGTAAGCGTCCTTGATCGTCCTTTCATTGAGCCCTCTGTAATCCACACAAAACCTCTGCGTTCCGTCCTTTTTCCGAACGAGAACTACATTGGACGCCCACGGGCTGTCGGATGGCTCTATAATCCCCCGCTTTAACAAGTCATCCACTTGCGAGTCGATCTCCTTTTGCTTACACAGGGGTTGTCGCCTCGGTCTTTCCCTAACAGGTCTGGCACTTCCGGTGTCTATGGTGTGTTTCACCCTGTCAGTCCTCCCTATGTCGTGGTCTCCTCTGGAAAATACATCCGAGAACTCCGACAGCAACCCAGCAACGGCGTAATGATAGTGCGTATCTAGCCCCTCAACGCTTCGCTTCCAGAGGTCCTGAAGGTGTCCGGGGACATGAACATCTTCCGATCCTTTTTCCATAGCCTCCTGTCGCACCTCATCGACATCCTCTTCATCCACTGGGGTGAGGCAGGCGGCAGTAACCCCACAGCGCAAAACGCACTTCTGCCTCCCTGGGTTCAATACCCGCACCGGTAATGTATCTCCATCCATGTTCACCAGTGACCTCGCAACTATAAGACCCTTATCCGCTACCACGCCGCCTCCTTCGACTGGCTCTATCACACCAACATGACACAAATCAAGTGACTTATCCATCCTCCCTGGTATAATGGTTTCATGTCCCGGCGGTATGACAGTAGTTCTGGCTACCACAATCCTCGCGCATAACGCTGTTCCCCATCGGCTTGTACATTTGATGTGTTCTCCATGCAACACAAGCTCCAAGGCCTTAAAGTCCAACATTCCTCCCGTTGGTATGAGAAAGTCCATTCCCAGAATTCCTTGTGCATTAACCTTTGCAAAAACTGCACGTACTGGAAAAATAGTTCTTCCTACCTGAACCTCAATTTGTGCCACACCCAAAGTTTCTATCGGTGTCCCATCCGCCTGAAACACTTTTAAGCCATCTGTCTCTAGCCTCGGCCGCCTCTCAGCTGGAATTCTGTAATACACCTCGGCTGAAATAACTGTATCAGTGGTTCCGGTATCCACAAGGAGCGGAATGTCAAGGGAACGAATTTTCCCCTTAACATAAAGTCCTTTCTTGGGAGAAATTGTGGGCACAAGTACCTTCCGTTCAACTACCGGGATGTTACTACTTGAGGTTGGTTTTAGATTGAGGGTTGACCCTGCTGTGGTTTCAGCCCTTCCTCGGGTCCTAGGAGAGGCTGATTGCCGTTTCCCTGAGGCTTAGTTTTATTTCTCTTTTCCGGACAATCTCGTAAAAAGTGTCCATACCCTTGACAATGATAGCACTGGTCGCCTGGGGTTGCACGTCGCCTCTGGTGGAAACGGTATACCCTGGTGTCACGCCTCTTCTTTGTTTGACCCCCCTCGTCCAAAGTTTGGTCCGTCTGTCGTTCTGCGCCATGCTGAACGACATCCTCCACGGCGTCCTCCAGCACCCTACATTTTCCAGTGCCGAACTTGGGCCCATTCCTTTGAGCCTCAATCTTCTCGAAGTTTTCAGTTGCTAAGGCTGCCCGTATCGCCTCATCAAGTGTGGAAGGGTTGGCCCGGAATACCCCCTCTCGAATAGACTGACTAGCTATCGCATCAGAGAAGTGTCCTCTTGCGAGGCGGTCCCTTGCGGTTTCCGTAAACTCCGGGTACGAAAATGATGCCAATTCACGTACCGCCTGGCCGAGCTCCTGTATGGTTTCCTTCGGCTTCTGCCTCCTATTCCTTAACTCCAGGAGGAAATTTTCTGCGCGCTCTCCAGGTCCAAAACGCCCATCCAAAAGCTTGAGAAGTTCGCTGTATGAATGCCTCTTCTTCTCTCCGTCCCCATGGTGAAGAAGTATCTTTAGTGCCGGACCCTGGAGGCTCGCCGACAGAAACACCGCCGCCTCCTCGTCATCCCATCTATTTGCTATTTTACATGACTCAAAGTGTTCCTTGTAGTCTATCCACGGTTGTTTACCTCCAAAGCGGTCTGGGACAATCCTTGGGCGACCCGAGCTCTTAGTCAGCCTCTCTTGTAACTGCTTCTCACCGATTATTTTTTGATCTCGTTTAAGAGGCCATGGTGTCTCCTTATAAGAGGCTCCTGCGCCTCCTATTTCACGAGCTGGCTCCTCACTTTTCTCTAGTTCACTTATGACCTCCACTGGCTTCGGTAACTCCGCGATTGCCTCCACAGGTGGCGTTGTGTCTCCTCTAATGCCAGTAGATTGTGCCTGTGGCATCCAAGACTTATTCTTCTTCATGATACTTCTCGGAGGCGTCCAGTTACCTCCAGTAGCCTCCTGCCCTATGTCCTGCACCTAGGAAATTGAGGCAAGTCCAGTGTGTACCCCTGAATCCAGCGAAGTCCCCTGACCTATGCTCTTCCAAGCATCCTCTAGTCGTGATATCCTACTCATTAGTTTCTCTATTGTAGCCTCCTGGCGTGAACTCTCCTCCATTGAACGCTGGAGCTCATCCTCCCTTCCCTGGAGGTCCACTCGGAGACTGTCAACCTCCCCCTGAAGTTCCTTAGCAGTCTGGTCTGTCATTATGAGTTTGTGTCTTCGTCTTATTTAAATTAAGTCTGATCTATTTAAGGCGTCCTATCAATTAATAATTGTCCTCGCCTCCCCAAGGATGAGAACGTGGGCAAATGGCAGCTAGGCGTATAATCCCACTTCTGACACCATTTGTGGCGGGAATATCCGTGACCCGATCCGTAGTCCCTATACCCAGACAACCTAGCTTAGGATCAGTATCCCAGCAGCCGGGAATGCAGGCCCGTTTGGATGGAAATATACCGCCCTATACGCGTAGCAGCACTCACCCATGCCCCTCAACCTCAAAGATGGACAAGGACAGACAATTAAGTACACAACAGTCAATGACCTCAATTACTGCTTGATTTATTTACACAGAATCAATGTCATATGATGGACCTCTCGTTAAATTATAATGTTAGCCTCTAATAAGTGATTGGTCTCCGAGCCTCTCAATTATCTCTGTAGGGGTAGCCTCGCATTTAGCCGCTACGGTAAGGCAGTGCTGGGCAGCACGGCGATGCCTGGCTGGGGATAGCCTCTGAATCCCGGGTAAGAACCGTACGCCTCTAGCGTTCCTGTGCGCCTCCACTCTCCCGCCCTCGACCGTTTCCAGTCGCAATCCTTCCTCGAGGCGGCGGGTAGATGAGCGCGCCCTTCCGGCTCCGTCACGTTACAATCGGCAGATCGCTGTATGTCGCTCCGCCTCCAGTAGCCTCCGCGGACTCCGTGCCTCCTTATGCCAGCCCGACTTCACCGCACCACCCAGCACACGCCCGTCAGCGCGCGCAAGCTAATTTGCCTACCGTCTCTTCCCCGTAGATGATCTCGGCGTACGCTCGGAAGGTTGTGTCTGAGATAAGCCTAATTTGTGACTGCGTGTGTCTGAGCTGTGTCTACCTGAGCTGAGTCTGTCTCGCAACTGCTCCGGGGCCTTATATAGGGCCCACAGCCGCGAGCGCGCCCTCTCTAGACTACGCTGCTATAGTAATTTGCGCCACAGTACTTTGAAATTGAGTGGTGAATAACTAAAATAATTGGTTTTGTTAAAAGCATGTGAATTTTTTTCCCAGACGAAATTGAATATTACAATTGGTGAATCTGAATGAAAAATGTTTTAAAATAGCCGGGAAAAACCTATTATAAGTATAGTAATAAATTAATAATTATTTTTTTTATTAAAACAAACATACAAATTGAAAATTTGTTAAGAGAAAAAAAAAGCAAATTGTTAGCTTCGATAAAACCTTCCAATTACGTAGTATTCCAATTACGTAGTATTCATTTAGCTCTTTTTTCCATTTTGTCTACTTCAAGAATTTTATTGTTGAAAATTATTTTCCACATTATTTTGTATAATCATATAGGTTTTCCCGGCTTTTAAAAAAAAAATTGCATTCAAAGTCACCAACAATATCATTTAATTTCGTCCACGAAAAATTTCACACGCTTTTAACAATACCAATTTATTAGTCATTTACCATTCAATACGGGGGATTCCCAATAGTGCGCCTCCAAGAGTTTGCAACGCGTTGGCCAATCACAATGCGCGAAATCAGTCGACCTTTTCCAAACGCGCATTGGGTCGACAGATTTTGCGCATTGTGATTGGCCAACGCGTTGCAAACTCTTGGAGGCGCACTATTGGGAATCGCCCGTATTATAAAGTTTGGTCACCCTCTTTATCGGGTCAAGAAATAGTCGTCATTACAGATCAAATTCGTCTGAGGTGTTGCCGAATGGCAGCATTCGGAGATCAAATTCGTCTCATATAATTCAATTAGACGAATCTGATTTCTGAATAACACGATTCGGCGTACACGAGACGAAATTGTAATACTCCTGGTCAAAAACGTGTTCTCATTGTGTTAGTTTAATTTGAAATCGTCTGACAAAAGACGAAATTAAATATTGGAAGCGCACTAAATCGTTGTTGCTGGACGAATTTGAATATAAGAATCGGTGAATTCGAACGAAAGAAAGTTTTAAAATAGCCGGGAAAAAAACCTACCTTAAATCATTGAGTTTCGTATACTTCGAGAAAATTGATAGATTTAAAACAAAAAGAGATGTCATTCCTCCTTTTTTTTAATCTCTCACAATTACTGCTCGAGTTCTCTCTTTTGAAAAACAACAACAACAACTTGCCCTTACTCTTAGCTTTAATAACCCAGAAACATCAACGCGGTAACATCATTATCGCCGTATCTTTTGTATTTGGATTCGTGTGCAGTTGAAATGTAGGTCATCGCCATCCACATTACTAGGAAATATAACATTAATAAAGAGCATGTGCGTATGCGAAAATTAATCAAATAATACATTGAGGACAAGCCCCAGGAGAGAAACAGGATGTGAATTACACTCATTTAGCATACGTGGAACATATCAAGTGAGTGAATTTTCTTTCTTAAATGTGTTTCATGAAAGCGAGACAGTCTTTTATACTCGTCGATGAAGTAAAATGTAATTTTGTTAATGGTTCCGAGGCGCTGGAGAATTTTCATTATGGGAGGTTTAATTTCTGACCACTTTAATCATTTTTTTTTGAGGAAAAGATGGTTGTGTACGCAGTGCCTGCCTTTATGGCGACGTCACTAAAAAAAAAATAATTGCACGGCCCCCGTTGCCCCCGCCCCCGGATCCACCCTTGTGTTTGCCTACAGGTCGACTATGATACTTGCACATCTTCGCTGCCCTCAAACATTTCAGGAAACAAGCACCAAGTGGTACAACCCATGGCGGCCCAGTAACATGTGAAGACGGCTTACAGCATCGTCTGTGCGCGTACCTGGTCCTAGCCTTTCACCAAGGCCATCGTGGCTTAACTTGCCCGCATTAGACGAAGCGGCGAAACAAGTGAAGCGACTGGAGCGGGAGACCACACACGCGAGTGGCGAAGCCACGAGGGCCTTTTCTAACTTGTCAACACATTCTTATGTTTTCCTTAATGATCTCGATTTTTGCTATCCCCAAAAGGGTAGCAAAATTCCAACCAATCATCAGCCTTTTAGTGCGTGCGTGGCCGGCTACTACCCGGACGCGTCGACGCGCCCGGATGCTTGCACAACATTTAAAAACAAAAAATGCGAGTCTAGTTTTCCACGAGACCGTGACCGCGTAATTGTTCTTACTTTGTCTTATTTAAATTGTACTTATAAAAGTTTTCCAAGAAATTGTTTGATTGTATGAACGTATTTTTCATCTGAACGTACAGTTATTTGCTCTTAAACGTTTTCCTTATTCACCCTTCTTTTAAATATGGAAGCGACTTGGAAAAATCCGCTTTGTGATTGGTTAACCTTCAGCACTCTTCTTATTTGCATAAAAACTATGAATAAGTCAACAAAATCAAGTTGGAAAAGGCCTCGTGGCTTTGCCACTCGTGCGTGCTGACTTAATCTTTGCTCTAGTCGCTTCGGGTCTTCGCAGCTCCGTCGCTCTAAGCAACGATGGCCTTGGTGAAAGGCTAACCCGGTCCGTATACCCACGTACCAACTGTTTTAAAACCTTGAAATAACGCCAAGTTGGCATTATTTTTGTTCTCCTTTTATTTTATTTTTTGGTCCACGCGTCCACCTTTCGTTTCAAGAATCTTATCCTGGATAATTATTTTCATAAGGAAAGCAACTTTCTCTGTTATTTATTTTATAATTTACTGTTGATGCACAGCAAATGTAGGAACGTAGATTTGCTTTGCTCCAACAGGATATTAATTTTTGAATAAATAAAAGAGAACCTTGCCTCTTTTTTTTTCTTCAAAATTTACTAATTAATGTTCACGTTATGAAAAACAAAGAGGCCGACTTGCTTTTTTAAACTTTACAGAACCCGGCAACAGCATGGCAGGATGCAAGAATCGCCCCATCTTTTGTGAGGCAAATGTTAGATTCGGTGCCGAGAATTCAATGTTGCCTAGCCAATTACCGTATGTGCCCGGAACACAACTACGTGCGCACACACCGTCGGTTCAGTTTAAGCAAAGGATTCCTCCTCGAGAAAATGAATCAAGCATGAAATCCATTTTCAAGGACACGCCCTGCGCATGGGCCCGGTTACATTAACCCAAAACCCTCTCTTAAATGTTTCCTACAGGTCGTCTCTGAAACAGACTTGCTCAGATCTCCTCTCAAGCATGCGAATACAAAAAATATGTTACACAGCCATTTTTGTCTAGACGGATCAAGCTCGCGAAATCGTTCTGCTAGAAAGAGATTCGTAAAAAGAGTACATGTTTTACGATATTTTGTTTCCTAATTTCAAGAATTCGGGGATTACACATACCGTCATACTTAGTCCCTTCTTGGTACTCACATAAAAATTAATAATCGTTGAAAACGTTTATCACCTTTCTGAAGTTGAAGGAGCTTCGAAATGTCCCCTCTTTTCCAATCAAAATATTGGGTTTTCTTAAGAAGGAAGGGTTTTTAGACTGAAAGACTGTTCCTTAGGGAGTGATTAACGTTAACAATCGGCCCTATAGGCTCCTTCGTGTAAAAGGCTTCTGCTTTGCACCTTTCGGTAAAAAAAAATATTTCTTTTCCTTTTAATTGGATGATGTTACAAAAATGGCCCCTATACCTTGCTTCACAAAAACGGCTCCTATAGAACAAAACTACTGGACCGAATCGGGCGACCTTGCCTTTACTTTTCTTCTAAACAGATTTTTCAAGCATTCTTTGGTATAATGGTGTGAGTCTCACTGGGTAGTGGAAGTATACCATTCCGGTTTTTCTTCCCACCACCCTGTATAGAAGGAGCAATGTATTATCCATCATTTAACCTTCCCCAAAAAAAATGCACTTTGTTTTAATACCCAAAGCGTCCTATGATAAACTGGTACAGATATGCAATTGTGGAAGTGACGAATGGATCTTGTTATAGCCTGGCCGATTCCATTCAAAGCTCCTATCGGTATTCTGTATACGGATACAGGCTATTTCCATGAGTATCGTCACGTTTATTGGACAAGAAATTCTGGTCAGGATCGCTTATAACGGATGCGTCATCTGGTACGGTCGTCTCTTGATGTCTTGCGACCAAAGAGGTTTCACGTACAGGAAGATTAGACTCCAACACCTTTTTTGTTCTATAAAAAAAGCAATGGAAAAGATACTAGTTTTACGAATTTATAAGACTATCGTGGGCATTATTGGCATCTTGGGCAACGGTCTCGTCTGTCTTGTCATTGGTAAAGTTTCATCGATGCAGACTCGCACCAACGCCTTCATCTTCCACCAAGCCGTGGTGGATGTCTTGGGCTCGACTATGATTCTCCTACAGAGTGAAGTTCCGCTGCCCGAACCCCTACCCGACAGTGCCCAGGGGTACTTCATCTGCGTCATCTGGAACAGTAACTTTGTACTTTTTCTCCTGTTTGTAATTTCAACTTATAATCTGCTGTCATTAACCATGGAGAGGTACTTCGCCATCGTTTATCCTTTCAAGTACCAAGCGGCGTTCGCTGCGCATCCACGGCTGAAAGTCGGCCTGATCATCGCCGGCTGTTGGGTCCTCGGAGTCGCAATCAAGGCCTACGTTGCAGTGATCTTTGAGTTCTCTAACGGCAAGTGTGTGGCGAGGGATATCCCAATCTCCCAGGTCATGGGGATCCTGACGGCCGTCCTGCAGTACGTGGTACCGGTGGCAGTGATGCTGTTCGCGCACATCCGTATCAGCATGGAGCTCAAGAGAGGAGCGGCCCGGGTGGGACCGGCACCAGCACCGGCACCGACGGATGCGGCACCCGCTGCCGGTACATCCAACTCACACACCGCCCAGCCAGCACCGAATATGATGGAATCCCTCATGCAGGCCAGACGCAACACCTTCAAGACCCTACTGATCGTCTTCATCACGTTTGTATTCTGCTGGACACCAAACCAGTTTCTGTTCTTCATGTTCAATGTCGGTTGGACGGTGCACGATAAGTGGTACTACCTTCTGTCTGTGGCGATGGTGGCCACCAACTGCTGCGTCAACCCGGTCATCTACGCCTTCAAGTACCGGCAGTTTCGCAACGGATTTTGGGAGATGGTCGGACGTGGAAAACGCAAGCGCAATATGCCTAATAATGCGATCGCTACACACCAAATTAGCCGCCAAATCCCAAACGAATGAAATCGAACATTGAAAACTCATATAATAGTTGCATGTTTCAAGTTTGATTTATTTCATGCACTCATGATATCCCGAGGTATAGGTACTCATAGTAGAGTGAAATGATTCTTGGGTTGTTTTTTTTTTCGAAATGAATCTTGGACAGTTTTTGAATAGATGAGGGAAAGAATAATTATAAAGAATTCGAGAAAAATGAGTACCTCGTCCACAAGTGTCTCATATTCGAAACGTTGAAAAACGGCACTAAATAGTTCAGAAGGATTGACCTATCTGTTTGTGAACTCATCGGCAACTGTTTATTTATTATCGCTGCGCCGAATAGCAAAACGAACTACTAATTTAAATTTTCCTACGGTGCGTCTTTAGACGCACCGTTGGAAAGGCCTTCTTTCGTTGATTACTTCAAAATGATAGCTTGCCAGAAAGATTAATTTCACAGGGAGTTTAGTCCACTTACTATCTTTCAACCAAGTATGTTTTTCAACAATAATACGCCAGTTACTTTTTTCGATGGCTGCAAATGATGGACTATAGCTTTAATGAAATTTAAACATTTCCTTCGGAAATGAACACAAGTTGCTCCAAAAATTATGATTGAGACGTGTGACAAAAATGTAACATTTGTATGATTTATGATACGACTAACATTGGAATCATAATACCCGTGGGGGAACATTGGAGCCTTTCCATGCAATTTCCTGAAAGCGATTTTCGCGTCAAAACGCTCATAAGCAAGCCCTTCTTCCGGGCACCCGACGTATTTTTTGGTGGTATATACATTATTTCATTGTTTTTCAAAGGCCCGTCGGTCGCATCACGAACCGGCGTATCTCCATTTTTGGCCAAATTGAGTTTTTGTCATCAACGTTTTTATTTCATCAAAATGCTCATCCTTACAAAGCTTTATTCCGATCTGAGTTCTGATTAACTAAAAACACTTATTAGACTCTGCGGTGTATCTTTAAAAACTGAAATCATTAACCACGAAGCGACGTTTTACGATTCGCCGCTTTATACGCAAATTTCCATAGTGCTATGACGTCACCAAGGAGCATCAACATGAAAAGTGTGCATTTAGAGTTGCACGAACCATTACGCGCGTTGTATGAAATACGATAACCATGATAGAAATCTGTTTCAGGAAGTGACGTGTATCTTGGGAATCGAATTTCTTAAAAACTAAGCAACTCAGATGTAAACGGATTGCATACGATGAAGTTTAATCTATAATTTACTAGCAAAAACCGAAAAAGCTTGAAATCTTACACAGGAAGTAAAAGGAATGAGCCTGCAAAAATATGACCAACTTGAAATTGTTTTTTCTCAATACGCTAAAAAAAAAAAAAATGGGTTACGTCGGTTCGTGGTGCAACCGACATGCATATATGCATGTATATCACAAGACAATAATAAAATGCACGTTCCTTTGTGTATAAATTGTGAACATGTACAAAATGTTTGGAGATAAATCATAGAAATGTGTGTATAATAATATTACTGTTTCAACAAATTATTCTTCAAAAACAATAACCTTCTTATTAAATGTCTCAAGGATAGCCAACTGAAAGTTGAGGTCAAAGTGGATATCGTGAAATCTTGATGCACACGTGTAGTTGAAATGCCAAACAGAGGTGTTGTAATTTTTTCCGGACTCAGTTGAAATTCCATAATGCTCGCCAAAAGAAATGTAAGGTTTATTTCGTAAACGAAGCGTATTTACGACAACTATCGTTTTTCTTTGTCATACTCATTTGGATGATTCAATCCACTTTGCGAGACAATTCTCATGGTGCAGATTATTATGGGAGTGACGAGCATCATCTTGGTAGCCTGACCGATTCCACTCATGATAGCTCCTATCCCAACACGACGTACGAGTACTCTGTATTATGCATACGGAGACAAGCTATTCGCATAATAATATCTTCACGTTTATTGGACAAGAGCTACTCAGCAGGAACGCTTATAAAGGATGCGTCAACTGGTACGGTCGTCTCTTGATGTCTTGCGATCAAAGAGGTTTCAAGTTTATGTAGACAAAAACTTGTACACCCTTTTAATCAAATAGCTGCACATAATAGGCCTATTGCTGATATAGACATGGAAAAGATACTAGTTTTACGGATCTATAAGACTATCGTGGGCATTATTGGCATCTTAGGCAACGGTCTCGTCTGTCTCGTCATCGGTAAAGTCTCATCGATGCAGACTCGCACCAACGCCTTCATCTTCCACCAAGCCGTGGTGGATGTCTTGGGCTCAACTATGATTCTCCTACAGAGTGAAGTTCCGCTGCCCGAACCCCTACCCGACAGCGCCCAGGGGTACTTCATCTGCGTCTTCTGGAACAGTAACTTTGTACTTTATCTCCTGTTCTTAATTTCAACTTTTAATCTGCTGTCATTGACCATGAAGAGGTACTTCGCCATCGTTTATCCTTTCAAGTACCAAGCGGCGTTCACTGCGCACCCACGGCTGAAAGTCGGCTTGATTATTGCCGGCTGTTGGGTCCTCGGAGTCGCAATCAAGGCCTACGTTGCAGTGATCTTTGAGTTCTCCAACGGCAAGTGTGTGGCGAGGGATATCCCAATCTCCCAGGTCATGGGGATCCTGACGGCCGTCCTGCAGTACGTGGTACCGGTGGCAGTGATGCTGTTCGCGCACATCCGTATCAGCATGGAGCTCAAGAGAGGAGCGGCCCGGGTGGGACCGGCACCAGCACCGGCACCGACGGCTGCGGCACCCACTGCCGGTACATCCAACTCACACACCGCCCAGCCAGCACCGAATATGATGGAATCCCTCATGCAGGCCAGACGCAACACCTTCAAGACCTTACTGATCGTCTTCATCACGTTCTTGGTCTGCTGGACACCAAACCAGTTTCTGTTCTTCATGTTCAATGTCGGTTGGACGGTGCACGATAAGTGGTACTACCTTCTGTCTGTGGCGATGGTGGCCACCAACTGCTGCGTCAACCCGGTCATCTACGCCTTCAAGTACCGGCAGTTTCGCAACGGATTTTGGGAGATGGTCGGACGTGGAAAACGCAACCGCAATGCGATCGCTACTCACCAAATTAGCCGCCAAATCCAAAACGAATGAACTCGAACATTGAAAACTCATATAATAGTTGCATGCTTCAAGTTTGATTTAATTTCATGCACTCATGATATCCCGAGGTATAGGTACTCATAGTAGAGTTAAATGATTCTTGGGGTGGTTTTTTTTTCGAAATGAATCTTGGACAGTTTTTGAATAGATGGGGGAAAGAATAATTATAAAGAATTCGAGAAAAATGAGCATCTCGTCCACAGGTTTCTCATATTAGCAACGTTGAAAAACGGCACTAAATAGTTCATCAGGATTGACTTATCAGTTTGTGAACTCATCGGGAACTGTTTATTGTTTTTGGAAAGTAAGCTTTAACATCCAAATGTCCAATGCAAGTATACGGTGAAAATTATATTATTGAAAGTTTGAAAGATTCGCATTTCTTCAGTTTAAATCGAAATCATGCCGCCTAATCATGTAAAAGTGTGAATAATAATCATACGTTATGTATATTTATGAACAACGGTTTCCAATAACTTGTACAGATATGTCGCACATAATTATCAGAATTTATCGTATTTGTTCACAGAGCCTTTGAAAAAATCCAAACCGCATTAATTGCAGAAAAAGGTGTAAACAAAAAAGTGTTTTATTTCTTATATTGTTATGGGATTTCGTGTGCCTGGCAGAAGGGCGTATGCGCGTATACGCCATTTTGCGCGAAACGCGTTATCACCAAAATGCTCCCAGCAAAAGGGCATATCCAGAAAACTGCCTCTATTTTAATGAAAATTAACAATTTCCTTCGGAAATGAACACAAGTTGCTCCAAAAATTATGATTGAGACGTGTGACAAAAATGTAACATTTGTACGATTTATGATACGCGTGGGAGATCATTGGATTCATAATGCGCGTGCATGGGGGAACATTGGAGCCTTTCCATGCAATTTTCCTGAAAGCGATTTTCGCGTCAAAACGCTCATAAGCAAGCCCTTCTTCCGGGCACCCGACGTATTTGTTGGTGGTATATACATTATTTCATTGTTTTTCAAAGGCCCGTCGGTCGCATCACGAACCGGCGTATCTCAATTTTTGGCCAAATTGAGTTTTTGTCATCAACGTTTTTATTTCTTCAGAATGCTCATCCTTACAAAGGTTTATTCCGATCTGAGTTCTGATTAACTAAAAACACTAATTAGACTCTGCGGTGTGTCTTTAAAAACTCTGAAATCATTAACCACGAAGCGACGTTTTACGATACGCCGCTTTACACGCTAATTTCCATAGTGATATGACGTCACCAAGGAGCATCAACATGAAAAGCGTGCATTTAGAGTTCTACGAACCGATGTATACGGCCACTATTACGCGCGTTGTATGAAATACGATAACCATGATAGAAATCTGTTTCAGGAAGTGACGTGTATCTTGGGAATCGAATTTCTTAAAAACTAAGCAACTCAGATGCAAACGGATTGCATACGATGAAGTTTAATCTATAATTAACTAGCAAAAACTAAAAAGTTTGAAATCTTACACAGGAAGTAAAAGGAATGAACCTGCAAAAATATGACCAACTTGAAATTTTTTTTTTTCCTCAAAACGCAAAAAAAAAGGTTACGTCGGTTCGTGGTGCAACCGACATGCATATACATTGTATATCACAAGACAATATAAATAAAATGCGCGTTCATTTTGTAAAAATTGTGAACATGTACAAATGTATGGAGATAACTTGAATTATAGAAATGTGTGTATAATAATTTTGTATGTTACAACAAATTATTCTTCAAAAATAATAACCTTCTTATTGAACGTCTCAAGGATAGCCAACTGAACGAAGATGTCAAAGAGGAAATCGTGAAATCTGGATGGGCTCACGTGTAGTTGAAATGCCGAACAGTGGTTGGGTTTTTTTCCAGAATGAAATGTTTATTTCGTAAACGAAGCGTGTTTTCAAAAAATATCATTTTTCTTTTTAATACTCATTCGGATGATTCAATCCACTTTGCGATAATTCTCCCGGTGCAGATTATTTTGGGATTAACGAACGTCCTAGCCTGGTCGATTCCATACATTACAGTACCAGTACTCAGTATCATTCATATAGAGACAGGCTATTCGCATAATAATAACTTCATGTTCAGTGGACGAGAGCTCAGCAGGAACGCTTATAAAGGATGTGTCAACTGGTACGGTGGTCTCTTGATGTCTTGCAACCAATGTGGTTTCAAGTTTGTGTACAAAAACTTGTACACCCTTTTACTCAAATAGCTGCACACAATTGGCCTATTGCTGATATAGACATGGAAAAGATACTAGTTTTACGAATCTATAAGACTATCGTGGGCATTATTGGCATCTTGGGCAACGGTCTCGTCTGTCTCGTCATCGGTAAAGTCTCATCGCTGCAGACTCGCACCAACGCCTTCATCTTCCACCAAGCCGTGGTAGATGTCTTGGGCTCGACTATGATTCTCCTGCAGAGTGAAGTTCCGCTGCCCGAACCCCTGCCCTACAGTGCCCAGGGGTACTTCATCTGCGTCATCTGGAACAGTAACTTCGTCCTGTTCCTCATGTTTGTAATATCGACTTTCAACCTGTTGTCGTTGACCATGGAGAGGTACTTCGCCATCGTTCATCCGTTTAAGTACCAAGCGGCAATCGCTGTACGCCCACGGCTGAAAGTCGGCTTGATCATTGTTGGTTGTTGGGTCCTCGGAGTCGCAATCAAGTCTTACGGTCTGGTGATATTCGAGTTTCCGAACGGCAGGTGTGTGGCAAGAGATATCCCGATTTCCCAGGTCATGGGGATCCTGACTGTTTTCATGCAGTACGTGGTACCGGTGGCAATTATGCTGTTCGCGTACATCCGTATCAGAGAGGAGCAGCCAGGGTGGGACCGGCACCAGCACCGGCACCGGCGGCCCTGGCACCCGCTGCCGGTACATCCAACTCGGATACCTCTCGACCAGCACCGAATATGATGGAATCCCTCATGCAGGCCAGACGCAACACCTTCAAGACACTACTGATCGTCTTCATCACGTCTGCTGGACACCAAACCAGTTTCTGTTCTTCATGTTCACTGTCGGTTGGACGGTGCACGATAAGTGGCACTACCTTCTGTCTGTGGCGATGGTGGCCACCAACTGCTGCGTCAACCCGGTCATCTACGCCTTCAAGTACCGGCAGTTTCGCAACGGATTTTGGGAGATGGTCGGACGCGGAAAACGCAACCGCAATGCGATCACTACTCACCAAATTAGCCACCAGATCCCAAACGAATGAAATCGAACAATGAAAACTCAGATAATAGTTTGGTGCTTCAAGTTAGATTTATTTCATGCACTCACAAGTATTATGTATGATACACGGAATTGTAACCAAAGGCTAGTAAAGATGACTCAGTGTAAAACTCATAGTGGAGTGGCATACGCTTTCTTCGAAAAAAATCTTGGAAAGTTTGAAATAGATGACGGAAAGAATACAAAGGAGAGACATGTATACCTTCCCTATCTAATCACTTAAAGCTATAGTCCATCATTTGTAATTTGTGCATTTTGTTCGTTTGAAGCAACAAAAGAGTTCAAAATCTAATGAAGGATACTGAGCAACTAACCTGATTAAGTTTCAGCTAAGCTTCAGCTGTACATTCCGAGAAAAACAGCATTCTAAGATCTCAATTTCAAATAAAAAGTTACTGAATCATGTTTTGAATTACAGCTATACGCGACGTCGCGCACTGATCCGACGAATTATAACAACAGCGCGCGCGTGTGCGTCGTTCCAATACTTGTGCGCGCTGCGCTGAATAACAAAACGAACTACTAATTTAAATTTTCCAACGGTGCTTCTTAAGAATCACCGTTGGAAATGCCTTCTTTCGTTGATTACTTCAAAATGACAGCTTCCCAGAAAGAATAATTTCACAGGGAGTTTAGTTCCCTTACTATCTTTCAACCAAGTATGTTTTTCAACAATAATTACGCCAGTTACTTTTCGGATGGCTGCAAATGATGGACTATAGCTTTAATACAATATAGAGTTTTCCCATGCTTGAGACGTTGAAAGTCCGCACTAATTATTTCGGAAGGATTGGCCTATCTGTTTGTGAACTCATCGAGAGCTGCTTATCATGTTTTGTTAACTTAGGCCTGTTTCAGACGTCGTGCTTATTATGCCGCGTTGAATAGAAATAAAGTTGGATTTTCTTATTCGACACGGCACAAGCACGACGTTTGAAACCAATTTGGCTCGGCGGTTGATTTCGGCTCGGTAAAAGACTTTAGCTCGACAGGGTCTGCCGTGCTTATCCAATTAGTACAGCAGTAGCACGGCGCGGTTTTAAACGTCGTGCTACTGCCGTGTCGGAAATAATTTCAATTCGAAGTTGGCCGGCCAACTTCGAATTGAAATTGTATTCAACACGGCAGTAGCACGACGTCTGAAACTACGCGTCGTGTTACTGCCGTGAACATCGTTTATAATTAGGAATGCGCATGCTCGCAACGTGTGTACGAGTAAAGAAATAATCAACTAACAAACGCATCAACAAATATGGCGACTTACATGGAAAATTTTCAAGAGTCATAGGGCTCAACCTCGACCCCAGGGTGTCGAGCAGTACGCGCCCATCACTACCTGCTCTCTCACCCTGGTATTGGATCATTTGCATGTGCAAGATTTTTGAACACGTATGCAAATGAGGAACAGTCTGGTGCCTGCATGTGCGTTACATTATCGTTCGTTTTTGTATGCGGTGTCTGGGGTAAAAACAGAGTCAATTCGTCGCAGCGCGAGCACAGCGTGAGTTACGAAAACGCGATTTATTTAATTAAACTGTTACGATCTCATCGAGACAGCATGCAGTATCACATTTCATATTAATATGAACAAATTGGAAAAGAAAAGGAATTTTTTGAGAAGGCGTGGACGAATGATCGTGAAAACACGTACTGCACGCTGTGAATAACAACACCAAGTACACGATAAAAATCCATTACTAGCCAATTGCGATATCGAATCAGGATACAAGAAGAAAGTTTACTATCCAGGGTTTACTATTGGAAACACGGTTGGAAATCAAGTAAGCACTGGGGACGAGGTTGCATAGGGCTGCACTCCTGGAAAATAGGCCTAAACCTATCCGCCGAGCTCAGGGATAAAAGTTATACCCTCAAAATATTCTATATTAGAGAGTTCTGAGAGCAGTTAAATTGGGGAATTGAAGGGTTATGGCAATGAACCTCTGGCCCGGACTTGGAGATTCCAATTCTGAGCATTTTGGATGCAATTGGGCTCGAAAGTGGCGCTTTTTTTGCCATGTTGTGGAGGGATCGTTTTTCAACATGGCAACTTTTCCGCTTTGGGAAAAATAGGGGTCGTCTTCTTTAGGTGAGAATTTCTCGAAAAGTCAATGGTCAACACACCAAAAATTTAAAAGAAAATGAAAGATGACATGTTGATCATTATTTTTCTGTGCAGCTTAAATACCTGTGAAAGTTCTGAGTATTTTTAAAACAATTTTGAAGTATGGGCATTTAGCATTTGTGACTATGGGTATTTTAATACAGGGGTGCATCCATAGGCAGATGAGGAATTAGCGTAACGTTCTCATCGGGCCTTGACAACCAAAGGACTACAATAAGGCACACCAGTATAACTTTCCTCCGGGAATAAGTACTTGATTAAGGAGTACCTGTTGACCTGCTCATTCGATTTTATTCGACACGGCATAAGCACGACGTCTGAAACAGGCCTAGCATTTACATCCAATGCAAATTTGCAGTCAACAGAACGATCTTTATCCAAGTAAGATTTCTGATAATATTTTGGGTAAGGCAGTATGAATAATTATTGCATGTTCAATTCCACTAACTTGTACATATATGTCGCGCATATTAAAACTTTATTGTATTTGTCCACAGAGAAACTTTACAAAAATTTCAAACTTTATTGTTACCATTCAATATCTAAACAAATAAAAAGAGTATTTCTTACGGCTGAGACGTCCAAAATAAGAGAACAAATCTTATTAAAAAATGGTGGTTATCACAAAAATACTTCATTGTTTGCACAGCCATTGTACCATGCATACCCCAGACTGTATAAAATGAAATGTATGTTTCTTTCTGTATACATTGTGAACGTGCATGTTTAAAGGTTCGGAAATAAACCAGATGAATGTGTACCATAATTTTTTCAACAAATTATTCTTTAAAACAACTTTCTTATAGAATTTCTAAAGGACAACGAGCTGAAAGTTGAGGAAAAAGTCCACTGTTGACATCGCACGTGATTAAGTTTTTTTTTCCAGACTGGATTATACATAGTACTCGCCAAAGGAAATGTAAGATTTAGTTTTGTAAAGAAGGCATGTTTTTTTAAAACAATATCTTTCAAATTATTCAATCGACTTTTACGAGACAATTGTGTCTCCTGGATTAGATTGGCTCCAAGCTTATTAGATTACTTCATCTTCGAGTCTTTTATGGCCAAACTCTCCCTGAATTCGATTTGCTGACCATTCATTTGTTGTAATCTCCGGTCTTATTGTCTGCAATCCAATTAGAACATTGCAGTGCCGTTTTTCTGCAATATATTCTATTAGTTACCGGGGTTAATTCTGTACGTATACAGAGTCCCGGTGAATTGATCTTCTCTGGGGGAATCACTTTTCCCCTTATTAGGTACAGACTTCGTATAATTCAGGCATTTTAAACTTAATCAAACCTAAGCTCCCCCCCCCCCCCCACACACACACCGCCCCCTCTCTCTCCCTCTAAAATAAACAAAGGAACTGCACTTAATTTTCTAGAGAACCACGTCAGATTTTTGGCAAACCGACGTTAAAGGGAATATACAACATTTGCAAACATCGAAAAATAAAACTACCAAGTTTTTACAAAATACCTTACTAGGATGTTGGTAAATGACAGTCTCAAGCATCTTGTAAAATTATGGCACTTGGTGTGAAGTCGTTTTCAAGAAAATGGTATTTTTGTAAACATTTCCAACTGTGGTCGGCCGACCAGCGTTCGAAAAACCTAACTATTTTTCAACTACTGCTCCAAATTTACCATTTTTTCAGTCCAAATTTTGTTTGCTATTGGTTACATGTTCATGATGAATGGGTGCAGGCCAGCTAGATTGGGTTCCCTTGCCTTACAATTTTCCATCATCTATAAATTGATCCATTTTATCTTTTGTGGAGTCAGGGAACCAGACTACTTGAACATTTTTGTTTTTCTTGGTTTTTCCAACCTTTTCGAACACCAAACTTCAAAAATGTCAGTGTAACAATATTTGATCTATTATACTAACCTCTCAAATAGTTCATTTCTGAAAATTACAGCAAAAGCCAATGATGTACACTCCCTTTAACATAAATCTATATATATATAAGAGAGAGTTTAACTCGGCCTCCGAGACGATGTTTGCTCATAAAAGGATCCGAGACCGCGGGCTCCCGCGGCGCCAAAATCGCTCCACGTCCGTGGAAAAATGCGGAGGGTGTCTTCCGCCGGGTCGGACACTTCGGGTCGTCCTGATTTTCCCGTACGGACCGGCGATCCGTTTCGTCGATTTTTCGTGACTGCGTTTTGCGCAGGAATTTGCCGTCGTGTGCGCTTTCACGTTTACTGCCTGGCCGCCCCCTTTGCTGGCTTTTCTGCGTGTCTAGACTGTGCGAGGTCAGCGGCTTCGAATTAGGGGTTGCGTTTACGTGTTCTACTCGGCTGTTCTGCAAAAGTGTTCACCAAACGGTAGCATGGGGTGACCTTGGCAAAATATTTTTTCTCCATGGTGCGTGGCCACCAAGTGTCCCTATCCTTTCATGTGCTTTGCTTGCCGCCCCTGCGCCGAGTGCAACGAGTACTCAGAAGGACTACACATTAGTATGCCTTGCGCGGTCTGACCAATCGAAAGTCTACACTGCGTAGTATTTCCGGGCTATGCAAAACTGTCGATGGCAACGCGTACTGCAGCCTGCTCCACACCCTGGAAACGAGGTTGGGTCTACGGTGCTCGCTATTTGAAGCGCAAGCATGTGACGTCGCGTGATAGAGTGCTGTTGCTTCAATGTGTTTACAGCTCCATGCTAACACCACCAAGGCTGAGCGTTGTGAGTTCGCTGTCCGCCACGTATAATACAGTGTCGTGTTATAATTTCGGGGGCCTGTTTGGGGTCAACGAAGGATCGATGCATTCACAAAAAAATCGATGAAAAAGTGTCCGACCCGGCGGAAGACACACACATTTTTCCACGGACGTGGAGCCATTTTGGTGTCGCGAGAGACCGCGGTCTCGGATCCTTTCAGGAGCAAACATTTCTCGGAGGCCGAGTAAAACTTGCTCTTATATAGATGGTTGAACCAACTTCAATAAAAGTTAAATCGACTTTTTCCTCGCAGACGGTCTTGCAAATTGTAAGAAGTTCAAGTTTTCGTTTGTTGAAGAGTCCAATACTGAAACTTAATTATGACCTTCCTCCATGATTCGGACCCTTTGTAATTTTATGGGTAACACACAACATTTTCATTTCAAATGACACCTTTACGTTTTATTGCATTATGATTTATTGTCAAAACTGTACAATCAGCGTTCGCCTGTGTAACCTTTTCACTGCGTAGTGCCTCACAAAATGCTAATTTAACAGACCAACGGGAACATTTACAGACAGTTGCCATGGTTCATAATTATCATGTGCGTAAATCGACGGGGGACAGGGGGACCCCCCCCCCCCCCCATTTTAAATCGGGGGACATTGTTTGGTCCCCCCCCCCCCACTTTTTCTTCCCCGAATAAAAATTGTAGCCTACAACAATGATTCTATTGCTCAGAATACATGTAGCTGATTCAATTACTCAAAACTCAAAACTTTAAAAGATGATCTTTTGCTGAAATTGGTTTAAGTGGTCAGAAATTGCCTCAGATCACACCACAGAAATTGCTTTTCTATAACTGCATGTCTCCTTAACTATATCCCCAATTACATTTAACTCCCCAAATTTTCATCCCCAACACTACGCCCTACCCGATCTATGATCGGGTAAATCAGCTTGTAAAATATAAATGTGATCAATGTATTGGGGGAAAAAAGGAAGCCACGAGCGTTTCAAATTTAATCATGGCCGCTCTTGCAAATTTTGTTTACTCAGGAATCTCATTAAACATCGAGTATTCGGACGGTTTCCGGCGGTATCAGGGCCTGGGAGTAGGCAGAACGGGAAGGGAGCCACGGTGACTAAATGTTTTCAGAAAAAACAAAGGACTTTTGTCCTAATTCCAGGACTAAAAAAGGCTTTGAATGCATGCGTTCATCTTTAATATTGTGCACCTTAGTGCGTTCTTGCTTGAAGCCGATTTTCTTTTAATTAAATACACCGTTGTTGGTTTTCACTTCCATGTGGCGACTGTTTTCGTTCGAAGTTCATACGGGCGCCCTCATGCGATGGAATTATGTACAATGCCAGACAAGAATTCTTAAATCAATGCCTGTCCAAAAAGCGAGTGATTTAAGGACAGCAGTATTTCATCCCGCGGTACTTTTCCCAGATGAAAAGTCAATTCGCTCTTTCACGCTCCGCCATTGGGCATGGCCGGCCTCGATCTGGCAACTTTACACAATGAAAATAGCCGGTTCAGTGATCTGAACCCCGATACGGGAATCACTGAACCGGCTATATTTATTGTGTAAAGTTGCCAGATCGCGGCTCTGCATGCCCAAGTGTAAAAAGAGCGAATAGCGCCCCCATCACATACTGATTAACACAAGAGGGCGTCCTCTCTTATCATCCTGTACAAAACGCAACATGTAGAAACCGGGTCTGATCCAGGTTTGGCTCAAAAAGAGGTTTTGCTGTCGTGGGGTAGCAAGCGTATGCTATATATATATATTTTTTGCCCAAGGGTGTTGTTATAAGCCTCACAACACCCACCTCCACCCCGTAGATCCGCCAATATTCGACGGACGGACGGACGGACGGACGCCGTAGGCGATGACAACACCCCTCGAGCCTCTCGGCTGAGGGGTAAAAATGTCCTCATTTTGAAATTCCAAGATGGCGGCCAAGATGACCTTAGAACAAATGGAAACATTGGTTTTGGGGTTCAGTAGACCCTAAGGTTTCCAAAAATGTATAGTTTACGTAATCCCCAAAAAATCCCAACGAAACGTGGATTAAGTACATTGTGAACCGGACTCATAAGGCCTAAACATTTCATTTACAAGGCGGTTTCTTCACATTCTGGGAAATATGAAATCCCCCGGTGTTGGAGTCCGCGTCCGATAACTGCCTTCTAGAGCCTCCCCCTGACCGTCCATCTCTCGGTCACCCTCGCCGTCTCTCCCGCGGGGGAACACGGTGTCCCCCTTGGCTATGGCCTGCAGGGACTGCCTCCTGGCCGCTGCCAGGAGTTTCTTGGCGTGCTCCAGCCTCGCGTTGTAGCTGCTCATGCACTCCCGGTGGAAGTTCACCTCGCTCTTGAGGGAGTAGTTGTACCGGCCTCGCTGCGAGAAAACCTAGGTGAAAAGAAATAACAACGATCTATTTATTTCACTTTACATGTATTGTTCTGTCCAGGGTTGCTCCACCACTTTTCATGTAACTGTTTGCCGTGCTGGTGGTCCTGAATCAATCTGTGATTTAGCAAGATTAGGCAAACCTAGTCAAGCTGGACCCAGAGTGCGCACTATTCTATTCCTTAGCTTTCCTCTACCCGCCAGGCACACAAGTGATAGTCAGTCAGTCAGTTAGTGAGTCAGTAAATGTAACAGGTGCATGGAGGACACCTGGCTGGCCCTGAGACCCCCAAAAAAATCTAATTCAGTTTCTGTAATGGAGCTTGCCCAAAAAGTGGTGCGACGACGCGGGTTTTTTTCCCCAACTTTTTTTTTCTTCAAATGCCGGCTGATGTTGCAGATGACGCTTCGATCCCCTTAAAACCCCTTAATGACCTTCACTGTGGAGTTTGAAGTGACCTCAGTGAGGCCATAAGGCTTGAGTATTCTGCACGCACTTACGGTCTTGACCGACACAAACATGTTCTGGGAAATTTGGATAGTCAAGAAAAAATCAGAGAAAAGGGTAACGCCATACCATACAGCGACATCGATTTGTATGGCGATTCTACTCGTAGTAGCCCATTATTATTTTAAATTGAATGTTTCTATTTTGTTATCCACAAACGATTTTTACCTTTATCGTTCGAGATCATTTTGAACAAAACAATTCAGAAAAAGGGCCTGCATTTGTCCCAAAAGTCCTGAATTTGTGGGATTTCAACGGGTCTTGGTCCCTTTTACTTTCAATCTGAGATAGAGTGATTTTGAATAATATTTGAGTGAATTTGAATCTAAATGACAGGTTCTTAGTTTCACTCTTTGGCAGTGGCGTAGCCAGGAATTTTTCAGTGGGGGGGGGGGGGGGGGGGGGGGCGCTGGGGGGCTGGAACATTTCATGGGGGGGGGCGTCATGTAGATCAATGATAATTTTTTTTAGAAACTCAGTGGGGGGGGGGGGCGACTGGGGGCGACAAGGTTTCATGGGGGGCTACGCCACTGCTCTTTGGAAATATTAAGAGAGTACCAACCTTGAGCGTCTCAGGGTTCAGGGGTACTTCATCTGCGTCTTAAAACTGACTTTTTCAAGACGTCTTAAAACTGACTTTTGCAGATGTCTGTCCAGTACCAAAGTGACTTTTGCAGGCTAAAGCAGTCTTTTTTCTTCATATAAACTCATGTTAGTTTCAAAGAAAATGTGACTTTCCTACCTTTTTTCGCAGTCAGACGTGCATGTTGTAGTTCTCACAACACAGTAAAAGCCCTACATAATGAAAGCCCGATGCTGATTGGCTGCTAAAAAAAATAAATAAGATGTTTATTTTTTATCAGCCAATCAGCATCGAGCTTTCATCGCATCGAGCTTTCACGTTTGCCATCTTGGGTTTTGAGTCTGTTTTCTGGTTGTCATCGTCGTCTTTTACCCCTGAATTTCCCTCATAAATCAAAGCCCTGCCCTCTTTCCACAAAATTAAACCTGCTGATATTCAAGAAGGTGTCATTGCCAATTGTTCAGATGTGCCAAGAAGTATCAGATTGTCAATGTCATTTAGTCAACTGTCATGACTGTTTTGGTGAGTCTTTCCCTTCCTATATAGGACCGGGGTCCTAAAAGTAAGGATTACCAATACATTTCAAAGTACAACTACCATGATTATAAGAAAAGAAGAATGGCATACACTATACCTACAGTGACTTGTCCTATGTGACTGCTTGTGTTGCGATTCTGGAATCTGTTTGGCTTGCAACGCAAGGAGAGCAATCAGTCGGCCCGGGATGCATGCACAATATGTGTGGAACACGTGCAACATGCAAAAATAACAACAGCGTCATTGCGCCCTCAAGTGACAGCATAATGTTTCAAGATAGTGCTAGTTGACTGCTATGCCAGGAATTAGGCCTATGCATGCTTTGTATCCACCGTGCTATATTAGGCGTTGCCAGCGGGGGGAGGGGGGGGGTGGTTGTAAGGGGCATTTGCCCCCTAATATTTTGGTAAAGAGTGCCCTTCTTTTTAACAAGTGCCCTTTTTTTATAGCAAGTGACCTTTTTTGTGCTCAGTGTTGGCCTTTCCGGGTGCCTTTTTAAATTCAGTTCACGCACGTATGTATCGCCCTGAAAAGCACCATGTATCCCTTATTTTGCATAATCGTCGGTTTTGAACAGTGTCCCCGTCGACAGATGGTACCAGCCCCCCCCCCCCCCCCCCCCAACCACCACCACCGTGATTTTACGGAGCCCAAGTGTCCGGAGAAAAAACGTGTCTACATTTCAGCACGGATGCGCAGGTGCCCTTTCACTTACCCCCCCCCCCCCCCCCCCCCATGAAATTGCCTTAATACGCTACTGTATTTTAGAGTTTCACCACGAAAAAAAAAGGATTTCTTTTCAATTGCTATTTTCCTAAAAGTTAGTCACTTTTGAATCAAACATTGAACGAAAACAATCCACCGACGTTTAGTTAATATTGACTCTTTGCATTCTTTGGCTGCTTGAATTTTCAGAGGGTTGCAAACGCCCAAATTAAAATATAGGTTTCCCGACTATTTTAAAACATTTTTCGTTCAAATTCACCGATTCTTATATTCTATTTCGTCTAGCTTCATCAATTTATTGCACTTTCAATGTTTAATTTCGTCTTTTGTCAGAGAATAAAGTTAGTCCAAACAAATTCAAACAATTAGCACACGTTTTCGACCCGGTGTATTCGATTTCGTCTCGTCTACGCCGAATCGTGTTATTCAGAAATCAAATTCGTCTAATTGATTGATATAAGACGAATTTGATCTCTGAATGCTGCCATTAGGCATCAGCTTAGACGAATTTGATCTGTAATGACGAATATTCTCTAAAAAGGGTGACCAAACTTTGAAATTGAATGGTAAATGATTGTTAAAAGCATGTGGAATTTTCCTCGGACGAAATTGAATGTTAGAGTTGGTGAATCTGACTATGAACTTGAATAATGTTTTAAAATAGCCGGGAAAACCTGTAATTTAGTAATAAATTAATAATTAAGTATTTTTTCAATTAAAACAAACATACAAATTGAACATTTTTCAGGAGAAAAGGTCAATTTTTGAGGAAATCGTTTCAAATTGTAAGCTTCGATAAAACCTTCCAATTACAAAGTATTCATTTAGCTCTTCTTTTCCATTTTGTCCACTTTATTCCATTTTCCACATTATTTTGTATAATCATAGGTTTTCCCGGCTATTCTAATTTCGTCCACGAAAAATTGCACACGTTTTTAACAATACCAATATATTAGTCATTTACCATTCAATTATAAAGTTTGGTCACCCTCTTTATCGGGTCGAGAAATAGGCATCAAATTCCTCTAAGGTGTTGCCGAATGGCAGCATTCAGAAATTAAATCTGCCTTAAATAAATCTATTAGACGAATTTGATTTCTGAATAACACGATCGGCGTACACGAGATAAAATTGTAACACTCCTGGTCGAAAACGTGCGCTCATTGTTTGAGTTTCTGTGGACTTAATTTGAAATTCTATGACTAAGAATGAATTTAATCATTCGAAGCGCACTAAATCGTTGTTGCTGGACACATTTGAATATAAGAATCGGTGAATTCGAACGAAGAAAGTTTTAAAATAGCCGGGAAAAAAACCTACCTTAAATCATTGAGTTTTGTATACTTGATAGATTTAAAACAAAAAGAAATGTCATTCCTCCTTTTTTTTTTTTTAAATCTCTCACAATTACTGCTCCAGTTCTTTCTTTTGAAAAACAACAACACCAACTTGCACCAACTCCACCAACAACAACAACAACACCAACTTGCCCTTACTCTTAGCTTTAATAACCCATCGCTATCCACATTACTCGGAAATATAATATTAATAAAGAGCATGTGCGTCACGCGAACATTAATCAAATAATACATTGAGGACAGGCCCCAGGAGAGAAACCGGCCGTGAATTGCACTCACTTACCATACGTGGAACATATTGAGTGAGTGAATTTAATTTAATGTGTTGCATCAAAGCGAGACAGTCTTTTATACTCGTCGATGAAGTAAAATGTAATTTTGTTAATAGCTCCGAGGCGCTGGAGGATTTTTATAAAGGGAGGTACCGTACTACATTTGCAAACATCAAAAAACGAAATGACCAAATTATCACGAAATACCAAGTTACTGCATTGTAAGGGAATGACAGTCTAAAGCATCCTGTAAAATCGTGGCTCCTGGTGTGCTGACATTTTCAAGAAAAAATTGTAATTTTCCAACGCTGGTAGGCCGACCAGCGTTGGAGAAAACTGGCTTATTTTCAAAAATGCTCCTAATTTTTTTCAAATTTAGCTATTCTGCATTTTCTTTGCAATTGAATACACACCAGTGAAGAGGTACAAGCCTGCTAGACTGATTCACTGACCTTAAAATTCCCCAAAGTCTACGAATTGCTCCGTTTCATCTTAAGTGGGGTCAGGGAACCAGACTACAAGAATATGATTTTGTTTTGTTTTCCCAGCATGTCAGTTTAACAATATTTGCTATTACATTCTAATCCTCCAAATCCATATGTTTCAAAAAATTGCAGCAAAAGCAAATGTTGTACATTCCCTTTAAGTCTGAGAACAATTTTGTTACAACGGACGCATGCGCATTAGGCCAAAAAGTAAAAATTTCTGTTTCTGTAAATTTGTTTCAGACAAAATAATTGCATGCCGGCAAACATGTTTTCTTTACCTCAGGGTGGATCCAGAATAATTTTTTTGGGTTTTTGTTTGTTTTTTGGGAGCCCAATTTTGGTCCCAAAAATGTGGGTCCAGCAAATTACGACGTGGGATTCGAGGGCTCTGTGGTCCGATCTGAGGCAATTTCTGACTACTTTAATCGATTTTTTTTAAGGAAAAGGTGGTGTACTCAGTGCCTGCCTTTATTGCGACGTCAATTAAAAAAAATAAAAATAATAATTGGTTTCATTTTTTTCGGAAGGGGGGGGGGGGGAGGAGGGGCATGGCGCCCGTTCCCCCCCCCCCCCTCCGATCCGCCCTTGCCTACATGTCAACTATGATACTTGCACATCTTCGCTGCCCTCAAACATTTAAGGAAAACAGTACCAAGTGGTACAACCCATGGCGGCCCGGTAACTGTTAATACGACTTACGGAACCGTACGTGCGCGCACCCGGGCCGTAACGACTTTTTTAATATAGGTTTTCCCGGTTATTTTAACACTTGTATCACTCGAATTCCCTATATCGATACTTTAATTTCGTCCCCGAACATCGCCAAGCTCAATTCTCAATCTGAATTTCAAAAAGCCACCACTAGATTTCATTTAAGGTTCAGTGTAATTCAAATTGTTAGCATTCCGATTCGTCCAAAATCTTTGAAATTCGTCTCGTGAAGCAATCGGCGTTGAATTGACAAAGCAAGTTCGTTTTTTGTCATTCGTTTTCATGTTGTTGTCATTACATTTCGTCCCTGGTGACTTAATAGATCGTATACGATTAGAAAACGCGCCTAATCTTTACACTTATTTGAAGCATTATGCGTATTAAAACAATGATAATTCAACATATATTTCCATAAATGTATAAATAAAAGTAGTTAGCTGTAAGGTATGAATTTTTATTTCTGTGTTTCACAATTACCATTAGAGTCAGGAATTGACATTTCACAATTATAGTAATGACATGGACACTAAGCATTAGGTTCAAATACCTTCTTAATGTTGTTCTTTGATAGACATAACTTATATCTGTTGTTTTATTCATATACATATATCAAAGAGCAACATTACGAAGGTGTTTGATCTTAATGCTTAATTTCCATATGCTAAGCAAAGAGCATATTGTGAAAGTTCAATTTCTGATTTTAATGTTAATTGTCAAAGAAAACTCAATACTTACAGCTATACTTTCATTTATAAGGAAATATTTGTTAAAAATTAAAATGTAATTAATGCGCAAACAAGTCCAAAGATTGGGCACATTTTTAATCGTAACATTTTAAGTCACAAGCGACGAAATGTAACGACAAGAACATTAAAAAATTTTCAATTCAACGCCGATTGCTTCACGAGACGAATTTCAAATTGAGAATTGAGCTTGGCGATGTTCGGGGACGAAATTTAAGTATCGATATAGGGAATTTGTGTGATACAAGTGTTAAAATAGCCGGGAAAACCTATACCTTGAAATAACGTCATGGGCATTATTAAAGTTCTCCTTTTTTTTTGGTCCACGCGTCCATCTTTCGTTTCAAGAATCTTATCATGGAAAATTATTTTCATAATGACAATAACCTTCTCTGTTATTTATTTTAAAATACATTTATTTCCTTTAGATGCACAGGAAATCTAGAAACGTATAGATTTGCTTTGTTTCAACAGGAAATTAATGTATTTTTAAATTAATAAAAGGGAATCTTGCTTCCCTGCTTTCTCTCCCTTTTTTTTTGAGAATTAATGTCCCCGTTCACGTTTTGAAAAAAACAAAGAGGCTGACTTGCCTGGTTTTTTTTACTTTACAGAACCCGGCAACAGCATGGCAGGATGCAAGAATCGCCAGATCTTTTGTGAGGCCTATATTAGATTCTGTGCCGAGAATTCAATGTTGCCTAGCCAATTACCTGTATGTGCCCGTAACACAACTACGAGCGCGCACACCGTCGGTTCAGTTTAAGCAAAGGATTCCTCCACGAGAAAATGAATCAAGCATGAAATCCATTTTCAAGGACACGCCCTGCGCATGGGCCCGGTTACATTAACCCAAAACCCTCTCTTAAATGTTTCCTACAGGTCGTCTCTGAAACGGACTTGCTCAGATCTCCTCTCAAGCATGCGAATAAAAAAAATATGTTACACAGCCATTTGTCTAGACGGATCAAGCTCGCGAAATCGTTCTGCTAGAAAGAGATTCGTAAAAAGAGTACATGTTTTACGATATTTTGTTTCTTAATGTCAAGAATTCGGGAATTATAAATACCGTCACACTTAGTCCCTTAATTACTTAATTGGTATACTCACACAAAAATTAATAATCGCTGAAAACGTTTATCTTCTTTCTGAAGTTGAAGGAGCTTCGAAATGTCCCCTTTTTTTCCAATCAAAATATTGGGGTTTTTATCAGAAGGAAGGGTTTTTAGACTGAAAGACTGTTCCTTAGTGAGTGATTAACGATAACAATCGGTCCTATATAGGCTCCTTCGTGTAAAAGGCTTCTGCCTTTGCACCTTTTGGTAAAAAATATGTGATATGTGTTTTCCTTTAATTGGATGATGTTACAAAAATGACCCCTACCTTGCTTCACAAAATAGGCTCCTATAGAACAAAACTACTGGACCGAATCGGGCGACCTTGGCTTTACTTTTCTTCTAAAAAGATTTTTCAAGCATTCTTTGGTATAATGGTGTGAGTTTCGGGATAGTGGAAGTATGCCATTCCGGTTTTTTTTCCCACCACCCTGTACAGAAGGAGCAATGTATTATCCATCATTATTTTAACCCCCCTCCCCCCACTTTGTTTTAATATCCAAAGCATCCTATAATAAAGGAAACTTTAAATCCCACTTGGTACAGATATGCAATTGTGGAAATGACGAATGGATCTTGTTATAGCCTGGCCAATTGCAATCAAAGCTCCTATCAAAGACGATATACCCGCACTCGGTATTCTGTATACGGACACAGGCTATTTCCATGAGTATCGTCACGTTAATTGGACAAGAAATTCTGGTCAGGATCGCTTATAACGGATGCGTCAATTGGTACGGTCGTCTCTTGATGTCTTGCGACCAAAGAGGTTTCACGTACAGGAAAAGTAGACTCCATCACCTTTTTTGTTCTATAAAAAAGAGCAATGGAAAAGATACTAGTTTTACGAATTTATAAGACTATCGTGGGCATTATTGGCATCTTGGGCAACGGTCTCGTCTGTCTTGTCATTGGTAAAGTTTCATCGATGCAGACTCGCACCAACGCCTTCATCTTCCACCAAGCCGTGGTGGATGTCTTGGGCTCGACTATGCTTCTACTACAGAGTGAAGTTCCACTGCCCGAACCCCTACCCGACAGTGCCCAGGGGTACTTCATCTGCGTCATCTGGAACAGTAACTTTGTACTTTTTCTCCTGTTTGTAATTTCAACTTATAATCTGCTGTCGTTGACCATGGAGAGGTACTTCGCCATCGTTTATCCTTTTAAGTACCAAGCGGCGTTCGCTGCGCACCCACGGCTGAAAGTCGACCTAATCATCGCCGGCTGTTGGGTCCTCGGAGTCGCAATCAAGTCTTACGGTCTGGTGATATTCGAGTTTCCGAACGGCAAGTGTGTGGCGAGGGATATCCCAATCTCCCAGGTCATGGGGATCCTGACGGCCGTCCTGCAGTACGTGGTACCGGTGGCAGTGATGCTGTTCGCGTACATCCGTATCAGCGTGGAGCTCAAGAGAGGAGCGGCCCAGGTGGGACCGGTACCGGCACCGGCGGCCCTGGCTCCCGCTGCCGGTACATCCAACTCGGATACCTCTCGACCAGCACCGAATATGATGGAATCCCTCATGCAGGCCAGACGCAACACCTTCAAGACCCTACTGATCGTCTTCATCACGTTCTTGGTCTGCTGGACACCAAACCAGCTTCTGTTCTTCATGTTCACTGTCGGTTGGACGGTGCACGATAAGTGGTACTACCTTCTGTCTGTGGCGATGGTGGCCACCAACTGCTGCGTCAACCCGGTCATCTACGCCTTCAAGTACCGCCAGTTTCGCAACGGATTTTTGGAGATGGTCGGACGCGGAAAACGCAACCGCAATATGCCCAATAATGCGATCGCTTCACACCAAATTAGCCGCCAAATCCCAAACGAATGAAATCGAACATTGAAAACTCATTTATAATAGTTGCATGCTTCAAGTTTGATTTGTTTCATGCACTCATGATATCCCGAGGTATAGGTACTCATAGTAGAGTGAAAGGATTCTTGGTTTTTTGTTTTTTCGAAATGAATCTTGGACAGTTTTTGAATAGATGGGGGAAAGAATAATTATAAAGAAATCGAGAAATATGAGTACCTCGTCCACAGGTTTCTCATATTCGAAACGTTGAAAAACGGCGCCAAATAGTTCAGAAGGATTGACCTATCTGTTTGTGAACTCATCGGAAACTGTTTATTATTTTTTGAGATTAAGCTTTAACATCCAAATGTCCACTGCAAGTATCCGGTAAAAATTCCTTGATTGGAAGTTTGAAAGATTCGCATTTCTTCAGGTAAAATCGAAATCATGCCGCCTAGGCCTACTCATGTAAAAGTGTGAATAATAATCATACGTTATGTATATTTATGAACAACGGTTTCCAATAACTTGTACAGATATGTCGCACATAATTATCAGAATTTATCGTATTTGTTCACAGAGCCTTTAAAAAAAACCAAACCGCACTAATTGCCGACAAGAGGTGTAAACAAAAAGCTGTTTTATTTCTTATATTGTTATGGGGATGTCGAGTGCCTGGCAGAAGGGCATATGCGCGTATACGCCATTTTGCGCGAAACGCGTTATCACCAAGTTCCCAGCAAAAGGGCATTTCCAGAAAACTGCCTCTATTTTAAAGATATAGTCCATCATTTGTAATTTGTGCATTTTGTTCGTTTGAAGCAACAAAAGTGTTCAAAATCTAATGAAGGATACTGAACAACTACCTGATGAAGTTTCAGCTCAGCTTCAGCTGTATATTCCGAGAAAAACAGCATTCTAAGATCTCAATTTCAAATCAAAAGTTGCTGAATCATGTTTTGAATTGTTTTGAATTGCAGCTATACGCGATGTCGCGCACTGATCCGACGAATTATAGCAACCGTGCGCGCCTGTGCGTCGTGCCAATGCTTGCGCGCGCTGCGCCGAATAACAAAACGAACTACTAATTTAAATTTTCCTACGGTAGTCTTAAGACGCACCGTTGGAAAGGCCTTCTTTCGTTGATTACTTCAAAATGATAGCTTGCCAGAAAGCTTAATTTCACAGGGAGTTTAGTCCACATACTATCTTTCAACCAAGTATGTTTTTCAACAATAATACGCCAGTTACTTTTTTCGGATGGCTGCAAATGATGGACTATAGCTTTAATGAAATTTAAACATTTCCTTCGGAAATGAACACAAGTTGCTCCAAAAATTATGATTGAGACGTGTGACAAAAATGTGACATTAGTACGATTTATGATACGAGTAACATTGGATTCATAATACCCGTGGGGGAACATTGGAGCCTTTCCATGCAATTTTCCTAAAAGCGATTTTCGCGTCAGAACGCTCATAAGCAAGCCCTTCTTCCGGGCACCCGACGTATTTGTTGGTGGTATATACATTATTTCATTGTTTTTCAAAGGCCCGTCGGTCGCATCACGAACCGGCGTATCTCAATTTTTGGCCAAATTGAGTTTTTGTAATCAACGTTTTTATTTCATCAAAATGCTCATCCTTACAAAGTTTTATTCTGATCTGAGTTCTGATTAACTAAAAACACTTATTAGACTCTGCGGTTTATCTTTAAAAACTGAAATCATTAACCACGAAGCGACGTTTTACGATACGCCGCTTTACACGCTAATTTCCATAGTGCTATGACGTCACCAAGGAGCATCAACATGAAAAGTGTGCATTTAGAGTTGCACGAACCATTAAGCGCGTTGTATGAAATACGATAACCATGATAGAAATCTGTTTCAGGAAGTGACGTGTATCTTGGGAATCGAATTTCTTAAAAACTAAGCAACTCAGATGTAAACGGATTGCATACGATGAAGTTTAATCTATAATTTACTAGCAAAAACTAAAAAGCTTGAAATCTTACACAGGAAGTAAAAGGAATGAGCCTGCAAAAATATGACCAACTTGAAATTGTTTTTTCTCAAAACGCAAAAAAAAAAAAACTGGGTTACGTCGGTTCATGGTGCAACCGACATGCATATGCATGTATATCACAAGACAATAATAAAATGCACGTTCCTTTGTGTATAAATTGTGAACATGTACAAAATGTTTGGAGATAAATCATAGAAATGTGTGTATAATAATATTACTGTTTCAACAAATTATTCTTCAAAAACAATAACCTTCTTATTAAATGTCTCAAGGATAGCCAACTGAAAGTTGAGGTCAAAGTGGAAATCGTGAAATCTTGATGTGCACACGTGTAGTTGAAATGCCGAACAGTGGTTTTGTCATTTTTTTCCGGACTCAGTGGAAACTCCATAATGCTCGCCAAAAGAAATGTGAGGTTTATTTCGTAAACGAAGCATGTTTACGACAACTATCGTTTTTCTTTGTTATACTCATTTGGATGATTCAATCCACTTTGCGAGACAATTCTCCTGGTGCAGATTAGTATGGGAGTGGCGAGCATCATCTTGGTAGCCTGACCGATTCCACTCATGATAGCTCCTATCCCAACACGACGTACGAGTACTCTGTATTATGCATACGGAGACAGGCTATGCGCATAATATCTTAACGTTTATTGGACAAGAGCTACTCAGCAGGAATGCTTATAAAGGATGTGTCAACTGGTACGGTCGTATCTTGATGTCTTGCGATCAAAGAGGTTTCAAGTTTATGTAGATATAAACTTGTACACCCTTTTACTCAAATAGCTGCACACAATAGGCCTATTGCTGATATAGACATGGAAAAGATACTAGTTTTACGGATCTATAAGACTATCGTGGGCATTATTGGCATCTTAGGCAACGGTCTCGTCTGTCTCGTCATCGGTAAAGTCTCATCGATGCAGACTCGCACCAACGCCTTCATCTTTCACCAAGCCGTGGTGGATGTCTTGGGCTCGACTATGATTCTCCTACAGAGTGAAGTTCCGCTGCCCGAACCCCTACCCAACAGCGCCCAGGGGTACTTCATCTGCGTCTTCTGGAACAGTAACTTTGTACTTTTTCTCCTGTTTGTAATTTCAACTTTTAATCTGATGTCATTGACCATGAAGAGGTACTTTGCCATCGTTTATCCTTTCAAGTACCAAGCGGCGTTCACTGCGCACCCACGGCTGAAAGTCGGCTTGATCATTGCCGGCTGTTGGGTCCTCGGAGTCGCAATCAAGGCCTACGTTGCAGCGATCTTTGAGTTCTCCAACGGCGAGTGTGTGGCGAGGGATATCCCAATCTCCCAGGTCATGGGGATCCTGACGGCCGTCCTGCAGTACGTGGTACCGGTGGCAGTGATGTTGTTCGCGCACATCCGTATCAGCATGGAGCTCAAGAGAGGAGCGGCCCGGGTGGGACCGGCACCAGCACCGGCACCGGTGGCTGCGGCACCCGCTGCCGGTACATCCAACTCACACACCGCCCAGCCAGCACCGAATATGATGGAATCCCTCATGCAGGCTAGACGCAACACCTTCAAGACCCTACTGATCGTCTTCATCACGTTCTTGGTCTGCTGGACACCAAACCAGTTTCTGTTCTTCATGTTCAATGTCGGTTGGACGGTGCACGATAAGTGGTACTACCTTCTGTCTGTGGCGATGGTGGCCACCAACTGCTGCGTCAACCCGGTCATCTACGCCTTCAAGTACCGCCAGTTTCGCAACGGATTTTGGGAGATGGTCGGACGCGGAAAACGCAACCGCAATGCGATCGCTATTCACCAAATTAGCCGCCAGATACCAAACGAATGAAATCGAACACTGAACACTCATATAATAGTTTATTGCTTCAAGTTTGATTTATTTCATGCACTCACAAGTATTATGTATGATACACGGAATGATAACTAAGAGCTAGTAAAGATGACACAATGTAATACTCATAGTGGAGTGGCATACGCTTTCTTCGAAAAAAAAATCTTGGAAAGTTTGAAATAGATGACGGAAAGAATACAAAGGAGAGATATGTATACCTTCCCTATCTAATCACTTAATACAATCTAGAGTTTTCCCATGCTTGAGACGTTCAAGTCCGCACTAATTATTTCGGAAGGATTGGCCTATCTGTTTGTGAACTCGTCGAGAGCTGCTCATCATGTTTTGTAAAACTTATAAGGCCTGTTTCAGACGTCGTGCTTATGCCGCGTTGAATAGAAATAAAGTTGGACTTTCTTATTCGACACGGCACAAGCACGACGTTTGAAACCAATTTGGCTCGGCAGTTGATTTCGGCTCGGTAGAAGACTTTAGCTTGACAGTGTCTGCCGTACTTATCCATTTAGTACGGCAGTAGCACGGCGCGGTTTCAAACGTCGTGGTACTGCCGTGTCGGAAATAATTTCAATTCGAAGTTGGTCGGCTAACTTCGAATTGAAATTGTATTCAACACGGCAGTAGCACGACGTTTGAAACCGCGCGCCGTGCTACTGTGGTAAACATCGTTCATCATTAGGAATGTGCATGCCCGTAACGTGTGTACGAGTAAAGAAATAATCAACAAACAAACGCATCAACAAACCTGGCGACTAAGGCCGTGTCCGAAACGGGCTTCCAGAGCTACGGCTACGTCTATTGCCAGCGCGTCCCCGCGTATTTTCAATGGGCGCAGACCTAGACCTAGCTCTAGACAGCTGATTCGGATGCAGCCTTTACATAGATTTGTTTTTCAAGAATCAAATGGTGCACACCCGTAAATAGGCCTAAACCCATGTGCCAAGCTCATGAATAAAAGTTATACCCTCAAAATAATCAATATTAGAGAGTTCTGAGAGCAGTAAAATTGGGGAATTGAAGGGTAATGGCAATGAACCTCTGGCCCGGACTTGGAACTTCCAACTCTGAGCATTTTGGATGCAATTGGGCTCGAAAGTGGCGCTTTTTTTGCCATGTTGTGGAGGGATCGTTTTTCAACATGGCAACTTTTCCGCTTGGGAAAAATAGGGGTCGTCTTCTTTGGGTGAGAATTTCTCGAAAAATCAAAGATGACATGTTGATCATTATTTTTCTGTGCAGTTTAAATACCTGTGAGAGTTCTGAGTATTTTTAAAACAATTTTGAAGTATGGGCATTTAGCATTTGTGACTATGGGTATTTTAATGCAGGGGTGCATCCATAGGCAGATTAGGAATAAGCGTAACGTTCTCATCGGGCCTTGACAACCAAAGGACTACAATAAGGCACACCAGTATAACTTTCCTCCGGGAATAAGTACTTGATTAAGGAGTACCTGTTGACCTGCTCATTCGATTTTATTCGACACGGCATAAGCACGACGTCTGAAACAGGCCTAGCATTTACATCCAATGCAAATTTGCAGTCAACAAATCTTTCTATTGAAAGTTTAAAAGATTCGCATTTTCTTCAGTTTAAAGGCATCGTTTGCTTTTCGTTCATTTTGTTCGTTGTGAATTATAACACCACTCAAATTCAAAAAAAGAATGTCTAGGACCTAACCTGTTGAATTTAAGCTCAGTGGATATTACACTCTTCGAGAAAACAATGAAAAACCATGCACAATCTTTTGCTCACTATTCCGTGAATATCACTCTTTATTACAAAAAAGAAATCAGTCAATAGATTGATCCTTGGAAGTACAATTCTTTATTTCTTCTAAATGACTGCAAGCCAGACAGAATCATTTCATGGTATTTTAGTACCAGAACGATCTTTATCCAAGTAAGCTTTCTGATAATATTTTGGGTAAGGCAGTATGAATAATTATTGCATGTTCAATTCCATTAACTTGTACAGATATGTCGCACATATTAAAACTTTATTGTATTTGTCCACAGAGAAACTTTACAAAAATTTCAAACTTTATTGTTACCATTCAATATCTAAACAAATAAAAAGAGTATTTCTTACGGCTGAGACGTCCAAAATAAGAGAACAAATCTTATTAAAAAATGGTGGTTATCACAAAAATACTTCATTGTTTGCACGGCCATTGTACCATGCATACCCTAGACTGTATAAAATGAAATGTATGTTTCTTTCTTTCTATATACATTGTGAACGTGCATGTATAAAGGTTCGGAAATAAACCAGATGAATGTGTACAATAATTTTTTTCAACAAATTATTCTTTAAAACTACTTTCTTATATAGAATTTTTAAAGGAAAGTTTTAAACAAGCGGAAAGTTGAGGAAAAAGTCCACTGTTGACATCGCACGTGATTAATTTTTTTTTCAGACTGGATTATACATAGTACTCGCCAAAGGAAATGTAAGATTTAGTTTAGTAAAGAAGGCATGTTTTTTTAAAACAATATCTTTCAGATTATTCAATCCACTTTTACGAGACAATTCTGTCTCCTGGATTAGATTGGCTCCAAGCTTACTAGATTACTTCATCTTTATCTTTTATACCCCAACTCTCCCTGTATTCGATTAGCTGAATATTAATTTGTTGTAATCTCCGGTCTTATTGCCTACAATCCAATTAGAACATTGCACTGCTGTTTTTCTACAATTTATATTCTATTAGTTACCGGGGTAATTCTGTACGTATAAAGAGTCCCGGCGAATTGATCTTCCCTGGGGGAATCACTTTTTCCCTTATTAGGTACAGACTTCGTATAATTCGGGCATTTTAAACTTAATCAAACCCAAGTTCCCCCCCCCCTCCCCCACACACACCGTCCCTCTCTCTCCCTCTAAAATAAACAAAGGAACTGCATTTAATTTTCTAGAGAACCACGTCAGATTTTTGGCAAACCGACGTTAACATAAATAACATATAAATGTGATCAATGTATTGGGGAAAACAAGGAAGCCACGAGCGTTTCAAATTTAATCATGGCCGCTCCTGCAAATTTTATTTACTGAGGAATCTCATAAAACATCGAGTATTCGGACGGTTTCTGGCGGTATCAGGGCCTGGGAGTAGGCAGAACGGGTAGGGAGCCACAGTGACTAATGGGTTCATGTTTTCAGAAAAAAACAAAGGACTTTTGTCCTAATTCCAGTGCCAAAAAAAGGCTTTGAATGCATGCGTTCATCTTTAATATTGTGCACCTTAGTGCGTTCTTGCTTGAAGCCGATTTTCTTTTAATTAAATACACCGTTGTTGGTGTTCACTTCCATGTGGCGACTGTTTTCGTTCGAAGCTCACACGGGCGCCCTCATGCGATGGAATTATGTACAATGCCAGACAAGAAATTCTTAAATCAATGCCTGTCCAAAAAAGCGAGTGATTTATAGGCAGCAGTATTTCCTCCCGCGGTACTTTTCCCAGATGAAAAGTCAATTCGCTCTTTTCACGCTCCGCCATTGGGCATGCAGAGCCTCGATCTGGCAACTTTACACAATAAAAATAGCCGGTTCAGTGATCTGAACACCGACACGGGAATCACTGAACCGGCTATATTTATTGTGTAAAGTTGCCAGATCGAGGCTCTGCACGCCCATGGCGGAAGTGTGAAAAGAGCGAATAGCGCCCCCATAACATACACTGATTAACACAAGAGGGCGTCCTCTCTTATCATCCTGTACAAAACGTAACATGTAAAAACCGGGTCTGTTCCTAGTTTGGCTCAAAAGGGTTTTTTTTGCTGTCGTGGGGTAGCGAACGTGTGCTATATTGCCCAAGGGGGTTGTTAAACCTCATAACATCCACCTCCACCTCGTAGATCCGCCAATAAGGCCTAAACACTTCATTTGACAAGGCGGTTTTCTTCACATTCTGGGAAATATGAAATCCCCCGGTGTTGGAGTCCGCGTCCGATAACTGCCTTCTAGAGCCTCCCCCTGACCGTCCATCTCTCGGTTACCCTCGCCGTCTCTCCCGCGGGGGAACACGGCGTCCCCCTTGGCTATGGCCTGCAGGGACTGCCTCCTGGCCGCTGCCAGGAGTTTCTTGGCGTGCTCCAGCCTCGCGTTGTAGCTGCTCATGCACTCCCGATGGAAGTTGACCTCGCTCTTGAGGGAGTAGTTGTACCGGCCTCGCTGCGAGAAAACCTAGGTGAGAAGAAATAAAAACAATCTATTTATTTCACTTCACATGTATTGTTCTGTCCAGGGTTGCTCCACCACTTTTCATGTAACTGTTTGCCAGGCTGGTGGTCCTGAATCAATCTGTGATTTAGCAAGATTAGGCAAACCTAGTAAAGCTGGAGCCAGAGTGCGCACTATTCTATTCCTTAGCTTTCCTCTACCCTGCCAGGCACACAAGTGATAGTCAGTCAGTCAGTTAGTGAGTCAGTAAACGGAACAGGTGCATGGATGACACAGGCTGGCCCTGAGGCCAAAAAAATAAATCTTCAGTTTCTGTAAGGCCAAAAAAAAAAGTCTCCTGTTTCTGGTATGCGCGCGCGTCGCCGTAGCCATGCGCGTCGGCAAAATGAAAAAGTTTTTTTTCAATGAAAGATGATGTTTCAAAACCGCCAAACTCACTGGTTTGACTGGAATCCTGCTGCTGCACAATTTTAACGTGTTTTTAGATGGGGTTATGATCGAGAATAAGCTTTATGTGGCCTCTCTGGTCTCCCATAATATTTGCACTAAGTTTAGTCGGGCACCATTTGCAGTCATCAGCCGACATTTGAAGCAAAAAAAAACAGGTAAAAAAAAAAATCCGCGTCGCCGCACCACTTTTTGGGCAAGCTCCATACCAGAAACAGGAGACTTTTTTTTTTGGCCTAATGGAGCTTGCCCAAAAAGTGGTGCGACGACGCGGGTTTTTTCCCCCCAACTTTTTTTTTCTTCAAATGCCGGCTGATGTTGCAGATGACGCTTCGATCCCCTTAAAACCCAAACTATCCTTCACTGTGGAGCTTGAGGTGACCTCAGTCAAGGCTTGCATATTCTGCACGCACTTATGGTCTTGACCGACACAAACATGCTCTGGGAAATTTAGTCAAGAAAAAATCAGAGAAAAGGGTAACGCCATACAGCAACATCGATTTGTATGGCGATTCTACTCGTAGCCCATTATTATTTTGAGTTGAATGTTTCTATTTTGTTATCCACAAACGACTTTTACCTTTATCGTTCGAGATCATTTTGAACAAAACAATTCAGAAAAAGGGCCTGCATTTGTCCCAAAAGTCCTGAATTTGTGGGATTTCCACGGGTCTTGGTCCCTTTTACTTTCAATCTGAGTGATTTTGAATAATGTTTGATAATTTGAGTGATTTTCATTCTAAATGACAGGCTCTTGGTTTCACTGTTGGAAATGTAAAGAGAACACCAACCTTGAGCGTCTCTCGTTGAGAGGCATGATCCAGCTGCTCCAACCGCCCGTATCCCAGAGCGTGGGACCGCATGGCTGCCTTGTTGGCCTCCAAGTCGATCAACTCCCGTCGGAGCTGCTGCTTGTACCGGTCCACCCGCTGTTCGTTCAGCCGATAAGCCCGCTCGATGTGCCGCAGGACGATCTGCAGTCTGGCCCGCTCGTTGCTGTTCAGCTGGCCCGTACGGAGGTCCGTCACGGCGTACTCGGGCGCGTAGATGTCGTTTTCTTGCAACATTCTGCGGACTTGTTCCTTTTTTTCTAACTCACACTAAATACCGATTGGTAACTTTTTGGCGCAGTGTTGTCGCCCAAAACAGTATTTTCTTCGCAGTTTTGTAACTTCTCGTATCTGGTTTGAAATCAAAACTGATGTTGACGAAGTTTATCCAATGTTTTGTTGCCTGGGCAGACAGCTTGGCGCAACCTTTCAATCAAGAAGCGGTTTCTACAGGAATAATGTTTAGCAATCAAAGCGTCTGAGAATATTACGGCAATAAACAGTTATAGAAAACTGTACCTTCATTCGTCCGCTGTCGAGTGCCCCAAAAAGGTTGGTTGGAGTTTTATCAAGCTTGCTTTGGTTGAAGAATCATCAAACTTACTTTAATTTTGTTGTTGCTGTTTTTGTTAGATATTGCAGGTCTGGAAAGAGAGGCACCATGCCATATTTTGGTCTCTAAGCCAGAGTGCTAATCCAGGATCGTAGATCCTGCAGTGTAACAAAATAGTTTACCATCTCTTTCATCGTCGGTCAAGCTCTATTGTTTTGTTACCGACTTTTGGCTGTACAGCATCATTCTTTGACGTTCGAGATTCTTCTGCTTCTCCTCCAAAAACATCCTTGCGATATTGCTTCTTAACATGCGTCAGAGTATTTCGTTTGTCAGTGATGTCTCAGGAGAAATTCGCTTTGCAGATTCTGGATCGTCTGGCCGTTTTCACTGACTCATCCTTAAGACCCTTGATTACCATTTACTGCCGACCTCCTTCTGGTATACATTTTAAAGACAATTCTTTTTTTTTTCAAGTGCCGGACTGTTCAATGTTTACAAGATTGCTTCCCGACCAGCTTTGGCTGTATGCCAACCTCTCCATTCCATGCACTTTATAAATACCACGATGAGTCTATGTAACCACGAAACGCCACTAATTCTCGCGTTTATATTCTGACAGCGATCCGAAAGAGCAAAGACAAAGCCTGGACAATGCCTCGAGAACATTTACCTAAATGTTACCTAGAGTCGAGCTACACTACCAAACGCTACGGCGTGCTCCTGAGAAAAGTTTAGAGAAGCCCCTATACCCATTAGCAAATAAATGTCACCATGATTTCGTTTGTTTAGGACTGTTGTTGCCCGTCCATCCTCTGATTGTCACTGAATGTTCTATTTACCTGATATCTCATTAGCATCAAGAGGTTTTTGTCTACTTTAAGTGTTTCTTTGACTCGGTATGTAACCCACGCGTTAAATCTACTTTGAAGAGTTTGCACAAGTGGCTACAAAGAGTTTGCTGAGTTTGGAAGGACCCCTGGAATCCTGTACCTCTTTAAACAACTTCTTTACATGTATCTATTTCTGAAGCTTTTTCCTCGACTCCCTGCGGCCTCTGAATTTGCCATGAGATGTTTCGACTGCATGTATACTTGTATAAGTATCAGCAAACCTTACAATGATCGATCAGAGACTATCACGAAATACGGCCGCAGGCCATTTTGACACAAAATGTTTACTGACGCTTTGACATGGCGAAGAAGCAAAATTTGTTGAAAGTTGGCCTTGAAGACGAATTGCGGGAAGCAAAGGATATCCTGCTCTTTACAATTCAACCCTGATGTTAAAACAAAAGGCCATAAAAAAATTACACCTCAGCGCCAATGTTATCCACCATCGGCACTATTAGGCCTTTGTTCGAGGGTCAAAGTTTCGAAGAACAGCAAAAAAAGGCCAATCATCTTTATTTTCATTTCGAAGACCATCTCTATGACATTCACCTACATTCCGCTTTAAAAGTATAAGTTAAGATTTGTACAGATGTCAACCACGAATCTCCAAAGTATTATAATAAAGCAACGCTTCCGTTGATTGAAAAATTGAGATGTACCGTGTCTTTCCTATGCTCTCGTCAGAAAGCTACAGAGCGCCACCAACAACCCGTAAGTATATAACCAGTGAAACATTAGCCTTTTCATAAGGCCATCGGTGAGTCGTACATTTTACCACAACGCGAATAACCGAAGGCGAATTGAGCGGAGACTACAATGCCGAGTAACGACCTCATGACTTCATTACTATACTCGACCTGTGCTATACAGCCGCTCAATTCGCCATTCATTTAAATATCCAAATATAGAATGGCCTTGTAAAAAGGCTATAGTGGAATATGGCCATCAAGCATGAAAATTTGAAAATTATTTTCCCCACACGGGTAATTCATTTGAGAGATGGAGGGCCTTTTCACAGAGTTGTAGTCGAGTATATCACAAGTCCACCTCAAGCCCATCACAAGCCCATCACAAGTCCATCACAAGCCCATCACAAGTCCATCACAAGTCATCCATGCAGCTTCAAGTCAAGTCACGAGCTATATTTAAATTAGACAAAGCCATTCATTTTTATTCATTATCGCCGGTTACTTGTGACACTCATGAGTTCGCTTACGATTGACTAGTGACCGGACTAGTGATGTACTTATAGGGCTGACAGACCGCACTACAATCGACTACAACACTACCCAGACCACTCCTCTGCGTCCCAAACTGACAAACCCTTGTCTCGAAATTTGGGCGAAATTAGGCCGAATGCGCACCTTCATTCAAACAACCATTTTCTCTACGCAACCCGTTCAAAGAAAACATGAACACCTTTGCCCATCACCAAGTCATAACATCGTATTTAGTCCCACTTTATTTAGCTAGCCCTCAACAGTGTGTTGTGAAAACAGGCAGTTTACTTCCCGATCCCCCAAGGTTGAGTATCGATCGGGTATGGTGGTAATCGATACCCAAGCAGGGACTATTTTCAACCCAAATCATCCCCTCTATTCATCGCCCACTTAAAGCCACCGGCTGCACGTTAATTATGCACATCTTGCCATTGCCTTCGCAAAGTGTTCCAATTTCCCGTGGCCTAATGTCTCGATGCAAATTTAATGAAAGTCAGTCAAGAAGTGAAATCTCGGATCGTGCACTGGACAAACTGTTTTCACACTCTATCTAAACTTTTTTGGTCGGTAGGCCTACATAGGGTTAGATTTACAACAGAATATTTAATATCAACAGAGTTGATCGTAAAACAAGTGTAATTATCAACGTGGACTCGACCATCAATCTCAAGAGTATTAAGCATTTTTAACCTTCCAATTTTGAAAGAGAACTTAGAAATCGCGTTTAAAATTATGAAAATAAACTGATTAACATGAGAGGTTGATTGAAATAAAGTTTTATCAGTAACAATTAGCTTCTGAAACCTTTACCGAAAGTATCACAAGCAAAACCTAGAAATTTACCACAAAAATCCGTCTCTGAATTACCACACACATCAAAGCATCTGAAATGAGAAATATTCTCTCTTTTTCGGGCGGGGAGCTCGCAGACTGAAGTCCCCTCATTTGGTTTGTACGGCTATAACCCCACGAACTGCGTCGGTTGGATGGGATCTTTGAGCCCGAAATATATTAAGGGTCTTGTAATGCGATTATAGGATCTTGGAGCGCTGCCAGTATCCTCTTTTGTCCGCGTTTGTTTACCCTGAGCCTTCCTCCACATACTCAAGAACCTCTTCAGAATTTGTCACAAGCAACTGAATTCTACTAAAAATTTTTGTACATTTTTGAAGAAGTTGAGAGTTGGCCAAGTTTTGTCCATTTATGACTGCATTAGCCTAATGGTTAAATTCGTGGATTGTTTTTGGTTTACATTAACAATTCCTGGACGTTTCGCATTTTGGTGATTGACGTCAAGTCCTTTATTTATAGTCCTTGGAAAGACTTTAAGAAGATTTGCGAGAAGTTTGGAAACTTTTCCAAATCCTCTTATTGCTATAAAGCTCTTCTGAAAGGTGTTAAGGGCTTATCGGCATTTCTTTGTACGTACTTCTGTGCAGTGGTATGTTAGTCCACTTTCTTTAAGAGCTGAAAACTACCACTTTAGACTGCGCATACTAGCAGTGATTCCTTTTAACTTCACTTTCTCTTCGTTCACTATCAGAGGAATTTCAAATGGCCAAAACAGATTGTATGTTCCATTTTGTTATTGTGTCAAAGAAATTCAAACTGTGTTCTTTGGGACGAAAAGTTTTCAGAAAGATTTTCTCTGCAAATTTACTGTTTGCCAGTTCGATAATTGTTATGGTTTATTACGAAATGATGGGCCAACGGCCATTCTTGATTTTTGGCCATCACTGAACTACAAATAAGCATCTGTGGGACCTCCAGCCTCTTACGAAGCTTGACTTAAAATGACCAACTAATTACTCTCTGGATTCATCTTTGTTATTCTTTCTGGGTTATAATAATCCTTCTTCGAGGGAAGCTCGTGCCCTCTGCATATCGACGGGAGGATTATCCAAACCATCCCGCCGCAATCGATTGATGATACGCTACCGTAGTCATCACCGGCCCTTATTACGCTCAAAGGTAAGACTGATGGCCCTCACGAGATTATAAAAATCCATGACCGATTACCGGATAATCTCTCGAGCGCCGGTATCTATAGTCTGTCAACAAAACCGACGGGGGTGCTCCGGCCGGTTGCTTAGGGCGCTAATGATTGGGTTTGTGAGAGGGTGGAATATAACGGGCGGTCGTGCTGAGACAGTTATATTCAGTTGATGAACTCCGGGAGAGAAGACTTGCTGCGAGTTTTACGAAGTGAAGATCGTGTGCTGCTCGGGGAAGTATCAAGGAGCGTAGAAACAAGTGTTTGGAAAGCTGTCATCGTTTAATGAAAGCAGTGCTGGATGGTTTTTATAGAAGTTGAGGACATTCTTTCCAGATGAGAAATGGTGCACTCACTTTGGCAAACTCAGCAGCTTAAAGTTTGACGCGGTTTGAAGAGAGGAGCGAATCATATCAGATATCGCAATTTTAAGCACACTTTTTTTATCTGGAAAGTTACCCCTTTCAAGTGTGAGAACATGACTATGGTAATAGAACTGACAGAATTCGAGCATTTGGATTGAGGTTGCTGAAAATATCAGCCAGAAACATGTCCACGGCGCTTCTAGAGGCATCGTTTGCGGGTCAGTTCAACCAGTCGCACCCTTCAAAACTCCCCATGGACATCCGGGGACGAACTGCAACCAAAGAGACGAACCCGAAGAAGAGGAAAGAGAGGCGAGATGCCGGGGACCTGGTGGCCAAGAAACGGCTGGAGAACATCCGAAAGCATAGTGCCCACACCCGGCACCGGAACGGCATCATCAACGCAGCTGAGAAGAACCGGCTGATCAACACCGAGAAGCAGATGGACCGGTTGCAGAGGCGGGCTACAGCCAACATCTCCCGGTACCAGCATCAGTTGAGGCAGGAGCTGTACGAGATGGAGGCGTCCCGGCGCGCCCTGCGCCACCACTCCGTCAACGAAGTGTCCAGTGTGACCCACACGGACATGAAGGGACTGGCGAAGTTTGCTGCCCGCGGAAGGTATCTGTATTCAGTCCGGAACGAGACGCGGTCGCAGAAGGAGGAGATGGTGTCTTACAACGGCCGACTAGAGCAGGCAGCTAAGATGCTCAAGCCAGCCCGGAGACAGAGTGTGGTTGCTCTGGACAACGGGAGGAACATGGGTTCCAATCCGCCTGATGCGTACCACGACGTCGGTAGCAGGATCAGTATGGCCAGGCTGGACTACATGATCGAGGAAGATTCGGGAGACGAAAGCCTGGCTGATGAAACGGAACCGGCCACAGCTCCACAAGAGCAGAAACCTCTTGAGCAAAACACCTCATCTCCACCGCCTTTCGATATGGTGAAGTTCCGCTCAGAACTTGGCCCGGAGCTTCAAAAAGAACTCGACAATCTTGAAATAGACGACGGCCGAGGTGTGTGCCTCGTTCCGATTCACCCAAGCCCGAGCCAGGAGGTGCGTCCAATAGAGACTAACCATGCAGCCGATGTGAAGAAATCTTCACCAAAGCCACCGGCCAAACTGAAGCTGCCGCCGGTGCAGGTCAACCGACATTTCGTCTTGAAGAAATCGTCCAGCAAGCAGCTGCTCGCGTCAGTAGCAAAACCAAGACTGAGTACAGTGTCCGAGAACCAATGACTCAAATGAATGGAAAAAGGAAATACTCTCAGCATTGTCTATTTTGCATGCAAGTCAACCCAAACTGTAGCCATGCATTGTTTTCTACTGAAAGCAGTTACAATTGCACTTTATAGTTTGAGGTTTATTTGGAGGATAAAGATGGAGCATTGAGTATTCACAAAGTTCCAAATAATTATTTATTTAACTTGAACAATAATCATAGATGACGATCAAGATTTATTTTTAAAAAGATTTTAAAATGTATTAGTAAAGTTATCGTCCTAAAACGTTATTATAGAGAATATTACAGAGTAAAATATATTGTAGACTAAGAGAAAAAGGAAACCAAAATGAAACCAATTCACATAGGAATGTATGTGAATCGTGTTCGTTTTGCTAAAAGAACACTTAAGCTTTTTTGTGATCCGTGGACAGAACTTTGAAACGGTATTTTACGATGTTTAAAATTCCGTAACTTGAAAAGTCTACATGAGTGATTTGAATGATTCTGGTACTAACTGGGCTTTCATATCCTAGATTTTCTACGTGTTACATGCAGAACTTCATTTAAAAATAAACGGTCCTAGTGCCATTGTGGGTTCCATTTTTTTACTCACTCTTTATTGGATCATTTGCATTTATCCAAAAAGTAACCTGCCGAATTATTATCAGAAACCTTACTTGGATAAAAAAAAATCGTACTGGTACTAAACACCCTGTGAAAATATTCCTTTCGGCTCGCTGTCATTCAGAAGAAATCAAGAAATGTAAGTGACTTCCAACGATCAGTCAATTATGTGCAGACAAGTTAGTGGTTTTGAAATTGTTTCTACATAACTACATTGTCATTCATCCATATCATAACCAGTTTTGTTTAACTATTTGAATAGGTGCTAATGGGATTTCAAATAGACTTTAAATATCACTATATCAACCACATACGATACTAGTGCAAACAAGTGATAACTATGATGCGCTAAGTAAACAAATGGTTGAAGGCCATTTTTGAAAGGTTATTGCATAAGACAATGTATGGTTTGACAGATTCGTGTTGTAAGACTGTCAAGTTTTGTCAGTGTCGTCACTAATGGAAGGAAGGGAGACGGACCGCCGCTTAAGGCCCTGTGTCCCTCCTCAGCACTTCATTATCTTGATTATCATATTAAATCTCATTACAAACTTTCTTAATCAAAAATTTCATTGACAAATTCCTATAAAATTCTTGTGTAACAAACTTTCTTTTTACACTAACTTGTGTGCGGATAGCTGTAGCATTACCTACATTAATGAGAAAATGTGTCTTCTATTTTAAAGACACGTTGGAACATTGGTAAGAACTCGGAAACACACCTTCCGATCTAATGAGAAAGTCCTTGCTCAAAGTGAAGAAAGGGCTGGTCCCAAATAACCTTGGGAAATTATTCCACCAGAAATGGTTTTAATCCAGAGGAAACAATCACTGAAGGTGGTATAAAAATAAAGCGTGCTTTAAAGCCTGCTTTAGCAAAGGAGTCCAGTTACGAGACCAACACAATTGTTGCTTTCGTTTTCTGGTTTTTTTCAAAATGGGCCACTGAGCTGAACCTTCAACAGCTTGGTTGTTGAGCATCCTGCTAAAGATTTTTAGAAATTTTGTTGCTTCATCGAATAAAATGCACAGAGAAGAAATGAAACTGCGAACATTTAAACCTACAAAAACCGTTTATTAACCGATCTTTTTTGCTGTCATCTCAGAAGGTTCCTCGTTCGTACGCGACGTGATAAGGCATGTTCAATCATTTTTTCCCCAGCTCAATGTGTACCAACCCGTATAGCGTATTCTAATGAGGTAAACCTACTTCAGTGGGAGCACTCGAACCAAGGAAATGCTGCGGAAATGACGATCGATATCAGAAATGTTTTCCCATTTTTTTTTTACCACCGAGGATATATTTATGCACGTATTCCATAGCCTAAGGGGAAATACAGAGTTCTTGCACACTACTGGCCTTGCAAAGAGTACACGTTGGCTGCTCTGCGCATCTCGAATCATCCTCTTCGCGCAGCGAGTAAAACCAGTCCACACCGTCCCTGATCGATCGGTCTCGACCAAAATATTTACTTTTCTTTTCCGATCGATTCCCTGCTTTTAAATGCGTGATGCGATGGGCGCAGGTGAGGCTTTGGCTGCGAACTTTTACCGGGCGTGCCAGGGGGGAATAACGTGTGAATGAAAACAGTTCTCTCGAAGACTTTCATCGCATTTTATTTGAATTTGTTGCGATGTCAATTCAAGGGAAATATCTTCTTCTGTTTTTTAAACGTGCGCATTACAGTTATGATGTCCATTACAGTTTTGCTAAAAACACAAAACTGAAGTCAGCCAAAAAAGTTAAAACTTGCACCCATGCAAGAACAACTGCAGTCAGCTGAAGGGGCAAGTTTAATGTTGTCCAGTCGAATTGAACAATTTCTTTAAATTAAGAATGTAACACATTTTTTTCAAGTAAATCTCAAAGTCTATTGAAAGAAGGAAGAAACAAGAAAAAAAATAAACAATGCTGTCAAATACAAACAACAACAGATGCAGCACCTTGAAATCATCCCACTAGAAATATTGGATACCAAATTTAATAGCCTATATATTTGGTTGTATAAATAAAAAGAATATTTCAGAAGACACTGTCGTTATTTAAAAACAAAAATAAGTCTTGGCAAAGTCGTCTCGATATTTTAAACAATGATTTGCCAGACAAGAATTCCATATTTGCCAGCGCTCGTACAAAAAAATGCCCAATATATTATAACCATTATTATCTTCCGCAAAATTAATAACAACCCTCGTCAACTCCCAAAGGCGGAAACCCAGTCGTTATTGTGTCAGGTTTCCCCGCTTTAGCGATGATAGATTGGCTGTATAATAAAACTGGATACTGATAAATTATCACGCACTGAAACCAATTGAAACTGCGATTACATTCATCCTTCTACTGCCCTCACCTCCAGAGAGTAATTAAAATGATCGGTATGATATATCTGAGCTGAACGTGCTTCGTGCTGGTTTACTGGGAGCGAGCAGTATTGTTGTTTTTTGCCCACCCTGAGTTTGTTTTTACAAACCGTGTTTGAAACTGGTCCACTTTCATTAATAAAACCCTTCCACGTTATATTGTGTTTGTCTCAAAGGGCAACTTGAATGTCGTTGCGACGATTAATAATCTAAAAATAGATCCCTGTGAAAGCCAGAGGCTTTGCTAAGAGGTGCATGGGGGCAATCCCCACCCCCGTTCGCTCAAGGCCTGGCCCCCTCCTTTTGTTCCCCCGCCCATAATTCTGGGAAAGGCTGCAACGAGCTTTTTATTGCCAAGACCCAATGAGTGCCTACCCAGATTTTTTAGAAACGGAGGCCCCTGCAACATTGTAACTAGTTGTGCCACTGGAAAAGGCTTTCAAGAAAACCAAAACTCCAGTGAGAAGGGTATGGCGCATATAGCTCTATGGTATGGCGCCATCCCTCCAACCTCTCGCTATGAGACATTCTCGATGCATCCTTGAGCTTCTTATGAAACAGGTGCTATCATGTTATGTCCTCAAGAGGACTCTCCAATTCTAGTTCCTTCACCTTCTTTGGATCCTTTGCATGACAGTCATTTTTGAGATGCTTGCTTTGGTTCCACAGAGATACGCAAGATGAGTGGACCCAGTAGTCTTGTGCTTTCGATGTTATACAAATAATGAATGTTTGTAAGGCAATGGTAAAAAATAATTTCATGAGGTGACAGTTGGAAATGTAGTGGAATAGAACATTCCATCTGTCACCGAATGAAATTATTCTTTCCACTGCACGAATGTGAAACATTCATTATTTGTTTTACACAACACCTGAATAAATCCTTGTCATCTGATTGGTCAGAGCCGCCGAAAGCGTGACCGTGCAAAGGAACTTATATTACCGTGGAATGACACGTGATCTCAACGATCCACCAATCAAATGTCGGGGATTTTTTCCAGGCGTTGTATCATTCTTAATATAAGATAACAAAATCACCTCCAGGATGACTCCTGAATAGAAAGCAAAAGGTGTATACAAACATTTTGTGGCATTCCTGAAGTTTCCTCCTCGAATTTTCAGAATCCTGTTTTTCCTCATTATGTAATGATTTTTTTTTATCTCCATTCAAGCGAATTGTAAATACATTTTTTCTTTGTGAAAAAGCTTTTATTTTCTCTCTTTATAGTCTCCTCCTTCTGTGCCTTTTTTGTGGCTTTATTCCATTTAAAAAACATATGAAGAGGAATAAAGAACTCATGTTTATAAAAAAAATGTAATAGGCACAGGACTTCGTGGGAAAATTTACCGTCAAAGATAAAAATGGTGATAAGTCCGATATTTAGCAGCAACTCTCTTGGACGGGAAACACATGGTCCACAAAGCGCCCTCTTTCGGTCATAATATATCATCATGATTCCGTGGTGTTTTCACCACAACCCGGTCGCCGCTCACTGAAAGCGTCGGTCGCGATATTAATTGACGTCCGCTGAAATGGACGCCTGCCCTGAACAAAAAAAAAGATGAATAAACAAAGCGATCTGCAGCTTTGTGATTAGAAATCTGATGACATGCGATTCTGGCGATAGATTTACCTTGTTTTTATCACTGAGGATGACATATTGGCGGCGGAATGCCGCACTTTGGCCCCGTGCAGTACTCGAGTGCGCAACCCAGCTATGTCAGTCGTGGAATTTATTTATTTTTTCTCTTCACTGACAGTTATTGAGTAGCCGACCTGTCAGCAGCTCGTCGGCGTCATTGTAAGCGCCTCGGTCATACTGGGCAGAAGCATCATGACTGTATATAAATCAGTCATTAAGGAGAAGAGAATTTGAAAATGCCTCCTCTGACTAATGTGTGATGTTCTTCATTATTTTCAGTGACGCACATGTGAAACAAAGGGCGGGACCAGACGCCCCTAGCCACGAGGCCTATATGCTTTCAACCCCTTCCTTGTCTGCCGCTTAGAATTTGCAGAAGAAAAAGATTAACATTGTTTGAAAGGCACTATAACCCTATAACACCACCCCTCCCCCTCCCCCTCCCCCTCCCCCTCCCCCTCCCCCTCCCCCTCCCCCTCCCCCTCCCCCTCCCCCTCCCCCTCCCCCTCCCCTCCCCCCCCCCCTCCCCCTCCCCCTCCCCCTCCCCCCCTCCCCCTCCCCCTCCCCCTCCCCCTCCCCCTCCCCCTCCCCCCCCCTCCCCCTCCCCCTCCCCCTCCCCCTCCCCCTCCCCCTCCCCCTTTTTCTGTAAATGCTTTTGAGTCCTCAAAGTTTATTCAAAAACATTGTATATCCTATAAATACATTTTGGTCTCTTATTTAAGTTTCACTTTTCACCCAATGACCACCACAAAATTATTTCATAAATTTTCATCTTTGTTCGAGTACACCGAGTACACCGAGTTCCACTAGTCCACATTTATTTTAGATGTTCGGAAGTGAGAGGTCAATTTTTGGCGCGATATTTCTCTTTCACGTCAGGCGATTTTTCAGTCTCCATAAATTGAGATGCTAGTAACAATTTTACAAAAGTCCTTTTTCGAGGGTGATTTTTCCAAGAAATCAATGTACCCAAAATACTTGCAAATTTTAGTATTTTATGCACGTTAATTTTCCTATTCGAGGGTTCCGGAAGCGCGCCACCAGGGGTGAACATTCAGGCTCTATTGTAAAATTTACCTGGGATTCGGATTAAAGTTTTTAAAAGATACAAAGACCGACAAACAGATATGCCGACTTTTGACAAATCTTATGAATGAGACAGGCGAATATAAAAATCCACATCAGAACCAGCGAAACATGCCCATACACTTTTAAAAAATATGGCCGGGCATGGGAAAACATGCTGTCGAACTTAAAGAATTTTTTTTTTTTTTTTTTTGTAAACTATACTTCACATTTCGTTTTTATTACTTACTTTACTTCACCTGGATAACACTTGCACATCTTATTAAAGTTGCGTTCCCCGTACCCTTCAACAAATTTGATTTTTTTTCCCCATTAATACATTTTCAACTTGTACGTTCCAACTCAAACGCCTCCCTTTTCCCTTTCTTTTTTGACGTCTGAAAAGGAGGTTTTTGTTTTTGGCACAAACAGATCCGCTTTGCGAGCAAACTGGCTCCCGATCCATACATTATCGAGACTGATTGTGGGGCGGGAACCAGCCTTCCCCGCGAGAACGAAATTATTGTCTGGCAGCAATTATTCGAAATTGTAAATTAATAATTCAACAACTAATCAGGGGCCGATTTTGTATCCGTCGATGTCTCATTCAACTTTAATGAATCAGCTAATTTATGTATCATTTTGGCTGTTGAAGCCCCTGCATGCCAAACAATACCGAACACATCAATAAACCATGAACGTCCCCTCCCTGATATGTTGGCGTTCCCAAACCAATGGGAACAAAACATATTTTCAAATCCTCCACTTAAAAAAAAGGCTTCCCCTACGCCATATTGTCGACCAGGAAAGACTCAAATTTACATAATGTAAGGTGAACTGTTCGTCCAGGTCACAACTTCAAGTCGCTTGTCGATGTAAATTACCCAGTTGTATTTCGACTCCTGACATTTTCGAGGCGCGTCCCGCATCGTCTTCATTTTTCTCTCCATATCCCAAGAGCACAGACACCACAGCTCCATCCAGGTCGAGCTAACTTAATTTATTTCGTCGAAATCTTGAAATGAAGCACAAGCGCAATGCGGATACCAACATCGTAGCAACAATATATTCCCTTTGTTATTATTGGTATCGATGTACGCACGATTTATTACTAATAAATTACTGGTAGTACAGCTGTTAACATTGGACGGAATTGTGGTACGTGAGGTTTACCCGCATTACATGTACGTGGAACGAATGGTGAAAGAAACCATGCGGTGATGTTTGGCATTTTTGAAGATGATCAGTCATCATTCATAATGTATGTTCGTGCAATACATGCATAATATTCCCATTCAAAGGAGTTGGGCTGGCTGGCTACACAGATAGAAGCACAGACGTATGCTCATTGTGAGATGGAAAAATAGTGCACTGGGACGAGTAGGCTGAAGTGCAGTTATGTGTTGCTTTCAGTTATTATTTGATCAAAGTTGATTATTGACGGACGTACGATCGAGCACCGAGAAAACGTGCACACGCACGAGTATTTCGTTTTGGAGTTGCATTGCCACAGTGCTGAAGTGGGGTAAAACGAAATAAATTGTTCTGTACCGGTGCGTTCGGTCGGGAGAAGCTCGTTTTGCGTGTCTCGTTACATTTGGGGAGTCAAAATCGACAGACGTTCGTGAGGCTCCTGTTTCGATCTAATGCTAAGTGTTACGGTGGACAGGGAAACCTAATAGCGTTGTACCAGTGCGTTTGGAGACACTTCATAGGCCGTCCGTGAGATTCAGTCTCGTCTGCTCGTTTTTTAGTGTTGGCCTTTTGGGATTGTCTTCTTGCAGCAGGTGCATGTCAGGCGTAGCCATGAATGCATCAAGTGAACAACGCACGGATTGTACCCCGGAGCACGCCCAACTTGTCTTGACGAGTGACAACATCTCGTCCTACACGTACAGTTCAGGGGACACCACCGTGATTTGCGTTGTTATGCCCATCATACTCGCCATCGGTGTGCTTGGAAATGGCACGTTTCTGTTCGTCGTTGCTCGTGTGAACTGGATGCGACAGGTGTCGACAAACATCTACCTGGCGTGTCTAGCACTGGTCGACATCACCTTCATCGCTATGGCTGTCGGGGGAAAGTTGTCGCGTTTCCTGGCCTCACCCATTGTCACGGATGAGTCCCTCCTTGGAGTCCCGGGATGCGTGCTCCTATACTTCGTCTCGGATCTGTGTTTTTACGTTTCGTTGTTCCTGATCACGCTCGTCTCACTCGGGAGATACTCCGCCGTGTGCCAGCCCTTTGCCTTCCGCAGCAGCTCCGAGGGAAGGAAAGGGGTGATGTCTCGAATCGCCTGGTGTTGGGGCATCAGTGCCGCAGCTGCCTGCATCCTTATCCCGGACAGATTGGTCTGGGAGGAGACCTGCATCACCTTGTCACCACCCGACGAGTTCCACCACCTGCCCCAAGTCATAGGCAGCTGCACGTCGGTGGTCGAATGGTACTTCAACTTCTCCAACTTCGTTCAGGTGGCGCCGTTCTTCACGACAATGTTTGTCAACTTCACCCTCTACGCCCTGATAATCAGAAAACTCCGGCAGCAAGCCGAAATGCGCCAGGGACTGAGCAACGAGACTGCTTTAGAACAAGCCCAAGTCAGAGACAATATAACACGGATGCTTATCGTCAATGGGACCTCGTACTTTGTCTTCTTGATGCCATTCGAGGCACTGGCGCTCGGAGTGACCATCAAGAGCCTCAGCGGAACTCCATCACTTCTAACCAAAGACCAGTTCTCGCTTGCCCTCAACATTTGCAGGTGCTTACTATACACAAATTCAGCCGTCAACCCATTCATTTATACTTTAATGAGCCCGGCCTACAGACGCGCATTCGCTGATGCACTGTGCCCCGCGAGCACGAGTCAAGGAGCTTCGGTTCAAGACCTCATTGGAATGTCAAACATAAACACAAAAGCCAGACGAGACAGTGAAAGGCGGCAGCATTAAGTGCAAACACACGTTTTAATAGGTGAACTGATTGTTTCTAAGGAAATTTTGAGTGTTCTAAAGTAGGCATGAGTACTTAAAACATAAGTTTCGACGCTAAACAAAATGTTGTCCTTTTTAAGCTCTGGCAGGAGCTTCTACATGTCACTTGCTGGTAGGTCTGTCTGTCTGTCTGACTGTCCCGAAAATTGACGCATTTTTGGTGTCGCATTTTCAGCTCTGGCAGAGATCATCATTTCATCGATTTCATGCAAAACTTCTTTCAAAACGGCTAGACCTTATTGTGCACTCGCACTTACGTTGTACAACATCTTCCCTGAACAAGGTGGACGCCATATTTGTGGACGGCATCCACAAGGAGAAAATGTCCCCAAAGGTGGGCGGGGTGCGATTTGTAAGCTTCTATATGTCACTTGGTGGTCGGTCGGTCAGTCGGATGGTCTGTCTGTTTGTCCCGAAAATTGACCAAAAGTTTGGTGTTCCATAATGTGCCATCGGCGTCGCATTTTCCGCCAGAGCTCATTGTGCACTCGCACTTGTTTTCCTATGCCGTGTTTAACATTTGACTCAGCATTGCGATTAAGAAAGAAAAACAAATCTTATTTTCAGGCACCTGGAGACAAATCCGGGCATGTGATCACTGTACACACACGAGGCGCCCTTCAATGGAGAAACCAATGTCCAAGCTATTGTACAAACCAACTTCACCGTGACGGATTATCTTAACAATAGCTTGAGCACGATGCTTTCGCCATTGACGGGGGCCTTCGTGATAGAAGTGATACTGATCCGGATTGATACTGTATGAATATCAAAGCTTAGCAACACGATTTAGAAGAAAAAAATCGGGCACAAGCACTTGATTTACTAACCAATTACTTTGTATATAATGACTGAAATGTCTGACATTCAAAGCACTAAGAATGCATGTTGTAATTTATTAACCATTTTGATGTTATGATCACTTGATGCTAACTTTCAACCAACTAAAAAGCATTCCAGCCTGTACTGCAATTGTATCGCGTGAAATTTATGGGTGGTTTTATCAAATAAATTGATGTTCACTGAATATTAAGCAAAGCACGTCAAAGATGCTCGGGTGGCTGTTTTGCTTGTCTTATTACCGACATACATAACGCCGCAGGTGTGGTGATTTTGTCATACGCTCGCAACCTGTATCTGCGTCTTTCATTAAGTTTGGTATTAAGAGCCAGAATCAAGTTTCAGCAATAGCCGTCGGGCCGGGGACTCGGCTAGATCCCTACGGATTGTCAGAGGTACCGGGTTTCTTGTATTTGCCAAATACAGATTCTCAATTATCTCTAGAATGCATCCTACGTCGACCAGGATTACTTCTAACACTCTTATTACAAGAACGTATATGTGTCAGTTATTGGTTTTTAGACCGACCCATATATATTACTGATATTAATTAGATTCTTGAATTTAAACACATGATTACATAAGTTATCTTGAGCCGTACGAAAAGGACACCCATTTCATTAAAGTGTGTTTTTTACACACACACAAATAAGCAAAAGAATATAGGTTTTCCGTTTTATTTTAACATTAACATCATCCAAATTCTAGGGAAGGATGCTTTAATTTGATTCGAGAACGTCGTTGGGCTCCATTGTTAATACCGATTTCGAATGATTATTGTAGATTTCATATTTGATGCAAAGTAATTCGCGAATGTCACATTCTGATTGGTCGTGGCTTATCCAAAAAAATATATCTTTCGGTTAAATCCCCCGGTCATTCAATTTCGGCAAGCTGGATCGTAACGGTCTTAGTCCAATCTCTTTGACTTTTTTTTTAATGACTGTCTTTGAGTGGATTTTGTAAATAATTTTGACTTTTCTTTCTTTATTCAGTTTTTGTAAAAAAAAAAGGTAATCTAGAATAGTCGGCGCCTCTAACTCTGTAAGCAGAGGATCACTGAATCGAGCGGAACAAGAATGACTCATTTGCTCTGATTTTCTAGTTCATTTAAATAAAGGGCAAAGGAGTCATGATGTTTTTCGCTAATGGAGTTCCTTTCACAGAAATGAATAGCGTAATCACGCATCATGGACATTAAAAGAGCTTCGAACCACCATTAATAATATACGTGTAAAGGTACCACTATAAAGTATATGTACGACCTGAATACGAATGACCGAAGCGCGAAAACGATTGAAAAACTACGAATTTGCTTTTTCAATTCAACGCCAATGTCCAGATGAGACGAATTTTTCGAAACTGGGACGAATCACAATTCTACGGTAACGAATAAAATGTATTGGTTTTGATTCGAAATTGGAATGAATATTGGAGACCAACGAGCTTCTGGAACGAAATTAAAGTATCTTTAAAACCAAATTATTTTGAAGAATAAAATCGGACAGATTCAAATAAACAGGCTGCGGCTAGTACTTGCAAACGCTTCATCTATAATTTATGCCTGGTATTAAACCAAACGGAAACGCAGCGCATCATATTTCACGCGAATAATACCTTCCAGTCTTGCGTCGGAACTAATCTCCCAACTGAAGACAAATTAAAAATTGCCAATTAGTCTGTGTGACTCAAACTGATGTGCAAGTCGCCAGAGAGCATTTGTTTTGCAAACGAAAATTAAGGTCTTCCTTATCTGCTTCTGGCTTAATGGAAGATGAGTCGTCTGGAAGGGGACAACCCTATATCGTGTTAATGTCATGGCAACAAAAAGTGCAAGTCTTAAAAGATAATATTGTAATATTTTAAGTACAAAACGGAGACTGAGGGATGCCAAACTTTATTAAATGTCGACTGATGGTCTAGTCGCCGATAGATGTTAATAATGTGCTGCTTGAATGTCAGTACTGATTGCGCGACGGGCTCTCAACATTGAGGGATAGAATTTCTACCAATATTAGACATTCCATCTGCACAAGACATCTCTGTACGTCTCTTGTTCTACTTTTGAATTCCCATAATAAACCATTTTTCCATTCCAACTGCTTATAATATTATGAGTATGAAAGACGATTGACGCTTTTCAGCTCGGGATAAAAAAAAGCGCAAGTCTGCGGGGGTGGGATCAAAGTTGACCAAATTATACAATCGGTAAACATCCACATAATCAATAAAAAGGCAAAACTGTAGTTTACAATAATGATGAAGCATAAAATACTTTAAAACATAATACAACCAATTGAAATTTTGTAACGATTGAGAAAATCTTGTTGTGCACTCCTTCCTCAGGTTTGAAAAATGATCTTACTTTTTTGTTATGTCATTATTAAGAGAGAATAAGAAGTGCGTAATAACATTCATTTTCCTGATCGTCTGTCAGGGATTATTCTTTTTGAAATGAGGTAGATCCAAAAAGATGGCGCTATTTGGCTTGGTTGTTACATAGGTCATATTGTTATGGGTATTAACGACACCTGTAATGACACAATTTTCTGAGGATAAACTGCAACATCACGTTTAAAATAAGCCCTTCAACAATTTCAAAAATTAAAGATTGTATAAAAAGAAAATGTTATTTAGGCCTACTTCAGTACTTTAGATTTAAACTTATTTCAGTAAACTTAATAGATTCACATTTGTTTCCACCCTCATAATGGCGTCATTACAGCGCCCTCAAAGGTCAAATATAATGGTATGTTTGTCATAGACTGGTTCCCGCTCCCACAATATGGGGACCGGTAGCTACATGTATACGGTTCCCATTTTAAAGCCATTGATTGGATCGCATGTGCGTGTGCGCAGTATGATTTCTTTATATTTTGGAAAATGATGTTTACAGCATTACGAATGGATGACAGTTGAACACGTGGCTTTCAAAAAACTGACTCTTACCATAACCGGTAGGCAAACTCGCCACAGTGTCTGCACGAAGGCGACAAGCATTTCAACTGCATAGGTTTCAAATACAGGGTACTTTTCAGGGACCGGGAATCAGATCTAGTTGCATTATGGGATATCTTCCTTGTCCTACATGTAATTTGCATACATTATTAGGAAATCCTCCTAATGTATTCCTTAACTATTGCCCACTTGTCCCGACATTCGAAGTGCGAAGGACAATGCGGAGAGACCGGGAACCAGGATTTGCCATTCCGAATGGAAGGGCGTTTTTTTTTGGTTGGGATAAAATTTGAGTAAATACAGATAAAAAAGACCCATCCTACTCATTTCCATCATATCTTAAAAATGCTCATCACTTCTTGGGTTTGGAATTTTTGGTGACTGCGAAGTCCGTGGAGGGATGGCCGAGCCCCGCCGCGGACAGTGCCCTGACGTCGACCCGGTATCGCGTGCCTGGAGTCAATCGCTCGATCGTGAAACCTTTCTCCGACGCGCTGTTAATGAAAATTGTCCTGGTGACTGACAGTGGATCGTCGTTTTCATTCACTGTAATAAAGAGAGATGTATTAACCGTTAACAAGTGTTACTGGTACGTCTGTTAAATATTATCTCATTTCACTTTCGCATACCAATCTATTAACTAGTTTGGAATATCCCGATGATAAGCAACGAATAGCATATGTTGGTGTGCAAATATGTACCAAGCCCGCGGATTACAATATTTCGTTGATGTGCCAACGAAGTGCGTGAGTCATACAACGCCAGAGCGCCACGAGAGTTACAGGACTTTTTTTTACAAATCGTGCCCGATGAAAATTGATATATGCTTTCAGCATGTCAGCCAAAGTAAAGCCTTATTAATCTTTCTTAAGATATCAAACTGAAAAGTAGAGTATGGTCTTTCATCAACTGCAAATCTGTTTTCGAACCATGTTCATTCATGTCTCTCTCGAAGGTGGACTCAAGGGACGGTTGGATGGCTAACTACACGCCCCCCCCCCCGGCCAAAGTAATTTTTGGACCTAATTTTTGTTCCCTGTATAATGTCAATACTCAATCTTGTATATCTTGATTCATTGCTTCTTGTCCTGATCCTCTTATCAGTAGACTGCTATACGTGCTTCATTTATCCCACTTTAAAAATAAGTTGGACTTCAACCCCAACTCCCTTGCGCCCCCCTGCTCCTCCCCGCTTCTTCCCTCAAGCAATCACTGCTAGACGGTGACATGATCCCATAGACAAGGTTCAAGATCTATGGCCTTTAAGCTTAAGGCGCCATTGCCAATCAATTTCACCCAGTTCGAGTCTACAACAACCCGACTGATCCGATTGTTCCTGCGATACATCGAGAGGTCCGTTCCTAGACATCGGCTCATCGTTCATTCGTCAGTCAAAAAAAAGAAGAAGAAAGCAATGGTTTGTAATGCATTCGCATATTAATTGCTTCATTGGTACGTACAGGTCCGGAAATAAGACTGGAGGTTGGCATAGCGTCTTCAATTTAAGTCAACATTCTGGTACAATATTAGTTGGTGCCGGGGGCTATTGAGGTTGACTAAGCGAGCAATTGATAAGGAAGGGTGGGGGTTTAGCAGTCTTATTCCGCGTTGACGAATTCTGATTAGATTTTCATTTGGTGCTTAATTAATAAAGATCGAATATTTAAATCGTAACGGACAAAGCTGTTTGTCCTTTTGGTTTAATAAATCAGGTGCTTGACTTTGCATCAGAAGTATGATTTGCAAAGGGGGTCGTTTTTAGCAGCCATATACAGATTATAAAAAGAAATTCCAAACATAGCCGCATTGATGGCGAACAGCTGTCCTAGAAGGTTCATAATCTCTAAAGACACATGACCGTTTTGACCTGTTTTGCCAATTTGTTGTTATTCTTTGATGAAAAGCCACGGTGATTGAAATCTCGACCCAGATCACAAGATGCGTCGGCCTCGTCAGTCATCATGCAGTCACTCGCAAGCATCTGTAAACACTGAGTCTGTGAGCGAGCCTCATCGCTGTGTAACTGTGCGCGTGCGCTTTTGTTCGCCACACAATAATCAGTTCTATCAATCAACCAGTTTCCGATTCCAAGACGTTTCCCAATTAATGCTTAATTTAGCTCGGAAGCAGCGAACGTTTCCAGAATGCGAATGAAATGCCAGGCACGAATCTTTCCCTTGATGAGATGTGCAGCCAACCTCCTCATTTCGATATTTATTTTTGTGCTGGTCCCTGAGGGCCGCGCCAACCTAATGCCTCTTTGCAGGTATCTCACTGACCGACCGACTGACCGACCGACCGACCGATAGAAGAGGCATCGGCGTCGTCAGTCATCATGCAGTCACTCACAAGCATCTGTAAACACACACAAACTGGAATTTGCATCCTTGTGGAGACATTCCTTTGTTCTCGTGTAGGGCCTACTCTAAAGTTTTCGAGTTTGAAAGTGTAGTTTAAGAATGCTCTTATTGTAACCAGAATTCATTTCCTTGGATGAAATTTGGACTTAATATCCCTTTTCTAAACCTCTTCCATTTGCGACGAATCAACATAGCTTGGAAATTCCTAGTTTTTGAGTAAAATCCATATATCTACTTCGTGAAAATCTTGTGGAGACGTATTCATCTACAGAAATAGCCCTGTGGAGACGTATACAATAATCAGTTCTATCAATCAACCGGTTTCCGATTCCAAGACGTTTCCCCATTAATGCTTATTTAGCTCGGAAGCAGCGAACGTTTCCAGAATGCGAATGAAAAATGCCAGGCACGAATGTTTCCATTGATGGGATGTGTAGCCAACCTCCTCATTTTGATATTTATTTTTGTGCTGGTCCATCAGGGCCAGTTTAATGCCGCTTTCCACGTATCTCACTTACCGACTGACTGACTGACTGACTCCCGCAACTTCACTTGTGCCTTTATTTTTTTTTTGCAGGTTAACAGAGCCGTGGGAAGTGTGGCCTAGTGGTTAGGGTTTGTGACTCATAAATGAGGGCCATGGGTTCGAATCCAGACGCTTCACCCCCACTTGCTTCTCTTCACCCAGGAGTATAAATTGGTACCGGCATTAGCTGGGGAGTAACCTGCGATGGACTGGCATCCCATCCAGGGGGAGTAGAAATGTTCTCAATCGTTTCATGCTACTAAAACCGGAGATAAATGCCAGCCTGATGGGCCACATTGGCTCGTGACAGACTTAATAAAAAAGCCGGACAGGCATATTGTATAGGATTTAGGCTACCCCATTATGCATTGTGCACATCAGATGTATGAAAAGACTTCCAGTGAATATATTTATTCTGAACCATTTGATTGGAATAATTGTGTGCACTCTGGTACTAGTTTTACTAGCCGTTCCATGTCTTGTTTAATTACACAAACTTCAAGTGCTTGAGGTCGTTGTCCAACCATGTCGTTCAGAGCTACGACCACTACGTCTATTATCAACACGTACTCACGTTATTGTAATTACCAGAGACGTTTGGAAAAAGCTCAGGACGCCGAAAAAGGCGTGGACGCAGCCTTAGAACGTTGCAAAGATTTGAGGACGTTCATTTACATTGACTGCTATTTCATGTTCAGCCATTTGAAAGATTCAGTTCAATACATAGCTACATGTTAATTTAACGGTACTTTCTGAAGCGACACATCACGCAGTCATGGGCGACGCCAGTATTTTTTCTAGAGGGGGGAGCAAATTTTCCCGATGGATTATTTGTTTTCGAGGGTGAGCACGGACATTTTCCCCCCTCCCCACCCATTAAATTAACAATATGATTTCGCGCCTCTTCTTCTTTGGTTTCCTTTTTTCTTTGGTTTCTTTTTTTTGCTTGTGCCCCCCCCCCCCCCCCGCGACGCATATGCACGCAGTACGCTATATCCAAGAGAAGTTGTTTACCAGAGGGCCTTAACATTTGGGCTTATTTTTTTACTCTTGTGGGCCGAAAGGTTTAGATGTTTTTGACCGAAAAGGTATTTATGAATGGGTGCTTGGTAGGTATTAAACACTATATTTAAGACCGGTTGACTCGGGATGCTGGTAATTACCTGAGCGAAAGATAATAATCAGCATCCAGACTCCAACTGGTCTTAAAATAGAGTGTTTAATACCTCGCAATCACACACGTATTTCCTTTTAACCGTCCAAACTAGACATTAAATATTCATTAAACCACCTGCTGGCCTTCTTGCAATGTATCAATTTATGCTGCTCATACCCGAGTCCGGAAATGCAATTTCGTGGTAATAATGAACCTTAGCAATGCACTACTGTTACTAGGTTGGAAATGACACACTTTTAAGTGATATCACATCCTCGATCTCTTTACAATGGCTATAGTACACCAATACACACGCGGTACAATTTCAGAATCATGCAGCTCTTTTTTCTATTTCGATTTCTATGGTCTGTATTTTAGGCCAAAACAAAGTCTCCGGTTTCTGGTATCCGCGCGCGTCGCCGTAGCCATGCGCGTCGGCAAAATAAAAAGGGTTTTTTTTTCAAAACCGCCAAACTCACTGGTTTGACTGGAATCCTGCTGCTGCACAATTTAAACGTGTTTCAGATTGGGTTATGGTCGATAATAAGCTTCATGTGGCCTCTCTGGACTCCCATATATTTGCACTAATTTAGTCGGGCACCATTTGCAGTCATCAGCCGACATTTGAAGCAAAACAAATCAGGTAAAAAAAAAAAAAAGCCCACTTTTTGGGCAAGCTCCATACCAGAAACTGGAGACTTTTTGGGGCTTTAGTCTGAGGATCAGACATTTAGGGAGGCCTCTGGTTGAACGTCTGAGCATGTAAATTGTGTGCGACCCCGCGCGCCAGCCAATCGGAGTGGTCTTTAGAGGCCGTGACATCATTTCGATCAGAAATGCGGACTAAGCTGTTGATTGGTCAATTTGGACGTCATTTTTTTGTAATACAACTACAGGTTACCGAAGACCCGATAGAAGGCACCAGCTGAATGGTCAGAATCTCGAGGTCAATACGCGGTCTTATTTTGCACAATTAATCGCCGCATCTGCTCGCATATCATAGACCCTTGCTGTGCAAGGGGATATTCCATAGACTACTTGTATATGAGCAAGCTAATGGGATTATATTTTTATTACTTTAAAGTTGGACAAAGAAATTGACTAGAGCGGGATTTGAATCCTGCCGTTCCGGCGCTCTACCAACTGAGCTATCCAGCCCTATGTTGGTGGTTCCCCGCTTGGTTCGAAGAGGCGCTATAATCAAGAGCCAAAGAAATATTATTTTTATTATACATTTGAAGACACCAATAAATAATGATAACCGAGAAAAAAACACGCCACAGTGATAAATGTAAGATGAAATAAAATGAAATTAAAAATCGAAGAATATAAATTGCTCTTCTTATCGTCACAGCTGTCTGCGAATTGAGAATGGGGACCTTTTGACTGATTTTCCAATATTGGGTGACCTATTACAGCAGGTATAGCATTCAGGTCAATTGAATATTTCAAACGCCCTATATAATAATTTCATTGATTGTTATATTAAGCACGACTTTTCAAGTGTGTTCTCCCGATTTCTGGCTCGACGTGACCTAGTTTATATTCAACGTGCGCATCCCTTTAATGATTCATGACTTTCTTACCTTCAACGTAGGAGATCTTGAAGCCGGTCACCTGACCCGACTTATCTTTTGGCAGGATCCACTTGACGACCAGCGATCGAGTACGCGGACGAACTGACAGCGATCGCACAGCACGTGGAACTGCCACCAAAATAAAAAATATATAAATTAACTATTAAAAAAAGCAGGGAGTCTTTTATCAGATCGTTATCAAAGCTGTGTATCCAGTGAAGATGTACTGTACCTCCCATGGGTGCCAACATTCCATTTTTAAAGTGGAATTATTTGCGCTTTGGTTTCAATCAAACCGCGCTGCCAATAGATTGCTGGTGCAGGTGCAAGTAATACAGACACTCAAAAACCCATTATCTGACACTCCAGAAAAAAAACATAATAGCAGCAAAAGAAGGAGTAAAGAAAGTGAACGTGTGTTTCTGTGTGCCGAAGAGGCTGTATCGCCCCGGTACAGGATTTAAAATAAGTTGAGAATGTACAATGTTGAGATCGGAAACAAGAGTAATTAAAAACAATTGTGCTCTATAGAGCTCGTCCGGACGGGTAAGACGTCGGGGGAACATCAGGTCCGGGAACCAGATTAGTCGACACCTTTTTGGAGTAGAAACAAAAATATCACGTTCTGCAAGCAATTTAATGACTTAAAATTGGCAAAATGTAATTTTCGAATGGTTCCGACATGTAAATAGCGTCAATAACCTTGGATACAAGTATTCTGTTTTACCCCTAACATGGTGTCATTACAGCGCCCTCATTTGCTAAAAAAATGACATGTTATCAATGAGTTTCGTGTCCGGATTAATTGGCTTCGGCTGGAAATTGCACACGCGCCTATGGAAGCGGCTTCAGCCACTTCCCACAGACACGCGTGTTAATATCAAGTCATAGCCAAGTACGAACGCGGCTTACAGTACACTCAGCGAATCATAATCATATTTTGTTCTTAGGAACATCATTTTGTGAGACTTTCTCCACCTCTGAAATGTATGAAAACTATTGGCTTTGGGTTAATTTTATTGAAGAGTTAATTTTATTTAGGACTCTTTAAACATTTTAAACAATTTACATGCTTTTCGTGCACGGAGAGCGCTGTTGCTGTGATGTCATTTCAGGAAGATACTGTTTATGTTGATGTTTATTTTCTGTTCAAGTTTTGAACCCAAAATGTGAATACTGAAAACATTTGTGAGAAAAAGTTTGCTCATTGGCTTACTGCCATGTATTGACGAAACAACGAATCACTAAAGAAAAGAAAATTGACGACACTGAAATATCGTTTACTGATGAAACTACCTGCAACATTAAGGTTTCTGCCTGAAATAACATCACACTTTTGCTCATGTATATGGAGATTCGCTTTAGCAAAAAAAATGCACGAAAATGCCCCTTGAAAATGGCAAACCGAAAATTGCAGTTAGGGAGAAATGGGACACAAAGTTGCATTTTCAAAGATTGCATTTAATAACAAAGTTATATTGCATGGGCCCTTTAATTTCACCTTTGGCGTTGGTTGTGACAGTCTCCCTCAAGTCGTTCTTGTCACTGCATCGCGGTGTCGTGCCGACGTTCTTGAGTCTTGTCGAGAAGTCAAGGAGGGCCGAATTGAACCGAACATCATTGAGACAGCCTTCGAAGTGGGCCGAGGTCACGTGGTTGGCAGTCACAAATGGCGGGAGACCTCCGAGAAAGAGTGGCCCGTTGAGGTTCAGGAACCTGTCATGCAAAATATACGTAAGAAGTCGAAAACTTTTCTTTTGACCAATAGAGGGCGCTAATCAGATTTTCATCACAAAAAGGTTATACCATATTTCGAGGTGTAGTTTAAAGTGATAACTCATTGAATAAGCATCACCGTGTCAATTTAATCGCCACAGTGACAAATCTCCAATTTCCTGTCATTGGCATATTATGATGTTTTGTTTACTAATTAATATGTGGCTAAAGAATAAAAGGGGGGGGGTCTCAGGAGCCTAAAGTCTATTTTCAGAGAGCTGCTGAGAGCGGAAAGTCATTAAGCACCATAGTGATCGTTTTAGCCGATTTTCGGCTAACTTTGACAGATTTTTTGTTAAAAAACGAGTTTGACAGAAAATTTGACAGAATGGATTTTTTTTGCAGATTTCTGGCAGAATTCTGCAAAAATGATTTTTTGACAGAAAACCATAGCAATTTAAAAAAAAGGTAGTTTTGTTAAAAAAAAAGCTTCAATCTTTTCAAACAAACCCTTGCAAAATAGGACAGGTTGCCTTGTCTGTGTGCTGAGGTTCACTGGGAATCGGATTTCGTCGCGACGAAACCTCGTTTTGACTGAAATTTATGCAATTTCATAACACCTTTATATGATTATAGATTGTTTATAATGTAATTTGAACCTTAATTAAGGCAATATTACAACATCTGCATGTGATGTGAAGTGTTTATAGTGTATTTCGAGTAGTTCATGGGAATTTGGCAGATTTTTGAAGTGCATTTAACAAAATTTGGCCATGACCTTACGGTCACCCTGTTAAGCACAGTATTTTTATTATCGAATTATTATTATATTTTATTTAGCGAAAAAAAACAGTTTGGTGCAAAATCTTCCGCAAGGGAGATTCCAAATTCCAAAACCTACTTAGCTCGTGGAGTCTTTCTCTGTACACCAATGCCTAAGCATGAAGGGCTGGCGGATGTCACATTCCAGGCGGCAGCAGTTAACGTGCAGTTGTCTATACCCATCAGGACACTCTGAAAAGAAATCAGACTCTTGGAAGTGACACTGGACCTGGTATCATCCCTATAGAACCTCGTTCTGTTCACGTTCTGTTGCCTGTTCTAGATACTATTATCGTATGTGCTCAGAATGTCGCTCACTTGTTGTCTCGGTTCGCAATTTCACTCGCAGCACATGTTTTGCAATCTTCTCTCATCTCTTCACTGTATGTGTTCACAAGGGCGGATCCAGAACACAATGGGGGGGGGCAAAAATTACGGCGTGGGGTTCGGGGCCCGCTTTAGGCCCAGAGATTTTTGTGGATTCTAGATGCTCTGTGTTGCGATCTGACGCAATTTTGACCACTTTAAATTAATAAATGTTTTTTGAGGAAAAGATGGTGGTGTACCCATTGTCTGCCTTTATTGCGAAGTCACTAAAAAAAACAATGGATTCGGGGTTTTGTTTTTAGGGGGGGGGGGCATGGCCCCCTTTGGCCACCTCCCCCTGGATCCGCCCTTGTCTGTTCATAAGGCCAGTACTGTGAGATATTCTTCTAGCTTTCTTTCCTCGTACTGCTGCACTTTGGAACTCCGTACCTGAATCCTGTTTTCCACCAACTAAGCAACTACCAACGTAACTTGTTTCTCTTAATGCTTTCCTTTGTAGCCCGCACGTTGAGTGGCCTACTGGCGTTGTGGTGGGCGATTCCCATTTGTTATGTGTGAGAGCCGCCCCCCCCCCCCCCCCCCCGGCGTTTCATTTGGCAAACTTCGTGTCACTTTCGGCAAATATGCCGCCTTGAAAAGCTTCTCAAATCAACCAGCTTTCTTGGAGAACTGGCTTATCTGGTCAAGCTGGACCCGAAAGTCTCAGTTTAGGAAAGTCTCAATTCAGTCACTCACTCAGTCGGTCATTTAGTTAATATCTAATTCCCGAAGACGGAAACTAGAAAACAGATGTTATAGAGTGAAATCTTTGTGGAATTTTGAGTGAAAACTCGATCTCTTCGAGTGATGAAAGTGAATTTCGTCGATGAAAGTGAATTTCTCTCTAAATCGTCCTGTCCATAGTTTCAGTGGGATGGAGTTGATGTTTTACCCGAATCGAGGGAGGTTTTACTCGAATAGAGTGAATTTTTACTCTTTGGAAGTAAAAGAGGAGTGACTCACCCCTCCAGAGTGATTAATGTGGACATCGTGCCAGACCCCATCGCTGACATTCCGGGCAATGGAGGCGCTGCTACCGGCTGCACTAGCGTGCGCGTCCAGCCTGCCGGAGCGACTGAAGTGCAGACGGCCGCCAACGATCTGAAGAGCTACTGACTCGCCTCGCATCCCGCCAAGCTGGCCATTGTAGAGCAGGAGACCGTTCGATTTGAGCGTCTTGAATCTGCGAACAAAGTCGTAAAGGGAGCCTTTAAGATCCTGAAAGCTTTTTCGTCGTTTCTTACACAGGTTCTTACAGGATCTAATATATACTATACATATTGGCCTCTGTCCAGTATTTGTTTGAAAAAAAAACTTTCAAGAAACTTAATTAGGACCACCTAGGATCGTACACGATGTCACGAAAAAATGTTAAGATCTTGTCGGATTTTTCTTTCATGTGGAAATTATCAAGAAAACAAATGAAGAGTTTAGTGCCCGTGTTATTTTGACACGGATGAATCTGCCGGTTTTACATCCTTCGGCTGAAATATGGCAAAGTATTGTAATCTTGGTTTACAGGTAATTGCCTATTACTGTCAAATACTGTTGAATATGGATTTTATGTAAGCATAAAGGTCCAAGGGTCCGAACCACAAGCGGCGTAACAAAGAGGGCGACATAGGGGCGCACCCCTCCCTCCAGAAAGTGAGGGCCCAAGTTCCCCCGTTAAATTGAACCACAAAGGAACACCACTGCAGATGGCAATACGAGGACCTCAAACGAAGTTAACTTGGACAAAAATTTACATATCGATAATTTAAAAACAAGCAAAGTCCCTGGCCTTCAACGAGATGCACTTTACCGTAGTGATATGTGGAACTCCCTGGACAGCCTCCCCAACGGCATGAAAGCCAGGAAAGAGCCGTCGGTGAAACTACGCGTCGTCATTTGACAGCGTGGACCGTCGTATCTGCCCTGGTCTCGGCACAAGCAGTCTACCCATCCTGAATTGTCGACTGCGCACGATCCGTGGTGGTTGCAAACCGCTTCGGAGCAATTACCGGCTGGAAATGGAGGCTGGCAGTTCGTGTTGCCTTTTTGTAAAATCAGAATTGAGTTAATTTTTTTTTGCAAATTAAAAGTGGTCGGTTTGCCTGGGGGAATGTTTTGGTGAAGTGTCAGTGATGCGTTTTCTTGCACCCTATACACCTTACTTTTCAATTTACTCCTAGTAAATTGGTTGGCGTAGTGGTACTTTCCCCGCCTTCCACCGCTGTGACCCGGGTTCGAATCCCGCCTGGGCCAACATGTGGATTGGGTTTTCAGTCCCTACCTGATTCCGTGGGTTTTCCTCAGAATATCCTTCTGGGCTTTTCCTCCCACCTCTAAAACTGTAATTTCTTCTCGTTGTCTTCTCTCTACAGGTTTCTTCAGGCTTGCAAGCTACAGTGCCCAGGGCGCTTTTGAGGAATCCTTGGTTTCATTACCAGAAATGATTAATAATAATAGTTGACGTTTAGGTAATCTCTGATGCATCGAGTACCATCTATTAGTGTAACCGAAGTCCAATTTGTCGGGCGGGGGGTAAAGGAATCTAGTTTTATGGGGCACTCTTTAAGCACTCAACAATAAAAAAATAAAAAAATATCATGCAAGGCATTTTATTTGTACAATAGGGACATAGGCATATATATACCCCCCCCCCCCCCCCCCGCCGCTCGACATACCTGGAAATAAACACCTGCAACTGAATTGTTCTTCCTGGTATTCATCCACGACCTGTCGAACGCACTCCTCAAACTCGCTGCAGACACTGGCGCCACACAAAGGCGTCCCACAGCTCATCCTGAAGCTCACGTTGAAAGCAGTGTAGGACAATCCTAGGGCTACCTCCGTCACGACGCTGGCTTCGCCGGCGACCAGGGTGGGAACGAGACGGCACTGTGGACGCACAGGGTCGGGTATGATGTCTGCGAAACGCCGCAGTTGCTCCGACTCCAAGTAGAGCAGCGACCGAACCTCGTCCGGTGCCAAGACGGTCCCATCGCGCCGCCTGACGGCCAAGAAGGCCCTCAGGACTAGCGGGGATTCGCTCACACCAATCGGTGACCTCGCCAAGCCACCGCGAACCATGAGAGTCACAAAGTTCTCCGTCGTCTTAAAGACGCCGGTCAGGGCAGATACGAAGTCTCGATACCTTGACAAGAACGTCTCAACATCTGAACGGATGCGAAGCCGCAGCGACATGCCATGATTGAGAGATTGGTCGTCGACTGGTAATAGATACATTGTGTAGCTGCAGGTCACATTATGAAGGCCATCTTAAAATATAAATAATAAGTTCACAAATGGTTTACATGATATTGCAGAGAGACAATATTTGAGACGTCATTTTTTTTCCCCAAATGGTGTTTAAACCTAAAACTCTAAAACATTCTGTAAAATCGTGGCTCCTATAGTGTGCTGTCATTTTCAAGAAAAATGGGATTTTTCCAAAGCTGGTCGGCCGACCAGCGTTGGAGAAAACTGGCTTTTTTTCAAAAAGTGCTTCTAATTTTTCATTATTAGTTATTCCGCGTTTTCTTTGCAATTGATTACACACCTGTGAAGGGGTACAATCTTGCCAGACTGATTCTCTGACCTTACAATTCCGCAAATGTTATACATTGCTCTGTTTCATCTTAAGAGGGGTCAGGGAACCAGACTACAAGAACATGATTGGTTTTCTTGGTTTTTCCAGCATCTACAAGCCCAAATCATGAAACAAGTCATTTTAACAATATTTGCTATAACATATTAATCCTCCAAATCCATTTATTTCTTAAACTTGCTGCAAAAGCAAATGTTGTACATTCCCTTTAATAAAGAGGTTTACCTGAAACTTCGATGGCCAGTTGCTTGGCGGAAGGTGAACTATAGGTTGATGACCGTCTGTGACACGCACGGATTATTCCCGTATTTTCGTCCAAAGCAAAGCTCATACCTAACACAACAGTAGATCTATCGGATGAACTTGAAGATGCTTTTCGTCTTCCTTCGCCTCCGGCAAAATTATTGTTCTCTTCAAGAAGTCGAAACTTCAAGGAATCTCCAATGTCCTTATCTAAAGCACCTACTTTTCCTATAATATGGCAGCCCCTAAATCCAGCATGGAAGTTGTAAAATAATTCCTGAGTAGATGGCACAGTAGGCGGGTTGTCATTGAGGTCTAGGATGTGGATCACTAAACTTGCGTCGGTGAAGAGTCGACCGGACGATGCCCGGACGATTGCTTCGTACTCGGACCTCTGCTCGCGATCGAAGCGGTACAGCGTGTGCACGATTCCCGTGCCACGCTCGATCTGGAAGCGTTGGCGCGTCTGCGACGCACGCTGCTGTACGAAAGCGTACGAGACCTGCGCGTTGGGTCCCTCGTCCGCGTCCGTAGCGGTGACCTTTCCGATCGGGCCGAATGGCAGGTTGTTCTCGGTGACATTCAGGTGGATGATGGGGCTTGGGAACTTTGGCGCGTTGTCGTTGACGTCTCCCACTCGCACCAAGACCTCGACGACTGTTACAAATAAATGATCTGTCGCAATGACCTTGACGGTATACTGAGCTATCCTCTCGCGATCCAGAGACCGTCGAGTTCGGATCAGTCCGCTTCTGTGGTCGATGGAGAAGGTGTTGCTGTGGTGGCCTGACAGCATGTACATAACTGCACCGTTTGTACCTACAATGACGAAAAATTAAATGTGGGTATCGACACCAATCCAGATTGAACCCAAGGTGAGAAATCAAGGGCCATTTTTTTCGCTCGTACCCCCGCCCAACAAACAGGACGCTGGGACACGCTGATGAATTCACGCTCTGATTGGATATATTTCGCGTGACCTGTGACCTGAAGTCATCACGGCCACGACCCTGCAAGGTTTGAACGGCCGTTAAGACTGACTCATCTCTCTTTCATTCCCATTCATCAATGCTTTTTTTTTCGTTGAAAGCGTGAAAATGTAGGAAAGTCTGTAAAACTTATCTGTTTTATAAATTTTGAATTCCTGTCACACTTGTACTTGCTCAGGCTCCGTTTCGAATTCACAAAAGGTCAAATTGCATGTTATCCGACGCTCAAAATGTGTCCACATGGTCCGCAATGAAAAAGAAATCACATCCGGTATGGAATGTGTTCATTTCTATGAGAAGGTTTTCGGATAGCATTTGCGCGCATTGGCTAACTGCGGTCTTAAACAGCTGCAACAATATACTTTATACATAGGTCATGGTAAATGACCCAGTAGCCACTCCCACTTCCTTCACATGATTCTGTGAAGCTCCAACCTCGTCTCCAGTGCTTACTTTATTTCCAACCTCGTTTCCAATAGTAAGCCCTGGATAGAAAACTTTTGGCTGTATCCTGATTCGATACCGCAATTTGCTAGTAATGGATTTATATCGTGTAGTTGGTGTTGTTATTTCCAACGTGCATTACGTGTTTTCACGATTATTGTAATTATAACGTCCACGCTTTTTCAAAAATACTCCTTTCCTTTCTAAGTTGCTCATTTTAATATGAAATGTGATACTGCATATTGTCAGGATAAGATTGTAACACTTTAACTTGAAAAACAATCGTGTTTTCGTAACTCACAGCGTGACCAATTGATGCTGTTTTTACCCCAGACACCGCATACAAAAAAAACCCCGCTAATGTAACGCACATGCAGGCACCAGACTATTCCTCATTTGCATATGTGTGCAAAGATTTTGCTCTTGCAAATGATCCAATACCAGGGTGAGAGAGCGGGTAATGGTGGGCGCGCACAGCTCGACACCCTTGGGACGAGGTTGGTGAAGCTCATCAGCGTGCCCCAGCGCCCTGTTTGTAGGGCGGGGGATATATGAGCGAAGGCCAATTCTATGAAGCTGCTCCGCAGAAAATTCTTGGCAAATGTTTGTGCTCAGCGAAAATTGGCAGAGTACCAGTTGACAATATTTTTGCGTGACATGGGATTTACGCTGGTAACCTACTTTTGCTATTAAATAAAATCTCATCCGTGCTTAAGTTAGCAGAATTCTGTGCTTAGCAGCTCAATGATTTTGACTCCCGGATCTCTAGAATGTCGTTCAAGAGTAAAACGAAATCAGTGAAAGAAAAAAAAAATCGAGATTGAAATGAATCAACTGCCCATATTTGTATTACTGGTGAATCATGTTTCATAATATTATTTAGGCTACTGTTCGTTCTATAACAGCTTAAAGTTACGATTATGTTAGTTTTCCAACTTCCTCCTGTTACAACTGATAATGTAGTAACCAACGGTTAACGTATCAACAACCGATAATGCCACACACATTGACCCATACTGTATCACTAACCCAACAAAAATTGACCGATAGTGTAGTAGATGTTACTACAATATCGGTCAATTTTTGTTACATTATCGGTTGGGACCAATAATGTAACAACAATTGACTGAAAGTATAGTACATTTTACTACATTATCGGATTTTTTTTTTTTTTGTGTTACATTATCGGTGAGTTATACAGTATCGGTCAATTTTAGTGACATTATGGCTGGATACGTTATCCGTTGCTTACTACAATACCAGTTGTAACACCTCATCTATACTATAGTTTATACAAACCCCCCAAAATTCAAGGTAACCACATTGCTACAAATTCCCACCTGAATCTTTGTCGGTTGCAGTCACGTGCAGTACGCGGCTCATTGGGTGCGCGTCCTCGTCTATGACAGCTTCGTATCCGGGCTTCTCAAACAACGGACGATTGTCGTTCACATCCAAGACAGTAACTTGGAGTTGCGCTACAGCACTTCTTGGCGGCATCCCTGCACATCAGTGGGAAAATAATACAATTCAAAACGAGCATTATCCAGTTTCATGGAGGTTTTTTTACCATAGAGAGTTAGGCAGCAACAAGCTAACAAGCCAAAAAAGCAATTCATCGATCATCGTATACTTGCGAATGGCTAGCTGATTATTGCTTTAAAGCTACGTTATTTGCACCTATCCAAGCAGAATCTGACGGAATAACCGTGAACAGCATAATTGGTTTAAAGATAGTAATTGGACTACACTCCCTGTAAAATTATTCGTTCTGTCAAGCTTTCGTTCTGAAAAAAAAATGAAAGAAGGCCATTTCCAACGATGCGTCTAAAGAAGACGCATTCTTGGAAATTTCCGTTAGTAGTTCATTTATTTAATTCGGCGAAGCGCGCGCGGTTGCTATAATTCGTCGGTTCAGAGCGCGACATCGCGTAGCTGCAATCGGCTGAATGAGAACGTGTCCCGGTTGCTAAATTCGGGCGCAATTCAAAACATGACTGGGCAACATTTGATTTGAAATCAAGATCCTAGAATACTGATTTTCTCGGAATATACAGCAAACCCTAAGCTAAAACTTCATCAGGTTAGTTGTTAAGCTCCCTTATTTAGATTTTGAGCACTTTATGTAGCTTCAATCGGGAAAAAAAATGCACAAATGAAAAATGATGTACCCTACCTTTAATTAAGAGCACATACAGGCGCCTGCTGATTGGTCAGTTTCTCGAGTTCATACGCAGTCTAGTTGCATAATTAATCACCAAATCTGTTTACGTATCATAGACCATGGTCGGCTCCGCCAGGGACATGGACTACATAATATTGGGCCCTGTTATGATATTGAGCTAATTATTTTTGTCCACTCCGGAAGGCTTTCTCACAATGTTTTTTCACGTTAGTGCCCTCTTTTGGTTCCTCTCTCAAACAAATAGCTCAATATTAAACCCGTACATACCATATGGTTATTGCAAGCAGAAAGGTTAACATAAATAGCGGACGCAACAAAATTGAATGAAATGTTTTGTCTACCTTGATCTGTTGCAGTCAACTCAATCATGTACGCGCCTTTCGTCTCCCGGTCCAACTCCCCAACAACGAAAACTACTCCAGTCACCGGGTGAACGGCGAAGTCCTCCCAGCCGTCCTCATCATCCGCCCCGCTGGAGATGCTGTACGTGATGTTGCCAGCTCCTCCCTGGTCCCAGTCCAACGCCTGCACCGTACGGAGAATCGTACCCAGGGGACCATACTCGTAGACCTCGCTGTAATAAACATCCTCGTAGAAAACTGGCGAGTACAAATTTGGCGGGATGGTAGGACTCGTGAGCGGGGGGATGGAAGTTTCTTTTGGAGCGGTTGAGGTGAATGGACGAAGAGTTGACTCAAATTCTGTGGGATTGATGGTGTCTGTATGGCTCGTCGATACCAGATCAGAATCGATACCGGGTGTTGTGGTGATTGTGGCGTCGATACCAGCAGTAGTTTCCAATCGGTCGGTAGGCAGGACAATTTCTGTTGTGGGAGCGGTATCGATACTGAATGTGTTTTCAAGTTCGAGTGGCGTACTAGCTGTTGTTGGTTTGGACATCATTCTTCCAGGCTTTTTAGGCCTTGTTGTGGTACCGATTCCAAAAGTGATTTCAATGTCGTTTAGGTTTTCAATGTCTGTGGATGCAGCGGTATCGATACCGGTTGTGCTTTCAAATTTACTAGGGAAATCGGTTGTTGGTCTCGAAGTGCCAACTGTCGTTGTAGTGATAACGTTAAGTTTAACTGTTGTGGTTTCGATACTAGCTGTGGTTTTGAGGCGCGGATTGTCGATGTCGATTTTGGGAGTGGTATCGATACTGGTTGTGAAAGGAATATCAGTTGGCTGTTTGGAGGTACTGCCAGTCTTTGTAGGAACGACGTAGGGTTTAATGGATGTATCATCGATTACAGGTCTTTGAAGATCCTCTATATCAATCTCTAACGTGACGTCGACGTCAGTACCACTATCGACACTGGCGGCCGTTGTCGGTGTATCGATTCCAGTAGTTCTTTGTGAATTGCTTGTGGTTTCGGTAGGTGAGGCGACATCGACTTCGGTACCGGTATCGATACTGGTAGATGTATCAATGTCCATGGTATCGACAGTGTTGTAGTTACCGCTGACGACATTTTCAACTGTTTTGGTATCGATACCGTCAGTGCTCTCGATATTTGATGTGGTGTCGAGGACGACAGTTGTAGGGAGGGTACTATGAGCAGTGGCACCGACATTTGTGGACTGAGGCTTTTCGATATCGAAATCGGTACCTGAAGGGACTGCAGTTGTGTTTGAAATTGTTTGGTGAGGAGGCCCAATAGTGCAGGGGACGTAGTGCGCATGTGCGAAATGCAGAGACGCAACAAGAAGGATGAGACACCTTGACCGGCTCTTGCACGTCTTCATGATGATCGGTGAATGTAATCCACTGTTGTCCTACGGTGCATTACCGTTTGACCTGTCATTGAAATGAAGGGGAACAATTCATCAGTCACTTTCAGTAGTTTACTGGCTTAGCACATTTTCATCGGCCTAAGTTACTCTCCATCCATAGTCAACCTTAAATGGGTTTCGGGTAATAAAAAAAGTAAAGGTAAAGGGGACGAGCCTGTGTTCACAGGAACGGAGTGCCTGTGCCATCTGTCATCTGTCTAGCGATTGGGCTAGACCTATCCGTGTAATGCTGCTGTGGGGGATTGCCACACCTCCTCCACAGCGAGTCTGTTACCTTCCCATCCCATCTCATCCCAGCAGTGAATACTGCCGGTACCCATTTAAAACCTGGGTTGAGAGGAGTAATTGAAGTAAAGCGCCTCACTCAAGGGCACAACACGCATGGCCACAGCGGGGCTCGAATACACACGATCATGAATCCTGTGCTCCATCGCTAGACCACTCGTCCAAAATTCTTTCTAAAATGCAGCAGTTATATCAAACTTTGCTTGAGAAAGGCCTATTTGAATGGACGAGAACAGCATTTAGTAGATGACTCTTTCCAGGCACGGATCCAGGGGGGGGGGGGTTTCTCCCCCCCAAAAAAAAAATCCATAGAAATTCCTCAAAAACATTCGAACCCCCCCCCCCCCCCGCCCGCTCCGACACCCAATTTTTTTTATTCTAGTAATAATGTCCGCCTTGCATCAAGAGCTACAATCCCGGCCAAAATGGTTGGGTCACTTCATGAGCCTGCCATGCCACGGTCACCCATGTTGTTCTCTCCAGCTGATGGGGCACACACCGCGCAATGAGAGACAATATTGAACGGGGCCCGGGGCCCGGGGCCCGGGGGTTGGGGGCCCAGATGGAGGATCATGGGGCACACACCGCGCAATGAGAGACCATTGAACGGGGCCCGGGGCCGGGGGGCGTATTTTTTTTTCCTAGGAGGGTTAGGGGCAATGTCATGAATAATTCAGTTTTTCCTTTGAATCATTGCAAGACTCAGGTTCTCGTTCTATTTTCCCCTTAATTTAAAATTATCTCAGTGATAAATTTGGAGAAGAAAAATAGCTGATGAAAATGAGCAGCGACGACGTGGATTCGAACCAGGGATCTTTGTATCCATAGCTAATCTCGCTATCCACTAGGCTACTGTGTGGTAGCTCGACGACAACCGTTCTTTAAAATGCTTTAATGTATTGTAACTAGTTGAGTAACTAACAACAATGCTGTTGATGTCATTGTCCGTTCTCATGGATAAACATGAATTATTCATGACATTGCCCCTAACCCTCCTAGGAATAAAAAGTACGCGGCCGGGGTTAGGGCCCCAGATGGAGGATCATGGAGCACGCACCGCGCAATGAGAGACAACATTGAACGGGGCTCGGGGCTGGGGGTTGGGGGCCCAGCGAGATTTGGCCAGGATTGTAGCTTGGGGGTATGTACATTATTCTGTGATATAGTGTTAATAATCGTCGGATTTTAACAGCGCCCCCATTGAAAGTATGGTACGAGAATTTCTTAACTGTTTCGGTTTATTTCAGTTTTTTCAAAAGATGGCTAAACCGACCCGACCCGACCCGAAAATGTAAATGCAAAACCAAAACCGACCCGACTCGACTGAAAAGATGGACAAACCGACCCGACCTGACCCAAAGTCGGTTTCGGCTCGGGTCGGTTTCGGTTTCAGGTCGTGTTTGCACATCATTTTTTCACGGCCCGTGAAACTGATCGACTGCTATTGACAAGGAGCATCTGCTTTTTTCAATTTAACTATTCAACAAAACATTATCATTGCGTTCCAAGAGTACGATACTAATTTAATCTCTGAAAAGGGGGTAGACAGTGGCATATACGTTACAGCGGGGAGGGGGAGCAACCTGTCTCACCTGTGTCCCCCTCCCCCTCCCTCCCCGGAGACAGGTTGCAAATATTAGTGTGGTTTTTTTTTGGGGGGGGTTAGGAAATAAAAGCGCCAGCTCCTCACAATTTCCCACAATTAATCATGATTAGAACAAAATAAAGTGCTCGGCTTTTTTGTTTAGCTGATAACTTCGGATGGATGACGAACAGTATTTATAGTAATTTAATTACTCTTTTTCACAGCACCGAAAGTGATCAACTGTGACAAACTGATCAGAATCATGTGCTTTTCTCACCAAACGTATTCAACCAAATATATTCAATATTATCATTGCATTCCAAGAGTACAACTATGAGAGATTACTTCAACCTCTTGGGGGAGGGAGGTGGGGAGAGAGTGGCATTATACATCTGGAGGCAACGTGCCTCTCCTGTTTCCAACCCCCCCCCCCCGCCCCCCCCCCCCGTAACCTTTGGGTTTTTGTTGCTTATTTGCTCCTTTTAACCGCCATTAGTCGTGATAGCCTCCGCACTGAATCACTGTTTTGAACGAAAAAGGGCCCGGCTTTTTCTTAAAAATCCACCCATCACTTTACCCCCCGCTGGACCCCAAACCTGGATACGCTTCAAAAGAAAGACAACGTAAGATTTTAACAGTTTTCTTGGCGCGCACTGCGCCTGGTGACGTGTGTTAATTCTGAAACGCAAAACATTTCGCCATAATCAATTACATTATGTCTGACTGCACATGTGATCTAAACTTTGACTCACCATTCAAATCGTCTCGCAGTTGGCTGCATTCAACCCCAAAACAGAACTTGCTTCCGTACGACGAAAGTCCTCAATAGAGATGTTGCAGGTAGAAGTTTGGCAGGGACACAATTTCGAGAGCTCAAGCTGCGGCAGACAAAACTAGCTCTGCGTGCAGTGTCTGGGATTGAATCATTTAAAGACAATATCCTTTAGATTGAATCCTGTGTGTGCTACACCGGGTTTTGGCAGGAGTCCACGACTAGACGTGACAGAGGGCTCTTGTTTGACCTTGCACCAAAAGGTTGAGGAGAAAACAATTTCCACAATTTGTGGGGACAGCTGTTCCCGTCGTGTGTTGCCATAACTCTTCTCCCAAGTTGACGGAGTTTCGGTCCCCTTGTGACACAGCGTGATTTGGTAATCTTGAAGTCAACAAGGCTGTCGGCGTTTTGATTTAGTACATCCGGGATCATGAACCAACAAAAACCTAGTTTCAAGTTGATAAACTTAATTGTACCACAAATATAAGGTGATACTACGACAAGCACTCATTTTGTAACCTCTATAGGCATTGCGGAGCGATCACACTCGAAACACGTCGCCGCGTATGAAAGTTAAAACTCACTCTATTCGAGTGAAACTAAACAAAATCTGGAGTACATATTTTTTATACAAGGAGTCAGTTCAAGCACGAAATTATGTGATTTCTTTCTGACATTGATGATGTTGCATATTTTCATAAGACACTTCTCCTTTGTCCCCCTAACACTCCTCTTTGCATTCGTAACCAGGGAGGGATTATTCCGCTACCCCTAACACCTCCTAACAACTCCATAATCGATCCACCCTCGATCCTCCACACTCCTCCCCGAATACCCTACAGTCATTTTCAGATATTCATAACAGCTGTAGGCCTACAGGAAAATCAACAACTGGACGATCCATTCCTTCAGTTGTTCCTGACCCTTCTCCATGATATAGTAGCCGTACACGTGATGCAATTAAGTCACGCCCCTCGGTAGGTCGGGATGAAGTACCTCCGTGCCGCCGTCGACTCCCGCAGGCAGAGGACCGTGATTGTGACACGTCATCCTCTTGTCCACCGCTTCATTCTTCTCGTTATCTGCGGCACTGCAACATCAACTTCAACTGCAGCCATTTCATCTTTGGGAACATATTTCGGAAAATAAAGTAGACCTATTACAGTAAACTCCTATATTCTCTTCAGTGGCGTATGGGGTGCAATTTACATGGAGGGGGTGGTTTATATGGGCCTCATTTTTGGAGGGGAAACTCAACGCATATAGGGGGCACATGTTTGCCCCGGGCCTGGTCGTTTTATCTCATAAAGTTGATTCCATCAAATAGATCGGCGGCGGGTCTAGCTTTCAGGAACCGGGGGTGGGGTCGGGTTGATATAAAGGCGGCCGGGATGAGGTTGTGGCGTGTCGAAGGCACGCCCTATTATAATTATGGAGTCCGGGGGCATGACCCCGAA